>NC_067411.1:15814183-16423017 GCF_009764475.1 Pristis pectinata | reverse complement strand
AAACTGACCCCTGGTGAGTTTAAAGGGAGTGGGAAGTAGAACTTGTTGAGTTTCAGATTGCAAATTTCAGCTTGTATGTTTCAGGCTGTTGCAAACCTATGCGTGTTCATCAATACAGTTCATTAGAATATGGTTCATGCCAGGCAGTTCAAGAAGATTTATTATCCAGCTTTTTGAGGCTTATAAAGAATTGGGTCTTTGTTTGGCATACCACATTCTGTACATTTATGTCGACGATCTTGTTGACTTACATGTGGCCCCGCCTTGCTGGAGTACATTTAGTCTGCCTTTTGAGAAAACAGAAGAAACACTCATTTTAAAATGTTTAAGTATCCAAGATGTATACGTTTATGGTTCCTGGGCACGGTACGGTACGGTAGCGTAGCTGTTAGCACGACGCTATTACAGCGCCAGCGATCGGGGTTCGATTCCCGTCGCTGTCTGTAAGGAGTTTGTACGTTCTCCCGTGTCTGCGTGGGTTTCCTCCGGGAGCTTCGGTTTCCTCCCACATTCCAAAGCCGTACGGGTAGGTTAATTTGGGTTTAAAAAATGGGCGGCGCGGACTCGTTGGGCCGGAAGGGCCTGTTACCAAGCTGCAAATAAAATTTTTTTAAAAAATTTAACATTATCATTTGGTTGCACCCCCATCCGTACCCCTTCTCCACTGCACTCCTGGTTCGCATTATAGACCCTTGGCTCCCTCTCTGGATTAATATGTGAGCCAGATACCAAACCATCACGATTTTCAAAACATTGAATACCAGACTATTGGAGTTTCCCTGTGACTGCGTGGGCTTCCTTCAGCTGATCGAGTTTGCTCTCACATACCAACTTTCAGAGCAGAATTTCAGCCATGAAATATGTTCCATGATTCCTTCATTCTCTGAGAAAGAGACTTTTCTGAGGGACAAATATTTTCCATAATTCCTCAACTTCATCTTAAGTGGGTGAATCCTTATTCTGAAACTGTCCCCCCTAGTTCTTGATTACCCCCCATGAGGAAACATTCAATGCAACTTTTTTGGGCTCTCCACTGATTCTGCCTGGGCCATTTATGTTTCTTGCATTTCTGGCATGTCGAATTTGTTTGTTATATTTGGATTGGAGACTAACTTGGCATGCTTCATTCCTGATAGCTTATCACTAACAGATCACCCTGAACTGAATCTAACATCAAACCAACAATAAAGACATTCAGATCATAATAACTTTAAGCACCAATTGCTGGGAAAATGCAAATTGATAATGGCACAGGGAGTACAACAGATTATGTGGGACCTCTGCAGCTTTGGGTCCAATAACCTCTGCCAGTACATGGACAGGGAAAGGAAAAGAGTGAATGACAGAAGGGTAAATGTGAGTCAAATCAGATAAAGAAAGCAAAAGCAAAATGCCTAACAGAGTTTGAAAAAAATGCAAAGAAAAGAGTAAAAGAAAAATATGGTTAACGCTTCTATGCTTCAGCTTCTTACCTGAGGATATGACATTCCATGGATGTATTCTCTTTCTGGACAACCAAGACAAAGTATCATGCTAGCATCATTAATTGTATAACCAATTACTTGCCCTTAATGACTGGTGAATTTAATCATATTAATGAGGCAAATCCAATACTTCTGTGGCATGCATTAGGGAGACTTACAATAAGGTGGTAAATCTTCTGTATTTGTTTCTTGCAAGGCTAATAATGAAGAAATTTGTAATGAACCAGAATTCACCGTGTCCTTCCTTTTTTCCACAAATGTTTGTGTCTTTTGCTAACTGAGAATGCCAGGCTCCATGAGCACTACTTTTCCAGCGATTTGTTGGAGAGCTCAAAATAAGGGACTAATAATTGGGTTGAGACATTGTAATTCATTGAATTACATTAAATTTTACATGGCACAGAAACAGGCTGGTTAATTAGCCATTGTAAATTGCCTCTACTCTAGGTGAATGGTAGAATCTGGGGGAAGTTAATGGGAATGTGGGGAGAGTCAAATAGGATTAGTGTAAATAGATGCTTGATAGTCATTGCAGATTAGGTGGGTTGTATGACTCTATAACTTTGTCAGGTCATTTCTGTTCAAAGAGCCCCAGCTGGTTCACTCATTCATGGCTGTTGTACATTCTCACTTGTGGTAATTTTTTTTATTGCTTGAATGCTTCTCTGTCCTTTTCTGAAGAGAAGCAATCAGAATTGTGAAGGATACTAACAGATAACATGTTTTATTCAGATTAGTGAAATAGGATAAAAGAGGCAGGTTGGAGAACTCACAAGTTTCTAATATCAAATTGCATAAAATCTGGGTTTCTGTGCAACGAGTTTCTAAAGTGGAATGATGACAAAGGAGAAATTTTTACCTGTCACAATTGAGGATGGAGCTGCTTTAGCTGAAGACTCCAAAGTGCAGACATTTGCTGACCCTCTCTGTCTTACTTTCAGATGGTCATATGGGTTGAACTGTAATGCTGTATACTACTGCACAGTCAACCTCTAGTGTGCTGTGATCTCATATTTAATGGAAGAAAAGTTATGGTACTTTGATTGGTTTCATGTTCATTCATTGACTTCCGCTGGGGATACCATAATCTTACTCATGATGAATGTCAAACCAGTCAAAGAGAGTGACAGGAATGTCTCTTTAATTGAGGGTTTTGAAAAGAGCAGTCAATTACTCTCACCCAACAAATAATTTGACTATGAAGGGAGATATCCAAAAAGGATACAACTTGCAACAGCTTCTTCCCCTCCTCTGTCAGATTTCTGTACAGTCCATGAACCGATGAACAACATTGTTTTTTTTGCACTATTTATTTTGTAATTTATAATAATTTTATGTCTTTGCACTGTACTGCTGCTGCAAAACAACAAATTTCATGTCACCCAAGACAGTGATAATAAATCTGATTCTGGGTATTAAAGTTCTTGGATTTTATGAATTGATAGAGGACTTTTTAAAGAAGGCCACAACAGTTATAATTATATTCTTGTAAGAACCTGAAGTCATGTTTAACAGAAATCTCTTTGATTCTATAGCATATATGCAAATATATTCAATTGCTGATGTTTGTAGATGATAGGAGTGCATCGTAGCTGCTGAGATGAATGAAAGCCAAGTAAAAAGACCACTTATATCTGTACTCATTTGTTCCTTTGGTATCACCCATTGGAGCAAATTTAAAACAGAATAATTAAGTACTTTGGTAAATATACTCGTGGCCTTCATCAGAGCTGCTTATGTTATCCCCCTTCTCTGGCCCTTCATTAAATAGGAACTGAAGACCAAATCGAGTCTGTTCCATCATTTACTTTAATTATGGCTGACACATGTCTCATTTCCGTTAACCTGTATTGGCTCTATATCCCTTGAAGGTTCTTACCCAACAAGAACCTATCAATCTCAACATTTTGTATTTCAGCTTCATAACTGTCTTCAACATGTCCACTAGATGTAATAAGCACTGGCCGGATAATTGCAGAAAATATTAAAACTTGTATTAAAATAAATTATAAACATAAATCCAAATATATTACATATCAGTGGATAACATTAAATAAAATTATCTGTGAATGTCACATATCACAGACCTTCCTAGTCCATTATATCTCTGAGATGTTTGTTACAGATATCATGCCAATAACACTGTCCAGATGTGTACTGTATTACTTGTTGAAACTGGGGATGGTACAGATACCAACTAACGGATAGGCAAACCAAAGTGTATGATGCTCATGTAGTCCAAAACTTCTTGATATGAATAACTGATCAAGCAAGCACGGGCTTTTAAATTAACTTGCAATATCACCACTCTGACACTTAATATCTGGCAAACCTTTGCTATTATAATAGTGTCCTAGCTGCCTTATCTAAAAAGGATTCATTCCATTAGAGTAGCAGACAAAAGAATATTAGTCAAATGTAGAAGTGATTTCAATGCTCATATTTTACTGCATGGGCTCTTAGAAATAATTCTGCTTGTATTTAATCATCATTATTACAAAATTGTTTCAATTCAACAAAAGTACCACGTGACACTATCAGACAAAGCCTTACATGTTTCTGCTCTCTCTGTCTGAAAATCCAATGGATCTGTTGCTTAAACATAAGTCAATTTTATTTGACCATACGTAAGAATAAATATAAAAAATATGAGCAGGAAAGTTGGCCTTGAGCCTACTCTGTGGTCCTGCCTGATGCTTATCTCTCTGATTCCCTTATAGATCAAAAATCTATGGATCTTAACCTTAATGCTCTCAAAGACTGAGCATCCATAGCCCTTAGAAGTAGAGAACTCCTGAGATCCACAGCCTTCAGTGCAAAGAAATTTCTTCCAATATCTGTTGAAAACAACCAATCCCTTATCCTGAGATAATATCCTCAGCTCTAGACTTTCCAGATGCCTCAGAACATCTATCCTGTCATGTCCTCTTGCCCAATAAAGCATATGATTTGCCAAGCTGTATGTGATGGTAAACTACTGAAAATTTACAAAATTGTTGAAAATAACACATCAAAAAGATGAAAATAATGAGGGAGACTTAAACTGACGAAAACCTTGATGAGCACACTGCATCTGATAGATATGACAGCTCAATTGTCATGATACCACTCATCCAGGTCATGAAAGCACACAACATACATGACAGATGTGGTAAGTCCAGTTGTGAGAATATCATATACATCATGTCTGTCAGTCCCAGATTAATAAAGGCCCTTTATAAAACTTAGTTTTATTTTGAGCACTTACATGGAAAAAATGATCCAAGACATATTACATATTCAAAAAAAGATGCGAGGATGTAAGGAGAGCTATAAGATGGAGCGACCTGAAACGTTAATCAAAATCATAGATATGAGATTCCTGCATATCCTCTTACCCCCTTTTCCATTTCCTTTGTTAAATATTATAATCTTACAGCTAAATAACCTGTCAACATTAATTGGGTCAAATGATGAATTCCTGGAACACAGCTGACTTTACACATATTGCAACTTACTCCTTGAATACATTGTAAAAGTGCACCCTACCTCTGGACCCCTGTGCACTGCTAGTACTTAGCAGGTCATTAGCTAAAGTCCTGGGTGCTTTTCTCTTCAAAAATTGTCGGGTAGTCTATTCCTGTTAACAGACTGGTCACTCAGGATCTTCTCAAAAAAGAGGGTGCTGAAAGTAAGTTTGATCTTATAACAAAAAATAAACTGAAGAGATATATTTTTGAAGCAGACTTTAGTGACTTGTTCACTTAAAATGGAGATATAAGATGGAATGACCCTGTTATTGGAAAGACATCATTAAACTGGAAAGAGCGCAGAGAAGATTTGCAAGGATGTCGCCAGGACTCGAGGATCTGAGTTACAGGGAGAGGTTGGGCAGGCTCGGGCTTTATTCCTTAGAATGTAGGAGATCGAGAGGTGATCATATGGGGGCATATAAAATCATGAGGGGTTTAGATAGGGTGAACACACACATTCTTTTTCCCAGGGAAGTGGAACTAAAAATTAGAGGGCATAGGCTTAAGGTGAGAGGTGAAAGATTTAAAAAAGATGTGAGGGGCAACTTCACACAGAGGGTAGTGCATATATGGAATGAGCTGCCAGAGGAAGTGGTTGAGGCAGGTACAATAACAACTTTTAAAAGACATTTGGATAAGACATTTGGATAAGGAGGGGTCAAGAGGGGTATGGGCCAAATGCTGGCAAATGGGACTAGTTTGGTGGGCATCATGGTCGGCATGGACAAGTTGGGGCCAAGGGTCTGTTTCCATGCTGTATTACTCTATGACTCTAAAAGCGTAATCAAAAATCAAAGAGATGAAGTTTTAATTGGGAGGAGGGAGGTGAGCACCAAGTGAGGGTTGGCACTAAAGGAGAAGCATAAAGTAGAAGTATTTCTCCTTTTTAGTGGAGGAGTGGGGAGAGGATGAAAAACCTTTAATCACATATCACCATGCCATTCGGGACAAGTCATGCCAAGTCAAAAGGATGCAGGCAAAAGGGAGGTAACTATAGGCCAGTTAGCTTAACATCTGTAGTCGGGAAAATGCTTGAAGCTATCATAGAACATAAGAACTTAGAACAGTACAGCACAGAACAGGCCCTTCGGCCCACAATGTTGTGCCGACATAGCTATTCCCTCCTCCCTACAGAATGCCCATATCCCTCCTACCCCTATTTCTTATGTTCTTATGCTTGTAATATTAAGTTGATGTGAAAACTTCGTTACTGAGTGTGTGTCGGGGCAGAAGGGGTGGAGGAGAGGGTGGTGAATCTTTTCCTTGTTTCCTGTCCCTGAACAAAGCTAAAAATACTTGTTGCTGATCATTCTCATCAGCAATTGGGAAAATGCTGGAATCTTTTATTAAGAAATTCGATTCAGACATTTGGAAAATGTGAAAAATATTGGGCAGAATCAACATGGATTTATGATATGGAAATCATTGCTGACATATCTGTTGGAATTTTTTTTGAGGCTGTAATGAGCAACATAGAGAAGCAGGAATCAACGTATGCAGTGTATTTACACCTACAGGAAGTTTTGATAGGGTGTCACAAAAGAAAACTGTTAAACAAGATTAAAGTGCACGAGATTGAAGGTAATATAATGGTGTAGAGCGAGGACTGGTTCATGGCTAGAAAACAGAAGGTAGGAAAAATGAGTCAATTTTTAGTTGGGAGGCTGTGACTAATTGGTGCAGCAAGTGCTGGGGTTCCATCTATTCACAATCTACATCGTCAAGTCGAGTTTGTTCTCATGTGCACAAATACAGTGAGGTACAGGTACAATGAAAACTTGCTAGTGGCAGCACCAGGCAAGTAGGTACAGACAAGACCAGATTCATTCCTGGGATGGCAGATTTGTCGTATGACTACAGAGCAGGGTCACTCCCTTTTGATGAGATCACCTCCCATTCAAACAAACAAGATTCATGCAAGGCTCGACAGTGTAGGCATGGGGTGCCTGGAGTCAGATGTCACCATTTTTAAATAAGAAACTGGCCATTCGACACTGAAATGAAAAGAGCCTTCTTCACTAGAGAGTGGTGAATCCCTGGAACTCTCTATCCAAGGGGGCTGTAGAGGCTCAGTTGCTGCATGTTTTCAGGGCAGATACTGATTGATATTTAGATACAAAAGATACAAGAAAATAGGAACAGGAGAAGACTACCTGACTCCTCAAACCTCTTCCCCACCCCACCCCCACCTCCCCAACCCACCCCTACCTCCCCACCCCACCTATGATCAGGAATGATTTGCCCCAGGCCTCAATACCTCTTCTGTGTTAATTCCTTGCAGCCCTTGATCAGTTCCCTGATCATTCAAATAGTAATCTAACATCTTAATTTTTATTTTTAGTATGTTTTTTGGTAATTTAACTTTAAATTCTTTAATTTAAATACTTGCCTTGAATACTTTCAGTGATTTAGCCTCCACAACTCTCTGGGGTAGGGAATTCCTGAGATTCAACACCCTCTGTGAGAGGAAATTCCTGTGCACTCAGTTTTAAATGACTGCTCCCCTTGTCTTGTTACTATGTCCTCTCATTTAAAACTCTCCCACTTATGGAAACGTCTCAATATTTACCTTGTTATGCCCCCTAAGAATCTTATATGCTTCATAAATATCCCTTATTAAGGGAATCAAGGGATTATGTTTTTGCAAGAAAATGGTGCTGAGGTAAAAGGTGAGCCATAACATTAAGTAATGGAGTTAAATTATCTACTCCTGCTTATTTTTTTTATGTTCCAATTTGCTGTATTTGATTCCACTGATAGATCATTGATAGATTGTATTTCTATCAAATACAATTTTTGGTGACACTACAAGACACATTTAAAGCCAGTGACCAATGACAAACTTCTGTCCTCTAGTACTTGCAGGCTATATTTTGTTGTGTTTTTCATGCCTGGTAAATCAAAACCCTAAGTATAATTAGGCGAGAAAATTATTTGCATTGAATAGGATCACAAGTGAAGGAAAATCTTCAAGTGGGTTGCTGAAGAAATGGCATCTTATATGCAACTGGGCTACAACACAAATCACTTGTCCAAAAGGAAGAGAAAAGTAGATTCTTCTTTGCAAAATAATCTTTTAATGAGAATCACAGCTCGTTAAGGTGACAGCTTAGTGCTTTTGGTGGGACTATCAATATGTGTTTTATGATCCCATAAGCAAAGGAAATGCAAATTAAAATGCAGTTCTTTCTGTATTTACAATAATCAGGCTGATATCACAGTTTCCTTTGCTTATGAAATTCCTATGCTTGTTCCATTAGTGAAAGTACGAGACTATTCATTTTAAACGCCTAAAGCCTTTGTTCAACTGACAAGCAGAGAGAATTCAAACAAGCATTTTGACACCTTGCTTACTAATATAGAACTGTAGGATTTGAGCCTCACTTTAATGCTTTTGGAAGTGCTGGCATTTTGCAGGTGGCTGTGCTGAGCAGCTGCAATGTTGCACAGTTTCTCACGCAGTCCACAGAACAGAAACAAACACAATAGACTCACTATCAAACCATCTGTCATTGCAGCTGACAAAACCAGCTGCATGGGAGAACCAATTCCCTCCTTATTTTTGTCTAACAAATAATTTTCACGGGATTTTAAAGGTATCCCAATGTAACATTAGATGAGAGTACATCCGACGACATAAAAGACCAATAACTGATGTGCTGCCTTCAGTTGACATGTTTTGCTCACTTTAATGCTACATTTACTTGAGTGTCATATGCGTTTTAAAAAAAATGAGTTTTTTTTCCCACTGTGCAAGCACTCATGTGTGTGTGTATGCGTGCATGTGTGTGTGAGTGTGTGTGAGAGAGGGAGAGTGGGAGAAACAGAGACAGTGTTTCCTGTGGCTGAACAGTCCAGAGCAAAGGGTCATGATCTCAGTTTCAGTAGACAGAAGTATTTGACAGTATGTCATCAGAAAATATCTCATGGTTTAAGTACCTTCTTGAACTGTGAGAGCAACTTTTGAGTGGTTTATCAGCATCATGTTAAACCCAACAAAGTATCACCTTGTATCATTAATCGTTACAATACAAAGGTTAAATTTATATGTTTGTATGTGAAGAAATTTAGATTCACTTGTAATATCCTGATGAGTGAATGTAGGCTTCCTTGTTGTATTGACAGAATAATTGAAGCCTTGCTAGTTCCAGTCCTGTTTATTATTTCTCCCACGAACCTTGTTGCCCTTGAATCAGCCTCACATCATTGAACATTGTGTACAAGTGTCTTTTGAAGGAACACTAATAACAAACTTATGCAAAGGTTTTAAGATATAGAGGTTGATTTGTTTTCTATTCTTTCTGCTTACAGGTCAATTAAATGCAGGGTTGTACAAGAGGAGTCAATATCAAATTCATCCTTCAGGTGAAGCAGAGTGAGCTGGGCATAAATTTAATCAAGGCATGCAGGTAGAATTCAATTCCTCAGTCTGTTGTGATTTTGACTTTACACACTGATTTTATATTGTGATAAATCTTCCTGGCCGGAGTCGATGGTGCTGATTAGAAACCATTCTTCCAACAAATGTTGGACTAGTGCATGTGCAATGCAGAGCACCCAGGCCTAGAACTAAGTGAGAAATAGATGGTGCAAGGTCAGTCACAATGTTCTGTTGCTGGATAGTGCAGGTGAGAGAAGGAAGCATGAGATGAAGAATTAAAGTGACAAGTAATTAGAATCTAAGGATCTCTGTTGAAATGGAAATATTTGTCAATGTGGTCATCTAACCTGCCTTGTGAGCACTAAATCAGAAGAAACATAAGGAATCACGGCTTCATCCTGAAAGAATGCTTGGAGCATTGGATGTTGGTAAGTGAGGAGGTAAAAGAGAAGCTATCACATATTCCAAAGTTGCATGGGAAATGCCATAAGATGTGCATTTCCTCTCTTGTCACTCTCAAGTGTGAAGACAAAAAAAATACCTTGGGAAGACTCTTTGGCATCAGATGCCTATTTTTATTGAAATATTGTTGTCAGTCTGATTTTGAGGCAGAATGCAGCAATTCCACTGAATGACAGTAACAGAACGTTAAACATTACCGAGGTATTGACATACGAGGAGAACTCAGAATTATCTTGGCCCAAGTTCAATGAAGACCTTGTTTATTCATTTCTATTTCTGGCTCTGTCTTTTGAAATAGTTACTTCACTACAAAGGGTTAACAGTGGAGAACTGCCACGGGGCATATTTGCAAGATGATTACTCAACCAAGAGATTACAGAAACATTACAAGTAATTTGAATGTTGGAATTAAGTCATTGCCTTGATATTAATCCAAAATATTTGATATTCTTATAATGGGACATAATTGTTAATTTTATAGGATGGTTTTATTATTTTGGATCTATTCTGAGTGAATGGAGGCTGTCACTACAGATGGTGATTGTCAATGTGTTCCATGCTATTGATGCGCAGCAACCAATGATGGTCACACCACTGCATGCAAATTGAATGAAAAATAAATTACACTCTGATCGCCAACAAATCCCATGGCCAGCATTTTTATGAGTGGAACACAAAATGCATATAAAACTACGAGCAAGACTAACATTTCCATGCGCAGGAGTTTATGAAAGGTTCAGCAGCAAAAAAAAAGTCATTTGAGTCGCAACATTCGGTGAACATAATGTGGATTTGTGGTTGAGAAACACTTTAGGAAATGGATAGAAGTGGAACATTCACGAATTGCAAAACATAATGACACATTTCAGGATTGAGCACAGATTTGACTGCCAGCTGCTAGGAGTCAGTAATGATAAAAATGCAGTAAAATGTATTTAAAAGAAAAAGAAAATTGTTAACATCCCATGTGTTTACCCAGATATTTGTGCACTCATCCATCCACGAACACTGGGACATTCAGCACATATCTGCTTATCCAACTGAGCACTGACACTCCTAAGAAATAGAGGTGTAAGTCATTTCCACACCATCCATCTACACAAATCCCATTTATCTGCATTCAGTCTGTATCCTTCTCTGCCTTGCCTATTCAGGTGCCTGTCAAAGTATCTGGTAACTGCAGTGATTGTATGTGATTCGTCCACCATCTCTGACAGTGGATTCCAGATATCAACCACATTCTTTCTAAAAAACCTCAAATCCCCTTTAAACCTCCTTCCTCTCACCTGAAATGACATCGTTTTGTTTCTGATACCACCATCACCGGGAAAAAAAGATTCTGATTATCTACCTCAGCCTCCTGGGAAGATGAATCCAGCCAAACCCATTTCTCCCCATAACAAAATTTCTCCAGTCCGGACAAAATCCTGGTGAATCTCCTTTGCACTCTCTCCATAGCAATCACATCCTTCCCACAGTGTGGAAACCAGAACTACACACAATACTCTAAGCGTGATCTAAAAAGTGTTTTGTGAAGTTGCAATGTGATGTTCCAACTTTTATAATCTATGCCCTAACCTACAAAGACAAGCATGCCTTATGCCATCTTTACCACCCAATCAAACTGTGTTGCCACTTTCAGGAAACTATGGACTTGAACCCCGAGGCCTCCCAGTTCATTAACATTCCTTAGCGCCCTACTATATACTGTATATGTTCAAAATGATTTGACTTCTCAAAATGTATCACCCCACACGTCAGGATTAAATTCCATCTGCCAATGCTCTGCCCAGCTTTCCATCTGATCTATATCTTGCTGTAGCCTTCAACAACGTTTTTCACTTTCTACAAAACCAGCAATTGTTATGTCATCTGCAAATGTACTAATTATTCCTTTTACATTCACATCCAAGTTGTTAATATAATAGCCTGTGGTACACCAATTGTCACAGACTTCCAGCCAGAAGAGCAACCACCACCTTCTGCCTCTCATAACCAAGCCAACTTTGGATCCAACTAGCCAGCTTGACTTGGATCCCATATGCCTTAACCTTCTGGGCCAACCTAAAGTGCGGGATTTGTTAAATGTCTCTCCGAAGCCCATCTTGGCAATGTCTACTGTCCTGCCTTCATCAGTCTCCTTAGTTACCTTCTTAAAAACTCAATCAAATTAGTGAGTCAAGCCTTCCCTTGCACAAAGTCATACTGATTAACTCTGATCAGCCCTTGCCTTTGCAAATGTACATAAATCCCATCCCTTTGAACTTCCTCCAATAATTTCCCTACCACTTTCTTTTTCCAAAATTCTATCCATATGATTCTCATTGGACAATTCCTCCCTCAAGGATATCCCAAGTACTGCCATGATATCTTCCCTAATCATTAGTGCAAAGCACAATCCCCGACGCAGCACCCCCTACCCCAACTCCTCTTTTCCATTCTTGTCTGTTACATCTGCAACTTTTGCACCCCTGAACGTTAAGCTGCCTGTTCTGCCCTCCCTCAAACACGTTTCTGCGATTGCAATAATATCATAATTCCAGGTGTTGATCCATGCTCTAAGTTCAGCTGATTTACCTGTGAGGCTCCTTGCATTAAAGTAAATGCAGTTGAGGCTGCCGGTCTTTCTATGTGTCCTAACCTGCCTCTGTCTGCTCTGCCCAGTGGGCTTGCATGATTTATGCTGTACATTTGAGTCAGTCTCCCCAGGTACTGCTCTGCCACTCTGCTTCTCTCCCCCCTGCCTGACTAGCTGAAACCTTCCTGAGTAGCGTGACCAAATATTCCTGCAAGGATATTGTTCCCCCTCCAGTTTAGATGCAACCTGTCCTTCTTGAACAGATCCCACCTGCCCCAGAAGCAATCCCAATGATCCAAGTACTTGAAGCCCTCCTTCCTGTACTAGCTCTTTAGCCACATATTCATCTGTCCTATTCCTACTCTCACTAACACATGACACACAGACTAATCCCAAGATCTTTTAACCACTTTATAGAGTCATAGAGTTATACAGCACAGAAACAGGCCCTTCAGTCAACTCGTCCGTATCAACTAAATTGTTCAGTTGAGCTAGTCCCATTTCCCTGTGTTTGACCGATATCTCTCTAAACCTTTCCTATCTACAAATTTTTTAAACATTTTAATTGTATCCACCCCTATCACTTTCTCTGGCAGCTCATTCCAAATACCCACCACCTTCTGTGTGAAAAACATGCTCCCTCAGACCACTTTTAAATCCTTCCACTCTCACCTTAAACCTATGCCCTCTAGTTTTGGACTTCCCATCCCTGGAAAAAAGACTGCAACCATCCACTTTATCTGTGCCTCACACGAGTTTAAATACCTCTCTAAGGTCACTCCTCGGCTCCAGGGAAAAATAGTTACAGCCTATCACTTGATTGCCACACAACATTCAGCCAAAGTTTCAAGAGTCATAAGGTAAGTGTAAAGTGTCATGCAATCTTCTCCTGCCTCAGCAAGGTTATTGCTGACAACACAATCTTGAACAGAAGCAGTGTCGCGAGACAGCTTATTCTCCACACGTTCCATCCTCTCATCTTCCCGAAGTCAGCATAGACTGTTCTAAATTCAACTTTATATCTGTCAGTGTGAAAAACTGTCTGCTTTGTTCAGGCTCAGAAGGAATACTCTATTGGACAGCAAGCGAGCTAGGAATGGGACAAGGCGGTGGAATGAGATTAGGTAGAGCACTCAGGAGGAGTTTCAATGAGCCAAACAAACTCACCCTGTGCTGTAAATCTGTTTCAACCACATCACATAATAATGGACACAGAACCTGCAGATGGCCTTCTGAAATTTTCCAAAGTTAAATTATAATTAGTAAACTCAAATGTGGTAGAAAAGGTCAGTGTGGATATAAAAGGTTATATTGGCAAATTAGCATATAAAGAGCTGGCTATTGCTTTAAGGCAATTGGGAAGCAAGAGTAAATCCCTCAGACAACAGCAGTTGACATGGATCGGAGGTGTACAGGAGGCTTCACTGGAAAGCCCACGTTGTTTAGAGGGTTAAAATGAGTCATTTGCCCTACTCCATGATGATCTGTTGTGCAGCAAGTTTAAAAATGAACATCCAATGAATCTTTATCATCAATATTTTGAGGAGAGTCAAAATGGAAAAAAGGGGCAGCACTGTGGCACAGTTTGTAGAGATGCTGCCTCACAGCACCAGAGACCCAGGTTCAATCCTGACCTCGAGTGCTGTCTGTGTGGAGTTTGCACATTCTCCCTGTGACTGCATTGGTTTCCTCCAGGTGCTCTGATTTCTCCCATATCCCAAGGACGTGCTGGTTGATCGGTTATTTGGCCACTGTTAATTGCCCCTGGCGTATGGGTGAGTGGGAGAATCTTGGGGGGTTGATGAAAATGTGAGGGGAATAATTTGGAATCAGTGTAGGATTGACATAAATGCATTGGTACAGACTTGGGCCTGTTTCAGTGCTGCATGACTTTATGACTACAATATTTTCTGTGGGATTCTCAATTATTGTCACCTGATTGAAACCAGGGGGAACAGCATGGGCCTCATTGAACTCCATCAAAGTTATCAGAGCTGAATACTAACTCCACACAGTCTGCACGTTCTCACATTGCATTGGCATTTCTGATACTTAACACTGCTGCTAGTGATACCTCCACTGTGAGTAAGAATATCCATGATGTGACAGCAATAGAAGTATTTTGCAAATTGGGAAATATTTCAATAAGAAGGAACACGAAAGCTCCAGGTGAACAAATCCCAGTCAGGGAAGGGTTCCACTGGTCGCTAAGTGCTAAAACATCCTAAGTCAATGCCAGAAGCTTCCCTCGGGTTAGCAAATCTCTGTGAAATAGTGCACTATTACTGTTGTATGCTCTGTCTCATCTTACTACAATCTGATCATCATTATGTGTTCGGGTAGATCTCATTATACGATTCCATCACTGTGTACACTTTAACATTCCAGATCTTCTCATCATCTTGCTTCCTTAATAGCTATTTAGTTTAAAGCCCTGTCTCAAGCCCTTCATTGTTCAATTCATCAGGTCAATTGTACCAGTCTAATTGAAGTATAGATGGTTCCAAAGGAATGACTCCTCCTTTTGTCTTTCAATGAATTGAAGTCTCTTTCTTCCACACCACATTTTGAATCATACATAGCACGGTAGTGTAGAGGGCAGGCATGGTAGTGTAGTGGTTAGCGTAACGCTATTACAGCGCCGGTGATCCGGGTTCAATTCCAGCCGCTGCCTGTAAGGAGTTTGTACGTTCTCCCCGTGACTGAGTGGGTTTCCTCCGGGTGCTCCAGTTTCCTCCCACATTCTAAAGACCAATGGGTTAGGAAGTTGTGGGTATGCTATGTTGGCACCAGAAGCGTGGCAACACTTACAGGCTGCGCCCAGAACATTCTACGCAAAGATGCATTTCACTGTGTGTTTTGATGTACGTGTGACTAATAAAGAAATCTTAAAACTCTCTGCTCTTATGCAATTCCCATACAACTCAGTCAGTAATCTGGAGATTATTATCCTTGTGATTTGCTTGTAAAATTAACTCTCATTATGCCTCTTTCTTATCCATGACAATTGGATTCTTCCCATCCAAGTTCATCTCCAGTCCTGAGAAGATGTCCTTAATGTCATCAGGCAGGCACCATAGCGAATGAGATTCATAATCATCGCCACAGAGCGACTCTGCTAAGCGGACTGTCCCCTACTAGCTTTATACACATTTTCCTACCCCCATTTCAATGGCCCATTGCACCTTGACACTCTGGTCAATTTTCTAATCTTTCCTACAGTCCCTGCTCTCATTTACACAGGTGACAAGAACCCAGCACTTGTTGGACTATTTAATTTCAGGAACTAATCTGTTCTTTCAGATAAATCAGTAAGTAAAAGCTATTTGTGATAAGTGAAAACATTTCCTGAGATGTATGAAGTTGGACCCAAGGAAGATCAGGCCTTCAGAGTAAATGGTATTATTTTCCTGTCAACATGATTTAATAAATTGCCAAGACTTTCCTCAGCAGTTCTGATTGGTTGGAATTCCAGACAAAGTAAAAATTCAGCATGTCCCCTTTGACACTCACCAACTTTTATTGATCCACCATGGAAAGCATCCTATCTGGATGCATCACGGCTTGGTACGGCAAGTGCTCTGCCCAGGACTGCAAGAAACTGCAGAGAGTTGTGGACACAGCCCAGCGCATCACGGAAAGCAGCCTCCTCTCCTTGGACTCTGTCTTTACCTCTCGCTGCCTTGGTGAAGCAGCCAACATATTCAAAGACCCCACCCACCTGGGTCATTCTCTCTTCTTCCATCAGGTAGAGGATACAGGAGACTGAAGGCACATACCACCAGGCTTAAGGACAGTTTCTATCCCACTGTGATAAGACTATTGAACGGTTCCCTTAGACGATGAGATGGACTCTGACCTCACAATCTACCTTGTTGTGACCTTGCACCTTATTGCACTGCACTTTCTCTGTTGCTGTGACACTTTGCTCTGTACTGTTATTGTTTTTACCTGTACTACATCAATGCACTCTGTACTAACTCATCGTAACTGCACTGTGTAATGAATTGACCTGTACGATCGGTATGCAAGACAAGTTTTTCACTGTACAAGTGACAATAATAAATCAATACCAATAAATACCAAAGGATTCTCTTCGACCCTTCACCACTGTTAACATGGTGGAGGTGTTGGATGTCTTAGAATGCATGATTAGATGAGATGCCAAGGGGGGAGATAACTAGGCCCTGCTGGAGATTTCTGCAGCTTCATTAGCTGCAGGTAGATGCCAGAAGACTGGAGCATAGCTGATCCTGTTCCTTTATTTAAGAAAGGCACTCAGGGTAAGCCAGGTCACTATTGGTATTGGTTTATATTGGCTAGTGAGCCTTATGTCAGTGGTATGGAAATTACTGGGGATAATTCTAAGGGATAGGATTTATGCACATTTGGGAAGGCAGGGGTTGATCTGGGATAGTTAGTCATCTCTTTGATCGAGATTCTGGTCATTTGTAACCCAGCGGAAGTAGTTTCTCTATTTCTGCTCCATTTGTCCTTTCTAATCTTGAAAACTTCTAGTCAAATCAACTTTTAACCGAAGTTTCAGAGAATAAACCTTAGTTGGCAAGATTCGTCTTTGTACCTTAATTCTTGGAAAGAACAATTCTGTTCTAGATTCACTGGAGCTCAAAAGACTGAGAGTCGTACAGCAGGGAGACTAGATCTTTGGCCCACTGAGTTCACGCCAACCATACACTAATCCTACTCAAACCCCATTTTAGCCTGCCCACATTCCCATGAACTCCCCTCAGATGCTGCTATATATCTGCAGTGCAGAGCAATTCACGATGGCCAATTAAATGAAAAATCCACACGTTTGGGATGTGTGAGGAATCTGGAGAACCCAAAGGAAACCCAAATGGTCAAAGAGACTATGTGCAAACTCTGCATAGACAGCAGCTGAGGTCAGTGTTAGCCACAGTGAAGTTACCTCACTGAAACATTAAATTATTGAAAGTTCAGAAAGTTGATTTTTTTGAGTCAAGAACTAGGAGGCAACTTTGGCCATTTATGAGAGTGAAAGCTAAGCTGAGATGTACTCCTTTGCTCAGAGGCTTGCAAGTCTTTGGAACTCACTACCCCACAGGGCTGTGAACACTCAATCACTGAGTACAATCAAGACTGAGACTGTTAAGTTCGTAGGCACAAAGGTATTCAAGGAATAAGGAGATTGTGCAGTGAAGTGGACTTGAGGTTCAGGTTTGGCCATAATTTCATTGAATGAGATGGAGGGGCTAAACGGCCTAGCCCTGCTTCCATTTCTTGTGTACTTACTGTGATTAATTCCACTAACAATACTGAACTAGCAACCCCGAATGCAGATATTTTCACTAATTTATCTTGAAGTCTAAATCTGCTACTTGTTGATTCTGAATGGCATATATCAGTCAGGACACAGTTTTAAAATAGTTTGGGTCTGCCTTTGATGTTTATAATTACCGAGGCACATTTATGCCAGTTTTCAAGGCAGCTGATGCAATCTACTCAGATTATGAAGTGCAAAGGTGAACTGTAATATGCTAGTTCCTTGTCAGAAACTTTAGAATTGTAATACTTTAATGAATTTTTCAATGCCTCATCAATTTTAAATCAACCTCTGTTTGAACGATAATTATTAGCTTCCACTTCAAAACAATTTTTAAGTGTAACACTCATTAAGTGAGCTGCCTTTTTTTAAAACCTCTTATGCAATATGCCATAAAGTAGCAATTTTCTGTAGGTAAGCAGAAACCAATCAATTTTAAAACTGCCATTAACATTTAAATATCTGAAGGCACCATAATGATAATTTACAGATGTAATTTGAATACTGTTTTATGCACCATTACCCATAAACCTGCAGACTGTTCCATAATTCCATCTGCTGGCTCCAAGTATCTGGCTGTGGTCTGGCAATGTTAAGCAGCTGCCTCCCAACCTGTTGGACTTTTGAGTGCATCTCACATGCTGTCTGTTATGTAGTTCCTAAGCCACTTCACAAGTGACTGCAGAGGAGAAAAGGATTTGGGTAAGGCCAGATGTGTGGGCAAACTCAGATGTTAGATAGCATTGTCACCAGCTGATTGTCCTGACTTCTTTATGAGAAACAATTGAGTAAGATGGGCCTTAAATACAGGTGATCTGGTTAAGACTGGAAGTAATCTTGCTGAAACAAAAGATTCTGTGGGAACATGAGACTGCAGATTTTTTTTTAATTTCAAAAATAGACTTTATTCATGATAAAAAAAAATCTACAAAGGAAGTAACACTACAAAAACAAAACCTTAACATTCATGGTTGTTACATTCAGCAGTGTAAACTTTAAAGTTTACACCGCTGAATGTAAACTTTGAAACACAAACCTAGCGCCATTGCCACACCATGGCTCCCTGAGGTGATACCCCTTTCATTGCTCAAGGGGCTTCCCCACCCAACTCAGCCCCTCCATGTGAGGTAGCAGAAGGAGCCTCGACTGTGGTCCTTCCTCACAGAGCCTTAGCATTAGCTGCACCGAGCTTCAGTGCATCCCTTAGCATGTACTCCTGCAGCCTGGACTGTGCCATCAGCAGATACAGTTGCTCTTGCTCTACCCCTTCCCCTCACCTCTTTACACCAGCTATCTTACCTCAATCCAGGTAAAGGAACGTGACCCAAAACATCAACTGTCCATTTCCCTCTACAGATGCTTCCTGACCCGCTGACTTCCGCCAGTAATTTGTTTTTGCTCAGGATTCTGAGGGAACTTGACAGGGCAGACGTCGAGATAACCTTTCCTATTGTTGGGATTTTCGGTCCTATGTAGCACATTCACAGATTAAGGGGTTAAGACATTTAAATCAGAAATGAGAAGTAAATTCTTCTAACAAGGGGTATGGATCTTTGGAATTTCTGTCCCAGGATAGCTGTGAAGGCTGAGGCACTGAATACATAGCATTCAAGACTGAAGTAAATTTTTTAGATTACTTCAGGAATAGGTAAGAAGGTAGAGCTGAGGCCAGGTAGAGCTGAGGCCAAGTACAGCTGGCCATGGTCTTGCTGAATAACAGAGTAGGCTCAAGGGGCCAAATGGCCTCTCCTTGCTCCTATCCAGTATCCTTCATGTACTGCTCTGGTGAAATTCAACCTGCAACATTCAGTACCACATCTGAGGGATTTCTTTATTTAAGTGTACCAATTCATTCAGTTATAGAGACATACAACATGGAAAAAGACTTTTCAGCCCACTGGGTCCATGCTGTGCCATCAAGCACTCATGTACACCAATCTCACACCAATCCCATTTTATCTCCCCACTTCCCTTCAACTCCCCCCAGATTCTTTTATTACTTACACACCAGATATCATTATCATCAGCCTGTTGTCCTGACCTCTTTATGAGGAACAACTGAGCAAGCTGGGCCTTGAATACGTGATCTGGTTAACAGATTTACTATGGTCAGTTAACCTGCCAATGCACATATGTTTGGGATGTGGAAGGAAATTGGAGCACCTGGATGAAACCCATGCGGCTACTGGGAGAATGAGCAAACTCCACACAGCCAGCACCCAAGAGCACGATTGAACTTGGGTCACTGGAACTGTGAGGCAGCAGATGCCGCAGTGCCACCCTCATTGTTCACCTTAATTTAGACTTGATAATTATTTTTTCCCAACTAGTACTGGAACTGGTACTGTGCAGCTCAGTGCAAGGCAGAACACTAAACTCTCTGCCATTTCTAAATGTTACCCAAGCTCATGAGAGTCAACTACTTTCTGCTATTCGGTATGGCTCACCCTTACCGCTCCCTGATGCAGGGTTTCGACCCAGGTCCTTTCTACCCACAGATGCTGCTTAACCCGTTGAATTCCTCCAGCAGATTGTTTGTTGCTCCAGATTCCAGCATCTGCAGTCTCTTGTGTCTCCACTTTACCACTTCCTTGGTAGAAATGCAAATTTAGTACCAGCTTTGTTGAATGATGGCTATCTTTACAATGTAGTTTCACAATAAATTGGCTTTCAAGTTGGGCTCTCGCAGCTGGAAGGTTGAGCTGACTTCTACTTAATCTATCTTGCCAACTCTGTGAAGGCTGTAATTCCACTAACATTCTCGGCAGTCAAGTAAATCTCGCAATGTCAGGGTATAATCAGCAACAGATCTTACCGACAAGATCCACATCAGGTACTTGGGACAAAGTTACTCTTGTAAATCAACATACATATTGCTTGTAGATGAACAGAGAGAGATATATTATCCCCACATGCTTTGCTGGAGAGCCATTCCGTTCTATTGAAATGAATGGGCAAGCAAACAGGTGCAGGATATTCATGTGGATTCCTCGACAGAAATAGTCGAGATTTTATTGCAAGTTTATTTTCCCATGATGGGTGCACGGAATCAGAGGGCATTCAGAAGAAAAAACAGCAATGAACTGTTGATCATAATTTTAGGATGTTCTGACTGGTAGGCAGCTAAATGACAATACTCCAATTAATCCTTCCTCTATAGCAGAATTAAGTGAAAGCACATCACTTTATTTCGCTTAATGCACAAGCGATACGGAGTGACAATATGCAGACTGAGGCCGTCTCGTTGAACGTACTTGATTGGTGTTATAACCATTAATGATTCATGCAATCTTTTTTTATGTAACCCATCTTCTTAAAAGGTCAAATTTTATCACACTTGCTCTCTGACGAAACCTGTCAGAGCAGCTGAATTTTTATAAATCTGCACCTTGTGACTCTCAGTCTAGTTTTCAGGGTGAAATGTCCTCAGTCAACTTCCAATCAAATGATATTCAAATCAGAGAGAAAAAAAATGTTCAATCACTTCTTATTTAGCACCATAACTACCACTTCAGAAAGGGTGATGCACTTGTAGTGCTGAATGAAACCAGTACCAGCATTTAAAGTAAGATCATATTGTCAAAATCCTTAACAAGTGACAAAGTGCACTGAGATGAATTGTCCATTCATCAGTTATTTGACTGAGGAAGGAATATTGGTCATAACTTTGAAATAATTTCCTTTAAATGGTGGTTTAGGACCTCTGTTAACAGCAATCTGAATCAATCCAACATTCAGATGAGATTAATATTCTGGAGTGTCAGTTCACGCTGTAATTTTTGCCCTTAAAAGCATCCCTGTAACCAAGCTGTCATTTGATGTTGTACCTATAAAAGCGTGTGATTAAGTTACAGGACCAACAGCTAGTTTTCTGTACCATTGACACAGAAACATGAGTTTAAGTCATTCCATACCAACAAGGGAACTTAACTTCAAGTAATTAATAGACCAAGAATCTGGGTTAAAAAAGCTAGTCTTGAGTAACGAATGGTTGTACTTTTACAGACATCCATAAGTTGATTTTATCCATGTGTTGGAAAATGGACAAAGATCACTCTCCACAGTATTGCAATGAATGGCATCCAAAGCACATAAGACTGTTCAGAAAGAACGATTACTAAAAGTGGAGAGAGAAAAAACTGGTTCTGCCATTTGAAGGAACAAAGTCAGACTTCTGAATTTCATAATATTATGGGAGTTTGTATGTAGGGGGTGTCCAGAAGTTGGGTGTTTGTAACCCAGGGATGGCCTGTATGAAACTACAGGAACCAATCTATTCACTTTAAGGGAGGAAATTTCCTATACTTATACAGTTGGCCTCCAGTAACTACAGACCCATGATTGTGATTGACTCTTCACAGTCTCCTCCGATCAGAGGCAATTAGGGATAGACAATAAGTTCTGGGATTGTCGACAACATCCACATCCCATAACAAAATCAATAACACATTAATCACAGGGTTACAGACCAGTGCAGCATCTACAGTGACAGTTGTGGCTCAGTTGACTCAGGTCTGAATCAAAAGTTTCTAAGTTCGACAAAGTCTCGACTTAGTCTCCAATGGAGCAGTGAGGGAGTACACACTAACTTTCAGATGAGACAAAACTAAAGCCTTGCCTACTCTTCCAGGTAGATATTAGAGATGCTATGGCATTAAAATGAATTATTCTTGGTATCCCAGTTAATACTTATCCCTTACAAAACAAAACATTATAAGGAAACAGATTATTTGATCACTCTCACAACACTGATTGTGGGACCTGGCTGTGTGGAAGTTAGTTGCAAATGAAAATAGTATTGATGCCTCTGGAACCAGACTGACAATTGGCAATGTAACCAATGGAGTATGATGGCCTAGTGAGCAGGTTATTGACTAGTAATGTGAGTTCTGAAACAATGAGCCACAGCAATGAGGGCAGAAATCACAGTCTGAGCTGACACCGCAGAGCATTAACTTCTTCTGTACATTGGCGTGATTGAGATTGTTATCAAGGATATCCCAAGCTACCAGTAAAAGAGTTCTCCCTGTGTTTTGACCAACACTCATCCCTTAGTCATGTAACTGAGGAACTGACTACCCCACTTTGTCAGATAAATAATCATTTTGACAACAAAGTACTATTTAAATCGCAGGTTTATTTTCATTTTCAGTCACTGACAGTTTAATGCACACCAAAAACCACAGTATCCATGACGAATAAATAAAACTATGAGATTTGTACTTGAACAACTGCAGATTGAGACAACTTATTTCTGAGGTAAAAACAGCAACAACAATTCAGAAGCACTTTGTTAGCTGTAAGGTATTAGAGAACAACATGAAAGGTGCTACATAAATGCAGTGCATTCTTGCTTTACTACATGGGACCAGCAGACACTGCATTGCAAACACAGAGCTGTTGAAGGCTATGGGATGAATTGAGGGAGATGTTGACTGGGAGAGGAGTGTTTCTCAGGATGTTAGATCACTTCCTTGCACTTTCTTGAATAGTGCCATTGGTGGTTTAATGTATGTCTAAACACCATACAAACATAGGCTATCTATGAAGAAAACATAAAATTGTGAGATTTGTCCTGAAGCAAATGCAGATTGAAATATTTTCTTTCATTTTTGTTTTTTTTTAGTCTAGGTTTTTCCATAAAGTTGACATAATAGCTATAAATAATAAATTATGTTCTATAATTACCAACACATGTTTCATTCATTATTTATCTTCTGCCTGTGAGGATTTAATAAGCAGCTCTACCTTAAGCATATTAGCCAGCAAAGATCTAAATCAGTAATTATAAATGTTATCATAAGTACTAATTATCACTTAGCAGACTTTTATTTGCAAACAAATTATTAATTATATGTTCATTTTTGTTCAACCCCTCACATGCTTAAGATAACATTCTTAAACTCGAACAAATAATTAACAGCACATTTAAATTGTGTACCATTTTCTTTAATTTTTCAAACGTTTCAGCGTATTTAAATGGAGAACATTTTTTTTATTCAAATTGTTTTACAAATTTTTCTTCCTACTGTTTGTTTAATTTGATGAGCAGTAAGCATTAGGGGCAGGATTATATCGAGGTCAAATTACTGGATGAGCATCTGGAGAGCTGAAATATTGAGCCAGAGACAAAGGGTTTGAATCCCACCATGGCAGTAGGGAAATTTAAATTCAAATTAGTTAATAAATCTGGAATAAGCAGTACTAATTATGACGATGAATAGAACCAGATTATTACTAAAATCCATCCTACTCATATTCTTCCCTGAAACAAATCACCTTCCTCACCGTTTCTATTTGTGACTCAAACCCAGCATCAGAATTAATTCTTAACTGCTGATGCAAGAAACTGCAGATGCTGTAATCTGGAGCAAAAAAAAAACAACCTGCTGGAGGAACCCAGTGGATCAGGCTGCATCTGTGGAGGGAAAGGGTTTGTTGACGTATCAGGTTGAGACCCTGAGACCCTCCATCAGGACTGTTGACTATCCCTTTGCCTCTTCAGATGCTGCTTGCCCTGCTGATTCTTAACTGTCCTCTGAAATGACGAAGTAAAATCACCAACTTCAGGAGTCAATTAAAGCAGCACAGTGGCACAGCTCATAAATCTGCTACCTCACAGCTCCAATGACCCGGGCTCAATCCTGAACTCGAATGTCGTCTGTGCGGAGTTTGCATATTCTCCCTGTGACCCCATGGGTTTCCTCCAGATGCTCCAGTTTCCTCCCATCGCCCAGAGGTGAGCAGGTTGGTAGGTTAACTGCCCACTGTAAATTGCCTCTGAAGCAAAAATGAGAAGGAGATTCCAGGGGGAGGGGAGTCGAAGTGAATGTGGGAAAACAAAATGGGATTAGTGTAAATGGATGCTTTATGTTTGGCACAGAGTCAGTGGGCTGAAGGACTTTTCTCCTTGCTGAATAACTTGTGGGATAAGAAAAGTTGGCCTAGCCAGAGATATCTACATCCCATGAAGCAAAGGTTTTAAAGAAATCACATAATTTATACATATTTGTGATGGAAATAACACAATGTTCCCTGGCTAGTTCCCTCTTCAATTTATTACAAAAATTTGCAAAAGTGTTTCCTCACATGAGGATAATATCTGTTTAAGTCTTGTACTAAAACACTGTGAGAGTCTGCTCAGTCTTGCGATGCATATCTGAAGCTGATCCAAGAAAAGGCTGAGAAATTAAACAGAGGACATGGCCTGGAGGGCAGGAAAGTAAGATTTTAATTTTCAAACAAATGCGCAAACCAGGCAACTAAGAGGGTGATTAATTTGCAAGTGAATTTCTGCTCCTCTCCAGAGTAGAAATACAAATTACATCACAGTGCCCTTCACAGCATATTCTATTCATAACAACTGAATGGAATTATAATTGAATTGACTAAAGATTAATTTAAGTTTTGTTTTCTTTCCTTCTAATGAGAACCATGACATGAACACATTGCACCTTAATGCTGGATTTGTTATGTTAAGCAAGAAACCTCTCATCTCTTAGTAAGTGAGTTTTATTTTTTTTTAACTAAAAATAAAGTTTGATCCCCTACTTCTTCCCAATCTTCTTTTTATTCCTTTTTTTAGGAAGCGGTCAAGATCAGCAATTATTGCCCATTCCTATTGCCCTGGAACGGTGGTGGTGAATTGTCTTCTTAAGCAGTTGCAATCCTTCTGGTGAAGGTAGATTAGTAAATCGGTTTATTATTGTCACAGGTACCGAGGTCAGTGAGAAACTGTTTTGCATGCCATCCATACAGATCATTTCATCACATCAGTATATTGAGGTAGTGCAAGGGTAAAGCAATAACACAATGCAGAATAAATTTGAGAGTGCTGTTGGGGATGGAGTTCCAGGATTTAGATCTATTGTCAGTAAAGGAGTGGCAGTACATTTTCTAGACAGGATGAAGTGTAACTCGGAGGAAACCTACAGGAACATGTCTCTGGTACACAATAAACATGAGAGGATAAGCATTCAGTCAGATCTCTGGTCCATGAGAATTACACATGATAGTCTTCAAGTAGAAGGATGGGAATGTGGGAAGAATAAAATGGAAGCATTGTAGGATTAGTGAAAATGGATGCTTGATGGCCAGTGTGATCTCGGTGGGCTAAAGGGCCTAGTTCTATGTTGCATGACTCTGACTCTTGCATAAAAGCCAGTAAATGTGGTGGTAAAAGATAGTTCTGGACTCAGCCAGAATGGTCTTTTACTCAGAAAAGCCTGAGTTCTTCTTATTTTAGTTTCCAGTTGCTTTTACTATTTCAGGAAGTCAATTCTATACCTTGATTAGTTTACTGGAAAAGCAATTCCTTTTCACATCAAAAATGTATATCACCAATGACCTGTCCTTGCCCAACTACGTAGATGATATGGCCAAGAAAATTTACCAGCGCCTCTACTTCCTCAGGAAGCTAAAGAACTCTGGCATGTTCCCTTTGACCCTCACCAATTTGTATCAATACATCATAGAAAACATCCTATCCAGATGCATCACAGCTTGGTAAGGCACTGCTCTGCACATGCCTGTAAGAAAATGGAGAGTTGTGGACACAGCTCAGCACATCATAGAAACCAGCCTCCCCCCATGGATTCTGTCTACACTTCTCGCTACCTTGGTAAAGAAACAAAAATAATCAAAGGCCCCACCCATCCTGGACATTCTCTCTTCTCCCCCCTCCCATCGGGCAGAAGATACAAAAGCCTGAAAGCGCATACAACCAGGCTTAAGGACAGCTTCTATCCCACTGTTATAAGACTATTGAATGGTGCCCTAGTGCAATAAGATGGACCTTTGACCTCACAATCTACCTCATTATGACCTTGCACCTTACTGGCTAATTGCAATGCACTTTCTCTGTAACTGTAACACTTTATTCTGCAATCTGTCATTGTATTCCCTTGTACTACCTCAATACACTGTTGTAATGAAATTACTTGTATGGACGGCATGCAAAACAAATATTTCATGTATCTCGGTACATGCGACAATAATAAACCAATTTACCAATTTAATTTACCAATTTATTTTACTCTTCAGGATTGATGGAATCTGGACTCATAACATCAAGCAACATATGGGTTTGCATTATCCATTCTCTGAACTACCTTTCAAAGATCATCTCTCAGATAATTCCTCTCCAGGACATTTCCAGGCCTCCATTCTGATCTCCTGAAGGGAATGCAACTGTGTTTGTAAATTCTTTCTAGTGCGGGATGTATTTTGTTTTTACAGAATTGCCTGCCACTTTGGAGCTCCATTAAATATGTGATGGATGGCACTGGAGTACGGCTGGTCGAGCCACAGCCTTGCAGCACCAGTGGCCCAGGTTCATTTGTGACCTCTGCTGCTCTCTATGTGGACTTTGCACATTTTCCTTGTGACTGCATTGGTTTCTTCTGGTTGATCCAGTTTCTTCCCACATCCCAAAGACGTGACGGTTGGTAGGTTAATTGGCCACTAAATTGTGCCTGACATTTAGATGAGTCATAGAATCCAGCAGGACTTCATGAGAATGTGGGGAGAATAAAAAGTGGAATTAATGTAAACTTCATGTAAAGGGATGATTGATGGTTGGTGTGGACTTGAAGTGCCATGGGGCTGTTTCTGTGCTGCATCTCTCTGCAGCTCTATAACTCCATGGGATTAACTATCCAAGTCGTTCACTTGTTCATCTCAACTTGTTCCACGAGTACAAAGGAGAAATAATTATAACCTTCACTTCCCTCAGTTTCATTCTGCTGTCATTTGGACAGTACTAATTCCCTCACATGTGAAAGGTCTAATGACAGAGGTCATGCTGTACATTCTCCAAGGGTCCATTGTTTTTCCATGCATGTTTAGGTAGTGCATTTTTAACTGAGTATTTAGCTGCAGCCTGTATATCAGCTAAGCCTGTCCCTTCTTTCACATATACTTTCCTGCAAGAGAAACAGAATGATGGTCGGCAAGCAGAAGAGCCTGCCGACTTTCACTTATCACAAACAGCAGCAATAATGTCAAATCTATTTTTTGTCATTTGCAGCACTCAGGCTGAGATGAGCTCACTGATTGGGAATCAAACTTGGAACCTTCGCAGTCTGTCTCCCTCAGTCATTCTCTGTGAAGACAAGTTATTGATCATTGTACTGATCATTGATCACCCACCACCCCACGAACCTCTGCATCCAACACATCATTCTCTGCAACTTCGGCCACCTCCAACGGGATCCTACCACCAGGCACATCTTCCCCTCACCTCCTCTCTCTGCTTTCCTCAGGGACCGCTCTCTCCGCGACTCCCTTGTCTACTTGTCTCCTCACTGATAACCCCCCGGCACTTATGCCTGCAAGCACACCAAGTGCTACACCTGTCCCTACACCTCCTTCCTCACCACTATTCAGGGCCCCAGACAATCATTCCAGGTGAGGCAGCGTTTCACCTGTGAGTCCGAGGGTGTCATTTATTGCATCAGGTGCTCCTGGTGCTGCCTCCTGTACATCAGTGAGACCCGACGCAGATTGGGTGACCTGAAGACCTTTCATCCGATAGTTCTGCAAGAGATCCCAAGATGTGTATGGAATTAAGATGAAATTCTCACTGCTTCAGAGGTGAAATAGGAATACTTGAGAATGCCAGGGGAGATACTCATCAGAGAAGCAAAGGACTGCAGATGCTAGAATCTAGATGAAAAACACAACGATGCTGGAGGAACTCAGCAGGCCAGGCAACATGAAGAGTCCTGACCCAAAAGGTTGATGGCCTGCTTTTCTCCAAGGATGCTGCCTGGACTGCTGAGTTCCTCCAGCATCATCGAGATACTCATCAGGTTACAGAAGCCTAATGTACAGCTGGAAGAGAACAAGTGGAGTCTTAAGTTTTTTTTTACTTGGGATTCAGCAAGAATGACAAAGGGTAAATAACTGCTTAGGAAAATGCAATGGTTGTGCTGGATGTGAGGGAGCTGACTAATGATACTGAGCTTGGCAGCTTCCTTGGCATTCTTCAGTAACGAAACTTCAACTTTTTGAGTCTGGACATCACAATAAATCTCCTTCACAGGTGGATTAGAGCTATATGGTAAAGGTGAATGACGGAAGGCGAAAGGCTCAAATAGATGACTTGGTGGACATACAGGATGCTCAGGAAGCTGGCTAATGGGATCCAAAATTGGCTTGGTGATAGGAGCCAGGGGTCATGGTGGAAGGACTTTTTTTTTAATTGAAAGTCTGTGACCAGCGGTGTACCACAGGTATCAGTACTGGGACCCTTGCTATTTGTGAAAAATATCAACAACTTTATGATTATGACTAGTAAGTTTGTGAATGACATAAAAGTTGGTAGTGTTATGGATAGCAAGGACGGTTGTCTAAGGCTACAGCAGGATATAGATCAAATGGAAAGTTGGGTGGACGTTGGCAGATGGAATTAATCCTGATGAGTGTGAAGCAATGCATTTTGAGAAGTCAAAATTGGGTAGGACATATGCAATAAATGGTAGAGGGCTAAGGAATGTTGATGAATAAGCGACCTTGGGGTTCAAATCCATAGTTCCCTGAAAGAAACATTACAGGTAGATAGGGTGGTGAAGAGGTCATGTGGCATGCTTGCCTTCATAGGTCAGAGCACAGAATAAAAAAGTTGAGGCTCTATGTTGCCACTTTACAAAACACTGGTTTGACTACAGAGTTTTGTGTGCAGTTCTGGTTGCACTGGAGAGAGTGCACAGTAGGTTCATCTGGACGTTGCCTGTATTGAAGGACTTTTGCTGTGGGAAAAGACTGGGTAAGCTGGGCTTATTTTTCTTGAAGTGAAGGAGGCTGAGGTATATAAAATTATAAGAGTCATAGATAGGGTAAAGAGTCAAAATTCTTTTTTCCATCATAGGGAAATCAAAAACAAGAGGAAAGAGGAAGGAGTTTTAAAAGGATTTGAGGGGAAGTGTTTTACACAAAGAGTCATTGATATCTGGAACCTGCACCAAACGAGGTGATGGAATCTGATACAATCATTATGTTCAAGAGACATTTAGACAGCCACTTCAACGGGCAAGGCATTGAAGGTACAGACCTAGTGTAGGCAACTGGGATTGGTGTAGCTCGGCAATCAGGTTAGCATGAACATAGTGGGCCAAAGGGCCTGTTTCTGTGCTGTACAACTCTATGACTCCTTGAATCTCTATTAGGGATCCTTGTCCTTGTGCATATGAATATGACTATTGAATGTACCCTCTCAAAATCAGTCAAAATTAAACGTAATGCTCAATCCTGAGGTTCCATATTTGGAAAGGAAAAAGAGCCAGCTATTATTTTTTATGTTATCATACTTGGTCATTAATCTGCCATGTTCAAGCCAAGGCTGCGATGAGGTTTTGAGTGCTCCTGACGAAACCCAAATCGGGCATTGTGAGTAGGTTATTAGAGAGCAATTGCTGTTAATGACACATTTGATCACTTATTGATGATGAAGTGTGGAACTATTGTGCAGTAATTAGCCAGACTGAATATGTACTGCATTTTTATGGACAGAACATAACTGCAATTTTCTACATTCAGGTAGATACTGGTATTGTAACTGCACTGGAAAAGCCTGGCTGGAGGCACAGTTAGTTCTGCAGCACAAGTCTTCATCATTTACGTGAACCGTTGCCTGAATCCTGGACATTGCTTGTTAAAAAGCCGTTTGTCACCCAGTCATTGGAGATGATTAATTTCATGTTGACAAGATTGACAACTTTCCTTTTCCAGACAATATTTCCATTATGGAATTAAATGAGGCATGCTTTAACTTTGTGATCAGGACATTTGTTACAATTTGTCAAGATGGTGAGACATATTTAAAGTTTGTTGAAGATGAGAACAAAAATTAAAGGAAGAACTCTGGAACCACTTAAACATAGTGACTGGAGGCTGATATGTCTCAGCAGGCTTATCAGCTGCATTTCCTATTTACAATATTTGTCCTGTGTTATTTAGCATGCAGCTTCTCAAATGTGAAGTCTTATCTCTTCTATTATTTTACAAGCGAGATTTATTGGTTCTCATGCTTATTTTTTTCAATTTTTCTAGGCCTATTCTATGACTATAATGCTTCCCTATACCAAATTGTTCAAATCCATATGTTCTTATAATACCTCCATCAAATAAGATTTCTGTTAATAATAGTAACACCAAACCCTGGGCTACTACATTAGCTGAGGTTGATTGAAATATTATGGGGAGATTGATAAGTATCAGCTGCTTCTATTATGTGACCACTTTAATCCCAGCAGATTTCACTTTTCTATTTTTGAGACATTCTGTTTAAAAATTTTTGGAGTCAATCCAGATAAAAACTGTCATGTTACAACAAAGGATGTAAAACGTTGAGAATACTAAAAAAAAGTTATGCGTGGTTTTTCTGAAACATTCTTATTGCCTGCAGCATTGTTACTTATCAATATGCAGAGAAAGCTGCTTCTGTTCTCTCTCCTTTCTCTACGTGGGTACATAGGAAGAGACGCTTTCTCAGATGTTTCAGAAGAATGCTCAAGGAAAACATTATTTAATTTTAATGTCTCCTGTGGATATTCAGCCCTGCGAACTCTCTGCTCTGAGAACTCTCTGCTCTGAGAGAGTTCAGCAACAATTCAGTATTTCTCCGATGCTCCTGATTTTTGACATCTGGTATGTGTAGTCTTCAAAACCAGTGGGCTGGGAATGTCCTTCTCTGTGGTTTTAGTGTGGTCCCATTTGGTTTACACCTTTCCAGATGCAGACCAAGACTGGCCATAGGAAAATCCAAGGTTAATTCGAACAATGGTAAAGAGGTATAGACCTTGCTGGCGTCATCACTGTTCCTTTCTATTTATGCCCAGAGAACACTTGATTCCTCGGTGCCAGAGTCAGGAAAGTAGAGTTAACCAGGTAATGATTCCAACCCTAGTCTCAGGATAGATATAGTGTCAGAATAAAGGTACACCCAATTAAGACCAAAATAAGGAGGAATTTATTATCTGAGAGGCTTGTGATTTCTTTTAAAAATTCTGCCTCTGCAGAATAACAAGTTATATTCAGAACTCATTCAAGACTCAACAGCTTAGGTTTTTAGGCTTTAGGGAATTAAAGCATTTTGAGGAAAGTCAAGTTGAACTCAATAATCAGATTAACCACAATTTTATTGTACACCAGGCTCATGGGGCTGTATGACCCTATTACTATCCCATTTCTTATTTCCTAACTTCTTGTATCATACCATCAACTAAATTTACCATAGAGCTATTCCATATTTTACACTACCTTGTGATAAGCATTCTTACCACCTCCAACCTTGCATGAGTAATAGTATTTCAGACCTACAAACACAATCTTTGAAACAATTTAGTCCTTATCTGCTGTGCCTTAATGACAAGGAGCATGAAAATAGAAGCAAGAATGGGGCATACAGATTTCCAAAACCCTTCTATCATCCATTTATGCTGTGACAGATCCCCTGCCTCCATCTAAATGTGCAGTTTCCACATTCATTGATTCCTGCTGCAACAATGTATGTATTTCTCTTGATCTTTTATTTATGGAGAGTTGTAAAATTGTGGTCATAATGCATGATGAGAAGATTGGCGAAATAGTCAAAGAATTATGTACCTCGTATGTAAACCATACATCGAGCCATATAGCAAGGCCCTTTGGCCCACTGAGACTGCATTGACCACTGGAGGAAATTAATAAGCGTTAAACCTCAGCATGTGGCTACAAGGAAAAAACTCAACCAGAAACCACAATGTTCAGAAATCCATCAATCTCAGCATTGAATGTACTCAATAAGTGGAGATCCACATTCCTCTGGGAAGACCAGCTTTAAAAATCTGAAACATTCTCCACAAAGGAATGACTTTCTCTCTGTTCTAACTGGGTCATCCCTGATCCTGAATCTCATCTTCTTGGTTCTGGATTCTCCTGTGTGAGGAAACAGCCTCTCCAAATCTACACCAACTCATAAGCAGTTTCCCTCTGGGTATTTGTGTCAGTTTTCAAGCGGATGGTGCATTTGCCTTTGGCAGCAACTGCGAGTAAAATAGCAGAGGGAGAAGTCTGTACTCTCTCAGCAGAATGAACCAGAAAGAGAAAGCTATTTGGTATTGATAGAACAACTGTGTCCATGTTATTTCTGCTTCAGTGGCAACATCTGCCATCGGTTGCATCTAGACATGGAGCCATGCTGTTTGGCTGCCACAGTGTTACCTGCAGTGTGAAGGTCACTGTGCCACTGCTTTCATCTAGGAACGATTACTTAGTAATGATTATAACAGGCACATCACATCCCATGATGCCCAACTGCCTCCAGGAGTTCCCAGATGCACAGCTAATGAAGGCTTGCAAATGTATTCCCTTCCCAGAAAGGTGAGGAACAACATGCAGGCACTCTACAGCAGTTCTTCACCATTGTTTATTCCCAAGTGTTGGCCGTCAATTACTACATATGTAGAGTTAATATGAACACATTGAATCAATATGTACCTCCAGGAAATAGCCTTGTCCAGATCAACAGGAAAAGAATCCATTCTATACCATGACGTTCAAATCTAAAACCATGAGCTATGAATTTGCTGGATACTGTGTCAATATGAGGCTAATTTAAAGTTGATAAAATTGATGGCATCTTGATTTGACAGGAAGCTTTGAGGAGACATTCCATTGCCCACATTGCCTGAGATTTTTATCACATTTCTCAATTCTTTTCTGAAGGGTCAACGAAAATGTGATGATGAATCAATAAAGCTAAATCTGCATATAAAGTTAAGGTACAAAACTGAAATATATTCTGAGAATGTGAGATTTATCAGGCTAAGATATTCAATGAGTTGGAATGAAACTCAGATCAGAGATAGCTATTCAACTCCATGGGCCTGCTCTGCTGCACAATTAAATATTAGCTGATTTGTGACTTTAATCCATTTTCCCATCTAATGACAAGGTTTAATGACAGTAAGGTTGCCTGCAGTGTTCCCGTTCTGGAAAAAAGCAGTACTGTTAATGACTGTTGTGCTGAACCAGAAGATACACTGAAAACATGATTAAAAATCTATGAACTTAAAATATAAAGATAATATAAATATAATGCTGTTTCCTTTTCATTCAAGAACAAAATCATTTTTTTTTCCTCTGCATGCTTTGGTTGGCTCCATGCTTAATGCACTTTTCTGGCAGAAAATAATCACCAGCAACTTTTAAGTGCACTGGCTTTCACGTGAAATGTGGATGCTAAAGAGTCCAATACATACGTGGCAAAATTAATATTGCCTTCAGGAAACAGCATGCAACCCAGTAACTGAGATCAGGATGCTTTGCTTGTGGGAGAGCACACAGACAATAACACCACCTTAGAACTGCTCAGCAGCTTGACATTCTGTTCACTGTTGCTGGACTTGGCATACTGCCCATTACAGATCAGAGGCAATCACTTTTAATTGGCTTTAATCACATTGTTGGCAACCTAATATTTTGCGTTATGTCGCCAGCTACAACGATAGGGCTTGTGGAGTCTTCCCTGGAGGATGGTTGAAAATAAGGAGGGCAGTGCAAGATTTAATAGATATAGTAGACAACAGGTCATATAATATCAGAAATCATGATATTTATGTAACCTTCACATGTAGTTTATTTTGACAGCAATGATAAATTGTTTTGATTTTCTGTGACTCATCCTTGCATGCTTGGACCTCTGTTACAAAATCCAACCACACCGGAGTAGCTAATTCTTCATGTTATTCATGTCTTATGTAGTTCCATTGTATACTTGGTCCTCTTTTATGGCTTAATTTCAGGGGCTGAAATATTTTTATAGCCATTTGTTTTTGAGCTTGTCTTGAGTAGTTTCAGCTTTTTTGCTGTTTCATGTTTTTTTATTAAATAAATGTTTTACATGACAGAGCACATAAGATTTTTCCACCGCATGTTGTTTCATGAGTCATTGCAAGCTCTAGTTGCTTCTGTACGATGGCCCAATCAGGTTTGAATACAACTCTCAGTAAGTTGTGAGAGGTGAGTATAGTGTTTGAGAGGGCATGTGATCAGACTAGAAGGCATCTGGTGGTAGGGCCATAATACATTAACATTGCAGTCAGTACCTGACTATGTTATTGTCAACCGATCTGTCTGTTTAAGCAGGGACTCAATGGCCGTGGGCAAATGTTGTGCTCACTTGCTCAGAAGCTCTTATCAACTCTGGGAGTGCAATGGGATTTATTGTGACATTAACAACCCACCTGTCTAATTTCCATCAATTAGTCAATTATTTTCCTTTGCATATTGCATTCTTGTTTCACAGTTTAGATTTTTGCAAGTGACATAGGATGTTATTTCATGGAAAAAAACTCTTCCAAACCATGAACAGTGGAATAACATAATCATTGTCTACTCCTCACTTTGAACTGATAAGTTTGGAATTTGACAAAACTGACGTTTAAACTTGATGCTTATTTAATATGTCCAATGAGAAAATGAATGCAACAATTTAATGGAGATTTGTGTGAAACTGATCAACTCAAACTGTAACTGTTGTTTCTGAATGGGTGTTTTGATTGATTGGATTAAGCATGGAAAAATGCAGAACAGGTTATACACAGACATTCTTCATTAAGATTTGAAGGAGAAAATATTTAACTGCGGGTAAATACATGTCCATTGGTGTTTATTACATCTCAGTGCCACTCCTTTAACTTTGAAGAGCTGTGATTAAATTTCCATTGTTCAAATGTGGGTCATTAACATTTACAGATAAGAGTAATTTCCCCCGAGTCCACATTTCAAACTGAGACCTCTCTGCAGTAGATGTCCATATAATTACAATAATTATTCGGGAGTCAGAAACTGCATGCTGGCAAAGCCAAGCAAGTGACTGTTAGCTAATTTATTACAAAACCAATAACATTTACCGAATGCATATTAATATTGGTATTGGTTTATTATCGTCACTTGTACCGAGGTACAGTGAAAAACGTATCTTGCGTACCGATTGTACAGGTCAATTCATTACACAGTGCAGTTACATTGGGTTAGTACAAACATGCAGTTGTAAATGTGCATGCATTGCATTGTTGTCCATGCATTTCTCTTTCTCACTCTCATTATGGAGGCACGTCTTTGTGTGCATTCCAAATTATACAAATCATTAGCCCTGGAATCATTAGATGCCGGGGGGGGGAGCGTGGGAAGGGAGGGGGATGCCAAGCTGGAAGATCAGTTCGGGAAGATAGGGAAGATTACATTAGTGTCCTTGGTGCCCTGGTGGTGTTAAGACTGTGTGCTGGGAAGGGAGATGCGAGGATTGTGTTCGGGTCGGTTTGAGTTCACATCCAGCAAAGGGGTTGCAGCAGGCATAGGGATGTAGGTAGCCTAAAAAGGAGCTATCAGAAGGGGTTCGTTTTTCACTTAAAGGAGGACACTCAAGGAATACAAGATTTCTAGCACTGATAGTTCTTAAGCAGATCTCGATAAAGTGACACACAAACAAGTCTCACAAGTACAGTGTCGACCTTCTTCTACGTGGGTGGTCTACATGTGGACAAAAAAACAAGGAAGTGGCATGAAGCCATGCAATAAATGCCATTGGATGTCACTGTGCATCTCCAGACATATCTGTGTGGATATCAGGCACATGAAGAATAGGGATCTTCACAATCCTTAAAATAAATCTCTTACTTCTTCCATTGGATTTTTCATTGGACTTCAATTGCATCATGTATATAAATATCACATTACGCAATAGGCTTTACAGGTCATTATTTTTATTGTTAATAAAATTCATATTGAAAGAGATGCAAAATAATGAATCATAGTTTTTCAATGTATCATCTACCTCAAGACAACTTTTCAGATCAGTGTCACATGTTTTGAAAAATTGAAAACAAATGAATGATTTGACAAATTATTATTCTTTTCCATTTGTACTTGGTTAAATTACAGAAGAACCATCAAATCATAAAATCATACAGCACGAGTGATTTGCTCATCGATCTGCACAGGGTCATTGAATGAATACATTTAATTCCATTCTGCTGACCTTTTTTGCCCCCATATCCCTGCAGTTTCCTCACCAAATTGTGACCTAATTCCCTTTTAAAAATTACTCGAGACTGCTTCTGCCACCCTTTCTGACAGATAGTGCATTAAAAAAGGTTGCGTTGACACCTTTCCTCTCCTCTCCCCTCTGCTTGTTTTGTCACTTGTCTTGAAAGCTGTCCTCTGGTTACTAATGCCTTCGTCAGTGGAAATAAGTTTCTCCTTATTCCAAACAATACCCCTCAATAGTTCTAAACACATCAACTAAATTTCTCTTAATCTTCTCTGCTTGAAGATATATCCTAGCATCTTGAAACAATAACTGCACCAGAATTACCACTTGTTTTAAGCAGAAAGAGAATTTTTCTTTCAATATTGTGGAATATGTATTTTGACTATTTCAATACAGAGTTAGAATTACTCAGCCAAATTGTCCACCAGCAGCTTGATTTCCCAGTAAAATTATTACAAAGACCCTGCACATTCCCAGATTACTTTCTGAATCTGATGTCCTCCCTGTCATCCTCATTTTCTGGATTTACAAAGGAGCTTCTTCTATGCCCCGCCAGAGTAAGATAAGATATTTATTTATTCGTTACATGTACATTGAAACACACAGTGAAATGCATCTTATTGCATTATTGAGAATGTGCTGGGGGCAGCCCACAAGTGTCGCCACTCTTCTGGTGCCAACATAGCATGCCCACAGCTCCTAACCTGTACATCTTTGGAATGTGGGAGGAAACCGGAGCACCCGGAGGAAACCCAAGCAGACACGGGGAGAACGTACAAACTCCTTACAGACAGTGACCGGAATTGAACCTGGGTCCCTGGTGCTGCAATAACACTAGGGGAATCAATAGTTTTCCAGGTATGTTCTACCTTGAATGCTCAACTTCTTCATTTTGAATCATGGCTTAAAAGTAAGATAGAGTAATGTTCTGCCTCCACTCCTGTAACATGAAGCATTGGTACACTGCACTAACAAAGATGAAACCTATAACAATTAATCTGGTTTAATCTCTCTGCAGAGACTACCTGGGCAGTTGACTCCCTCATGATTTTATAAACCTCTAAGGAGGGGCATAGATAAGGTGGATGGTCACAGTCCTTTTTCTGGGTTAGGGGACTGGCTGAATAAAAAAGAAACAATCTATTCAAAATTTCAACAAGTTCAGATTCTAGAAATTTGGATTAAAAATAGAAATGCAAACAATACTCAGCTGGTCAGGCAGCATCTGTGGAGAGAAATGTAAGCAGAAGCTTTCCTTCACCTCTTTCTGTTAACATATCCTCCAGACAGTTTTGCTATTGTTAACAAACATTCACCACCCTCTCTCAGCTGACAACACCACCACTGGTGTCGTTCATCTTTCTTTGTCTCCAGCTTATCACTGACATTCCCTTTGTTCTTTCCACCCCTTCCCCTCCTCTACAAGTTAAATCATGTTTGTGTTCTAACTTTTCCCAGCCTTAATGAGAGGTCATTGATCTGAAACATTAACATTGTTTCTCTCTCCGTTGATGCTGGCTGGACTGCAGAGTATTTCCAGTATTTCCTCTGCCATCGTCTATTCATTTTAGTAGTTCGGATAGAGGTCACTGATAATATTTACAGAATTTATCCATCAGCAGCTCTCAGATGACACCAACTCGATCAGCTGGCCGTACAACTGCTGGGGAAACTTACTGTCCAGATAGGAACATAGAAAAACTACAGCACAATTCAGGCCCTTCAGCCCACAAAGCTGTGTCAAACATGTCCCTACCCTAGAAATTACTAGGCTTACCCATAGCCCTCTATAGAAACATAGAAAAGATGATGATGGACAAATGAATTTAACTTAGATGAGGTACTTTGAGATGTTGAAATCATGAAGTGTTCTTTCATAAAAGCCTTTCCTTTCTTAACCTCTTGTTTGCAAATCTATCGAACTCAAGCATTGTTTATTGTGTCAACCTTCATCCATTATAGTCAATTGAATCATTTCATATTTTAATAATGTTGCATCTTTGTTATTCTGCAAGAAAAAACAGTATTGATATAAACCAGTTCATATTTAACAATTGTAAGGTGTAGAACTATAATCACTCACACAATGAATGGCAACAACTTCAAATAAAATAATTCAAAATAAATTCTCAAACATTTGTGATTGACCATTTTCTTTTTGGTTTTCTTACAGCTAAGGCAAAGTTGGCCTGTTTAAACAAAATTGAATGTTGCTACATTTATTCCTCGTGGGAAAGCAATTTTATGCAGAGACCTTATGACCATGGATGGAGTTCATGAATCATGACCTCCATAGTAAGTGGGAAAGAGGAGGGAAGGGGGACTAATTGGACAGGTTTGTTGCAAGACTTGGTTCTTCACCCAATCGTTTTTTTCCTTTTGTGAAAAGGTTGCCTAATTCACATCTTCTTTACTCCCTGGAACACTGATTATGCCACTGATGGAAAATAAACACTTTCATCCTTGAAGTTCTGTTAATTTTAACAATCCAAAACTGAAATTAAGATTAAAGATGATCCAGTGCTGCATGACATCAGAGAAGTATGGAATGTCTGGTTTATGCAAATTGAACAAGAGCAGAAGAAACAAATGTTTAAAAAAAATTATAGTTAAATTCAACCCATCAAATCTGCTCCATCCATACGTAACATATGAAAATTAAGAATTAGGACCTGGAGTGGGTCAGACTCTTGAGATTGTTCCACCATTTAATAAAATTGTGACTGATCTGATTTTAATCTCACTTATCTACCCACAACAACCTTGTATCCCCTTGCTTATCGAGACTTTCTCTTCCTCTGCCTGAAAAATATCCAAAGATGAGGCATAGCTGGGCTGAATGCACACAGTCTTTTTCCCAGGGTTGGAAAATCAAGAACGAGAGAGCATAGATTTAAGGTGAGGGGCAACTTCTTCACCCAAAGGGTGGTGAGTATACGGAATGAACTGCCAGAGGAAGTGGTTGAAGCAGGTACATTAGCCACATTTAAAAGGAACTTGGACAGGTACATGATGGATAGGAAAGGTTTTGAGGTTTATGGGCCAAATACGGGCAAATGGGACTCGTTTAGGTGGGAATCTTGGTTGGTGTGGATCAGTTTGGCCGAAGGGCCCGTTTCTGTGCTGTATGACTCTCTGACTCTGAATGTATTAATCTTTGAAAAAGAAGTTTCCAATGACCAATTACCCTCTAGGAGAAATAATTTCCTCTCACCTCTGTTTTAAATGGGAAACCTCATATTTTTAAAGTGACCTCTAGTTCTAGATTTTCCCACAAGAGAAAACATCCCCTCCACATCCACCCTGTCTAAAGTCCTCATATCTTACATGTTTCAACAAATTAAGTCCCTTCTCACCTTTCTAATCTCTAGCAGACTCAAGCCAGATATAAGGCAACCCATCCATTCAGTTCTCAGTGTAGAAAGCTTCTCTGAAGTGCTTCAAAAACATTTTAATTATTTTATAAATGAAGGAGACCAATAATGTACATAGCGCTTCAAATAATAAAAATAGAAAATGCTGGAAATACTCAGCAAGTCAGACTGTATCGGTGGGAAGTAAGATATCTTTATTAGTCACATGTACATCAAAGCACACAGTGAAATAGAGATAACCATTAACTTTCTCTTCCCACAGATGTTATTTCCACCATTTTTTGTTGTTATTTTAGATTTCCAGCAGTTTCTTTTTTAATTTTCATTTTACTCCAGATGTTATCTCACCAATACCCTATACAACTGAAGCATAAACGTTTGACTTTTGCATTCAATTCCCCAAGCAATAGATAATAGAATGCTGATAGCTTTCCTAATTACTTGCTATTCCTATATACAAGCATGTTGTAAACTTGAACAAATTGTTGATGTGTCGGCTCGAAACCCTGCATTAGCCCTGATCCAGAATGTTTCAACCCAAAATGTCGACATATCCTTCCCCCCCCCCCCCCCCCCCCCCACAGATGCTGCACGACTCACTGAGTTCCTCCAGCAGATTGTTTGTTGGTTCGGATCCCAGCATTTGCAGTCTCTGTATTTCCCTCAAATTTATTTTGGAAATCTAATATAGACTGGTTCCCCTTTATCCTCAGCACGTGTTATTTCTTCAAATAACAAACTTTTCCTTTCACAAAACCATGTTAACTTTGCCTCATTACCTTGTATTTTTCTTAGGTGCCCCGTTTTAATATCTTTAATAACATTTAACCTTTTAACATTGTTAGGCTAAATGGTCTGAAGCTTCCCATTTTCTGTCTCCTTTTCTGAATAAAGGGGTTATATTTGGAGTTTTCTAATCTAGTGAAATCTTCTCCAGATCAAAAGAATTTTGAAAAATTAAATACAATGCATCAATTATCTCACTGACAAGGCACAATCAGATTGGAATACCACGGACTGAAGGGTCTCCTTTAAGTTTCACACCATTTTCATCTGGATATAAATCACCAATCCTTCATTGGCACTGGGTCTAAATCCCGGAAATCCCTGCCCAACAGCATTGTGGAAGTACTTCACCAGAAGGACTAGAGCAGTTCAAGAAGTCAGCTCTCCACCACTTCCTAAGATCATTTAGGAATGGACAAATGAAAAAATTTTATCCGCCTCTAATTATTATATCAAGGTCTGGACTCTTGGATATTATCAATTGACTTTATCTCATTTTGAGAAAGTAAAATTCTTTCCTCAACTTCTCTGGAAGAGAACACAACATTGTGGATGTCAGAAAATTGAAATGAAAAATCGGAAGTGCAGAAATACTCAGCAGGCTAGGGACCAACTCTGAAGAGAGAAACAGAACTGACATTTCGGGTCAATGAACAATCATTGATTCAAAACTCTTAAGCTCTGTTTCTGTCTCCATCATTGCTGCCTGATCTGCAAAGTATTTCTCACATTTTTTATTTGTCATTCTCCTGTAGAAAGCTCAAGTGGCATGATTAAATATCCTGGCAGCTCTCGACTCCTCTTGTCTACAAAAATATGCAACCAGCCCTGAATCAATAACCTTCGATGCAACTTTGTTCCACATGAACTATTGTCTTTCTCTAACCAATGCACTTGTGCACTTCTTATATCTGAGCTCTGGTTTGCGCTCAGTGGGTGAAAAACTTAACTTGTTTGCTTCCATCTCAGCTATACCTTACAATTTTTTGAAAACCTGTCATTGCACCTTCTGTTGTTCAGCTGAACTGTGCTTACTCATCCAATCTTGCCTTTACAATATCATTTTGAAATCCTGATGTCATCCTGGGGTCACTCCTTTCTGAATCCATTCCATGCTATTTCAGATCTCTCTCATTACAGGTTGATGAAATGTGCAAACTATCTGCCAGAAGTGGCCTTTTGTTGACTTCCACAAGCTGTTTTAACTTGCAGATCAACATGCACCGGGTAATCTGCAGGTCCTATTTTGCTTCATTAATAACCATTGCACATTGACCAAATTCTTTAGCCATTCACTGATCTGTTTATGTTATATATAGTTAATTGGTGACTGGTAATTGGTTTCTTATTTTCACATGTACTGAGTACATCAAGTGAACAGCTCTGTCTTGCATGCCATACAGACAGGTCATTGCAAATACAAGTACATTGAGGTCATACAAAAGGAAAAACAATAACAGCATGGAGAAGGTGCAGTGCAAGTAGAGTGCAAGGGCCATGACAAAGTAAACTGAGAGATCAAGAGTTCATCTTTATCATACAAAAGGTTCATTCAAGAGTCTTATAACAGCAGGAGAGAAGCTGTTCAACCTTCTTTAAATGACCAACTATTTTCTTTTCTTCCCCCCTTTTCCACAGTGTATTATGTCATAATACAGCAGATGTAATATTAGATCATCATTAAGAAATATTGTACAAGCAAATTTTGAAAACTACATTAACAAACTCTGATATTTTCTTTGATAAAAATGCTAACTTAGGAAGTGATTCACTTGATAGAACACTATTTAAAAATAAAACATGCTTACTTTAAACTGAAACATTTAATTTAACTTTAGTTCATTAATTTATTCATTCATTGGACATCGCATTTCTGGCTGTATCATATTATATGCCCATGCCAACTGGTGCCCAACCTAGACTTTTTCAGTACAATTGAGGGGTCTGCCACATTATTGCAAGTATGGATTCATATATAGGCAAGACCACATGAGATTTCCTACTCTGGAGGACATGAGTGAACCAGATAGTTCTTTGCAACAACCTGGAAGTTTAATGGTCACCAATACTACTAAAATTAGCATCTATATAATACTAATAATTCAATGAGTTATTGCATGTGAATCCCTTTTAGATGTCCAATGTAATTTATGAGGAACCACATAGAGATAATCACTTTTCTTCATTAAAAAATTATAATCCAATATATATCTTGTGTTTTATAATTACATTGATGATTAGCATTGATTGTTGAAGGTGTGTTGTAAATAACGTATGGATATTTGAGATAGCTTCCATTTGTTTAGCTTCTTCACGTCTCGCCTGTGACAACTGTTCAGTCTGGCATAATTATTCTTCATTCATGTGAAAAATCATCACTGAACTCTGATAAATGTAAATTGGTAGATGTTCTGATGAGGCTTTCACAAATGCTTGAGTTATTTTGTTAATTATGAACTCAAAATGCATCTAAGTTAGAAGTTTATGGATTTCCCTTCAGATAAGATACAAAAATTCTTCCAAAATTTTTACCAACCAAATCCATTTACGATCCCACTATGTCTGATGCTGATCTGCTAATGTTACGCACGTTCAAACTTTCTTCTTTCTATCTGCAAATATTGGGATGGAAATCAATGTGCCATAAATCAGTTGATCAACACAAATGGTTTCAGTATCTTTAAACAATCAATAAGTATTGCAGTGATGGATTTCTACAACATGTACAGATAACCTTATTTCAAGCCAGCTTAACTTGGAATGCTAAGGATTGGATGCCAATGATTCTAGTATTAAAGGGTAAACCAGAAGCTGAAGCAAGACATAATGAAGTATTCAATTGGATTGATGTAGATTGCAACAGTGGAGATGTTAATTGTGATTTTGTTTATATCCAACAAAATAAGCATCAAGTGGGTCTGGTTCCATTTCTTTTCTTAAGTACCAGCGAGTCTAGGGGTGCTGAGCAAGCTATGGCACTAGTCCCAAGCTATGCTTTGTGAACTTCGGAGAAGTTCCCCAGGGGTTATGTAGGAACCAAAGTCAGGCCACATCTGAGATACGTAGCATCTATGAGCTCATGCATTTAAGGCATCACATGGGGATGAATGGGAAGAAAAAGATTACTTTTTTAAAAAAAATAGTGTTTGTATTTTGCTTAATATTTATACTTGTGGTTAGGAGAAAAAAAGTAATTATTTTAATTTTTAAAATTTTGATGAGCATCTAAATGTTTCAGAAACATCGAAAACCCTTGACAGCTAGGAAAGCAGAGTAGGTGGGAGGAAGCAGAACTTTGGAACAACAAACAATCTGCTGGAGGGACTCTGTGTCGAGCAGCATTTATGGGAGTCCTGATGCAGGGTTTCGACCTGAAACATGGACAATTCCTTTCCTCCCACAGATGCTCCAGATTCCAGCATCTGTAGTCTCTTGTGTCTTCTGCAGCAGAACATTGTCAGCTGTCAAAGGCTGCCAGAGGAGTTTCATGGATGGGACTTCTTCTAGGCTGCTCTGTCGCTTCATATATCATTTGTAACCCTGTATCCGCATATAATCTCACCGTTCTACTTCAGGACCACCTGAGCCAGCAAGTTGAGCCCTTGAGGTCTACAGAAATTTAGTTCAGGGGATAGGAGGTCAAGGGTGGAAAGTATTCCCAGCAGACTCAAGCCAGTAAAATCCAGCCTGGAACCTCCTTTTAAATGGTTGCTATGCTGGGCTATTATGTTACTGCAGTTGAATGCCACCTCAAATACATCATCATTTTCACATAGCAAATCATTTATTTTTAATGAAAGAGAGCAAATTTGCATTATTCTTTTGTTTGGGGATATCCCAGGATGGTTACAAGAGGTGTACTTGTATGATATAAATCTCGCCATGGACTTTAGGGTTTCACAACCTCCTGTGTGTGAGAGATGCTTGAGGACCAGTCTCCTGGTTAATAAAAACAAAATGCAGTGAGCTGCAGCATGATTGATTGAAACATTATATCGCATATGGAGAATTGTTTGTCTGGCAGGAACAGTGATGGAGGCAAAATCAGTTATAGCTTTAAAAGATAACTTATTTCGTTAAAAGTTCAACAACTTAAGAGGATATGGGGAATTAGAGAAATTGGGTATCTTCTTCAAAGAGACAGCATAGGGTTGATGGGCCAAATCAAGATAAAATAAGATATCTTTATTAGTCACATGTACATCAAACCACACAGTGAAATGCATCTTTCGCATAGAGTGTCCTGGGGGCAGCCTGCAAGTGTCGCCATGCTTCTGGCGCCAACATAGCATGCCCACAACTTCCTAACCCGTACGTCTTTGGAATGTGGGAGGAAACTGGAGCACCCGGAGGAAACCCACACAGACAAGGAGAGAACGTACAAACTCCTTACAGACAATGGCCGGAATTGAACCCGGGTTGCTGGCACTGTAATAGTGTTATGCTAACCACTACACTCCCATGCCTGCTTTGTCTCCTTCTTTATTTAAAATATCTGTGGAATCTATTTTAACAAGTCCCAACTGGCACAAAAGAGTTAATAATAGAGCAGTATTTACTAGGCTCTTTACACCTTCATTGAGGGCAGAGTTAATTTTGAACCAGACCAAAAGTAACATTGGAGCACAGGTTAATGGACTGGGCGGGTGGATGTCAGATGTAATTTAGCGCAGAAAAAGTGAGGTAACGTGTGGAGAAAAATTCCAAAATGATTAGAGGATCAGAAAAAAATTATGGGGTCAGATGTACAAGTTCCTAAAAATCAGGAGAAAAGAAACAAAGTGTTTTTTTTAATTTCTAGATTGATTTCTTTAGGAATGCTACTTTCCCAGTAATGCCACATCCCATACATGAATAAAGTCAAATAATACATAAATAGGAACAAAATAATGGGGATGATCACACACTTTTTGTCATTTGAGGATAAGAGTCTTTTCATTGTAACAAAGAATGTAAAACAAATCTGACAGATATTTTCAAATTTGTGAGAGGATTGATAGAGTGAATCATCAAAATATACAATCAGGTGATGTGAATTTATGGCCATCATCAAAAAGCAAGAAAATATTCTAACTCTCATAGAGAGGTCTGATATTACAAACTAGTGGGTGGCACAGTGGTGCAACAGTTAGCACTATTACCTTACAACTCCAGGGTCCCAAGTTCAATCCCGACCTTGAATACCATGGAGTTTGCATGTTCTCCCAATGACAGTGCGTGTTTCCATCAGGTGCTCTGATCTCCTTGCAATCGCAAAGATGTACTGGGAAATTAATTGGCTGCGGTAAATAACTCCTCAGCAAAAATCAGTTGCAAAACAATCAAAGGGTAGATGATGGGCATGTGGGATGTTGAACAATAGGAAGTTAAGGAGGTGGGATTGCTCTGCTCTGTAGGGAGCTGGCATAACCACCATCAGTGTCACAAAATAAAGACAATAGTAGTGGTGGAAGCTAATTTGCTAACATATTTTAAAAGGCAAAATAATTCATAGAAGAATAATAATTTAAAGGCAAGTGTACAAAGGTGTTTCAGAGGTCATGTCTTTCAGAGAACCAAGTAATGAAAGAAGATGGTTTCCTGCTGCTGGAACCAATTGTGGTTGCTTTTAAGATGAGTTGACTTGTGAAGAAGGCATGAAAAGCATCAAAAGGAGTGCTATATTTATCCAACTGCATTCCTTTCTGTATCACTCACTCTTCCCTCACATTGACATCTAGACCCCCAGGTAAAAAGCCTGACTATTTGGTACTTCATTCCTGATGCTTCCCCCAAACCACCATCACCACCTCCTTCCTCAGCTCTAAAAGTTCCTGGCTCATTTAGGACTCTCCATAAAACGCAAGTTCTTGTCCAAGATTCTGGTTTGCTTGTCTATGTTATTTTATGGCACATCTGCACAGGGTTTGGGGCATTTTTCCACTGAATCAAAGATAGTGTGTCACATCTCCAATCAACCCAGGTACCTGTAATTTGATTTTTTAAAAATCTTCAGGGATATGGGCCAAACACAGGCAAATGGGACTAGCTCAGGTCAGCAAGTTGGGCCAAAGGTTTGTTTCTGTGCTTACTATGATTGTATAATTAAAAAAAAGAAACCTTTGTCTAACTTTTAATGATTGGACCAGTGATAAATCCATAAATCCTAACTTACCATAACTATAATAGTCATTTCTAAGCTTCCTTATGACATTGAGCAATTCCTGGTTCACAGAGCAATCTTATTTCTCACATTCCCATCAACTGCAGTGTGATTAAGTCAAATTTTGTCAGGGAATGTCAGTAACTTTGTGCAGCTCCTGCCATTTCACCCCAGATGTGCCAGCACATTTGCCAGTTGACTTTCCCTGATCATTGACTATTTTGAAACGCCCTGCTACAATATCTTTACTAATAGCTTTTAATATTTTCCTTCTGTTAGGCCAACTGACCTGCTCTTCTGTTTTCTGTCTTCCATTTTGAGTAAACAGGTTGTATTTGCTATTTTTCAATCCAATGTAATCTTCACTGTATCTGCCTTGTGCTTTGTAGCAAGTTTGCACCAGAGAAATCTTGCTACAAAAGCCCTCTGACTATCACCCCTCCCCACTTCCAGCCCTGATCACCACATTGTCCCCATGATTCCCCTTGAACCCAGCCCTGACCCAACTCCCAGACCCCTAAATATGGCTACAGGCCCCCACGTCCAGTCCTGTTCCCCAAACCATTCATCCATCAGTTCTAGTTTATGCCCCACCAACCCAAATATCCATCCATTACTATTGGTTTCCAAGGCTCCCCAACTGATCAGTCAGGCATCGGTGATGAGATAAGACCCCAAGGCAACAATCACCCCACCTCCAACTTTCCCAAACACCAAACCAACTCAGGCATCACTTGAAGTTTGTAACAGGGTCCAACAACAGGAAAATGGTAGTTAGTGCCCAAGTGCTTTGTTCGGTTTGTATATCCTGTTGTTTGAATTGAATTTCTTGGTTCTTTTTTTGCGAGTATTTTTTTTAAGTGCTAGCTTCTGCATTTTCTATTATTATATATTTGCTGTGGTGACCTCTCTGTGCAGAATAATGCTTTAATCCCTTCCTACTTCACCTTAACACCTGAGTAAAAATAACTTCAGAGTAAGCAGGTAAACATGCCTCAGTATAACGAACATCAAAAATGTGCTGCAGTTGCTGGAAATCCGAAACACGAGCAGAAAATCCTGGAAACACTTGCAGATCAGGCTGTATCTGTGGGAAGAGTAGGAGGGATAACATTTCAGATTGAAAACTTTTCTGAGGAAAGTTCTTCAGCCCAAAACGTTAACTCCATTCCCTTTCTGCAGATGCTGCCTAACTTGCTGAGTGTTTCCTGCATTTTCTGTGCCTGTACCACTAAAGATAACTGGATCAGTGCAAAGACCTGGAATTTTCACAGAAAAATTTGAAGAAACACAAGGGAAGCCATGGCATTTGATCTTGATGAAGTGTATTGGATTTGCCCAGGAGGGAATGTATTTTTGTTCAATAATGACGTTTAACTGACGAATCATAAGCTGATCTATAGTTTTGTTGGTGTTATAGAATTTGTCAGGTTCACTTGACTTCCATCCTCCTAGTTATTTTCAGGTCTCAGCTGGTGGAAGTGTCAAGTATTTAATAAAGTTACTTTGTATAATTGCATTTGTCAGTGTAATTATGGATTGGTCAGTCAAACAATTACTTTGTGAACCAGAAAAAACATTAAGTATAGCAGTTTTGCACAATATTGACAGCTGAAGAACTCTTCATGCCATTAATTACATATACATAGAAACAAACTTGAATCACTTATCACGGGGGATCAACTCAATAGGCATGTGCTTTCTGGTAACAAAATTTTCACATGAACTTAAAGAAATATTTCAGATTTATCTAGTGCCTTTCATGATCTCGCTGTGTTTTAAAGCAATTTACAGTGACTTTTGAGTGACGGGTGGACAAATGCTTAGCAGATGTAGTTAATGTAGATGAATATGAGGTCATTCAATTTGATTTTGAAAAAAGATAAACAAATTGTAATCTGAATGGTGATTGACTGGGAAGGACGAAGGTTCAAGAACAGCTACTTTCCTTCAACCATTCAGTTCTTGAATCAACGTGCACAATCCTAATCATTGCAGTTTACCAACACTGACTACTTTGATCACTTCACATTAAAATGGACTCGTTTGTTTTTGTTCTAATTGTGTTCCTTCTTGTAAAAATTGTGTGTAATTTATGTTTAGTGTATGTTTTTCTTGCGAATGCTGCTTATATGATGCTATGTGGCTGTGAAGTTGCTGCAAGTTTTTTTCATTGTACTTGTGCATATGACGTTAAAGTCAATGTCCAGTTTATTAAGTGAATGTTCTTGAATACCTTTCACTGAAAGCATGCATTCAGATGCAGCAAGCAGTAAATGGTATGTTGGCCTTCAATGCAAGAGCATTTAAGTACAAAAGCCAGAACACCTTGCCAGAACTATATGGGACTTTGGTGAGACTCCATATGGAGTACTGTGTCCAGTTCTGGCCTCCTTATCTGAGGAAGGATGTTGTTGCTATGGAGGGAGTGCAACCAAGATTTAATAGAATAATTCCTGAGATGACAGGACTGACTAATGGGCAGACTGGGTCAATTCGGCCTCCATTCACTGCACTATTGCAGGATGAGAAGGGATCTGATAGAAGTTTTTAAAATTCTAATAGGATTGATACAGGAAAGATGTTTTGGTTGGCTGTGGAGTCAGAACCCCAGGATATTGGTTACGCCATTGAGTACCAATGTCAGGAGAAACGTCTTCACTGAGAGTGGAATTCTTTACTATAAAAGGCAGTAGAAACCAAGTCATTAAGTATATTCAAGAAGGAGGTCGATACGTTTCAATGCCAATAGGATCAAGGAATATGGGGAGAAGACAGGGCAAGCTGAAGTGGATGATTGGCCGATTGTATTGAATAGTGGAGCAAGTCTGGCAGGTCAAATGACCATCTCCTGCTTCTATTTTCTCTGTGTCCATATTTGTATGTTATGTACCTGTTCTTTTTAGGTTGAGAGAAAGTCCTGCTAACTATTCTCTCAGCAGTCAATTCTTTCTGTTTATTTTTTTAAGGGGCCTCTATAACCACAACAGTTATAACCTGCTTCAGGCTCAGTGGCAGGCTCCCCAGCATGAGAAGTTTGCAGACGGTCATACTACCCTTTTGGACTCCAAGCAGAATCCAACAGAGAAGCAGCTGGTAGCAGAGTGGGAAAGATTGCTGGTGGCAATGACCTGTCAAAGCTAGGCTCACATGTTAGAACAAGAGTAAGACATGCTGGCACCCCTGTAAGATCCACTCGCTTTTAATTGCTGACTTGTGAACAACAACAAAATGCAAGTCAATCAATAGTTCACTGCTGGTTGAAAGAGTGAGTAAATATTGGTGTGGACATTGGGAAAATGTCCTGAGCTTCAAAGAGTTCCTGTGGACGTGGACCTGTATAGGCACTTTCTCCCAATCAAATCCTGCAAAGGACCAATGGAACACATTGTCAACATCATCTAAATTATCTGATTAAGTCCTGGAGTTGGCCTTGAATTTACATCCTTCTGATTCAGAAGTGTAAACACATCTTTGATACGGGGTAACATCTGAAAATGGCTGGAAATACTCAGCAGGACAGGCAGCATCTGTGGAACGAGAGAAAATGTTAACGTTTCAGATCAATGCCCTTTCGAGAGAACAGTTCTGATGAAAGTGGAATGGCTGTTCCAAAGATGCTGTTTGACCTGCTGAGTATATACAGCTATTTTCAGTTCTATTTCTGATTTCAAACAACTGCAATATTTTGCTTTTGCACTTAGATATGAGAACTCAACAGGGTGATATTTTTAGTCAAACCATGTTTCTAAAGCACATGCTCAAATAACTGGGTTTAAATTGTTTCTTTTACCAGAGTGATTACCAGTGCAATTTCATACAGTTTTTGTATGAGTTACAATTCATTTGTGGATCTAGCTTTGTGTAAATAATAATTAAAATAATTATCAATTGGTGATAATGCTCTTTATCCATGCTTTTCAAAGAGCTCTCCTCTTTTCATTATAGTGGAGGCTGATTATATAACAAATTGATATCATGACTAGGAATGATAGATATCATAAGTCAACCTTCTCTTTAAACACAATAACATTTTTATACTTTTTGCATCCCTTTAAGAATGTGAATGCAACAGATCTTTTCCTTGCTGATAAGTATTCCTTCAGTCTTCTCACCAAATTCTATCAACGTTGCTACAGGTTAAAAGATGAAGAATTAAACCCACAGGAAAGACTTGTTTTCAGACATTTTTGATTCAGCTTTCTCTGTGATCGCATGAATTCAAAGTGGTGGAACAAAGCCTTTTGTCATTTACATGAATTAATCAGGATGGACAATGCAATTTATGAATACAACAATTAATAATATTGCAATATTAGGTTGCAACAATGGCTGGAACTAGTATTTGGAACCAGTGCAAATAGGTGCTAATGTTTGAATGACAACTGTGTTGTTCTACAGCTGGTCTTTGTTACCCCTGAGCTCATTGCTGAGTGACAGAACACTTTGATGTCTCTATAGCTTTGCTAATATGATTTCAGAGGGAACATAACAACTTAAGAAAATAGGAATAGGATTAGACTACTCCACTCGTCAAGCCTGCTAATGCCATTCAAAATGATCGTGGCTGATCTGTCCCAGGATCATCTTCCCTTCTGTGCCATTTCCTCATGGACCTCCATTTCATGATCTTTCAAAGATTTATCATCTTCTTTAAATACCCTCGAATAGCTATCCTCCACAACCCTCTGAGGTTAGCGAATTCCAGACATTCACCATCCTCTGCGAGAAGTTCCTTTGCACCCGTTTTAAATAACTGGCCACTCATTATATAACTGTTGTCTTGTTCACAATTCTGTACGAATGGAAATATCTTAACATCTCCCCATCATGCCTCCTTAGAATCTTATGTTTCAATATGATCACCCTTCATCACTCTGAACTCCAAACAATATAGATCTAACTTCTCAAAATAGGATAAACCTCTCATCATCCCAGAAATTAGCTTGGTGAACCTCCCGTGGACTGCCTCCAATGTTACTGTATCCTTTCTTAAATAGAGGGACCAAAATTATGAACAGTACAAGAGTTGTGGTCTCATCAATACCCTGTACAATTGTTACAGTATTTCCCGATTTCTTAATTCCAACTCCCTTGAAATAAAGGCCAATATGCAATTTGCCATCTTTAACCCTTTTGCTGACCTGCCTACTAACTTTTTGTGATGTGTGTACAGGAACACCTGGATTCCTGTGTACTTAACTCATTCACAATCTTTCTCCATTAAGGCAATAGTCTACCTTAAGATTCTTTTTACTGACATATGTGACCTCACACTTTCAACATTAAACTCCACTCATCAAGCTTTCGACTCCTCACTCAACCCATTTATATCCTGTTAGTGAGTCCTTATATCCTGATCACAATATGCTCTCTCACCTATTTGTGTCAGCGTCAAACTTGGACACATTATACTCTGCCCCCTCCTGCAAGTCATGAATATAAATCAGAATCAGGTTTATCATCACTGACAATATGTCAGGAACTTTGTTGTTTTGCAGCAGCAGTATAGTGCAAGACATAAAAATTACTATAAGTTACAAAAATAAATAAACAGTGCAAAGAGGAGTAATGAGGTAGTGTTTGTGGGTTCATGTACCCATAACTAACTGAGGGCTAAGAACTGATCTTTGTAACACTTCATTAGTCACATCCTTCCAGCCTGAAAAAGACCAGTTTACTCTGACTCTCTGTATTCTATACAATATTCAATCTTCAATCCATGTTAACATATTTTCCCCAATACAATGAGATCTTATGATGAAAAACGTTATGATGCTGGAGAAACTCAGCAGGCCAGGCAGCATCCGTGGAGAAAAGGTAGTGGTCAACGTTTCGGGTCAGGACCCTTCTTCAGGACCGAAGATAGGAAAAGGGGAAGCCCAATATATAGGAGGGAAAAGCAGAGCAGTGAACAGTAGACAAAAGAGGGGAGGCAGGGTGGGCACAAGATGGTGATAGGTAGATGCAGGTGACAGACAGGTGTGAGGGAGGAGGGGAGAGCAGATCACCTTATCCACTTGGGTTAGCGCTCTCAGGGAGCTATGATGCCATTTTCAGGGAGCTTGGAACTTGAATGCCAAGATCTCTCTGTATATCAATGCTCCTCAGGGTCCTGCCATTTACTGTATACTTTGTCTTACATTGACCTCACGAAGTGCAATGCCTCACACTTGCCAGATTAAACTCTTATCTGCCATTTCTCCTCCCTGCAGCAATACCACCACCCACTCGATAATTTCTCCTTCTGCCTTTTTACACAATTATCCCCTCCCTCGGCCATTTCTCACAATTTCCCTCTGCCTCAGGCTGCAATGGGCATATGATGTTATGAATGTGGACACATTTCCCATGGGTCGGGTGTGAATGCTGTTCCTGTGGTCCACCAAGACTGAAAAGATCACAGGTCGGGGTTTAACATCCGTGAAGAGGAATCAACCAACAATTAGCAGGGACGTTCCAATTCCGTGATTTTTTTTGATGACTTCCAATTTGGCATAAGGGCAAAAGATGATACACATTTACACCACATAAAAGGAGAATAAGCCAATTTTCAAGCAATTGCTTGTTCAGTAGAGGTATTCCCATTTTGCACCCCAGCTGTGGTAATTAAGCATAAAGCTGGCTCGTTCTGTCACAGTTTTAAATTCGAGAGCAAGACTCCAATCGTGTTTGTAATTGTATTATAAATCAAAATTGTTAGCTTTCCTTTTCTAAGCTTGAGAAGCAGAGCAGTACAGCTGGGTTAATGAGCCTGTCTATCATCAGTCTACCTGCACTATAGTCAGTCTCCTGTGGTAGCAACACCAGAGATAGATTTGCCCATTTGTAAATGGCAATTGGTTGAACTCTGCCAAACATGTTTAATAGCTTTCCTCTGACTGACCATTTTCTGTCAGGTTGGTTTTATTTTGTATAATCTGCTTCACGTGAAGTATATCTTTCCCAAGATTATCTCAGATCTGTTGGCTGCCACAGTGGGAAGCCACACTCCAGATGCTTCTTAGTTGCAAGGGATGACAATGATTGATCAGTACCTAACCACGTCAGCAGGGACTGACAAAACTAGAGAATAAAACATTATTGCTACTTGGCTTTAGTAGAAACATGTTTTGGGAAGACCTTCAAGTACCCACAGCTTTGCTTGGAAATCTCAATCCAATTACTGACAGGAGGACAGCAGAATCTTGGAAAACTTCCAAGCCTTTTCAATTTTTTATGCAGATTATTACTGGGACATTTTAAGGTGGTGAATGAACACCTACTGGATTGCAGGTTGTCAGAGCTTGTGCACAAATGAGTCTGAAGTCAACAGTAAAATATGGAAGTTTGAACAAGGGTGTGAACTTGGAATATCCAGAGGTAGAACACAGCAAACACCCAAGAGATTTGCAAGCCATTCAGTCAACTTGAATTACATTTAGTTCCTGTGACCTTGCAGATAAAGCCAGCAAAACCACTTTCATCTGGACTTTTATATAAAAAGATTACTGTGAGGAAAGCAGTTAGATTTTACTGATAGCCTTAGCACTTTAATTTTTAAATGTGTGTAAACAGACTGGCAGCATAACAGCTTGGGAGATCTCTATATCTGCTCGAAATGGGCAAACGAAAAAGCGCAGGTCCCAATCACACAGCTATATGTAAGCGCAGTAATCTTAGGCTCACTTTAACCTAAGTGTAAGATCAGAACTCAAGTTCTGGTTCAAAACTCTAAACTCCCAATCAATAGCATTCTGGAACTACCTTCATTACATGGGCTAATGTTGGTCAAGGAAGTGACCCATTATCATGTCTCCAAGGACAGGTGGGGATGGTCAATAAACACTGGACTTTTGCATAAGTGAAAATAAAAACCCACTCTTAAAGAGGGGTTTCATTGCAGGGAATCAAAAATGAGTCCTCGGGCATAAGGTCTAACATAGGCATATCTTCAAAAACTGGCAGCCTGATAAACTGTTGTTTTGAATATTTGAAGGATGTAAGTATTTATGTTCAAGCTCCAAGATCCATCACTAACCTCTCTGGATCGTGTCTTTCATTTTGATCAGCCAGCTGTTGATTATAATCCACACACTGGTAACCGTGACATTATTGCAGTCTCAAACCATTTAAAATAGCAATGATGCTTATCCATTTAAATAAGAACTCAGATGAGCAATGCAAACTTATACATCTAAGGTGTTAAAAATGAATACTGAAAGAAAATGATTCAAATATATAATGTTGAGTTTGGTGAGCAATGAATCATGATTTATTAAAAGTAATACAAGGTTTCACAAAAACACATTTCCAGACTAAGAAACAACAGTACTGCCAAATACTCAATGGGCTGAATGGCCTCCTCTTCTATTGCAATGACTCAATGATTCAGAAAGGAGCAGGTATGTTAATTCAGCTGCAAAGTGTGTATTCTGTGAGCATTTACCCCCATCAATTCAATTGAACAATCAAACAGGGTGCAAAATGAACTGCCCTTGATGCTCCTTTCTTGCCTTCAGCTTTAGGCCAAGGAAGCTCTGCCCTCAACAATATGAACAGCCTTCCCACAAAGGACATCGTTAAGTGTCTAGCAGGTATATCCAAAAGTGGCACATGGGAAATACATATCTCATGTTGTTCATACCAAAGCCATCTCCACTTATAAATACTGAGATAAGACTGAGCAGAGAAAGCTCTAGGCCAAGGGCTGGAAGGTGGCATAAATACAGGTGCCCGCCGGTCAGTGTGGACTTGGTGGGCTGAATGGTCTGTTTCGATGCTATATAAATTTTATATGCACTGGCCCATGAGGATATCACTTTAAAGTTGTCTATGATGCAATTAGTACAATTTGAGCAAGTTCTTTGTTTTTCACTGCATTTCATTTCCACCATGTTCTGGAACTTTTCCAGGAAGTGTTTTTGTGGTACACCTTATCCACGGAAATAACATAAAGCATTCTTTACATCAATCCATACAGCTGCTTCTTCAAAAATGTATGATATCTATCAGACACAACTCTGCTGAAAATCGTGCTAAACCAGATGAGTAAAGGTAGTTTCCTCCACTAAAAACAGAATGCATACTGCCTGGAAAAGAAAGAGCTTAAATTAATATTGCCCCTGTTTAGGATTTCAAAGTGGTTTGCAGACAATTTTCTAAACAAAAAATTTTGGACTTATAGATTTCTTCTTATAGCCTTCATATACTTGCTGTGTGAAATACTGCAGACAATTTATGTCATAATGTGATAATGATCAGATAATCTGCTTCAGAAATATTGATTGAAGGAAAATACTAGCCAGGATACCAGGGATAACTCCACTGCACTCATTCAATACAATATCATTTTGCATTCACCTGAGAGAAAAGATAGACCTCAATTTAACAACTGCTCTGAAAGATAGTGCCTCTGAAAGTCTATCACCTCCCAGGGATGCCACTGGATCGTTCAGCTACATTTTTGTCTTCTAATCTTTGCAGTAGGTATTGAACTCCAAAAATGCACTGAATTGCACTACAGGGAGACACCATGGAGTAGCCACTGTGGTGGCGCAGCATCATTTTGTGCACAGCAAGATTCCATTAACAACAATCAGTTAAGTGACAAATTGATCTGCTTCTGGGTGTGTTTGTTGAGAAATATCACATATTGTTAATACTTGGGCAGCAGAGGCGACTATCAATACTAATGAAAATCATAAAAGTCTCCAGATGTTGGAAATATAAAATAAAAACAGAAACTGCTGGAAATACTCAGTAGGTCAGGTGACATCCATGGCAAAAGCAACTGAGTGAACATTTCAGGTCAAAGACCCATCGACAGGATAAGGAAGGAGACAAAAGAAGCTTGTTAAGCCGTAGGGATGGTGGGGGTGAGGGGATGTCTCTGATAGGGTAGAACTAGGGTGGCTATGGGGGACAAGCTGTAACCAAGGTTATAGAATACAGAATATAAGGCAAGGTATCTTTATGAGGCACATGTACCTCAAAACACAGTGAAATTCATCTTTGCATAGAGTGTTCTGGGGGCAGCCAGCAAGTGTCACCACGCTTCCGGCGCCAACATAGCATGCTCACAACTTCCTAATCTGTACGTCTTTGGAATGTGGGAGGAAACCAGAGCACCCGGAGAAAACCCACACAGACACGGGGAGAACGTACAAACTCCTTACAGACAGTGGCCGGATTTGAACCCGGGTCGCTGGCGCTGTAAAGCATTACGTTAACCGCTACACCACCGTGCGTACATCACAGCACATTACAGGCTCTTCGGCCCACGATGTTGTGCCAACATTTTATCCTGCTCTAAGATCTATCTCACCCTTCCCTCCCACATAGCCCCCCATTTCTCTATAATTCATGTGTCTATCTAAGAGTCTCTTAAATGTCCCTAATTTATCTGCCCCCACAACTTCTGCTGGCAGTGTGTTCCACACACCCACTACCCTCTGTGTAAAGAACTTACCCCTGACATCCCCCAGATATCTTCCTCCAGTCACCTTAAAATTATACCCCCTTGTGTTAGCCATTGTTGCCCTGGGAAAAAGTCTCTGACTGTCCACTTGATCTATGCCTCTAATTAACTTGTACACCTCTATCAAGCCCCCTCTCATTCTCCTCCTCTCCAAAGAGAAAAGCCCGATCTCACTCAACCTATCCTCATAAGATATGCTCTCCAATCCAGGCAGCATCCTGGTAAATCTCCTCTGCACCCTCTCTAAAGCTTCCACATCCTTCCTATAATGAGGCGACCAGAACTGAACACAATACTCCAAGTGGGGTCTAACCAGAGTTCTTTCAAGCTGCAACATTACCTCGTGGCTCTTGAACTCAGTACCCTGACTAATGAAGGCCAGCACACCATGCACCTTCTTAACAACCCTATTGACCTGCACGGCAACCTTGAGGGATCTATGGGCGTGGACTCCAAGATCCCTCTGTTCCTCCACACTGCTAAGAGTCCTGCCATTAACCTTGTATTCTGCCTTATCTGGTCAACGTGTGAATGGGAGCAGTTAGAGAGCGAGAACATAGACAAAAGAACATAGACGAAAGAATGTAGGGGTTGTAAAATGCAGAGAAGGAGGACACGCTCGGTAGGTCAGACCTGGCTTGTCCTCCACTCCCAGAGGAAACAAGGTGGCAAAAAAAAAAAAAGGGGATAAAGAAAAACAGAAACAAGCAGAGCCAGTGTCACGGATGGATGACTGATACAGACTGACAAGTCAAGTTACCTGAAGTTGTGGAATTCAGTATTGAGTCCAGAAGGCTGCAACATGACCAGACGGAAGATGAGGTGTTGTTCCTTAAGGTTGTGTTGGCCCTCATTGTAACAGTACAGGAAGACAGAGGCTGATAGGTCAAAGTGGGAATGGGATGGAGAATTAAAGTGAGAGCCTACGGGAAGCTCAGGGTAACATTAGTGCATTGTTCAAATAAATATGTCAAAGTAACGCACTTGACAATGTCCATTCTTAATATTCACATTTCCTCTGAGGAGTACCTGCTCAAAGAGAGCGAGTCCTCTCTTCCATGTGATGAGCCAATCTGGTTATCTCTTCAGAGACCCCAAAAGATTGAACGGTGGCTTGACAGGTATGAGTTGGAATGAACAAAATTTATCAGCACCATCAACTTAAACTCTGATGCAAGTAGATCAAGTTCTACAACCATAGGACCCAGTACCCAGCTCTTGGCCCTACCTAATCTGTCTTTAATTCTATTGGTAAACAATGACTACAACTTTAAATGATGTTAGAAATTGATGTGCATCACAACAGGCACACTCTATGATTGTTGTCGGGGTGGGGGTCCTTCCGTAGGGTGAATAGAGAGGACTCATTTCCCTTCGCAAAGAGGTGGCAAAGATTTAAATGAATTGTCAATAAGATTCTAGAGGTGAATTGAAGAAAAGAAAATCACTCAGCAAATAATGATAAACTGAAAAGGCAGTGGAGGAAGAAATCCTTCCCCAGATTTAATAATACCTCAGTGGCCACTTGAAAGCCCAAACCACAAGGTTTTGGACCAACAGCAGGGGTGATCACGGGGTCCACTTTAGATATGAATGTGAAAGCGTTTAATAAGTAGAAATAGAAGCACATCATTCAGCCTCTTATGCCTGCTCTACCGTTCAATGAGGTCACAGCTGATTATTTATCTTTGTGCTACTTCCCTGCATCAGCCTCTTACCCTTTAATTCTTTTACTTTTTACAGACGTGGCCAAACGGCCGCTTTCAATTCTGTAAATTTCTGTGATTCTGAGAGGTGGAACACTAGCCTTGCCAGTGAAGAAGATGACATCTTGAAAATTCAAAGTGATGCAGTTGTATAATATCTGACCAGCATAAACTCTTAAAAGGAGATCCACTGCCACAAAGTAAGTTGCCTAACAAGCATAATTGTATCAAGTTACTTCAAAGAGCAAGCTCTTCAGCATCTTCTCAGGGTCAACTTTGTGTAAGCCTAAAACATTTTTTTTCCCTGTTGTCCACATCTTGAGAAAGTGTCAAAAAAAAACTGAAGTAATTTGGCTACGTGCAAGAAATTGAAAAGTCGAGTTCTGAAGATACTGGAAATTTGAAATACAAGCTTAAAATGCGTTAGAATCAATTGCACACCACATTTCCATTCTACTCCCACTCTGATCTGACTGGCCGCTTATACTGTTCCAACAAAACCCAACTAATCCTTCAGGAACAGAACCTCATCTTTTAGCTGGGCACACTCCAGCCCTTGGAGCAGTGAATTCAACAATTTCAGATAAGGATTAGAAGGGAATTGAGGAACAAGCTGGCCAATTCTGATGAAAGGTCATCAACTCGTGAAGTTTACCATTTTTTTCCTCTCTCTCTCTCCACAGATGCCAGCATTCTCCTTTATTTCAGATTTCTAGCAAATATTGTGTGTTGATTTTATTTTCTCTCTGTCCTGTTTTCATTCAACTCAGTTCCTGCAGGCAAAGCAGTTACGAATTACAAGACCTCGTTGCCCTGTCTCAGTCAACACCACAACTGCTTCTGTCACACAGTCTCTTGGTCTCCACCCTATCACAGGCATTCCTTTGTTGTATCCACCCCTTTTTCTTCTCTGCAACTTAAAACATTTGATTTCTAACTTTTCCTCGTCAGTAGATCATCATCAACAAGTGGGAGATTATCAACCTGAAGTGTTAACTCTGTTCCTCTCTCCACGATGCTGCCTGACGATGCTGAATATTTTCAACATTTTGTTTTTGTTTATGGTTATTTTCCTTTTGCTCTTCACCCAACCCACCTGCCAAGAGCCCAGACCATTCTTGATGGAGCCAGCTATAAGTGGACATCTAATTTGAAGTAATCTTGCTGTGTAGGAGTAAAGACTTTTACATTCGCTGAACTGGAAAAGGCAATAAAATACATGTGGTAGCAGTTCAAATTTCTTCCCATCTGAAGTGCAGTGAGTGAGAAGTTTTGTACAGTCAGTTAAAACCTGGTTCTTTTTAGTAAATGCACTTTTGCAGACATTGGTAAACAGGCTAGCTTTTCTTGCCTGTGATGATTTAAAAACACCTTTACTCAATCTTACCTGTGCTTCACTACTATCGAGGCACTGGCCAATGTTTAGATGACTGTAGTCCTGTATGTAACTATATGTGGTAGGCACAAGTAACTTCTCACACGGGGACTTTTTTTTGATGTAAGGAAATTAGCACACATACTCATATCTACCAAAGTGAAGTTATTCACTATCACATGCATGAAGTAATTAGCAGTCATTGAACACTTGGTTGGGGATACTAATGACAGAGATCTTTGTTACTTCCATTGTCAGTCTACTTTAAATTTCATGTATTCTTATACACTTCCTCTCAGGTGTGGATGACTGCACATTGACTTTCTGTAAGGTTCCTTCATGGACCCTTTGTTTGGTGGCATGCTGCCCATTCCCTCCCTCCATGCATGCACAATTTCTCACAATCTTCACAATATTGAGAGAGAGATCTCACAATCCCTTACTCGTGCATTAGTGCTCCAATAGCCACACAATTGCACCTTATCGCTATCTCACGTATGTGCCTTTTGAAGACCATATGCAAAAGGAAGGATGGTGGGGTGGTAAGAGGGAGCGTTCATGAGATGGGAAGGGGGTGACATCAGCACTGATATCACAAGTGCTTAACATGAGTAACTTTTCAACCGTATACTGTATTAAAATAATTCTCACATACATCCTATGTCGTAATGTAAAATGGCCATATTGAATTTGTCAGTCATCGAGTACTGTGCTTTATCGCTGGAATAGCAAATTGGCCTGCATACAGAATAGGCAACTAATTCAATTATTGCCCATTTTACAGCACAGAAGAACAAATTAAATAACCATCATTGGACACTGCAGCATCTAATAATTGAATGGCTCTGCTCAAAACTGGAATAAAATCCAATTTGAAATTTTCCTAGTTATAGTACAATTGCTCTGGGGAATATGACAAAACCTGTGGTTTCTTACAAAGATTATGTACATCGCTTCAAGGCTCAAAGGGAAAAAAAACCAATGATTTCTCACAGAATTGTTGAGAAACAGGCAATACCCCATGCAGGTTATATTTGTACACAAGTGCTGTAACCAGGATTAAGCTATAGCCTCCAAGCATTGACAATACAAACTATGTGGTTTCACATCACCAATCTTGAAACATTTACAGAATTTAATTTCTTCTGCTGGATGAGATATATAGCTCTTGTTTCACGACAAATTCTTCAACTAAATGTAATGGTAATCCATTTATAGGATTTAGGGCTTTCTCGAAAGTAGGAAAATTTCAACATGACCAAGAAGTTGGGGATAACATGAAATGCATAGGCTTTGTAAATTCTAAGTTTATGATATTTTTGCAAATATCTATTTTTAAAAACCCAAATAATTTAAGGAAAAAAATAGAGAAGAGGATAAGTAACTCCACTGAAAACAAAGAGCAGCTATCATTTATATGGTCCTTCTATTGCTGCCATATATCTTAAGGCATTATATGCAGGAGTATGATCCATCAAAACAAAATTGACCGAGCCAGAGACATTAAGATAGGCTGAAATTTTCAGCCAGTAACCAAACCTTTACTCGGACACAACTGTGCGATTCTATCTCCATTACATTGACAACTGCATTGGCACCACTTCTGGCACTCACGTGGAACTCTTCAATTTTATCACCTTCACTACAAACTTCCACCCCGCCCTCAAATTCATTTAGATTATCTCTGACACCTCTCTCCCTTTTCTAGATCCCTCTGACTCCATCTCAGGAGATCTGATATTTACTATACATCCGCTGACTCCCACAGCTAACTTGACTGCATCTCCTCCCACCCCGGTCTCTTGTAAGGACATCAACCCTCTCTCTCAACTTGTGTGTGAGCACTGCATCTGTTCTCAAAATGAGACTTTCTGCTCCGGGACATCTGAAACGTTCTCCTTTTTTAGGACACGTGGCTTCCCCTCTACTGTGGTCGATAGAGCCATCACTCACAGTTCCTCCATTTCCCAGACGTCTGCCCTCACCCCACCTCTACCCAGAAAGAACAGAGATAGAGTTTAGATTATCCTCACCTTTCATCCTACCAGCCTCCGTAACCAGCACATCATCCTCTGTCATTTCCAACAGCAACAACGGGATCCCACCACCAGTCACATCTTCCCCTCCTCGCCCCTCATGCAAGCAATATGGTAGCTTATTTCACCCTTAAAATTTGATCCTCTTGACTCAATGGAACTGAATTTTGGAAATGGAATGTAATGCATAGTATCACATATTAGTACATACAACTGAGGAAGAATATCTAAACCATAAAAATATACTGCTTCTCATTTGAAAAAGCACAATAATGTATGGAAAAATGTTAGAATTCAGTCTTCATTTGAAAGTAAGTAGTGAAAAAGTGAGTTCCTTCGTTCATGGGATGGTGCATCATTGGCCTGCCCCAATCAGTGTGGGGGACAGGGCTCACTGACATCTTCAAAGCAAAATTGTCGAAACTCTGGAATATTTCAACTGCTGGGGATACTCAGCAGCATCCGTGGAGAGAGAAACAGAATTAATGTTTCAGGTCAATGACACTGTTCTGATGAAGGATCATTAACCTGAAATGTTAACTTTGTTTCAATGCTGCTCATTAGAAACCTCAAGAAAATTGTATCACGAGCTTCAAGCAACTTTGGGATACCAAGAGTGCACCCAATTTTCCAACTGCTGGCTACTTGTATTTTCAAATTACCTTGAGGTTATAAAATATTTGTGAAGGTAGGAATTAAGTAAGATCACATCCTCTGTTGGGGCAGCAGTGACAGGGTACACACCAAGGCAGCGACTGAGAGAACAAAACCTTTACACCAGTGTTGTCGAATGATGGATCACTGGAAGTTCATCCTCACTAAATGAACTAAGTGCACCAAATGAATTATGCAGATTCAGTATCATGTTCCATCCTGCCTCTGAGACTCATTGCAATAAAGTCAATTTCAGAGCAGAACACATGGTTGCTGTAATGTTGAGTAGTTGGACGGGGATGAGTTTCTGGGCAGGAATGTACGGACACAAAAAAAAGTTAAAGTAAGGCTGTTGCATCTTTGAAAATGTCTAGGTAAATATCTAAAGATAAAGATGAAAGGAGAACAATTATTGGCAAAGAATCAGTGCATGCATGGTGGGGGGAAATGTTCTCAGTAATTCTAATTTCTCAACTCTGTTTAGTCATTGGTTTATGGCAGATAATTCCACAGTTCAAGTAGTTACTTATACTCACCATATCTCAAAGTTTTCTTTTAATTGTTTTTTTTGTGAAGATCCTGAATTTTTGCTTTTAATATGATTTCCTCAATGAAACAATCTGTTGGTGTTTACCTCATCATGAATCCTAATAAACGAGGAGTTTTATATATGATCAGATCCAACATTTTGCAGTTTTCATGAGAAGAAACCTAAGCTCAAGAGTCTCTAATTATCCCACTGCCAAGACTCAAATACAAAATCTAGCCTAACACTCCTGTGCAGTACAGAAACAATGCAGGATTCTTAGAAGAGTAACCTTTTGGATGAAGATTACCATATCAGGGGCCTTTAACATGAGAAGACAGGTCCACTCAGTCAGAGAGAAACAACCTTATAGTATCTTTTCAAAGAAAATCTGGTACTTTACCCAGACTTATCCCTCAGCCAACATCACTAAGAAGGATCTCATCACCTTGCATTGCTCTTTAACTGAGTGTTCCATGCGTAAATACACTAAGATTCCCTTCAATGGCTAACTTTCAAAAGTTAGTTGTTGGCTGTGGAGTATCTCAGGAAGTCCTGTGGTTATAAAAGATGCTCAGTAAGTTCAACTTATTTTGGTTCACACCACTCCTTTTTGAATCTTTTTTTAAATGTTTCTTTGATCAGCTTCAGATGATGAGTACTAAAACTTGCACAAAGATATTTCCATAATGGCCAAAATGTAAACTGGGTATGTTTATTATCAATGATTGCTTCTTTTTATAATGGCTTTATCTACTAAGTCTAAATGAATGCTTCTAAGGAAGGTATTTTTAATCCATTTTTGGGATCTGGGAATTGCATGCAAGACCATCATAAATTGTGCATTCCTAACTGGACTTGAGAGTGGTGGTGAGCTACCTTTATGAACCATTTCAGTCCTCCTGTTGACAGTACTCCCACATGTTGTTAAGTAACATGTTCCAGGATTCAGACTCAATGATATTTCCAAGCCATGATATTGTGTGGTTTGGAGGGAAACATGCAAGTGATGGTGTTTCCATGTCCCTGTTGCACATTGCCTTCTTTGTGGTCAAGGCAATATGTTTGGGTGATGGTTTTGGAATAGCCTTGGTGAATAACTGCAGTGTCTTTTGTCGAATCGACATACTGCAGCCACTGTGCACAGGTGGTGGATAAGCTATCGACCAAACAGGCTGCTTTGTTCTGAATGGTGCATGAAAAATATTCCATTACACTCCTGACTTGTTACTTGTAGATAGTTCAAAGGGTTGTGGCTGGGGTGTCAGGAGATGAGTCCACTCACCCCAGAATACAGAGCCTCTGGCAAGGTCTTGGAGATACGTTCAAGTGTTGATACTTTGCCATCAACTTCCAACTGAATCTTTATAAACTAAATGAGGTTGATTTGAACAATAAAAGTTCTGGTTTCAAAAAAATTTAAATTTATGTTGGTTACTTCTTTTCGGTAATTCACCTCACCTTATTTCGTCACACATCTGCAGAAGTAGTGTCACCTTCATCAATTCCTTTGTTTGAATATCTCGATATATTAGGGACACATGCACATACTTATTGTATTATAAATAAAATATCTAATATATAAATACATCATGACAATCAATGTTTACACAAGCTCCAGCTGTTGGCTCTAAAACTGATTGAAAAGCGAATTAAATATTGACATAAAATTGATGTCATAAAATTTATTAATAATAAAATAAGAATGCACAATAATTTTGAAAAATAGCAGAGGGTTTTTTTTAAACCAATATTATGTCTCGCAGCATATGCTTGAAGCTCAAATTTCTTGAACAGCCCAATCAAATTTCTGGATATCTTCATGAATCACACATCCATTAACTATTTTTAATCATTTGTTCGTTTAAGACAAAGGGCTTTTTTCATCATGACATTCCAAAGATGGTATCCCAAAGGACATGGGATGAAGTTGGGAAGACGGATTGAAAGAAGGCAAGTAGCTAGATCTTTTACACCTAAAAAGATAATGGGCTCATGGAACTTTTCCAATGTGTAAAGCGGCAGAAATGAAGCAATTAGATCTCTGGAGAAGCAAGAGATTGATGAATTTGGTAAACTGGGATTAATCTATCAAAAGATGATCATCCTAATGCCTTTATCTATTTCTAACATTCTTGCATTATTAAATGTTTGAGTGTTTTTTTTATAAATCAAAACATGAGGATCATAAAATGTTATGACAAAGCAAAAAGGGACTTTACAGCCTTTCAATCCCTTGTTGATTATTTGAAGGAGGTAAACATGGCTCTTATTTCCCCACATTATATTATCTATTCCAAACATTTAACCACTTGCCTCATAAAAGTGTTTCGGGATTACACAATCACCATTGATTCTAGAGGGGTCTTTCAATGGGAGAGTGGGACAAATGGGATTGCTCCTAAGATCTGGGATAGATCTAATGGGCTGAATCATTCTGTGTTGTTATAACTATAAGGTAAGAAGGTGTCTCAAGATCAATATATAAACTCTTCTAGCTTCTTCCATCATTCTTTTTCTTCTGGATGCTCACAAGGTGGCTACTGAATGCAGGCCTGCCCTAGTTAAAGATATTTGATTCCTTAAGAGTCCATTGTGTGAAAATTCAGAGAGCAGTTCATTTTGTGAATCATCAACATTTGCAGGAGATACAGGTTCTCCCCAGGTTATGGCAGGTTTCTGAAAACTGTTTATAACCCAAGCAAAAAAATGAACTGCTGGAGGAACTCAGCAGGTCAGGTAACATCTGTGGAGGGAAATGGACAGTTAACATTTTGGGTTGAGATCCTCATACGGTGTAGAGGGGACGTAGCCAGTATAAGGAGGTGAGGGGGTGGGGTGAGGCAAGAGCTGGCAAGTGACATGTGGATCCAGGTGAGGGGGACTTGATTGACAGATAGGGGAGTGAAGGTAGAGATAGCAATAGAGGCTGGGAGGTGATGTGGAGACAACGAAGGACTGCAGATCATGGAATGTGATAAGAAAGGAACAGTGGGAGGAACAGATAGGGGACCCAGCGGGTGCTGGGCAGATGGAGTAGGTGAGGGAAGAGAAAGGGACCCAACCAGTCCTTTCAGATGAGACAGAGATTCACCTGCGCCTCCCTTAATATCATCCACTGCATTCGGTGCTCCAAGTGTGGCCGCCTCTACATTGGTGAGACCAAGTGCAGACTAGGTGACCATTTTGCAGAACACCTGCGCTCTGTCCATAACTGCAAACTGCATCTCTCCGTTGCCAGTCACTTCAACTCCCCCCCCCCCCCCCCCCACCATCACATAGATATGTCAGTCCTCGGCCTCCTCCGCTGCCAGGAGAATTCCAAACGCAAACTGGAGGAACAGCACCTCATTATCTGTCTTGGAACCTTGCAGCCTAACAGCATGAACATTGAATTCTCCCACTATAAATGATCCTCACCACCCCCCCCCCCCCCCCGCCAACTTCCCCACAACCCCCTCCCCTCCACCATGCTTCTTCTCTTCTTCCCTTTCCTAGCCTCCTTTTTTTTTAAACCTTTGACTCATCCCCCAGTGGATCTGCTCTCCCCACCTCCCCTGCACCTGCCTATCACTATCTCTCACTTGTATCTCCCTATCACCCCGCCTCCCCCCTTTTGTCCACCTATCACTGCTTTGCTTTTCCCTCCTATATATTGAGCTTCCCCTTTTCCTATCTCCAGTCCCAATGAAGGGTCCTGACCTGAAACGTTGACCGCCTGCTTTTCTCCACAGATGCTGCCTGGCCTGCTGAGTTCCTCTAGCATCAGTGTTTTTCATCCAGATTCCAGCATCTGCAGTCCTTTGTTTCTCGAAGAAAAAGAAACAACTGAGTGATAAGAGGGCTGGAATGGCACTGGAGTGGTGGGGGGGGGGGGGGGGGTGGGTGGGAAGGGGAGGCGAGACATTGGAAGGTAGGGTGTGTGAAAGAGGACCTGGATAGAGCAGATGGAGGGAGAAAGAAAGAGGGGGGAAGAGCAGGTTACCTGAAATTCGAGAATTCAATGTTCATACCATTGGGTTTTGACCACCCAGGTGGAATGGGAGGTGCTCTGCTTCTCATTTGAGTTTAGCATCACCTTGGCAGTGGAGGAGGCCGAGGACAGACAGGTCAGTATGAAAATGTGGAAAGCTGTTGATATAGCAACAGCAGAAATGTTGATATAGCAACAGCAGAAATGTTGATATAGCATACATGGATTTTTAGCAGGGTATTTGACAAAATACCACTTGGCAGATGGTTTTAGAAAATAAAAAAAGTCCATCAGAACCAATGGTCAGTGTGGAAGGGGGATTAAAATGGCTTGCAACTGATTAAACGTCAGAAGCAACTCAATCTCCACCCAGTGAAAATATAGCAAATCAAAAGTACGCCACATTTGTTTTGACAAACTAAAACATGCAGGCTAAAACTTCATTCATCCAATGGCCATTGTTGCCACATGGAACAGCATTGTTGCTTAAGAGAGTATTTTTAAATAGCTTTTTTATTTCACACACTCATTTCCATTAGCTCAATCAAAAAAGACTGTTGAATGTTATTGGTCTGCTTTGTTTGAAAGACAGTCTCCAAATCTGTTGCCTATCTTTCATTGTGGAAAAGAAAACCTTAATTAAGTGACATGTCAAATAGAACCATTTGCTGTGCAGCAAAGATTGATTAAGTGACTGTTTGCTAACCAAGGCAAACCTGTATTACTTTTCACCCTTTCCCGAAATCCCTCTCATGACTTTGATTTCTTTTTGACCTTCTTTGTTTGAATCCAAATTGCCTGTCAATTTAGTTTCATCATATAAAGGTCTCTCACATAGAATCCTCATAATGGATTGGTTCTTCACCCTCTTCATAACCTAAAGGCGGCTGGCAGAAACTTTGCCCAAGCTAAGGGTACTGTGTACATTGGTTATGACTGGATTAGTGGCCTGAGTTTTGGACCACTGATGTTGAGACACGAGTTTGAATCCATCATAGCAGCAGAGGAATTTAAACTCAAGGAATTAAATAAGTCTGAAATTTACAAGCAAAAGGTAGTCTCATCAAGTGATGATAAAACTAATGGATTGCTGTAAAACACCGTCAGGTTAACTATGGTACTTCATGGAAGGAAATCCCGTTTCCTTACCCAGTCTGACATACAGATGACTCCAGACACACTAACGTGGTTGACTCACAACTGCTTCTTCAATTCAGGGACTGCATTGCCGGTTACGTCCACAAGGTGTGAACAAATGAACTAAAATCAATAATAAACATGGATCCTTCGCATCCAGCATGGTAGCGTAACGCTATTACAGCGCCAGCGACCTGCGTTCAGTTCCTGCGGCTGTCTGTAAGGAGTTTGTACGTTCTCCCTATGTGTCTGCGTGTATTTCCTCCGGGTGCTCTGGTTTCCTCCCACATTCCAAAGACGTACGGGTTCAGAGTTGTGGACGTGCTATGTTGGCGCCGGAAGAGTGGCAACACTTGCGAGCTGCCACCAGCACATTCTCAGTAACACAAAAAGATGCATTTCCCTTTGTGTTTCGATGTACATGTGACTAATAAATAAATATCCATCCATTACCTCTTTTTTATATAAGGTGTCTGAGAACCCACAATTTATGAGAATGGATGTTTTAAAGAGAAACTAAGGAGAATCAATGTGACTAGAGCAGTTCACATAGGATACATGGATTTTTAGCAGAGCATTTGACAAAGTACCACTTGGAAGATGGTTTTTAGAAAATAAAAAAGCCCATCAGAACCAAGGGAAAGTGGAAAGTTACATTAAAAATTGGTTCAGAGAAATGAAACACTAATAGCTGATGGGATACTGGAGAGGTGCATGCAAGGGGTTCTGTAGGGCTCACTATTGAGCCCCTTGCTCTTTGCAGTATACATAAGTGGGTATCAATGTAGTGGCCATGTATAAGAAGTCTGCCAATGATATGATGGCAGTGTGTTTGATAGTGAGGAAGAAGGTTATGAACCATGAAAAGATGTCAACAGAGGAGCAAGAGGTATTGCAAATAGGATAGCAAACAAGCACTGGGGTGCATGATAAATATTAAGGTATCAAGAAGTCTTGAGGAACGAAAGGATTTTGAAGTCGATGCCCACAGATCTCTGAAGGTGGGAGGGTGGGTAGATAAACTGGTTAAGAGGGTATGTATGATACTTGCCTTTATTGGCTGAGGTATAGGATGCAAGAGCAATAAGGTCCAGCTTGAATTGTATTAAACACCATCTGGACCACAGCTGGAGTATTGTTTACAGTTCTGGTCATCACATTATAAGAAAGGTGTGACAGCATGAGAGAGGGTGAAGAGGAGGTTCACAAGAATATTGCCAAGGGTGGAGATTTAGATATGAGGAGACATTGTTTTCTTCAGACAAAGGAGAGTAAGAGAAAATTTACTTGATGTGTACAAAATTATGAGTGATCTAGACAGGGTACTCTGGAAGGAACTACTTAGAGGAGTCAGGAACAAGGGAACATCATTTAATTGGTAAAAGTAATAGAGGAAGATTTACTTTTCACCAAATGAACAGCAAAAGTCTTCAATTTACTGTCTGAAGAGTGGTGGTTCTGAGCCCCTTGTCCAAGAAAAAAGTCCCAGAAGATGCAGGTGAAAAGCCATAAATTGTAGACAATAAGCCAAGAGCTAGGAGGTGGGAGTAAGCTAAAAAGCTCCATTTGTTGGCTGGCATGGACATGATGGCCCAAATGGCCTTCCTCTTTGCTTTAAGTGTTAATGTTTCCATAATTCTAAGTTTCCATCTGTTCTTCCATCTGTTTCACTTTACAACTGTCAACTTGCTCTCCCACTTTTAAACACTTCTGTATTAGAGCCATTGGAGTGAATTGCATTGCCTTTGCTGGTAGCAGTGCACGTCAGCATGCCCTTGATATCTGTGCACTGCAGAAGTACCAAATGCACTGGCGGTCAGGTGGGAGCACACGTCCTTTTGGTGTGCCACTAGACTCTGCTCTCAGTGACAGTACTGTAATGTCCTCAGCTGGGAGGTCAGATACACTTTGTAACTGGCCCCTTTGCTCCGAGCCTGACTCCTACGCTTTGTGCCTGGCACGTCTGGCAGTCTAGGTTGCCTTCCTTAATTAAAAGGATATGAAGCAGTGTTTTATTTTCTTTGTTTTAAATAATATAAATGTTTTAAATAATTTACTGGAGGTATCTAAGAATTTTTTGTGGTTCTTGCTCTGAACACCTCAGCTTCTCCAACTCTCGTTACCTTTAAAACATTCGGTTAAACACTTGGACCAAGCATTAAGTTATCACATCTAATTTTTCTTTCCTTGGCACACTCTCTTACATTTCACTTTTTCTTCTCACATTTCTGTGAGGCACTTTGGGATATTATTCCATGTTAAGAGCACTGTATAAATGCAAGCTGTTGTTTCCTTTCCAAATTTAAACTTGAGCTCATTATCATAGACACCATTAACCATTGTTGTCCTTTAGTCAACCTTGAATCCACGGATGGGATTTCTGCCTGCTCTGTCCCACCACTGCTCCCACCCACAAGAGTGGTTAGCAGACAATTCTTTTTCTCTACAAGCCCAAGTACCCACAAAGTGACTTATGAGCAGGCCTCTAAATGGGAACTCAGCCCATACCTTGCATTCAAGCAGATAATTTTTGGAGTTAAGTGGAGGTGCTATGCCATTTCTGGGTCTTGGTTATGACAGAGTGTTGGTTTAACCTATAGTTCTTACAGTCCCAAGAAAGTTCACAGAGAAGCGATGCTTCTGTTTTATCTGTTAGTCCGAGAAAGCCTTAAGAATTTTCTCACATCACTGATTATCCACAATGTCCCATCACTGCCTGCAGCTCATCATCCACACCACCACCATCCTGCCAACTTCCCACCACCCAATACGTCCCCTTTAATGGGACATTTCTGGCCATTGAGGATCTTCCAGAATTTTGGGTGAACCATCCAAGGAATGATGTGACCATAGAGTCAGAGCATGGAAACAGGCCCTTTGGCCCAACTGGTCCATGCTGACCAAGATTCCCATCTAAGCTAGTCCCACTTGCCAGCATTTGGCCCATATCCCTCTAATCCTTTCCTATCCATGTACCTGTCCAAGTACCTTTTAAATGTTGTTAATGTACCTGTCTCAATCACTTCCTCTGGCAGCTCATTCCATATACTGACCAGCCTCGAATGAAAAAGTTGCCTCTCAGGTTCCTAATAAATATCTCCCCTCCCACCCTGTAGTCCTCGATTCCCCAACCCTGGGGAAAAGACTGTCCGCATTCACCCTATCCGTGCCCCTCATGATTTTATACTCCTCAATAAGATCACCCTTCATTCTCCTATGCTCCAATGAAAACAGTCCCAATCTGCTCAACCTCTCTCCATAACTCAGTCCCGAGTCCCGGCAGCATTCCAGTTTGGAATGAGACTTAATCAGGCTTTAGACACCGATTAAAATACACTGAAGGACTAACCACCTGCTTAAAATTTGCACCCTGTGAAATTTTTAATTCCCTAATCCTATCCTTCAAGGACCAACTTTTAGTTTAGCGACCTTTTCCTGTTTATATAGCTGTAACAGCTGTTACTGTATGCTTTTAGATTAATTGCCAATTTATTCTATCTTCATGAGTTTTTTGTCATCCTTTGTTGGTTTCAAAAAGTTTTCTAGTCCGCTGGCTAATCACTGATCATTGCAACATTCTTTGTCCTTTCTTCCAAGCTGTCACGATCCTTACTTCCTTTATTAGCCATGGATGGTACGTCCTCCCACGGAGCCTTTCTTCCCCACTTTCTCGCTTTCTGCACATGACTGACTCTTCATTTTAACTGGAGCAAACACTTCATTTTTAATATTTTTGTTGCTGGTTTTGCAGTCCTTTGATTGGATTCATTTAGGATACCTGCTTGCCTGATTCACTGACGCCCCAGACTTTTGGTTTCACTTCATTGCAACATTTTAATCAAGAACATGAAAAATTAAGAGCAGGAGTAGGCCATTTGGACCGTCATTATTCAATAAGGTCATGGCTGATCTGGCCGTGGACTCAGTTCCACCTACTTGCCTTTTCACCACAACCCTTGCTTCCCCTACTGTGCAAAAATCTAACTGTGTCTTAAGTCTATTTAATGAGGCAGCCTCTACTGCTTCCCTGGGCAGAGAATTCCACAAATTCACTACTCTCTGGGAAAAGCAGTTTCTCCTCATCTCAGTCCTAAATCTATTCCACTGAATCTTGAGGCTATGTTCCCTAGTTCTTGTCTCACCTACCAGTGGAAACAACTTTCCTGCCTCTACCTCATCTATCTCTTTCATAATTTTATATATTTCTCCAAAATCCCCTCTCAGTCTTCTGAATTCCAGTGAATATGGTGGCAGGGGGATGTGGGGAAGGGGTGTGTTCCACTTTAAGTAATCCCCACACCCCCCCACCATGTTTCTTCTCTTCTTCCCTTTCTGAACCTCTCTTTTCTACCCCTACTTTTTTCCTTTACCTTCGACCCATCCCCCAGTGGATCTACTCTCCCCTCGTCCCCCGCACCTACCTATCACTATCTCTTACCTGCATCTACCTATCACCACCTTGTGCCCACCCCACCTCCCCTCTTTTGTCCACCTATCACTGCTCTGCTTTTCCCTCCTATATATTGGGCTTCCCCTTTTCCTATCTTCAGGCCTGAAGAAGGGTCTTGACCCGAAAGGTTAACTGCCTGCTTTTCTCCACAGATGCTGCCTGGCCTGCATCCTGCAGCATCATAGTGTTTTTCACATCTTTTCTCAAGTGAGGAGTCCAGAATTGCATGCAGTACTCCAGGTGCGGCCTCACCAGTACTCCGTACAGTTGCGGCATAACCTCCCTGCTCTTAAATTCAATCCTTCTGGCAATGAGCAATCCTTCTGCAACTTTCAATGCAAAATATTGTCGGACCTGAACGTTCAGAGACAAGTCGAGACAACAGTACAGAGCATAAGATGGCCTAGTGCATTAACTGTTTCCTAAAAGCTGATCAAGGACAAGTTGCTGTGCTTTCTCCCTGGCTCCATTTATCTACATTTCTTTCACTTTCCAATTTTAATTATATTGCACAACTTAATTTCAATTTGCCACTCAGGCATAAAACAGCCCCTGTAATTTCTTTAATAGGCAGCTGATCTCCAATCTCAGTTTCACACCATATTGCAATATCAAAAACTGCCATGTTTCTCTCTGTAGGTTTCGCTCCCAGTATTGTGATTTTTATGCAAATTCACTGCTGATCTCCCCCAATCCATTCTCAATGCACATTCTTCTTGTAATTAGGGGTATAGTTGCAATGCAGATAATTTACTGGAATTATATCCACACCATTGATCTAGAGACACGAGTTTAAACATCACCACCTCAAATTCAAATAATTTAGTAAATCTGGAATAAAAATTCAGTATTGTCCACGGTGAACATAAAACTATTACATTTCAGATTATCGTTGAAACAACTCAAGTCCTTCAGCGAAGGAACACTTTTACCTTTTACCCAGTCTAGCTAACATGTTGGTTCCAGACCTACCAATATGGTTAAACTCTTAAATGCCTTTTCTGTTCAGGAGCAATTAGGGATGGACAAGAATTGACTGCAACCATTTTTTTAAAATTCCTTTTCGGTATTCTGTGCTATCTAATTGCTAAGTTAGTTCTCTGTCCTCATGTTCTTTCATTTCCCTTTGCATTGTTCTCTCTATTTCTATTTTCAGTATAATTATGGCCCTTATTTCACTTAACCCAAATGCAATTTCTCTGCACTCTTTCACCGGTACCTGTTACTTAAATTAACACTTTGTAGATGCAAATGAAATCATTTATTTTTTTTAAATTTGCACTTCTCATAAATTCTTAATTTGCACAACTGACAATCTCACGTCTCCCCCAAAAATAAAGGTCCTGCTTCAAATTCCCTTTCAAGAATATTGTTGTTTTTCTATGACTTTTATGTTGAAGCTGTTAGAATTCTTTCTATGTGAAGGTTCACCAATGGAAAGAAAGATCACATTCCCACTGGAGTGAAACAGCTGCTGTATCAGATAGAAAGTAGTTAGTGTTGGATTCACCAGCAAGCTTCTGGTACACAGAAGCAAAGTGGTTAAGTTACGAAATGGAAGGTCACATTATTCATCTGGAAAACATGAGTTTGGATGTCCCCACACAGGCAAGGAATTAAATTCAAGTAATTAGATAAATCTAGAATAAAATGTAGATATTCATCATGATGGATGTGTTGTTGCAAATCCATCTGGTTCACTGGGAAAGGAAATCTGGCAAAGAGTGGTGGTAGAGGATTACCTTACTGATTGAAGGACTGTAACCAGTATGTGCTGCAGGGATCAGTGCTGGGTACTTTACTGTTCATCATATTATACATATTAATGATTTGGAAGATAATGCAGGTGGCACGGTTAGATATAGTTGGAAATTGAATATTATTGTCACTTGTACTGAGGTACAGTGAAAGAATTGTCTTGCATACTGTTCATACAGATCAATTCATGACAGTGCATTGAGGTAGTACAAGGTAAAACAATACAGAATTTGGAGTAAAGAGTCACAGCAACATAGAAAGTTCAATGCAGGTAGACAATAAGGTGCAAGGTCATAAGGTAGATTGTGAGGTCAAGAGTCCACCTTATCGGACTAGGGAACTGTTCAATAGTCTTGTAACAGCAGGATAGAAGCTGGCCTTGAGCCTGATGGTACATGCTTTCAGGCTTTTGTATCTTCTACCTGATGGGAGGGGGGAGAAGAGAGGCTAGATGGGGTCTTTGATTATGCTGGCTGCTTTATCAAGGCAGTGAGAAGTACTGTATAGACAGAGTCTATCGAGAGGAAGCTGGTTTCCGTGATGTGCTGAGCTGTGTCCACAGCTCTCTGCAGTTTCTTGCGGTCTTGAGCAGAGCAGTTGCCATACCAAGCCGAGGCATCCGGATGCTTTCTTTGGTGCATCTGTAAAAGTTGGTGTGTGTCAAGGGGGCATGCCAAATTTCTTCAGCCTCCTGAGGAAGTAGAGGCACTGGCGAGCTTTTTTGGCTATGGCATCTATGTGGTTGGACCAGGACAGGCTATTGGTGATGTTCACTTCTGGGAACTTGAAACTCTCAACCCTCTTGACCTCTTTTGCAAAAAACTCTATGATTCTGGAGGAACTTAGCAGGCCAGGTAGCAACCATGAAGAAAAGCAGGCGGTCAATGTTTCGAGTCAGGACCCTTCTTCAGGCCTGAAGATAGGAAAAGGGGAAGCCCAATATATAGGGGGGGAAAGCAGAGCAGTGATAGGTGGACAAAAGAGGGGAGGTGGGGTGGGCACAGGGTGGTGATAGGTAGTTGTAGGCAAGAGATAGTGATAGGCAGGTGCAGGGGGGGGGGCGGGGAGTAGATCCACTGGGGGATGGGTCAAAGCTGAGGAGAGAAAGGAAAAAGGGGGGGGGGCGGGGAGTAGATCCACTGGGGGATGGGTCAAAGCTGAGGAGAGAAAGGAAAAAGGGGGTGTGGGGTAGAAAAAGGAGAGAGAGGCTAGGAAAGGGAAGAAGAGAAGCAGCATGGTGGGGGGGCATTGTGGGGAAGGGGGGGGTGGTGGGGATTACCTCAAGTGGGAGAATTTAATGTTCATGCTGTTAGGCTGCAAGGTTCCAAGGTAGAAAATGAGATGCTGTTCCTAACACTATGATGCTGGAGGAGCTCAGCAGGTCAGGCAGCATCCGTGGAGAAAAGCAGGCGGTCAACATTTTGGGAGGGGAGAGCAGATCCACCAGGGGATGGGTCCAAGGTAAGGAAAGAAAAAAAGGGTGGGAAAGCAAGCTCACCAGCACCTCTACTTCCTCAGGAGGCTAAAGAAATTTGTCATGTCCCCCTTGACACTCACCAAATAAAGAGGGATAGGCTAGGAAAGGGAAAAGGGACCTCTTGTATGGAAGTGGCCGGAGAAGGTGGTTGCCTAAGGTTACAACAGGACCTTGATCGACTGGGAAAGTGGGCAAGGGAATGGCTGATGGAATTTAACTCAGACAAGTTTGAAGCGATACATTTTGGGAAGCTAAACCAAAGCAGGGCAAACACAGTGAATGACAGGGCCCCAGGGAATATTACTGAACAGCGAGACCTTGGGTACAAGTGCACAGTTCCCTGAAAGCGGTAACATATTAGTGAAGGCTGATGGTACACTTGCCTTCACCCACAGACATTGAGTACAGGAGTTCAGACATCACGTTACAGTCGTACAAGTCGTTGATTAGGCAGCATTTGGAGTATTGTGAGCAGTTATGGTTGTCGTGCTCTAGAAAGGATTCAGTTAAGCTAAAGACACAAGAGACTGCAGATGCTGGAATGTGGAGCAACAAAATCTACTGGAGGAACTCAACAGGTCAAGCAACATCTGTAGGGGGGAAGGAATTGTCAATGTTTCAGGTCAAAACCCTGCATCATGATTGAGCTGGAAAGGATGCAGAACGATTCACAGGCATGCTGCCTGGACTCAAGGGCTTGAGCGAAAAGGAGTGGATACACTGGGACTGTTTTCTCTGAAGTGAAGGAGGCTGAGGGCATATAGAGGTTTATAAAGTTATAAGAGGCTTTTACAGGCCAGATATTTAGTCTTTTTCCTAGGGTTGGGGAATCTAAAACTTGAGGGCATAGATTTAAAGTGAGAGGGATTGGAGGAGCAAGTGTTTCACAGAGGGTGGTGGGTACATGGAATGAGCTCTCAGAGGAGGTGGTAGAAGCAGGTATAAATACATTTAGACAGGTACATAGATAGAAAGGTTTCGAGAGATATGGGCCAAATACAAGCAAATGGGATGTGTAGATAGGCATCTTGGTCAGCATGGACATGGGCTGAAGGGCCTTTCTCTGTGCTGTATAAATCTATGACTCTGACCTGTGCTCGTCTGGTTTGGATCATGTGATTCCAGACCCACCAGTGAGATTGCCTTCAAACTGTCCTCTGAAATAGGCCAGAATTCCACTCATTTCAGGGTTAATTAGAATTGACCAAGCACACATTGTATGGATGAGTAAATTTTAAAAATTCCCTCTCCTAATTCTAGCTAATAAAGCAGTAGGAAAATATTTCTCAAAGTTAATTTTGTGTTCCTGACTTTCACATCCCGCCCCATCAATTTTGAAATATTTGCTGGTATATCATCCCATTGGCAAGGATTAAACCAAAGACCTTTCTGGTGTGTCGGATATTGCGGAGACTTAAGATATCTTTATTAGCCACATGTAGATCGAAACGCAGTGAAATGCATCTTTTGCGTGGAGTGTTCTAAGTGTAATAGCATTGCACTTACCGCTACACTACTGTGCCTGCTCTCTGCTCACCACTTTTTATTATATTACTCTGATTATCACAACTTCTACTTGCTCGGTGTGAATTTATTTGCAATTTATAGCATATCTAAACAGTTAAGTCCTGACCTCAACTACTCTTAGCTGGCTACGACATGACTTTGCTGTCGGTTTCTTGCTTTCTACCAAATATAAATTTGACGATCAATGCATATTTTGTTACATAGTCCACAAGGTTCTTCAATTACAATTGCTTTTAAATCCTTTCAAAAAGCAAAGCTGGACCGTCTTTATCTCTTTGATACACCCTGTTCATATGTATAGCACTTAAGGAATGGAGAGAAGTCCTGGAGGATTGGTTGGTGTGGCTTGGGAAACATCTTGTAGAATTGATGCAGCTGCAGTTATAAAACACATAACACAGAGACGGAGAAAGTTATTGAGAATAGATTTTGGATAAAAATCCTTCCATATGGGTGCAGCAAATGGTATAAACTGGAATGAGTTTTCATCTGGGCCCACCTTTGAGCCCAGAACAATATGCCTCAAATCATGAGGTCTGGGTACTTTTCCTTAAATTCATTATTCAGAATATGGACTTCAGTAAATTGGTTTATTATTTTCACATGTACCAAGGTACAGTGAAAACCTCTCTTGCATACCATTCATACAGATCAATTCATTACACAGTGCAATGAGGCAGTACAAAGTAAAACAATAACAGAATGCAGAGTAAAGTGTCACAGCTACAGAGGAAGTGCAGTGCAGGTAGACAATAAGGTGCAAGATCATAATGTAGGTTGTGAGGTCAAGAGTCCATCTCATCATTTAAGGGAACCATTCAATAGTCTTCTCAGTGGGATAAAGCTGTCCTTGAGCCTGGTGGTATGTGCCCTCAGACCCCTGTATGCAGAATTTAGCCTGTTATCCTCATGATCTGGCATGCCTCTGATGACTCTCACCAATTTTTACAGATGCACCATAGAAAGCATCCTATCCAGATGCATCACAGCTTGGTACAGTAACTACTCTTTCCAAGACTGTAAGGAATTGCAACGTGAACATAGCCCCATCCATCGTACAAACCAGCCTTCCCTCCATTGACTGTCTGCACTTCCTGCTGCCTCAGGAAAGCAGCCAACGTAATCAAGGATCCATGACCCCAGGCATTCTGTTTTCTCCCCCCTCCCGTTCGTCAGAACATACAAAAGTTTGAGAACACATACCACCAGGTTCAAGAATAGCTTCTATCCCACCATTGTAAAACTGTTGAATGGACTTCTATGCCAAAGACAGAACTCTTGATCTCTCAGTCTACCTCTGCGAGGCCCTTGCATTTTATTTGTCTAACCTGCACTCTCTCAATAACTGCAATACTGTATTCTGCATTCTTTTTATTTTCCTTTCGTACAACCTCAAGATACTTACGTATAGAATGATCTGTCTGAATGGCATGCAAACAAAACTTTTTCATTATCTTTGTACATGTGATAATAATAAATCAATTGCCAATTACCAAGTATGTGTTTCATCCTTAATATGTTTGGAACAATGAATACTACCAGATGTTATGAGAAAAAAAAAGCCTTAGATCGCCCAAGTTAGACCACGTTCAGTTAGATATTTGTCTGTGGGAAAAGGCCAGCCCTTGTTCTTCATTGAAGAATACAGGGCAATGTTATAAAATATTTATCTCTGGCAACAAAGATTGATGTTTGAACAGGAACACTGCAAATGTTGGAGATTTAAATATACAAACAGTAAATGCTTGAAAAACTCAGGCGGCATCTGTGGAAAGCTCACATTTCAAGGCCAACGTGTTCTAGTAACAGTGAAGGGTAATGATAACAAGTTCAAGGAACCTTGTGGGCAAGGGTTATCGGGGGCTGGATAAAGGGGAAAAAGGTTCACGGGGCAGGTATAGAGAACTGAAAATGAGGCCTAACAGGAGTATAAAAATTGTAGAGTGGTACTTAAATAAGGATTTCAGATGGTGAAAGGGGAGTATAAAATATCACCGATGGACAAGATTAAGGAAAACCTCAGTATTTTATGCATACAACATTCTATACAACAATTGAAAGATATTTGGAAAAGTATATGGATAGGAAAGGTTCAGAGGGATATGGGCCAAATGGGACTAGCTTAGGTGGGCACCTTGTTCGGCATGGATGAGTTGGGCTGAAGGGCCTGTTTCTATGCTATGACTCTATATTAAGAGCAAGTGGGTAACTAGGGAAAGATCAGGAACCCAAGGAGCGAGAGGACATAGCTCCCCTGTATAATCTGAAGAGAAGGACATTGTTGGTAGAAAATTCAGGGAGGGGGGCAATGAAATTCTCAAACATTGAAAAGGAGCAAAAAAAATCAAACCGATGAATGACTCAGTGGGTCAGGTGGCATCTGTGGAAGCAGATGGATAGTCGATGTGTTTCTGGTCAAAACACTGCATCAGGATGCAGGATCTTGAATCAAAATAATGACTGCCTCCACAATTACGGCTCAGCCCGCAGAGTTCCTCCACCAGTTTGTTTTATGCTCCAAATTCCAGCATCCTCAGTCTCTTGTTCATTAAAAGAAGGAAGTTCAGGACAACTTCACAGGCTTAAAGGTGAATAAACCTCCAGGGTCCCAAACAGCCGTGGAAGACAAGGAAAGAGATTGCTGGAGCTCTGGCAGAGATTTTTTTTTAAAACTCTTTTATGGACACAGGTGAGTGCCAGATAACATACATTTAATCAAGAAGAGCAGCAGGGATAAGCAATGTAATTATAAACCAGTGAGTCTTACGTCAGCGGGTAGGTAAGTTATTGGAACAAGAAATACTTGAGACGGAGTTAATCTATATTTGGAAGGCCAGGACTTAATCAAAAATAGTTTTTCTTGGGGGGGGGGTGCATATCCTGCCTGATGACTTGGATTGAATTTTTTGAAGAAGTAATAAGGTGCATTGATGATGGTGGCTTGGCTAGTGTCATCCACATAGACTTCAATAAAGGTTTGATGAGGAGCCCACTTGGGAGGCTCATCCAAGGTTAGAGCCCACGGGATCCAGAGCAAGTGGGCAACTTGGATGAAAATTGGTTTGGTCAAAGGAGACAGAGTGATGGTGGAGGGTTGCCTTTTTGATTGCAGGCCTGTGACCAGCAGTGTACCACAGCAATCAGTGCTGGGATCCTTACTGTTTGTTGCATACATTAATGATTTGGATGTGTATGTGGGAAGCATGATTAGTAAATTTCCAGATGATATGTAAATTGGTAGTGCTGTTGATACTCTCAGGCTGCAGGATAATATTGCAGAGTTGGGAAAGTAGGTAGATGAAATGTAAACCTGATACATGTGAAATGATTTATTTTGGGAGGACTAATAAGGGTTGGACAACCACAATGAATGGCAGAGCCTTAGGGAGTATTTAAAGTTGGCAGCACAGTTGGATAGAGTGGTGAAGAAGGCATGCAGGATGCTTGCTTTCACTTGACAGACACAGGATACAAGAGGTTATGGCACAATGGTATAAAGCCTCAGTCAGGTCAGAGTTGAAGTGCTGAGTGCAGTTCTGGTCACCAAGCTACAGGAACTGCACTGCCCATGATGCAGAGAAGATTCACTCGCGTGGACCATTTCACTTTTGAGAAGATGAGGTTTATCTCCTCTAGAGGCTGGGAGGGCACATGGTAGAGGTGTGTAAAATAAAAAGGAGCATTGATAGTTTGTGTAATACTTGGAAACTCTTCCCCACAGCACAGATGTCTAAAACCAAATGGCAGAGGTTCAGGGTGAGGGTTAAAAGTTTTAGAAGGGATTACAGAGCACAGCAGGAATCTAGAGAATACCTCCTGAGAATTTAATGAAGGCAAAGACTCTCACAACAACTAAGAAGCATGAATTATCAAGGCATTGACAACCAAGAGCACGAATTGTCAAGGCATTGAAGGGTCTGGGCCAGGTACTAGAAAATTGTATTAGTAGAGAATGGCCCTTATGAACATGGGCTGAATGACCCGTTTCTGTGTTGTGTAACTCTCTGACGAAGTGTTGATGTTTAAAGTACTGCTTTGTACATTCAAGGCTCTCAGATTTTATTTCTATTCTTCACAGACAACTGTGGAAGTTTATGCAGCAAGTGAATTACTATCATTAACTGCATAAATACCAACTTCATTCCAAACTGTATTCAGCATCTTTATCTCTGACTAATGTAGCCAAAAAAAACTCTCCAGATTTATAAGAACAGCTACTTCTGTCTTTGCATCATTTTAATTCATTCTTTCAGAAGGTGTGGGCGTCATTGGCATGAGCAGTGTTTATTATCCATACCCAACTGCGTCTGAACTCAGTGGTAGTTAAAAGTCACCTGCATTACTGTTAGGTGGCAGAGGGGCGCAGCAGGTTTTTCAGATGCTTCACAACTGTAGAAACTTGGGTTCCATCCTGAACTTTGTCGTCATATGTGCATTCTCTTTAATGAAGACGTGGGCTTCCTCCGGATGCTCAAATTTCCTCCCACATTCTAAAGACTCTCCAGTTGGTAGGTTAATCGAAATAGCCCCTAATGTAGGTGATCAGTGGGAGAATGAGTGGTTATCATGTAATCACAGAAACAGGCCCTTTAGCCCACTGAGTCCATGCTGACTGTCAACCACTTATTTCCTCTAATCCTACACTAATACCCATTTTGTTCTCCCGACACTCATCGACACCTCCAGAGTCTACTGCATACCTATACGCAAAGGGGCAAGTTACAGAAGCCAATTAACCTATCAACTCACATCTTTGGGACTTGAGGGAAGCTGGAGCACACAGGGAAACCTGTACAGTCAGTGAGAAGATCCTCCCAGACACCATAGGACATCAGGATTGAACCCAAGTTTATGGAGTCGTGAAGCATCTGCACTACTTGCCTAGCCACACTTCCACTCTGCACCACTGAGCTCAAACGCAATTGTGCTTGCTGGAGCTAGCAGGCAGAGGCTCTACCAGCTGTGCCACTGCATTGTCCTCATTTGATGCAAATGGATTGAGTGGAAATTAGAGGAATGGGATCAAAGATTGCTCTGAGATGTCATAAATTCAATGGATCAAATGGCTTCCTCCTATGTCATGAGAGAATATGAAAATATAGGTCTGGAGGCACAAATCACCTACAGCAGGTGAGGTCATTAGATTTCTTTCCCTGAAGCACATTGGTGCAGAACAGAATATGTAAAATAGGTGTAGAAATAGGCCATTTGGTCCTTGAGCCTACTTCACCATTCAAGATAACAGCTGATCATCTACTTCAACACTATTTGGTTGCCTTGTACCCACATTTGTGCTGAATTCAATCAAAAAGCAAAAGAAAAAAAAACTGGAAAGTGAGGTTAGATTTTTGCTAAATTTCCTTTTCTTCCAGATTTTCCAAGAATGAGAGGCGACCTCTGACACATGCAAAGTACTAATATCCAGCAATCTGTTATTTATGTAAATAATGACAGCACCTTGTTTGGGTAAAGATTCACTAGCTTCTCAGAAGTTTCCCCTCATTTCAGTTCCATTTTGAGACTGTGACCTCCAGTTCTTCAGCCAAGGGAAACATCCACCCTCTTACTACTCTTTCAAGGCCTCTAAGTATTTTGCATGTATTAATGAGGTCACCTCATTCCTCTGAAATCTAGACAAGGTTTGGCATAAATCTTTCTTCACTTTACAGGTTTTTTTTTTGCTTTTTAGTTGAATTCATTGCTTTCAGTTAACCAGTCTTTCCATTTTGGTATCAGAACTGGTCAGTCTGATGAAAGGAAATGGCTGACAAAGAAAAACCAAATATTCTGGTAGTCTTCACAGAAGAATGCACAAATTTTTCTCCCAGAAGTACTGGAGAACCAACGATCCAGAGTAAATGAGGCTCTAAACGAGGAGGTAGTCAGTATGAGTAATACATTAACCTGTCACAATAAATCTAGCTTTCTCTCTCCATAGATACAACCTGACCTACTGGGAATTTCTCACATACTCTTACATGCAAGTCTTAAGCATCTTCTCTGCTGCTTGCTTCAATTTTTCCAATAGTCTGGTGTTGGACTGATTACAGAGGCCAGCAGGAGAATGGTAAATTCCTGCATTTCCCAGCAGTTACACTCATTTGAATGAAGAGGGATACAGTATCTGAGAAAGAGGGGAAGTTTTAGATCATTTAGGATTTTTGAACTGATTGACCTAACTTAACAATGGAATGATGTTTTCTGCTTTCACTGTTTGATATTTTCATTCTGAAAATACTTTATAATGTACAAATGTTTTAAACAGTATGTTTAGTGTCAGAGACATTTGCATACATTCAAGTTTTTTTGAAAGCTTTGGCAGTGGGTTCAGAGTGGTGGTGTGGCTAAATCTGTTGTCAAAGGATTTACTGAGATTTACATTCATACGATAGATTCACAGGGCTATGCTGGTCAGGTCTAAAGCCATTCAGGGGAGCTGATTTAATTGGAATATTAGTTTCAGGGAATTGCACACTGAACAGGTTGTGCTGCTCAGACATACTAGAACATCCATTTTCAGTTTGATCATCTCATCTTCTAATGTTCAGTGTGCAAGGCTATTCTGCACCAACTATTTTCAAATGGCAACCATTTATTCTTGTGAACCTTTGTAGCAACATTATGTTATCTATTCTAAGCTGGAGTCCAACACTCTACTTGGTAAAGATGTAGCCCTGTCAAAACAATTGCTGTAAAAATATCCTTACTCTTTTACTCCAATCCCCTTGCAATAAAAGCTAACATTCCATTTGTGTTCCCATTGTTTATGCCAGGTACATATTAACTTGTTATGATTTGTATTTTCATCTAAACTTTTTTAAACTCCAGAATCCTCATTTCCTTTGTTTCAATGGTAAAATGCTGCCAGCATACAAACTGATTCACCATTTGAGCCACAAACAAGTGCAGTAAGTGTCAGAAACTTTCATAATTCAAATACTTCCTGAAGACATACAAAATTTCAAAGAAATGTAGATGCCCCTATTTTTTTTTTCAGGATCTGAGCATTACATCTTTAGCCTGTTGCTAATTCTTGTGCCATTAGTAGGAAGAAATCCTATGGCAAATGAAGCATTTTGGTAAAATCTTTCAATCACTTCATCTATGGAATTATTTTGAAAATAAATACACAAGATAATTTCCATTTAGACTGCAAAAGAATTTAAGAGTTCCTTACAATCAGAAGCACAAAAGAATCTAAACAGCAGAAAATTATTACCCATGTATTTCAAAGCAACTGAAATATTATTGCTATTTTTAAACACACTTGTTAATCTATCCTAATACAGAGGTCCGCATTACTTTGCAATCATTAAATTCCAAATGAGTAAATGATGGACATGATTTGTTTTTAACCAGATAAATGCTGTACCTTTCTGATGAATGAACAAGTTTCAATGGATTTTGCAAGTACATGCTTCAAATACTTCAAACAATTGTCTTCATTTGGTTGCATTTTTCTTCCATTTAGGAAACATGTCTAAATTATTAATTTTACTCTGTTCAGTGGTTTACTGAAGGTCTAACTTGGGGTCTGATAAGTGGTTCCATTTTTTTTTTAAAAAAAGGATGCTGATTGATCAGCAGTTGACATCCAACTTTTCCTTTTGTTATTGTCACTTTCACACATCAATGTACCAGATTTCCACATCTTGCAACCTTGGACAGAACCTCACCAAGGAGCCAGTGCCTCTCAGAATCCAATAGATGATCAATGAAGTCATAGAATCTTTGCTCTACTGTGTCAAATTTCCATTTTAAATTAACTACATATTGTAATATGGAAATCAGAATCAGACAACTGACCAATTAAGGGATATCACGAAGCTGTTCCAATGGATTTTCAAGAGAAATCGATATTTGGTTTCAATTGACAACATGGCCAAAGCCTTATAGGATATATTTGCAAAGGAATAAAAGTTACTGGTCAAATATCAAACAAAGAAATGTTAAATTGATGCATTTAATTTTCATGCATGATTTCTAGACCACAACATATCTGGCTCTCCATAAACAAGTTGCCAATTATTATCTCCAAAATCTCTGGATTCTCAAATGTTTGAAAGTGTTGCTGTTTAAAAAACATTTAGTTTTATTTCCCACAACTAAACAAAATGCCACTACTTCTGTATGAATTTAAAACAGAATTTACTGCAGCAGACAATTCCCAGTCTGTGGTGTGTGTTTGCTGATGTCAAAAATGGAACAAAGAAAGTGTACAGGAAATATCCACTAATATTGGATTGATGTTCTGTGCATTTGACCAAGAAAATCTTCATACATTTGAGCATGTACGTCTGAGAGAATGAGAATGGGCTTATCACCTGCAGTCAGCTAACACGCTGACACAATCTGCTTGGATTCACACCTAGAGAATGGCCATTTGTTCAACGTCCTGGAAGATGGATACTGTCCTTGACCCCATAAATGCATGCTAGGTCAGGTTTTTTTATCCCCATTTAAAAAGGAGAGCAAAAACATGTAGCTACTGCAGCGTGAATTTTGCTTGTACAATCCAATCTTAAGTTTTAAAAACATTGCAGGTTAGCCTAAGGATTTTTGCATCATTTGACAGTCCATAACTATCCCAGTTCTATCACAGCAGTTTATAGTGTCAGCAGCTGTTTTTAATATCTTAAATGGCTGAAAAGGATCAATGAACAATGATCTTGTTCCAAAGCAGATTTGTATTGGAGCAAAGGCAACTATATTCCATCATTTCTAAAAAGCAACTGCCACTAAATTTTAGCAAATAATAAAGTGACTTGGATTTGTTTTAGTGTAGAGTAAATTAACTCCAGCCAAGCTCAAAGCACATCAAAATTAGAGATGGAAAGATGCTGTACATTTTTGATGCCACCATGTGCAGATTGTTTTACTTTTCTGCTTCACTCCCAAGTCATTCATACAATGGACGGGGCAGGAAGTATTTTATTACTTCGGTCCCCAACTATTATCTCAAAGTAATCCATCAAACTGAAATAGAATTCCATATTCACATTCTCCAAATAAACAATTATCATGTGTGAAGTGGTGACAGGTTCTTTGTCTGAAGGACATTACAGTCAAGGCAAAACCATGTATTTGGAACATTAAATACAACCACATACTCTTCAGCAGGAATCATTTGATATGCATCAGGATTGAAGCATCATATCTTGGAAACAGTAATGCCAATGCAAAAGCCCTAACCATAATTCCAGCTTAGATCTAAGAATATAGGGTATACACTTGTACATTCGTGATTGACAGTGCTTGGTACATTCTGCATTGGCAAACTGAGGAATTATATTCTAATTTTTTGTTAACAAGTATATTATTCTATATTTATTAGCAATCTGAAAATGTTTCTCACTTCAAATATATCACAGCAAACTATAAAAATACAAACCTCAGTTGCAAAATTAGCAATTATAATGATCAATGTCAATAAATGTTCTAATCAAATTAGAATTTCTTTCATGAAAAACAAAAATTATAGAACATAATGTAATACAAATCACCTCCATCTCCCCCCCCCCCCCAACTCTTCCTACCCCAATTTACCATGTGAATGAGAATTAAGAATAAACTCACAGTTGCTGCCTGGCACCAGTCCCAGGTTTACTGAGCTGTTATTGATTCGAATTTCTGTTGAAAGAAAGTTAGAGTAATGAAATAAACAGCAACAAAGTTTTGAAATTCTTTCAAACCATGACAGGGTTACCCATTACATCCTAAGATTCCTTTGCATCCTCCCACTCCCTCTCTCCCCAACACCAACTCATTTTTTTGTCGGGTGTTTGCATAGTATAGACTACACCGAAGCAAGGGCTTTTGCAGTAGGGTCACAAAAATGCTGAGAAAAATAAGATTACAAGATGAGCCTCCAGGCTATAATAAAAGCAGCTGTAATCTTCAATGCACGTTTGCTATAACAATGTGAGATTGCTGTTAACAGTATTTCATTGGTTCAGAGCACCCAAAAGAACAGCTAAATACTTTTGATGGGCTCATGATTATTGTGTAGTTCATTCAATGTGGCACACATAATAGGACATAGATTGTGATGCAAATATGTTAAGGCGTCTTATCTTCATTGATTTCCTTACAACAGAGTGGCTTTACTCAGTAGAAAAGGGAAGAAAGTGCTGATCAATTGCACTTCACGGCAGAGCTAACAAGAGTGATGGTCTGGAATGCAACTGCTTAAAAGGGCACTAGATACGAATTCAATTGTGGCTTTCAGAAGGGAATTTGATGAATATTTGAGGATAAAAGTAGATTGTGGGAATATGGGGAAGGAGCAGAGGGAGTTGAACTGACTGTACTCCAAAGAGCTGGAATAGATCCAATGGGTGGAATGATCTTTCACTGTACTGTTTCTCTGATTTTAAACAAGGTCTTTGGCTCGGTAGTTGTCCCCATTCTGATTTGTTGATTAGAGATCTGCAGTTATTCAATAACTAATTATACTTTCTCACATCCTTTTCAGTTTGCTGTACTGCAGCTATGGTCATGGAAAGAAATTCATATTCTTACTGGAATATTACCAGGCCAATGTTCCAATCGTTTTTGGGGTCTGGTATTTACTCTCCAACCTCAAGGGGAAGATTGCTTGGTTCTACTGCTTCAGCAGAATTACACAGACTGAAATAACAGATAATGGACCAGCTTCTTAAAGTCAAAGGCAGGCTTGGGAACATTTTATGCGATACATCGGCAGAATTCCACATTCATGGTAACATCCATTCAACACTTGAGCAGTCTCAGTTTGAGAAAGTACGTTCAGGTACCTCCGGTTGATGTCGTATTTTACTTTTCACCACTTGCCAAGTTGTGAATCAGGATGCGCCCAACAGTTCAGCTTTGGCTTGGATGTGAACGGCCTGGTGCAAAGTTGCTTATTGCCTTTAATAGTAATGGATCTGGCTCGAGTAAACAATCAGTCCTTAAACAGCCTCATATTTGCACATACCCTAGAACTTAGCATGGATGTGTTATTTTCTTCAAAAGAATTCTTTTTCTTGTTTTGATTTAATTGTTCAGATCACAATTACTTTTACTCAATAGAAACAAAGAAAATTTGCAACAGTCAGGTGTCATTTGGCCCATCCTGCCTGGACTGGACCTTCTACCAGTCTAGTTTATTGTTTCCCATCATCCCTCCCATATATGGTTCTCCTATCACTTAGCAATCTCAGCATCTATCCTCCCCCCCCCTCTTCTCCTCTACCCGGCTCAATCTTTTCCTCTTCCTTTCTTATATTTCCACCGATCACCTAGTCTCGCCTCTCCCTTCTATACACTGGCTGTCATCTACCTACAAGCTTCAACCATCCCTTTGTCTCCACAGATGCTGGCTGACCCATCACTGAATTCTTCCAGTTTATTTCCCTTCAGGTTCCAGCATCAGTAGTCTCTTGTGTCTTCAATTCCACCTTCTAGTCTAATGCCCCTATGCTGTAGATCACAGCACTTGCAGTATACACATAGCATATTTTAAGCATGAAGAGGGTTTGTGTATCTACCACTCTTTCAGGCATTGAGCTCAAGACACCTCCTACCCTCCGAGTAGAAATATTCATCCTCATTTCCGCTCTAATTTGTCCACCATTTCTTTAAATCTATGCATCCTGGTTTTTGACACTTCTACTCAGGGAAGTCAGTCTTTTCTATTCATCTGTAAATTAATACATTTCATTTGAGTCTAACATAACCTCACTGCTCTTATATTCAGTGCTATACCTGTTATTGAAGGGAATGGCCACAGGGATGCTCTGCACTACCTGCCTATTCCCCATCCTTCTCCTGACAGTCACCCAGCTATCTGCCTCCTACAACTTAGGGATGACTGCCTCCCTGTAGCTCTTGTCTACATACTCCTCAAATATCCTATAGGAGCTAAAGGTCATCCAGCTGCAGCTCCAGTTCCCTAACACAGTCTGTAAGGAGCTGCAGCTAGAGGCACCTCATGCAGATGTAGTTATCAGGGAGACTGAATGTCTCCCAGAACTCCCACATCTCACAAGCTGAACACACCACTGACTCTGGAGCCATTCTCACCACTCTGGCCTGGCACTAAAAGAAACAACAAATCAAAGAAAGGAAGGAACTAACCAGAGACTTACCTTCACCCCTTCTCGCCAAAGCCTCAATACTCCCCCAACACTGGCCCACTCACACAATAGCCACTCTACTCATGCTTGCCTTCCCTTTATTTGCTGTTGTTAATATGCCAATCAACCAGTAACAATTTGCAAATGTGCCTTGTTTAGACTCTTGCAAAGTGAAATTCACAAGCACAGGCACAGAGACTCACCTCTTTTCAAAGAGGTTGTGCTGGTCTTTTTGTGTGATATGTGGAACAGACTGTGTTTCAGTCCTCCCCAGGGTTACTCCCTCGACTCTTTTTCCAGTACATCAATAATTGCATTGGTGCTGCTTCCTGTACTCAGGCAGAACTTGTAGTTTCATTACTTTTTTTTCCAATTTCCACCCTTCTCTCACCTTCACATGGTCAATCTCTGACTCTTCCCTTTTCTGGATCTCTCTGTCTCCATCTCAGGAGATAAGCCAGCTACTGATATCCATTACAACCTTACCGACTCCCACAGATTTCTTGACAACTCTTCATCCCATCTTGGGGCAGGCACGGTAGCGTAGCGGTTAGCATGACGCTTTACGGCGCCAGCGACCCGGGTTCAAATCCTGACACTATCTGTGTGGAGTTTGTACGTTCTCCCCGTGTCTGCGTGGGTTTCCTCCGGGTGCTCCGGTTTCCTCCCCCATTCCAAAGACGTACAGGTTAGGAAGGTGTGGGCGTGCTATGTTGGCGCCGGAAGGGTGGCGACACTTGCGGGCTGCCCCCCGAACACTCTACGCAAAAGATGTATTTCACTGTGTGTTTCGATGTACACGTGACAAATAAAGATATCTTATCTTAATAATGAAAGCATCTCGCATGCCTTTTAAACCACTTTACTAATCTACCCTGCAACCTTTAAGGATGTCTGGGCCAACACTTCAAGGTACTTCTCTTCCACCACCACAGCATCCTGACATTTTTTGTATATTCCTTTGCTTCCATGCACCTCCCACGCCATTCGCTCGCACTTCTCTGGATTAAATTCCATTTGCCATTTTCTGCCCTATGTATCAGACCATCTATATCCGCCTGCAGTCAAAAAAATTTCTCCTCATTTCAACGACAAGGCCAATTTTTGTATCACTGGCAAACTTCTTTACCTTGATCCCCTCATTTCATCAATATACATAAATATATAAACACAAAGTAAGGGACTAATTATTGAACTCTGTGTAATCTCATTGGTAACAGCCTTACAGTGACATAAATACGTGTTAATTATTACTCCTTTGCTTCATGACATTGAGCCAATCTCTGATTCAATTTCCCACTCTCCCATGGATTCCATGACCTCATGCCTTTTTTGACCAGCTTTCCATGTGGGACCTCAACAAAAGCCTTCTAAAAATCCTCATGGACTATGCCAAACACATTATCTTCATCAACCTTCCTGATTATCTCCTCAAAAGATTCAGTCAAGTTAGTTGGGCACAACTTTCCTCGACAGTTCTTGATTAACCTGTATCTTTCTGAGTAAACGTTTTGCTGTCTCTTAGGATGAATTCCAGTAATTCCAACTGCCAGAGGAGGTGGTAGAGGCAGATACAATTGCAATGTTTAAAAGGTATTTGGACAGGTACTTGTATAGGAAAGGAGTAAAGGGATATGAGCCGAATGTAGGCAAATGGGATTAGCATAGATATGCCTCGCAGTCAGCATGGACCAGTTGGGCTGAAGGGCCCGTTTCTGAGCTATACAGCTCTATGACACTAAATCTAACTAAATTATGATCATGACTCCATAAATGCTCTCCCATCGATACCCCATCCAGCCATCAAGCTTCTAAATCTAGAATTATCCCCAGCTTTATCTTGTTGGGCTTGGTACGTTTTGGCTATAATACAATTGAAAAATTCTGTGCCCTTTATCCTGTTTACATTGACTGTATCCCTGTTAATATTAAGGTAAATGAATGACCACTGTTGTTGGCAGAATCTCAGATGGCGACAAGGAGGCATACAGTAGTGAGATATATCGGCCAGTTGAGTGGTGTCATAACGATAACTTCACACAACATCAGCAAGACCAAGGAATGATTCTGGACTTCAGGAAGGGGAAGTCAGGAGAACACACACCAGTCCTCATTGAGGGGTCAGCGGTGGAAAGGTTGAGCAGCTTCAAGTTCCTGGGCATCAACACCTCAAAGGATCTTTCTTGGGCCCAACATATTGATGCAATCACGAAGAATTGCATCACGCCAGTGGCTCTACTTAATTAGGAGTTTGAGGAGATTTGGTATGTCACCAAAGACCCTTGCAAATTCCTATGGATGTACAGTGGAGTGCATTCTGACTGGTTGCATGACCTCCTGGTATGGAGGCTCCAATGTGTATGACCTAAAGAGGCTGCTGAGGGCTGTAGACTCAGCCAGCTCCATCATGGACACAATCCTCCCCGCCATCAATGACATCTTCAAGAGGCAGTGCCTCAAGAAAGTGGCACCCATCATTAAGGACCCTGACCGTCTTCTCGTTACTACCATCAGGGACGAGGTACAGGAGGCTGAAGACCCACACTCAACGTTTTAGGACAGCTTCCTCCCCTCCGCCATCGGATTACTGGATGGTCCACGAACCCATGAACACTTCTTCATTATTCCTCTTTTGCATGATTTTTTTTGTAACTTATTGTAATTTTTATGTCTTACACTGTAATGCTATCACAAAACAACAGATTTCTTGACATATGTCAGTGATAATAAACTGATTCTGATTCTGATTCTGAAAGCTCGTACTAAATGAGCAAGACTGAATCCCTGCAGATATTTTCTTAACCCAACTGGGAAAAGTAAAGCTGACTGCTCTTTCCAGAATCTACCTTCATCAGCAATGTAAGGCAAACTGCAGTTCAAAGCCAGGAGTTCAAAGATAAAGTGGGTGAAAAATGGGGAGAACAAAATTCTTTTGAAGCCTTCATGATTTGACCTAGTTATTTGCATATTAAAGCTTGAAGCTTTTATTTTGAATAATTTGGCATGTCATTTCTGATATATGTTATGCATATTTTTAAACTGTTTACTCTTTTCACAAAAATTTTGCTCCAATACCTTCCTCCAGTAGTTTCAACCTGTTTCAACCTAATATTAACACTGTTGCAGCAACAAATTGTTGTGAACACGAAGAACCTTGAATCTCCCCGTCTTGCTGCATGTTATTGACATAAGGCAAAGTGCAAAATACTGGAAAGACTTTGTACCACAAGCACGGAATTCCTCTTTTAATATAAGCATCAGATTTTGAACTGCCTCACAAAATGAGCTGCCATCCATCATTGCAATTGGTCCATCCAATGGCAAAATCAATTATTTTAGCAGGTGGAAAAGAACAGTTTAGCCCACGTGAAAGAGATCGTTGAACTCTTGAAACTGTCTAAGGTATGCCTTGATATTTTCCTCAGTATTATAGACCGTGAAAAGGGATGAAAATTCATGACTTAACATCAGAGAAACTGAGACTGCAGACCAGATAAAACACGGCCTTAAATGGGCCCAGGAGAAGGATCTTGGTATCACCCTTCTCAATTCCTAGCTGTTGTGTGGCATGAATAGAGTTGATAGGACCACTGACGGGGTGTTAGAGTGGCCCCAGGCCCACAGAATTGGGTATTAATTGAAGGATAGAACCAGAAAGAACAGCAGGGAATTCAAACCCTCCAGATGAGCAAAGATTTCAGCAGCAGAATAGAATAAAGGTCAAGCAATATAATTTTAAAATGTTACAAAATCTGAAGACAATTAAAAGGAATGTTATTCTTACAAACAATTGTCATTCTTTGAATTAAATGGACATCATACAAGATACTTCTCCTAGTTATAACGTAGTATTTGGATATTCTGAATGGTCTCCCCTTGAAATGAAAATTATTTTATTGAGCTCCCGATTCAATTCGGAGGCCCTACAGATCATATACAGGCTGCTGCAGTCTTATTCTGTTGATTATTTCTGGATGGACATCATTTTCCAGACCTCTCAAAGCAAACAATTACTGAAAAGGGAACATTAAACAAAAAGGGCACTTGTTCGGTCAGTTGAAACTGTTCACATATGATCAGTTGAACTGGGGCCTTTGACCTCCTCTGTTGTAACTAAAAAAAATCAACCAGAATTTCATTCACAAGGCAAAACACAGCTCAATTCTTCCCCAAATCTCTCAAAACATTACATGATTATCATCTTTTACCACCTGAGCAATGTTCTCAGAAAGATGTCTTTACTGAAGAATGATGTTTGCTACATATCAGGGTGATTAGGTCACTCTTTCTGTTTAACAATGGAACCCCAATTTTTCCATTTCCCACAGCTCCCAATGAGGCTACGAGAGAATGGAGGAGGATGGAACAATATTGTATAGCGAGCCCAGAGATTATGTAAAATTGAAGCAGCGATGGTGTAACAGAGGTATTGGCAGTTGGCAGGATTAATAAGGCCAAATGTATTTTTTATCATGCAAAAGATGAAAACTGGGCAAAATTTCAGCAAGACTTACATTTCCAGGAACGACAAGGTTAAAATATAGTCATGCTACCTGGATATTGTGATTTATAGGATGTTTCATGTTCCTAATCTTGTAGGTTTAGAATCACACTTCTCATGGCACATCCAGATGATGCACTGCTCAAAGAAGCAGACAGATCACACATTTTATGCACAATATTTTATTCCACTCTGAAGGTGGGTGTGTGTTTGATGGCCTGTCCCCTTTACGTGCTCAGAAGCAACAAATGCAGGAAACATAAAAATGAAATGGCAGCCTTTCTTTCCTCCTTTCTTACATGCTGCTGACACTTTGAAGTGTAACATTTCAAACATAACACATTCATGCTTGGATGAGAGTTATTTTCTACTTGGATTTTTGAAGATTTGGAATGAGATTAGACACATGAGCTGCGTAACATCTGAAGGTCCTATATATAGAAATGGTCCGTCGTGACAACATAAGCACTCCCTCCCACTACCAGTGCCCCATGAATGTCATGTCTGCCATCTACAAAATGTACTGTAAGATTACAGAGAATGTACAGCACAGAAACGAGATATTTAGTCCAAACAGCAGATATGCTCCGCCCGACCTCTTCCTGTATCCCTTCATGGAAATCTATCCATATAACCCTCTGTTCCCTTCTCCCTCATTGGCTTGTCCAGTCTTCCCTTAAATGCACTTATACTTTTCACTCTTTGGGAGTGAATCCATCACTCTTTGTGAAAAGCAGTTTCTACTGAATTCCACGCTGATAAATTGATGGCTGCTGGTTTTGCTCTTCCTCACAATTAGAAACATTTTTTTCCATATCTGCTTTATTAAAACCTTTCATAATTTTATAGATCTGTATTAGGTCACCTCTCAGCTTTCTTTTCTCAAGCAAATGGAGACCCAGTCTGCTCATCCTTTCCGGATATGTATACGCTTACATTTCTGATCCTTGGGCTACGCTGGAGGCACTTGTCCATCTTGTGCTTACAAGTTCTCCTCCAAGTCATACGCCAGCCTAACTTGGAAATATATTCTTGTGTCTTACTCAACAAAGTTGTAGCACCTTTGCAAAGGACTGCAGCACTTCAGGAAGGCAGTTTACCACCCTTCTCAAGGATACTTAGGAATGCTGGCCTTACCAGTGGCACACTTATTCCTTTGGCAGGCATGGTAGTGTAGCGGTTAGCATAACGCCATTACAGCACCAGCGACCCGGGTTCAATTCCGGCTGCTGTCTGTAAGGAGTTTGTACGTTCTCCCTGTGTTTGCTTGGGTTTCCTCCGGGTGCCCTGGTTTCCTCCCACATTCCAAAGACGTACAGGTTAGGAAACTGTGGGCATGCTATGTTGGCGCCGGAAGCGTGGTGACACTTGCGGGCTGCCCCCAGAACACTCTACGCAAGAGATACATTTCATTGTGTGTTTTGATGTGCATGTGACTAATAAAGATATCTTATCTTAAATGAATTCAATTAAATATCCAGTGTGAAAGACATTGTTTACCCACCCAGCTTGCATTGTCTTGGGAAAAAAAATGAACCATGCGGTGACTTGAACGTCCATTTCATTATTCTTCTTATGTCCATTGATCCCAGTTGTCACAGCACTATAATTACTAAGGTACCTCACCCTATTCCTCACCTCTTCCAGTTTCAACACTGATTTTATCTGATTTTTTTTGTTCCTTAAGCTAAAGCCAGGAATATTTTTTTTGCAAAAATAATAGCTAAATAATATTCTCCTGAACAGCTGGAATGACAACTGGTATTCTTGGAGTAACCTGACAATGCAATAATCTTGTTATATTTTTTGATTTAGCTTTTGAAATTCTGTCAGCTCTGAAAGGATTACGTTAATCCTCACAACCGCAGTTTGAATCATAAATAATACATGTGTTTTGGTGGCAATCTGCAATCCTACTGGTGACCTCAATTGGGTCATTTTGATATAGACTACAGCACTGCCAATGAAATGTGCACCTCTAGGCCAATGACATGTTATGAAGGATTATGGCTCTCCAAAAATTCATTCAAAATTTAACATTGCAGAACAGCGATAATCACATCACCCACAATATGGAGCTGTGCTGTGTTGCATATGCATGAGCTTATCTTGTACTTCTCCTGACAGTTCCCGATACACTGGCTTTGAAATAGCCCAATAGTTGTCATTATATTGTTAGAACTCACAGGAGCAAGGCTGTTCCTCTTCCAGCTTTTTGTGTTCCTTCATAGTGTGGCTGAATTTGTGGCTTCTGATTGACCCCTTGCTAACTAAATGTGAGAGGCCTCCACTTGCTGTAAAATTCCTTCCACCTGATATGTCTCTTTCCAAGTAGTTACTTCACTCTCCAATGCTGCATTTTATGAGGGTTGGTGAAAACTTCGGGAAATATACGTACATCTTTCCGACTAGTGGATACATTGAAATGTCTCACACCAGGCAGACTGGCAGTGGGTGAGGCTGATTGCTGTGTCGGTTCTGGTTGCCTGGTAGACGCAGAAACCAGCCGCCACAATTTCAAGCAGATGGGTAAGAAATATATATTAGCAACATTCCTTTCCGACAAGTATTGAAGATACATATTCTCTCCTCTTCCATCGGGTAGAAGATACAGGTGCCTGAGGGCACGTACCACCAGACTTAAGGACAGCTTCTACGCCACTGTGATAAGACTATTGAACGGTTCCCTTATACAATGAGATGGACTATGACCTCACGATCTACCTTGTTATGACCTTGCACCTTACTGCACTGCACTTTCTCTGTAGCTGTGACACTTTACTCTGTACTGTTACTGTTTTTACCTGTACTACATCAATGCACTTTGTACTAACTCAATGTAACTGCACTGTGTAATGAATTGACCTGTACGATCGGTTTGTAAGGCAAGCTTTTCATCGTACCTCGGTACAAGTGACAATAATAAACCAATACCAATACATATTCCTGCTATATGAGCACTCCCTTCTTAAACACAGTGCGAGAGTTCAACCACAGAATTACAAAAACCAAGGTGAACTGCTTTCAAATGTCCTGGGATACAGTTGAAGCTCGGCAAACTCAACTACACACAGAGCACTTGTAATCTCCCTACTGCTTATTCCACTTGAATACAAGTTTGGGTGCCATCTTCAAGGGATATCTTGGAAGAGTTTTCCACTCAAGATCTCAAAAGGCTTTTGAACTGATTTGAAATGGCTTTGATTGAACTTTAAAACAAATAAATAATAATAATAAATACTCTGGCTGCAATAGCGGGTCAAAGAGTGGGTATTCACTGCTGAGTGATTCAGCTCCTGACATTCCAACGAGATTTTAAAAACAAAACAGCACAAGTCAGGAAGATGAATTCAGCTCCAGTGACACAATGAAGCTTAATATCATTCAGGACCACACAACCTGGTTGATTGACACCAAACTGAACACCCAAAACATTCACTTCTGTCACATCAGTCGTCAGTAGCTAGAGAGTGTACTACCTACAAATGCAGCTTACCAAATTACTAAGATTTTGACATCACCTAACAATCCCTGTTACCTCTACCAAGTAAGAGACGAAAGCGACAAGTGCTTGGGGACCCAAGCACTTACAATCTCCTCTCCAGATTGCACAACATCCCAACTTGAAAATATGTCGCATTTCCTTGCAAAAGAGTGCAGTGGCATAAGAAGGTAGCACTCGATCCCTCCTTTGAAGGACAATTAATGAATAATAATAAAAAGTGGTCATATTTTAAACTGAAATAAGAAATTTAAAGCTAGTTACTAGGAATTACAAAATCTCACTGCACAAAATACTAAATGAGTAATAAGCCACATTGGGTTTGAATTTAGTTTAGGAAGATCCCATGAAGGTGGTCCAATATTACTGTATTCATTCAGGGGATATGGATTTCTCAGCCAATTTATTTTTCATTCCTAAATGAACTGTAAAGGCATTTCAAAGTTAACACAATGGTGTGTCTGGAGTCACATATATGCCAGTTCAGGTCAGGGTGGCAAATTTCCTTTCTGAAGGACAGAAGTAAACCAAATGGGTTTTTATGACCACTCAGCAGATTTGTGGTTTCCATTCCATTATTGAAACATTTTATTTTAATTTCTGAACTTTTTAAATGTAATTACTTGAATTTAAATCCCCTGGCTGCCATGGTGGGATTTAAACTCATGTTCCTGGATTAACGATTAAATTACTGGCTGTGAGTCCAGTAAGTTAATCACTCTACTACAGGACAAAGTATTTGTAGATTGCAGTATTTAGCTAAGACTGCTAAAACAGAGTTAAGACTAATGCAAAATCCTTAGGTGTACTGCTATTGGAAAATAGTAAGTACTGATACAAATAGCATTATGGCAGCTAGGATTTAAATTGATCAGCCAGAGCTTGCCCTTTGCTTTTGTAATGTCCTTATGTTTCAAGGACTTTGACTTTTGCCTATATAATTTATTAGCAAATAATAATCCAATTAAATTTTCTAAGGTAAAATATTCAGGCAAATTTAATTTTTAATCTAGATTCATATCAGCATTTTAATATGTAGTGGTTGCAATATTAACACTTCATAGGTACTTCATTGACTACAACACGATTTGAGGCAGAAATCATGAAAGGAGCTATAGAAATGCAAGATTATTGGACCATTTAATTCAAAAGACTTGCCCTGTCAATATGCCTGTCTTCTGTCTCTTCTGCCCAGCACGTTCTAAAAGTGCGCAGGGTGGAAACGCGTCTTCAATTTCAGTGAAACCAAATAGCAGGAGGGCTATTCGGATCGTCATGCTTTAGTCTGGCAACTGCTCTGCCCAAGACTATAAAAGAAAATGCAGAGAATTGTGAACAAAGTTCAGCACATCACAAAAACCAGCCTCCCCTCCATGGGCCCTGTCTACGCTTCTTACTGCCTCGGCAAAGCAGTCAACATAATCAAAGACCTCACCCACCCCAGACATTCTCTTTTCTCCCCCTTCTGTCAGGCAGAAGATACAAAAGCCTGAAGCATCAGGTTCAAGGACAGCTTCTATTCTGCTGTTATAAGACTATTGAACAGACCTCTTGTATGATAAGATGGACTCTTGATCTGACAGTCTACTTCGTCATGACCTTACACCTTCTGATCTGTCTGCACTGCATTTCCTCTGTAACTGTGACATTTTATTCTGCATTCTGTTATTGTTATTCCCTTGTACTGCTCGATGTAGTGTTGTTGTGAAATGATCTGTATGGATGGCATGCAAAAACAAAATTTTTCACCGTACCTCGGTAAATGTGACAATAATAAATCAATTACCAATTACAACAGATGGCCAGTACTCCCCATTCAGAGCAAGCTGCCAAAGGTGAATTTTTGCTACTGTCCTGCCCCATCCCACTGCATTTTTTCACTTTTAAATCTTTATCTAGTTCCCTTCTGAATGCCACATTGAATGTTCCTCAACTACTACCCATCTGCCACTCCACCACCAGCCCCCCACACCACCATTCCCCGAAAGGCATTCTAGATTCTAACCACATGCTGCATGAGAGAATCTTTTTCCTCATTTAGCTTTTGGTTCTTTTGTCAATCACCTTCATTCTATACCCTCTGGTTCTTGACCCTAATTGGAAAGTAGCTGTCTATCTACTCAGTCTAGAGTGATGGAGTTGTGTGACACGGAAGCAGACCCTTTCAGCCCGACTGATCTACACCAACCACATTGCCTAATTATACTAATCCCATTTGCCCATATTTGGCCCATACCCTTTTATTTGTTTCCTATCTCAGTACCTGTCTGAATGCCTTTTAAGTGCCATGTTTGTATCTGACACTACCGCTTCCTCTGGCAACTCATTCCATATAACCATCACCCTCTGTGTGAAAAGCTTGCCCCTCAGATCTCCTTTCAATTTCTCCCCTCTCACTTTAAAGCTATGCCCTCTGGTTTTAGAATCCCCCACCCTAAGAAAAAGACTCTGACTACCTACCCTATCTATGCCCCTTAGCCTCCTATGTTCCACTGAGTATAAACAGAGCCTATCCAATCTTTCATGATCATTAAAGCCCTCCACTTCAGGCAACGATCTGGTGAATCTCTTCTGCACTCTTTCGAACATTACCACATCCTTTCAGTAGTGTGGTGACCAGAAGGGAACGCAATATCCTGAGTGAGGCCGGACCAATGATTTACAGCTGCAACATATTATCCCATCTCCTAGACTCAATGTTTTGGTCTATGAAGGCAAGCATGTTGAATGCCTTCTTTGCTACCCTATGCACCCGTGTCGCTATTTTCAGGGAGCTATGAACTTGTACCCCAAGCTCCCTCTGCACATCAACATTCCTGAGATTCCTGCCATTTTTTTTAAGCTTTATTTATACAGCACGGTAACAGGCCCTTCAAGCCCAACAAGCCTGTGCCGCCCAATTACACCCATGTTAACCTACTAACCTGTACGTCTTTGGAATGTGGGAGGAACCCGGAGCACCCGGAGGAAACCCACGCAGTCACGGGGAGAATGTACAAACTCCTTACAGACAGCAGCTGGAATTGAACACCGATCGCTGGTGCTATAATAGCGTTATGCTAACTGCTACGCCACCGTGCTGCCCTTACTGCTGTCCGACAGTACTTGATGTCCAAAAATGCATTACCTGACACTTGTCTGGATTAAATTCCATCTGCCACCACTCTGCCCAACTTTTCAACTGATCTATCTCCCTCTATACCCTTTCACAACTTTCTTTGCTACGGACTCATCCACCATCTTATGGCCTGGACCTATCATGATTCTAAATACCTGCATCAGATCCCCTTGAAAACACCTCTATTCCAAGAACGACCCCAGATTTAGCCATGATAAAATGGTATGTCGGTTTATTGTTTTCACATGTACCAAGGTCCAGTGAAAAACTTTGTTTTGCTTGCCATCCATACAGATCATTCCATTACAACTGTGCATTGAGGTAGTACAAAGAAAGAGCGATAACAGAATTGAGAATAAAGTGTTACAGTTTCAGAGAAAGTGCAGAGCAGGCAGACAGTAAGGTGCAAGGCCATGATGAGGTAGAGTGTGAGGTCAAGAGCCCACCTTATCATATTAGTGGACTGTTCAATAGTCTTATAACAGCACGATAGTATCTGTCCTTGATCCTGGTGGTACATGCTTTCAGGCTTTTGTATCTTCTGCCCGATGGGAGGGGGGAGAAGAGAGAGCTTCCAGGGTGGGTGAGGTTCTTAATTATGCTGGCTGCTTCTCCGAAGCAGCAAGAAGTGTAGTCCGTGGAGGGGAGGCTGGTTTCCGTGCTGTGCTGAGCTGTGTCCACAACTATCTGCAGGTTCTCTGCTTAAAATGTCAACTATCCCTTTGCCTCAACAGTTGCTGCTTGGCCCCTTGAGTTCTTCCAGCAGTTTGTTTTTTGGCCCAGATTTTCCCGTCTGTCCAAGTCGACTGAAAGTCTACTTTCTACTGAAAGAAACTGAAGTCCCTGATCTGCTGAATCTTTCAAATAAATCTCTTCTGTACCTGCTCCAAAGCCTTCACATTTTTCTTGAAAGGCTATAAGAAGATCTAGAAACCATTCTCCCATTGTGTCTGAACCAGAGTTTCATAAAGCTCACCATGATTTATCCCCACACGTCAAAAATCATGTTCAGCTAAAAAGAAACTCTTTTATGCACTCATCATTAGCTAACCATGTAACGTTCAACAAACTCATATTATTTTTCTATTTGGATAATGCGATGTATAGCACTGAGCAACTTATTTTAGAAGGGTCAGAGCCTGTGTAAAAACCATGCAGGATTGTTATATGAGTGTATCAAGCATTCAACAATGAAGAATGCTGACCAGAATATTTCACTTACCATATCTGAAATGTATTTTAGCAAGTGAATTGGTATTGCCATCACCATTAAAGGTGATCCATAATTCACTGAGAGCTTGTTGTGGGTGCTCATCTCAGCTGACATCTGTGATCTCTACTATTTTTCCCTCTGTAATATTTACAGGTGAATTTGAGGGTGGTCTGGGCACCAGAATTCTTCAGCTGGATAAGCTGAAGCAACCAAGTTACAGTATGCAGAGAAACAGAACCAATTTTTATTTACCCACATTTACTGCAAATATTCATGGTTCATAGCATTATTACTTGACATAGCAAAGAGCGTTCTGCAGCTTATTAAGCATAAATAAGTTTGGATGATATCTGACAGCAAATCGTCCATCCCAATCCTAAATGTTTACTTTTATCTCTGTTGGCATCATTGTAATAACGTGCATGTAGCTGAATCTTAAAGAAAGTCTCAATATTTGAAAGCACTATTAATCCTGATATAAGTAAGCTTTATTGTTAATGAACTATTCAATTAATTCAGTAACACAAGAAACAACAATCATACATTACTCAGTTAAAATAAAGTGAGCTCTAACTGATCAGGTTTGAGATTTATTTTAAATAGCAAGTACTATTAGGAGTATTTGGACTCACCACAATGTCATAGTTTAATCCTCTTATTAGTAATTCTGCAGGATTTTCTCCTGGTGCATGCAACAGAACTGGCTCAATTTTCACTGAAGTGATACTGTGTTGCAACAGAATCGCTTCTGTTGACTGCTCCAGTATTGCCCTTACAGTGTTAATAAATTACCTCAGATTCTAAGTGAGATGTTATCTCATAATTTCATATAAAAAAATAATTACACACTCTAATGATGAACCGGCCATTGGGAATCTCACAAGCATCTGCACCATTTTTCAGTGTTAATTGTTTTGGGAGGGAGCATCACTCGGGTACGTGGTCATGCCTACTACTGATCCAGTAAAAGCATGGCAGCAGTGAAACCAAAAGACACCCTGAAGTAATCATTACCGGGAAAGGATTCACTGAAGGTCTACTGCAATGAAATGTTGTCACTTGCCATTTTAACAAAGGTGCTAATCAGTTTGTCTAAAAAGAGCCAGCACATCCATTAAAATTCGCAGATAAAGCAGTTTCAAACATGTGCCTTAACATAACTTTTACTCACCCTGAAGAGGAGCTACTACTACATCAAATTTATTGCAGTTTATATGTTCAGCACTTAAGTTTCAGAAATATCAGCTATCTTCGCCTTTGTTTCAATATTTCATTATTCTTTTGCCTCAGCAGTAATACCACTGATAAAGGCGGCACATAATGCCATCCCTCTGTAGATAGTAATATGATTGTTGGACCACAAACATGTGCAGGGCATCCAGTGATGTAGAGAGTATAGCTGGACACCACTTTGGACCATGGACCCCTGGACATGTTGGACAACTCTTGCAAGAATTGGCCTTTGCAACAATTGAGGTTTATTTCATTGATACTTAATGGGGACCAGTTGGCCATTGTCTGGCACTGGGCACCCAGCTTGGGAGGTCCTTCCTAAGACAAATATTTATCCCTATGTCAGCCCCCCAACTACCACCACTACCACTTCCAGATTGGATATGACACACATCAATCTACCACAGTTGCGATCCTGCCCACCCTTGTCCTGAGCATGCACCCAACCCTTTCCAAGAAATCCATTCAATCTCAACCCAGCCTTTGCAACATCCCTCCACCAATTGCTTGGCTACCTTCTATAACCATCTCCCTCAACTCACCAATCTCAGGACATCTGTATGACATTAAGATTGCAAGGCAGCAGTTCCACTACCTGCAGCAGAGTGACACCAGACACCTGGCTTCAATCCTGACCTTGGCTGCTAACTGTATGGAGTTTGCATGTTCTCCATCTGAACATGTGAAATTCTTCTGGGTGCTCAGGTTTCCTCTCACATCCCAAAGGCATGCTTGTGGGTAGGTTACTGGCCACTATAAGTTGACTCTAGTGTGTAGGTGAATGGTAGGATCTGGAGGGAGTTGATGAGAATACGGGGAGAATAAGAAAATGAATTAATGTAGGATAAGTATAATTGGGTGGTTGATGATGAGTGTGGACACAGTGGGCCTGTTTCTGTGCTATATCTTTCTGTGACTCTATGACCCTTCCTCCTCCAACTCCATGACTTCATCCCATTAGCTAATTGTGACCCAAAGTGATTTCAATTGCCCACTTCCCTACAAACTCACACCAACCTTATTCTGTCTCAATATCACCATCCCAAAATATCAATGACTCAGCTTCTTTCTTCTTTTCTATTTCATGCTTCACCATGGCAGAGTATGGGAAGGAGAGGGCACTGAAGATATAAAATCTACATGGTTGCAGTTGATGCTTTGTACCTTGAGCACTGTTGTGGTAGCAAAGCTTTAAACTAAATGTCATCGATCCATCATGCAGTAAGGAATCAACACACCTTTCCAAGTGTCTGACAATTTCCAGAGCATTGAGTTAAAGGTTCTGTGATTATTTGTGCCCACAACCTATCATCACTTAGGGTGGTTTACTGCTCCAATTGCATACATCCACATGAAAATATCTAAAATTATCAATATATTACATGTTCAGATTTCAAAATCTAATCATTCATAGGGATTTAAGGATTAGGATGGAGATCAGTTTTACTTCTGATACCAAAGGGAAAACCGAATTGATGTAACTAAATTTTTTCATGATCTTTTAAACATGTATTCATGTCTTCACATTTACAACTGCTTAAAGCTTATGCACAACACTGACATCAAACAGGTTTATACCTTCAATGCAATGTAAATTAGTGATGTTGTGAGCCTTTGGCAGCATTCACACTGCATTCCAGATGGACCAGGCAAGTGGAGTCTCAAACTCTAACTTCTGGTGTGATGTCCTGCAGGACACTACAGTTTAGTGGGACAGGGCAACATCTCACTCAAACCCCACACCAACACATACCAGTTAGATGAAGCAACACACAAAACCGATCTCTTTCCCCTCCCCTATCCTCTCCATCTGCCCATCAGCGACACACTCCTCCCACTGGTTCCCCTCACCACCTCCATCCCTTTTTTCCATGCTCCATTTTCCTCTCCAATCAGATTCCATCACCCTCAGCCATTTGTCACTTCTACTTATCACCTCCCAGCTTCTGACATCATTCCCACTCTCCCCCCTCCCTCATCTGCCTATCACCCCCCCCCCCCTCACCTGGATCCACCTATCACCCACCCCTTCCCTCCAACTGTTTTTTTACTGGCTGTCTCCACTCTTTCTTTCCAGTTCAGATGAAGGATCTTGGCCCGACGTGTCAACTGTCCATTTCCTTTCATAGATGGTCCCTGAGTTCCTCCAGTGCTTTGTGTGTTGCTCCAGATTCCAGCAGCTGCAGTCTCTTATGTCACCAATTAGATGAATTCTGGGAGCACGTTGCCACCCTATAGGGTTGGCAGAGAGAAATAGTACAACCATGGAAGAAAGGTTCATGCTATGGTCTGTCATACTTTTAAACAGGCAATGGATTTTCAGCATTCTCCCTCAGAACAAGTGTGAAGATATCAAAAGCAACAATGAAAATTGGTAACTGCAACACAAATGCACACCATAAATAAAGTCTGGTCCATGTTTTCCCAATAAACATGAAAATCAAAATTCGACTGGGAGCAAAGTTAATTGTTTGTTCTGTCATATTGACTGTCATCCTAATCTTTAAGTCTTTATGATTGACTGGATCTTGAATTTTGAACATTCAGTTTTGCAGCAAAATAATTTGGCAGAATCATCATTTAACCACAGCAACATTCTGCAATTGTGTTTTCAAGGCCATCATCTGTCAACTACTGACTATTGACATGAAAACGTGTGCGTATGTAGAAGACAAGAGCAACGCAACATCGAGTGTAAAGCTTTTAAAATTAAAGATTTGCTGCTTCTGAACTCACCAACATGATTTTTTGCTCCTTAAGTTAATTTGTGAAAAACAATGAGGTGGTAGGATGGGTGGAAAATCCTAAATTAAGTGACATTTACAGAAATATGATCAACATAAATTGCCAAAAAATTCCAGTCACATCTGCTGAGCACAAGCACAAGAGATTTCAATGAAATAAGTGAAAAGCCTGGAAATTCTGTTGTAACACTTCAGTGCTCACTGGAGGCTCAGCAGTGGGACGTTCTTCCAAGGTGACTTAGTTAACTGAAAAATAAGTTCAAGGTACCCTTAACATGCTTAACAAACCACTCCGATTCCCCTACTCCTTAACATTGGTCCCCCTGCCAAAACAGATATATCCCAGCCTAGCACACTAATCCTCTCTCCGGAATGCTCTAATACTCTCTCAAGCACACTCTGATTCCCCCAATATAGACCAGATCCCTTGCCAAGAATACTCCAATTCTCTGACGACTGACAGTCTGATTCCCCCTCTCTTCAGCACACTCCGATCCCCTCCCCACACCCTCAGTCCAGCATACTCTGATCACCTCCTGTCTACTTTAAACCTCTTTCTGCACACACTAATCCCTTCTCCAGCACACTCCAATTACCTCCTCAACCTTTGATGATCCACATCCCAACCCAGCATACTCCAATCCCCTCTCCAGCATATTCCAATCACTCTCAGCTCACTCCATCCACTCCACTCCACTCACAACTCCAGCACTCCAAACTAAACTCCCTACACCAGTCCAATACCCCAGTCTACTCTGGTCTGCTCCCCAGCACACTTGCTCTCCAACTCACTTTGTTCGTCACCAGCCCACTCTGATCCATTCCCCAAACACTCCAATCCATCCCTCAGTGCACTTCTTCTCCACCCCACTCTGATCTCCCCCAGCCTATTTTAAGCCACTCCACTCCAATTCCCCAGCCCACTCCTGATCCCCTCCCAAGCCACTCTGATCCATTCACTAGGTTATACCAATTCAGTTCCCAATCCACTCCAAACCCCCACAGGATCTTTCTGTCCATCATCTCTCTGCCTCATAACCTTATCCTGCTGAGCTGCTTTTTATCAGAGTATCCAAAAACTTCATAGTTTGTGAACCCCACCATCCCACCCCATTTCTGGCTCCTTCCAGTTCCACAGTCAGACTCTTATCACTAAGGGAGAACTGCAGTTTCAGAATATAAGGATTTCAATGGCATTGCAAAGGATTGTTGTCGTGTCCTTACATTAAAAGTGACCTGTTGCAGGGTGATCATACTACAGTATAACTTCTATCCCATGGTGCTTAATCATTTGAAAAGGGATCAATCATTCATGTGAACTACAAATTGCAGTGAAAAAATTTATCGTCAATAAAATTGGTATTGGTATTGGTTTATTATTGTCACTTGTCCCGAGGTACAGTGAAAAACTTGTCTTACAAACCGACCATACAGGTCAATTCATTACACAGTGCAGTTATATTGAGTCAGTACAGAGTGCATTGATGTAGTACAGGTAAAAACAATAACAGTACAGAGTAAAGTGTCGCAGCTACAGAGAAAATGCAGTGCAATAAGGTGCGAGGTCACAACAAGGTAGATCGTGAGGTCATAGTCCATCTCATTGTATAAGGGAACTGTTCAATAGTCTTATCACAGTGGCGTAGAAGCTGTCCTTAAGTCTGGTGGTACGTGCCTTCAGGCTCCTGTATCTTCTACCCGATGGAAGAGGAGAGAAGAGAGAATGCCCCGGGCGGGTGGGGTCTTTGACTGATAAAATTTAATGAATAAGGAATATATGACAAAAGGTATTATGTGTGATATAAAAAAAATACCTTATATATAATTTCTAGATAATGAACTTCATCAAAATCAACTGTCTCTTTAATAAAGCATTGAGACAGAACGTGTGGGAAATACTCAGCTGCTCAGGCAGCTTCTGTGGAGATAGAAACAGATTAACGAATTTTCATCTATATTAACTATTTTTATTACAGATTTCCAGCATCAGTAGTACTTTGCATTTGCTTTGGTTCTTTGCAAAGTTTGTAAAACATTTAAAAACAGTTTCTTTCTTTTGTGAGATGGAGCATATAAAAGAAATATAACATATTTATTTGTCCATTGCATCCGTTATACTCATTGCATCGTTTGGTCAGTTGTAAATCTAATGGACTCTATTCAATGATGCAGTGTTAAATCTGAGCCCCACAAGTAATTAGCAGCAGCAGCAGATGTGAAAACTATGGTGGCTAATCATTCCACAGAGTTCAACTGTCACTGTCTTGCTTGCTGAGCTACTGAACCATTTTACTTCTGGTCAACCAGAGCAAGATCATTGCCACTTTGATGTAAAAAATACTGTGAGTTATGATCTGAGGCAGAACTTTTACTTATCTAGCAGTTTTATTTTACAACCTTAAGATACACAAACCACTTGCAGCTTCTTTAATGTAAGAAAATATATAGCATCCAGTTTGCACACAGTTGTCACCCCAGTGTCAATGGTAGATTGATCTGTCCCGGTGATGTTTGCTTAAAGGCTAATTTATTAGCCGGAACACCAGGGAGAACTCATCCACTTTAAATGGTTCTCTGGGATCTTTTAGATCCATCAATAGAAACCAGATGGGACCTCGGCTTAAATTCCTTCCAAAATATGGCATCTTCTGCAGAGCAATTCTACCCTGGTAGCAGACAGGTACTACAACGTCAGCCAAGAATATGTACTCAAACCTGTGCAGTTGTGCTCAAATTCACAGTCTTTTTATCTCGGGAATGTAAGTCTGCTGTTACTGTATCACCAATGACACCACAGGGTTAGGCTGATACATGTGGCATTCAATGTATCCTACACTCTAGATACTTGTTCCTGGACTAACATACAAGGTTTGGTTCAAATGTACTCTGGGGTTCAATGTTACAGAGTATGTCCTCGATCAAATAAGTACAGAGGAATGCTCCTCTATATCGTTGGCATCAGCCCTATTTTATCACTATCATGCTTTTTTTGAGGAAATTGTGGATTCAGCTCTAACATTCATCATTTTGAGCAACTGGAGGTATGACTTGTGAACAGGTCTAGTTATATTTCTCCATCTGCCCATCACCCATACACTCCACCCACTGGGACCCCTTCCCCTACTGTTCCCACCCATCTGCCCAACCCACCTCCCTTATTTGGTTCCATGCTCCACCTTCCTTTTCTATCAGTTTCCATCATCTGCAGCCTTTTGTTGCCTCCATCCATTATCTCCCAGCCTCTGTCGTGATTTCCACTGTTCCCTCCGCCACCGTCCTGTCACCCTTCCTCACCTGGACCCACCTATTGCTTGTCAACTCTTGCTTCACCTCTCCCCCTCATCTCTTTATACCGGCTATCTTCCCTCTATCATTCAGCCCAGATGAAGGGGCTTGAGCCAAAATGTCGACTGTCCATTTCCCTTCTTCCTGACCCACTAAGTTCCTTCAGCAGTTTGTCTTTTGCTCCAGATTCCCACATCTTCAGTCTCTTGTCTCTAGTTGTATTTCTTGTTCGAATAGTGTACCAGTGATTACATTTAGATAATCTTCATGGGAAATAGCACATCTGTAGGCTTCTGAACTATAGGCATCTGATGTGAGAGCTATGAAAGTCATGACCGCTAACATCAACCATAATGAAGTGCTTTGAGATGTTGGTTTGGGTGCAAATCAACTCCTGCTAGGAGATGACCTGGTTCCACTTCAATTTATCTACTGCCACAACAGGTCAACAGTAGAAGCAATTTCTCTGGCTCTTCACTCTGCTCTGGACCATCTGGACAAAAGGAATACATACTGTTGATTGACTACAGCTCGGTGTTCAAAACAATCTTTTTTTAAATTCCAAACCAAAGTTTATTCATCATAAAAAACAAACTATATACAACATACCAACCAAACTTATCATGAACTTCAAGATCTGGGCCCCTGTACCTGCCTCTGCAACTGGATACTCATCGGCAGACCTCAGTCAGTGAGGATTGGTAACAACATCTCCTCCTCGCTGAACATCAACACAGGCTGCGTGCTTTGCCCCCACTCTACTCTCTATACACACATGACTGTATGGCTAAGTGCAGTGCCAATGCCACATTCAAATTCACCAATGACACCACTGTTGTTGAACAAATCACAGGTCGTGATCAGTCAGTGTAAAGGAGCAAAATAGGACACTTGGTTAAGTGGTGCTGCAAACACAATCTCTCGCTCAATGTCAGTAAAACTAAAGAGCTGATTGTTGACTTCAGAAAAGGGAAGGAAGGCGAACATGTGTCAGTTTATGTTGGTGGAGCGACAGTGGAGAGAGTCAGCAGCTTTAAATTCCTGGGCATTAATATATCAGATGACCTGTCCTGGGCCTAGCACAAAGATGCAATCACAAAGAAGGTGTGCATGTGTCTTTACTTTCTTAGAAGGTTAAGGAGGTTTGGCATGTCACCGAACACTCCAACAAACTTCCACAGATGTGCTGTTGAAAGTAGCCTGACTGGTTGCATCATGATCTGCTACGGCAATTCAAATGCGCAGGAACTTAAGAAGCTACAGAGGGTAATGGACTCAGCCCAATACATCAACGGCACATCCCTTCCCATCATCAGAAGTATCTACATAACGCACTACCTCAAGAAGGCAACATCTATCATCAAAGATCCCCACCATTCGGGCCATGCCATCTTCTCGTAGCTACCATCGGGCAGGAGGTACAGAAGCCTGAAGTCCCACACCACTAGATTCAAGAACAGCTACTTCCCATCAACCATTCAACTCTTAAACCAATCTGCACCACCCAAATTACTACTTCAGTAAAGCAACACTCTGACCACTTTGCACTACAATGGACTTTGTTTTATTTTGTTCTGTTTGTGTTCTTTCTTGTAAAATTTGTGTGTAATTTATGTCTAATTTATGGTTTTCTTGTGAATATTGTGTATCTGATGCTATGTGCCTGTGATGCTGCTGCAATTAAGTTTTTTCATTGCACCTGTGCATACGTGTACTTGTGCAGATGACAATAAACTTGACTTTGACTTTGAGTAGTTCCTACACTGACAAAGAAGAACTTCTGCTTTGTGGAGCAGCAACTGAACAAGACCTTTCCAATCCCATTTGTATCTGAAATGCCCATTGCAAGTGCTGTGAAGAAAACCTCTGCTCTTATCATGGCAGACTTTCTAAGTTCACAACAGCCAGTGATTTGAGTTTAATTCCAAGTCCATCTACCGCTTATCCACATTGGCCAACTTATCGCCCCCCTGAAACAGGCAATTTTGGGACTGAAGTCCTTAAAATTCCCCAGAATGAAATGCCTGATAACAAACAGGGGGAGCCTCAAACAAATCCCTTATCACTTTATTGCTTCCATTTTAGTTACTTGTCAGATGCTGTTGAAAGGACAAGTTCCAAATTACTTTCTTTTCCTGCGAGGGTTTTCAATGGATCAAAATACAAATTGCTGTCGTTGAATGCTCCTCACTGTTACAAATAGCTTCAAATAGTTGGATCACTCTCCAATAAAAGATTTTGCCGAAATTGATCCGCTATTTCAGCACGTCACAACAAAATACAATTGCCACGTCTGACCACCAGTTAGCAGACTGAATAATTGTTCGCCAAACAACAAAAGGTTTCTACACACACCAAAAAATAACTTTAACTTCTCATAAGATACCTTCATAAGATAACAAGTGATAGGGTGATGAGTGTAATCAAAATGTGACTACTAATGAAATCACTAGATGCATGATATAATATTCACCTACTGTTTATGTGAAAGTATTAACCTCAATGCCAATTGGTAACTGCCTGGAAATATCTGATCTTGTCTCATCTCAGAAGTTTTGATCCTCAGGCCTGGTTAGTATGTGAGTGGGAACGTGACAAGGAATACTGGTTTCACTGGGACCATTGGAATGAGATGGGCCCCGCCAGATCTCTGCTTGACCATCAGCCACAATGGCAAGCACATTGAAACATCCAACATTGCCCAACAGTTGAGAGGCTGACCTTGACTTTGATTGAGCTAAGAAGGCTGTTTCCTTTGTTATGATAAGGAGAGATAATCCAACAAGAGCTCAATGGGCATTTGTCCAATAACTAAGAATATTTTATTACAAAATGTTTTCTGTCCTACCGTGAACATTCATCTGACCTCTTCTGCCTGTTATTCTGCAGTTCTTCTTTCAGTTTGGTTATTTGTTGCTTCTATTATTTCTCAATTAAATTTCACATTACTTTCCTTTTCTACAGTCATCCATGATTTGCTTCCAAACCATCTTCCTTCATTAACTTCTCCAACCCTTTGACATGTCCATCTTTATTTAACTAGGTCTTGCTTCATTCTAAACTCACCTCCTTTACTGACTGCCTCAACCCTATGACCCACATTCACCTTGACCCCTGAACAAAATTTTGCTTCCTTCTCATTCAACCTGTATCTTAGCTTCGCAGATGTTTGTTATGTCCCTACTTCAATTGAGTTCCAGAGCCCTCAGGCTGATACACCTGTCTTATTAAATTATAAACAGGAAGAGAAAACATTGGAAGCACTCAGCAGGCCAGGTCTCTACCAGTGGGAGAGAAATAGAATCGACATTTCAGATCAAGAACCCTTCATTAGGACTGGAAAAGTGAGAAAACAAGCGTGTTTTAATCAACAGAAAGAGGGAGGTGGAGAGAACAAAGAGAATGACTTTCTCTCTCTCTCTGCAGATGTGGTTGTACCTTTGTGAGGGAGGTCAAAGGCAGAGTGGTCAGAGTGGGAGTGGGACAGAAATTAAAGTGACAGATCACTGGATGTTCATGGTCGTTCTTGAGCTCTGAATGGAGGTATTCGCAAAATGGTCACTCCAATGTAGAGGAGAGACTCTGTGAACACCAAATGCAACACTCATATGGATTTGGCCTTCTTGTGTTGCTCCAATGATGCCCAACATGAACGTGAGGAACAACACCTTATCTTTTCTCTGAGTGCATTGTAATCCTCATGAATTCAACAATTTCAGGTACCACTCTTGTTTATTCTCTTTGTCTGCATATGCAGCTTCATATTCTGTTTCAAGTTGTTTCTTTTTTCTTTTCTGTCTAACAACGGGCTTTGAAAGTAGCTGTTACATTGACATTGGTCTCCTCGTTCCCCTGCTTCTCCTCCCTCCTCCCCCCCTCTGCAACACTTGTTCACAGAAACACTATCTCTGTGTCTTTCGCCACTGATGCTGCCTGACCTGCTGAGTTCTTCCTGCAGTTTTTATTTTGGATTTCCAGCTCCTGCTGAATTGTTGTTCTAATTACTAAATAATGAAGAGGTTTGGCTTGGCAGTAGGAGACAGAGGTTGTGGTAAAGAACTGTTTTTATGATTGGATGCCTGTGCGGCACGGTAGTGTAGCGGCTAGCGTAACGTTATTACAGCGCCAGCGACCCGAGTTCAATTCCGCCGCTGTCTGTAAGGAGTTTGTACGTTCTCCCCGTGTCTGCGTGGGTTTCCTCTGGGTGCTCCGGTTTCCTCCCACATTCCAAAAGACGTACGGGTTAGGAAATTGTGGGCATGCTACGTTGGCGCCAGAAACGTGGTGACACTTGTGGGCTGCCCCCAGCACATTCTCAGACTGTTGGTTATTAACGGAAAAAGGCGCATTTCACTGTGTGTTTCAATGCACATGTGACAAATAAATAAATATTATTATTATTATAATGAGTGGTGTTCACAGAGATCGGGGCCGGCACCCTAGCTGTTCGTAATACATGGGAATGATTTGTACTTGGATTGCAGAGGCACGATCAGTAAGTTCGCAGGTGACCTGAAGATTGGAGGAGTTTTTCACAGTGTGCAAGCAAGCCTTAGGTTACAGGGACATATCGATGTGTTGGTGAAGTGGACTGAGAATGTAGATATAGAACAAAGAACAGCGCAGCACAGTGCTGTTTTCTCTGGAGAGGAGGAGGTGAGGAGGGGATATTATAGAGGTATATAAAATTATAAGGGGTATAGATAGGGTAGACTGCAGGAAACTTTTCCACTTATCAAAGGTGAATAAACATAGATTTAGGGTAATGGGTAAGAGATTTAGAGGGGATCTGAGAGGGAACTTTTTCATTCAGAGAGTGGAGGAAGCAGAGTCACTAACAGCATTTAATAAGTGTCTAGATAAGCACTTAAATTGCCCTGGCATTGGAGACTATGGACCAAGTGCTGGAAGATGGGATAAGAATGAGCCAAATTGCTCATTTAATATGTATTATTTATGTATGTATAATTTATATTGTGTATTCTCTGTACACATGTCTGTGATGCTGCTGCAAGCAGGTTTTTCATTGTACCTGTACCTCACCATACATATGCACATGACAATAAATTTGAATTAACTTCTTTCCATGCTCCGTGACAATATGACTCTGTGACTATTCCATGATATCTAGTTTCTTTTGATACTGGGTGAGGTTGATCTTTTTAAATAAATATATAACATAAATGCTTGCAATCCGATTAAGACCCCAATGAAGGACAATTCTCTGAATTCACCTAAATATCCATCTGCATGATACACACAGTAGCAACTTGAAAAATACCTGACTTTTGATGTATCATTTCAAATATTGCATTGACTTCTCACATCATTGATTTGAATGGTCCATATATTCCATTAAATACCCTTCCTGACAGTAACAGTTTCAATTTATTGACAAATGCAAGAACTGAATTTTCTGTTCACATATCTTTTCTGTGTTTATTTACGATCTCACTGCTAATTATGCTGACTTGCACTGCAGACGTGCTGAAGTCTAGAATTTTATGAACACTTACATTGCATCATTTCAAAATACCAACCACAGCAGATCTGATACATCCTGAAATCAATACCGGGGCAGATCTTCTGTTCTCCTGAGATTGTAAGTCTCCTGCACCCATGTTTCTTCCAGTGACACAATCTTCAACTGGGAGGCCAACATCTAGCATATCAGCAAGGTCAGGGGCAGTGCAGTAGATAGTACACATTTGCCTCTTTAATACTTTTAGTCATAGAATACTCCAGCGAGGACGCTGTTCAACCTTTCGAGTATAGGCTAACTGCTAAGAGAGCAATCTTGTCAGTCTCTGCTCCATTCTTTCCCCAACACCTCAACTGTCTAATCAATGTTGCAGCTGTATAAAACTTTGGTTAGGCCACATTTGGAGTATTGTGCACAGTTCTGGTCACCAAACTGCAGGATGTGGAGGCTCTGGAGAGGGTGCAGAAGAGGTTCACCAGGATGCTGTCTGGATTAGAGACCATCAGTTATAAGTAGAGGATGGATAAACTTGGGTTGCTTTCTCTGGAGTGTTGGAGGCTGAGGGGCGACCTGATTGAAGAATTGTGAAAGGCATAGAAAGGGATAGTCATAGATATTCACAGTTTTTTTCCCAGGATGAAAATGTCAAATACTAGAGGGCAAAGCTTTGAGGTGAGTTGGGGAAAGTTTAAAGGAGATTTATGAGGCAAGTTTATTTACAGGGAGAGTGGTAGGTGCCTGGAACATGCTGCCAGAGGAGGTGGTGGAAGCAGATGTGATAGCAATGTTTAAGAAGCATTTATACAGGGACATGAACAGGCATGGAATTGAGGGATATAGACCACATGAGGCAGATGTGCAGTTTAAATTGGCATCGTGGTCACACAGATATCGTGGGCCAAAGGGCCTATTCCTGTGTTGTACTATGTTCTATATAACTCTGTTTCAACCACCCTTAAGGCACTAAATTCCAGATCCTAACTACCCACTGAGTAAATATATTTTTCCTCATTACGCCTTGAATCTTTTGCCCAAAATAATACACTTGTGCAACCTGGCCCTTGCTAATGCAAACAGCTTCCCTGCATTTATCCTCACTTAAATCGGCTGGGACTCTACCTCTTTGAGCACTGGTACACCACTGGGTTTGTAAATGGTAAACAGTCACCACAGTTCAATTGAAAGCTTTTTTAAATAGTCAGAAGGCCTTGACTGACCTTCATGGAGTCTGTCCTGCAAGATCTTCTCTGAACAAAGCAAACATATAAATTTCATGAGCTTTCTTTATTATGGAACAGAACAAGTTGTCATGTAAAACATATTAAGTAAAAGCAGGTACAGGCATTATGATTCCTTGAGCCTGTGACACCATTCACTATGAATGTGCCTGAACTTTTATCTCATCCACCTTCTCACCCAATCTCACAGTCCAAAATTCCAACGAGCTCAGTGCTGAATACTTACAAACTGGACACTCAGTCTTTTGGGATGGAATATTCCAAAGATTCACTGTCCACATCGTGAACAAGTTTTAATGAGAAAGGCTGAATCAACATAATTTGCATTTAGCGCCTCTTTTGGCTCTTTCCCTCATGCCCTGCTGACAGCAATGACATCATTATATCACCCTGTTCAGCAACCAACAGCCCATCTGCAAGAGAACCAGTTACTGGAGATATTCTGACACAGTATTGTCAATAAATTGAGTTTATTTGGATCCGAGCCCATAAGGTGGGCAATTGGCTGACAATTTGAAACATTCAAAACTACGTGACATAAGAAGGAAAGGTCAATGCAGCATAAGTGAAGGTGAAAGCTGTTATTGTGATTGACACTGTTAAACATCCCTAAAAACAGTCATCATGATAACTATAATGGATTTACAGCTTCTTTACTGTCAAATTTTCTTTCAAGCACTGACTCTAAGAGAATCTTAAACTCAGGTTACTTTAATTAATGTCTACTTTGGATTCTATTATTGATGCTGAGTTTAAATTTACCTAGAGAGGACATTGCAGACAATTTTACGTTTAGTAAGAAGTCTCTCTTGACAAATAACTTCAAAAATCCATCTTATACCACTTTAAATGGTCACCCTGAGGCTGCTGATGGCAAATTGTCAAGATGTGATAAGTGGGTTCACAAAAACAGAGAAGATTACATCTCCTGAAGAAAGATAGCTGCAATATGTTCTCTTAGGAGGTAAATAAGATACAGTGCTTTGATACATCAGCATATTTTCCACTGAATTTCTGAATATAGTCAAGTACATTATTACATTTTATTTTTAAGCTGCAAATATAGTTCCATTATTCCAAATGCACAAATCAGTGAATCTTTATCTTCTGATAACCATGGCCCTCCGTCTCATTTATGATCTATACCAAAATGAAACAAACTTATTTTTTAGTACTTCAGCTGGTTAGAGTATGAGGAGAAGTTATAGCAATAATGAAAATCATTCCCATCAAATTACAAATAAGGATGGCCTCTTTAAACAAAATAGGAATGGTATTCTATGAGAATTATTCTTGTGTGTGTACAAGGTGAATGGGAGAGGGAAGACACACCAGGCATTTTAGTTCCCATTTGACCTAAGGAAGATAACTTCAACAGATTTCAAATTGTAGGAGGCTTGTCAAACTGAATTCAGGATCTATGGGATCATTTCAGTGCTGATATTTATGTGACAGTGTATATTTTAGATGGGACATAATCTAACCTTGTAAAAAGGTCATGGTCTCAGCCGAAACTTGAATCAAAGCTGTGCTGAGCAGCCAAGATAGCCAACAGTAACCTGCTTGGCTGGACTGTAGATATTCTCATTGTTCTTGACCTTCAGACTGCTTTGTTATGCTAATTAGAGCAAGAAAACAATTCAGAATTTTGAGCCAGGCTCAGTCGGCATAGAATTCACTTCGGAACAGACCCCGTCAAAGAAATAGATAAGCACAAAGAGACAGCCAAGATATGTCTGCATTTTTATGCATGCAACCTTTGGACAAATCAAGAGAAAATTTGACGTCTAAGCCTGGAGCTTGCGACTGCTGGGAGAGCAAACAAGCAAGCTAAGAGGAATGCTACATAGTCCATCTCTGCATTAATACAGACATAAATTGAAAGCATGTTATAACATATAGGTAGCAGTGTTGTAGATAGAACGGTATGCTTCACTGTCAATAGTAACTGTATGTCTCAGAGTGAATGCACCATCCTTTGAAGAGACATGTATGAATACAAATAAATGTATTAACGGCAGAACCATCTGGAATAATATAGCTTAGTGCCTTTGAACTACAATTGTGCCTTTCTAATAAAATTTCTTCTATGCAGGTATATTTTCATAATCTACTTGGAGAATATTTTTGAGAAATGTAGGTTCCTTAAAAATTGAAAGCTCAAAAAGAGGTGGAAAGCAAACAATGAGGTTGAAGTAAAGTTCTGAATTCACATCATGCACTGTATTATTCAAACCTTCTGCAAGATAAAACAATATATGGGAAACAACTGAGCACACATTTAGCTAAATGAGCATACCACTGTTGTAATCTGCCTTGTCCTCACTTCAGCAGAGCAACAACAGTCACCCTTAACCAGGATACACAAAAAATTAGGAGTATGCTTCATTAGCAATAGCTAATGTAGAAGCAACTATTCTCATTTATAATTGTTGTATAAAGGGACTTGAGTCAGTGACAATACTGCACAGCATAATTCTTCAGTGCAAAGAACTACCACTTCCCCAGCTGCTATTTAGACTAACTGCCTGAGTTATTGCTCTGATATGATGCACTGTCAAAATGAATAAATGGTTAATTTGAACCTTGGTTCCTTAAATACACATCAGATTTGTTCTCTGTGGCACAGAGGCATCACCAATAATGCTTGCATTATGTGCCCCACATATCCCACATTTTTCCACTCAGCCATCCATCTACTTTCATTTTCTCCCAGCCATGTGATGTTTGATTCCCTATTAACTGAAGCAACATTTGCCCACTTCCTCTATAAAAGGGTAAACATTATTTCTGAAGGCATCAGGTATCACGTGCATAGCAATGGAAAAAGATCTTCTTTTGTCTACATTATTGTTTAAATTTATCATTTAAAGGAGATTGCATTTAATTTTCTTGAATGACAGAATAGTTTGCCAGATTACAGAGAAACAATGAGAGATAATGGATTAAGTACTTGTGGTCTGTCTTTTTCCAAGTTAATAAAACTGATCATCTTTTGCTATGATCATGTTTCTCAATTGTCCCTCAATTATTTCTGATTTATATTAATGACCTGGAAAGGTGGCAGAGTGTAAGGTTTGCCAATGACATGAAAATAGGTGGGAAGGCACGTTTTGATGAGGATATTTAGACTCTGCAACAGGATACAGACAGGTTGAGTGAGTGGGTGAAAACTTAATGTGGAAAGGTGTGAGATCATTGCACCAGTAAAAAGAAGCTAAAGGCAGACTATTATCTAAATGCAGATAAATGAGTACAGAGGTAAATGTTCTTGTGCATGAATCACAAAAAGATATCAGGCAGATGCTGCTGGTGGTTCAGAAGGCAAAAAGCATATTGACCTTATTGCAAGGAGGGTTGGAGTTCAAAAATAGGAAAGTATTATTACAATGGTACAAGGAACTGGTGAGGCCATATCAGGAGTGTTGTTCAGAGTTCTCCTGTTTAAAAGAAAAGATAAACTGGCATTGGATGCAGTTTAAAAAGAGATTCACTGGGCTCATTCCTTGGATGAGAGAGTTTCCTACCATGATCAACTAAAGAAATTAGATCTATCATCTTTGGCATTGAGAAGAAATGAGGGTGATCTTTTGAAACATATAAGATCCTGAGGGGGAATGATACCATTGATATTGAGATGTTTTCATGATTGGGGGAATCTCAAACGAGGGAACATACTTAGGGAGGGTGTTCACTTCAGACTGAGTTTGCATGGAGCTTCTCACTGAGGGTAGGGAATCTCTGGAATTCTCTGCCCCAGAGGGTTATGGAGGTTAGATTATTGGAAGTATTTAAAGAAGAAGTAGAAACATTTTTGAAAGATCAGGGAACTGAGAGCTCTGGGAACAGAAGGGGGAAATGAAACCTGGGGCAGATTAACCATGATCACATTGAATGGTGGGATAGGCCTATAGGGCCGAGTGGCCTACTCCTGCTCGTTTCCTTATGCGATCTCACTTGTTTACCACTGATCAGATGACATGTCAACAAAATAACTATTTAGTTTCTACTATACTCTTTGTGTGTCTGCCAAAGTGGCAGCATTCTTAACTCCAAATCAATAGGGTGTGGGGTTTAAGATCATTGGAAGAGAGGTTATATAAACTGACAATTTAGTAATGGTGAAGGAATGCTTCTCACCAAGGTTCTGTCTTTTGGATGAGGCACTTAATTCCATGACTCTCTTCAAGGAAGGGTAAGCACAGCGTCAGAAAATGAAACAGCAGAGAAACAGGCCTTTCACTCCATGCAGACCACCAAGCACACATTTACACTCATCCAAAACTAACTTATCCCATTTTATTCTTCCCATATTCTCATCACCTCCGTCCAGATTCTGCCACTCACCTGGACACGAGGGGCAATTTTCAGTGGGAACCAGCTCACCCAGAGGAAACCGAAGTGGTCTCAGTGAAGATTTGCCCATCCCACACGACAGCGCCGGAGGTCAGCATTGAACGCAGGCTGATGGAGCTGTGAGGCAGCAGTTCTGCTAACTGCACCACCATTTCAGGGATAGTTAGTATGAACAACTATCTATCCCTGAAAGAACATCACTAAAATAGAAAGGCAAATGTTATTTTTTTCTGCAGTTAATCCACTTTGTTACCTTTTTGATATTTGTTAATTTGATCTTTGGTATTTGTTAATTATCGTGGTGGGAAAAGTGACTTGTTATCCCATTCCATTATACTGCCCAAGATATATCTAGGGTTTTATTTCCTCACAATGGGCATCACCAAGCAAAATTCACATTTTGATATAATTAGACATAACAGAAGATAGTAGTGAAAATAAAATTCAGCTTCCACTATTTTTATCTTTCATTTATATGGAAGCTTGTCTCTCCATTAACGTCCCCATCAGATTAGAAAGCAGGGTACATTACCAGTTAATGCCAATGATGCTTTTAAACAAGCTGCTTGGAACTGCCAAAGTGACTCAATTTCATCAAATGTTTCTATATTTACACACTACTGACTGAGTTGACCTTTATATAGTTCACAACATTCTGTATCTCTCTCCTGCTTCATATAAAATACTTTGCAGCCATAACACATTCTTTCCCAAGTACCGAGTTGATTGTTCACTTTCAACCTCCAGCTGCAACTCTTTCCTCCCATTGCAGTTTTCTTCTGCCCTGCCCACACCCTGTTCTGTCCAGATAATAACATGAGAGAGTAGTTCAGATTGGGTGACATGAGGAAGGTGGAAGATTTCTACCTCAATGCATCTTTTAAAGATCCACTTGGGACAAGTGATCTGCTTCTATGCTAAATGTGCTATGCAAGTCTACGATATATCGAGGGAAGCCTGTTGCTTATACCAATTCAGCTAAAATGCATTCCTGTCCTTCTCTCAGTTTCTCATTGCACGATTACTGAATTGAGTTTGTTTTCACTCTGAGATTTCCAGTGGTTTCCTAAAGATGTTGATTATATCTATTTCATTCCAGAACTTGCACAAGTCTATTACAGATTAATATATGATTCTTGTAAGTGAGTACCAGCAGACTGTTTGGTCCTGGGTCAGAGGGAAGAAGGAAGGGAAAAGAAGGAAGGAGGAAAAAAAAGAAGAGAAAAAAAGGAAAGCTTTAAGCCACTCTTACCTTTGCCAAACACCCAAACCTATTGTTCTAGCCAAGGATAACAATCACCCTTGGATAAAAGGTGAATATCAGTGACCTTTTATCCAAGGGACATTGGAAATTATAACAAATCTAACCTGGCGATAACTAAATGAAATCCAGGAATGAAATCATGTGTACATTACACCAGAACTGGGGGCCATAAATATGATATAATCACTGACAAATCTAACCAGCAATTTGACAGTGTTCTTTATCCAGAAAGTGATTAGAATGTGAAATTTGCTGTGACAAGTGGTGATTGTGGGTGTAGATAACCATTTGAGGGAAAAATAAATTACTTATCCTGATAGTGTATGATGAAGAGAGGTGGGAAGAAGTTCCTTTGAAACATAAACCACAGTATTGGTGGGATTGAATGAATGGCTTCTTTCTGTGCTATGATTCTATTGACCCCTCTGACACTATTCTCTCAGTACATGTGACTCACATATCTGACTCATATAAATATGGAATGGCTTAAAGCTTCATGTATATGACCTTGCCTGATTCACCACTGCAGTACTGGGGAAGAGTTACACTCTCTAAGATGTTGAACTGATGCTCTGTCAACCCTCTGAGGTTGAAATATGTAATCTCATGTGGCAATATAAAAGAATATTATAGAAGCTCTTCCAATGGTTATCCCTCCAGCAACATCACTAAAACAGATTATCCATTCCTTATCTCATAGCTGTTAGTGAGGCCCTGGAGGGTATAAATCAATTCAGCTACACTTCAAAAGTACTTAATTGATTGTGAAGCAGATGGGGTTTTGTGAAAGGTACTATATAAACTATTATTTACAAAGAAGGATTTTCCCCTCTGCCTGAAGGAAGAGAGATATGTTACTACCCCAGTACCCAACTAAATCAGTCCAGATAAAGGGTCTCAACTTGAAATGTCGACTGTCCACTTCACTCCACAGATGCTGCCTGACCTGCTGAGTTCCGCCAGCAGATTGTTTGTTGCTCCAGATTCCAACATTTGTAATCTGTATCCCCTAAGACATCAAGTAAGTGCAGGCACTGCTTATAGGATTAGGGGTGAGGTGTTCCCCTCACCATAATAATCCAAAATAGTGTGAGGTTATGGATATTAATGATGTCTGCACATGCCTTTTCAAAAGCTGTCCAGTTTATAGGCCCCAGTCATATTATCGCTTGTCATAGAGAACTTCTTCCCAAACCCTGCCACCATTCACACCTCAATACCCTCACAAAGCCTCCTCGATGACCCACACAACGACAAGTGGCACACTTATCTGCACTGCTCCCTGAGATGAAACTGTTCTGCAGTGGACAATTCCTTATATATTACAGGAACAGAAATTCCAAGCTGTGCTTAAAATCCTGAAAGGCTTCAATAAGAGGAAATAGAGCACAACTGTGTTCAGTGGTAGAAGCTTCAGCAACTGGGAGCATTGATTTAAGGTCAAAGGCAAGATGAGAGAAGAGTTGAAAGGGAAGAAGTTGCTGTGACATGGAAGGCAGTGTCATAAAGTGTGGTGGAAGCAGGAATCAACTTTGGAACTAAGCTGAATAAATATGATGGGGCTACTACAGTGGTATGGGACTAAATGGTAATTTTCAAGGACCTGGCATCGGCAGATTTGGGCAAATGGCCTCCTTCTCTGCTGTGTTATTCAGCGATTTTGATTACAGCAGACAATGATGCCATTCTATTTCAACTATGAAGCAAGAGTGTTGGTTAAAAATTATAGCCAGGACTGGCAAATGAATGATCGAGAAGAAAAGAGACAAGTGAATTCTTGAGTTAATTCCCCTGGGCAAGGAAATTAGTTCATGCATCATAAACTCAGTGAGTGGTTGCCCCCAAGAGATTAATGTAGGAGCGATTTGCATACAGTATTTTCAAATGACAAACACCCTGCAGTTCATTTACTTATTAGAAAAGCCTTTGAGACCTTTGGAAGGAAGGAGTTCACTTTGTTTATTTTTATATCAGAGGATGGTAATATGCTATTTTTGTTCTGAATCAAGTTCACCCTTGTTTCATCAAGAAGAGCTTTGAATCCAGATGCAACCACCTAAATAAAAGTGAGTGCTCTAGATGTGGAACTAGAGCGGAGAACCCTAATGTGAAGAACCCATGCTTGGGAATTCAGTGAGTTCTCCATCAGTTGTATCGACAGATCATTCTTCCGCAAAAGTTCAATGGGGGAGGACCCCATTTTAAAACGCTCCTGCTATTACATCCTGAATGGCTTGGAATCTGTGTTAAAACCTCATGAAGTGTTTGCTCAGGGGTTGTTTATAAATAATAATTATTGCCGTGTCAGCGCTAAGCAGTTGAAATAACATGACATGATGAAAATATTGACTTGAATTTTCTACTTTCTTTGCATTTGAATTATTTTATGAATGGAGTATATTCTTGAAATAATAAGAGATGCATAATCATTTTTTCATTTTCTGTGATCTGATCATGACTGGCAAAGCCAACATTTATTGCCCATCCCTAGCTTCTCCTGAGAAATGGGTGATAAAGCCATCTTCAACTGAGTGGCTTGCGAGGCCATTTTGGAATCAACCACATGGGGTGGGTCGAGGGTCACATACAAGTCAGACAGGGGAAGGATGGTAGATTTTCTCCCCGGAAGGATGTTAGTGCACCAGATGGATTCATGCAACCATCCAGTAGTTTTGAGGTCATCACCACTAAGGCTAATTGTTATTGTTCCAAATTCCAGATTATTCACTGAACTAAGAAGAAGCAGTTCAATGAAGATTACAGGTTGCCCCAGAAGCTCAAATTCATGCCAGCAAAGGAGGAGACATGTGTTGTGTGACTTGTGACATGATTAAGTGTGCAATGGACCAGAAAAACATCAAACGCTATGTGGTAAATTTGCATGGAAGGGCCCAGACCAATTACTTGATGGGCGAGATTTCATCTGGGTTTGATCAGCAGTACAATCTAATTGTGCAAAGAAAATATACATTCATTTATCAGATTTCAAGGCTAATATATTGAATGATCAAAGACTTGCCTTGTATGGTGTTTTTCATGACTCAAGGTTGTTTTACAACTAATAAAGCACTTTTTAAAATAATATGGTCATAGCTCCAATGCAAATTCTGTACAGAGCATTTCCCACAAACAGCAGTGTAATAATGATCAGGTAATCTGCCTTTTAGTGTTGTTGGTTGTGAGATAAATAACAATCATAATATTGTGCTATTTCAAAACATTATATGATACCTTGCGTCCACTTGAGGGGGTTGGGAGGGGCAGGCAGGGTCTTGGTTTAATGACTTATGTGCAATATAGAAACTCAGACTGAGCAGAGTACTGCACAGAAATCTTAGCCTGAGTTATGTGTTCAAGTCTTTGATGTGAAACTTCAATGTACAATGCTCAGCAAGTGAGAAGGAAAGTTGCATAATGCACGTAAGATAGTCATGAATGGCTGACGGGACCAATCTTCACACCTATTGCTGATGTTGCAATAATTAAACAGAACCTGCAGATAGAAAACAATAGCCCCAGGTTTTATTGTAAACTCTGTGCAAATGTCCACAACAGATGGATTGATAACTATGGTGCTGATGAGTATCTAATGCCAGCATCTTGCTCGCCACTGTCATCCAGAGTGCTGCACTGTGTCGGACTTCATGGATCCCTATCCTGCCGTTGGCCATTGCCATGCATTATGGAGAAGTAGATAGTTTTGACAAACACAACAGATGGGAGATAGGTGGAGCTTTAAGAATTTATATGTGATTTCAGCACTGAACAGACATCAGAAATCGCAAGCAGGCAGATAAATGTCTGGATCAATACAGAGTGCTTGTTGCAACTGTCAAACAACTTCAAAAATGGGGATTTCAAGGATTAATTTATGACTCTTGTTTCAAAGGGACATTGACTGACTCCAGTGCTGACTGTTCAGACACTGATGGTACATGAAAAGGCCAGGAGTCATTCATATTTGCAACTTAAAATTGGTGGCCCAACCGCATGATCTTCAGGACTGCTTTCGACAGCACATGACATACCAGGACAGACAGCCCTACAGTGACCAGGCAATAATAGGTACACTAATGAATGATAGAGATTGCTACCTAGCGTACTCACTATCAATTACTGATTCTCATATGGTTCACTAAGCCAGATCCTTCTGAAAAAAAAAGTCACATTGTGTATAATGCACAGTGTGATTAATGTACACATTGGCCAGCAACTTGGAGCATGAACTGCGATTCACCGGATTTGCTGGCCGATTTACACCATTCTTCTGCTTGGATCCTTTGGTCTCAACATTCAGCAAATTTATGAAATAATCTGCACTTGCACAATAATTGATCATTAAACTGGTTGCAGAAAGTTAAATCCATTAATAGCAAAGCATTTTTCAGAAATAGGATCATCAAAGTAAAAGTCAAAGTTGAGCTTATTTTCATATGCACAAGTACATGTATGCACAGGTGCAATGAAAAATTTGACGCAACATCACAGGAACATAGCATTATATAAGCAGCATTCACAAGAAAAACAGAAATTAAACATAAATTAAACAATTTTTACAAGAAAGAACACAATTAGAACAAAAAAAACAACAAAATCCGTTTTAGTGCAAAGTGATCAAAGTAGTCACAGTGTCGCTAAACTGCAGTGATTAGGGTTTTGCAGGTTGGTTGAAGGGAAGTAACTGTTCCTGAACCTGGCGGCATGGGACTTCAGGCCTCTGTACCTCCTGCCCGATGGTAGCTGCGAAAAGGCAGCATACCCCGGACGGTGGGGATCTTTGATGATCGATGTTGCCTTCTTGAGGCAGCACCTCCAGTAGATACTACCAGTGGTGGGGAGAGATGTGCCCGTGATGTATTGGGCAGAGTTAACTGCTCTCTGCAGCTTCTTACATTGCTGCGCATTCGAATTGCCATACCTGACCATGATGCAACCAGTCAGGATACTTTCAACAGTGCGTCTGTTAAAGTTTGTTGGAGTGTTTGGAGACAAGCCAAACCTCCTTAACCTCCTAAGAAAGTAAAGATACTGGCACGCCTTCCTTGTGATTGCATCTATGTGCTAGGCTCAGGACAGGTCATCTGATATGTTAACACCCAGGAAGTTAAAACTGCTGACTCTCTCTACCACCGATCCCCCAATGGATCATTGCTAATAACTGCATATTAACTTCTCATCTCTAGAAAGTAGTGATGTGTGAACTTTCATGAATTGTTTTTGAAGAATTTAAAAATGTAAGTTTGAATTTCACCTTCAGAATTTGTCAATTGACTTCTTTTCTACCTCCTTAATCTTCCTTTTTCTGTAGCTATTTTAAACCAGTCTCATTTCTCTGTTTGCTTCTCAACTTTTTAATCTCAAAAACCATATGTGCATCACCCACTGATCTCCCCAATGGCTCATTGCCCAGTCATCAGCTCATGCTTTCAAGCACCCATTAGGCAAAACCTTCTAAAGCCGAAGCATGAGTGCACATCCAACTAATTGGGCAGCAAAGGGGTTCTTAACTCCTGGAAAATCTTGTTCACTGGTTCTACCAGTAGAAAGCTGGTGTTTTGTTTTATACAAAATGACAGAGTGTGACAACAACACTACTAAGGTAGCTAAATGCTTGGTTTATGGTTGTCTGCATGCCACCCAAATGGTCAACAAGGGAACAAATTTTAACAAGCAATCTTCATGCTGGCTGTGCCTTCTGAGTGCAAAATACTGAACACAGCTGCTTGCTAGCAATAATGGGTAAAACTGTTCAAATAACATTAAAAATAAATAAATGGGAAGTGAATCAAGAAAGATACAATGTACCACCCAATGAGTGCTACACAATGCGTTGCAACAGAGCTTTGTGATGGATGACCTGAGTTATGGTACAGCACGACTCAGCTTTCACTGAGTTCTCCCTTATGGCCAGCCTTATTCACAAGTCTCTCCATGGTCCTGGAGCCTATTGTACGAGGAGGGGCATTTTTTCCCATCCAATTTTACAGCATAAAATGGCACTCGGGAATTCAGAATCCAACACTTTTTATAATCTGCTTCTTTGACTAGAGTAATAACCTTACTGAGCTTTAAATATTTGACCATCTAGAAGCACCTCAAATAAGTCACATGTACTTTAGCTTAATTTGAAGAATCGGGTTTTATTTTGTGATCAAATCAACCAGAGGAATGGCCCTTTTGATATAATTGTCCATTAAATTTAGAGGACATATTGCTTTTTATTGGACTCTTTCCGAGGAGGTGATTTTGTTTGAGCCAAAGGAAAAACAAATTCACCAATCAAAGCTCCTTAAATCCCTCGCAAGCAAGAAGATACAGGAGCCTGAGGGCACATACCACCAGGATCAAGGACAGCTTCCAACCCACTATAATAAGACTATTGAACGGTTCCCTTATACAATGAGATGGACGCTTGACCTCACAATCTACCTTGTTATGACCCTGCACCTTATTGTCTATCTGCAATGCACTTCCCTGCAGCTGTGACACTTCACTCTGTATTCTGTTATTGTTCTTACCTTGTACTACCTCAATGCACTGTGTAATAAATTGATCTGTACGAACAGTATGCAAGACAAGTATTTCACTGTACCTCGGTACAAGTGACAATAATAAACCAATAGCAATACCAAAACATTTATTAATATGATCTGTGCAATTATGGAAGTAAATTGATGGCTGCAGTGCTTAAAGTGGCAAAACTACTACTCGGATTTGTACATGCATCTATTATAGAGGGGCATGGTTGAGGGAAGCGATGATGACGAAATTATATCTGTAAAACACAAGTAGCAAGACTTTTTCCCAGGGTCAGGGAATCAAAAACTAGTGGGCATAGATTTATGATGAGAAGGGTGAGATTTCATAGAAACCTGAGGGGCAACTTTTTCACCCAGAGGGTAGCCCATTTATAGAAATGAGCTGCCAGAGGAAGTGGTTGAGGCAGGTACATTAACAACATATAAAAGACACTTGGGCAGGTACATGGATAGGAAAAGTTCAGAGGGATACGGGCTGACTGCGGGCAAATGGGACGAGCTTATTATGAGGAAGGTAGGTATCTTGGTCAACATGGACCAGTTGGGCTGAAGGGCCTGCTTCTGTGCTATATGACTCAATGTGACTCAAGCACCTAATATGGTATCCTGGAAGTTGTAATGCATTCTTATCAATGTGCTATACAATTAAGTTGTTTGGCACTACCAGAGAGCCACTATATATTTCCTTTGCATGCTGTGGGCCACCTGAAGGAAAATATGGCCTCCAGAACCAAGGGCTGGTAACAAAGGAGCAGCGCAGGAGGGGGCTCTTGAGCAGGAGTCCGATCAGGGGCTGAGGTGGTGGTAGGATGAACATTGGCACCTTGTTGATTGGGTTAGATCTGGGAGTTCAGGGTGTTAAGGTGAATAGGAATTGGAGATACAGTGGGTCAGGGACTGTGGAGTCCAACTGAATAGGGAAGTGGGCTGTTCAGGAGGGTAAGTGAAGGAGAGGAAGTAAGTACTAGGACTTACCTGAATCGGACCAAAACCAGTATTCATGCTCTGAAGGCATGCTTGTTCTGGTGTACTCAATGCTAAACACTCCATCACTAAACACGACCACTTTTGAATAATTTGGGAATCAAGGTTAGTGCATGAAAGTGTACTGAGGTAGAAGATTAGCCATGATGTTTTTGAATGGTGGGGCCAAATGGCTCATTGCTCCTTCTATTTCATATGCTTCTATGTTCATTCAGGACAAAGCGGATTAATTGTTATCTAATTTTCAAGGGAATCTTTTTTTTCAACAAAGTTTCTTGCAAACTTCTTGCTTGTGACTGCTAATTTCCTTGTAGAAACCCAGGTGGTGAAGGCAGCATTTCCCCTTGTGGAGTGACAAATGACAGGGGATGTGGGGTGGCTCTAAGTGCACAATTAGAATTGGACAAAGATGTGCAATTGTTTTGGAAATGAAGATAATACAAGCATTAAGGTTACACCTGAGTTTATACCAACATCTGCACATTGGCCTGAATAACTCTGAAATATGTGAACACATTTCTCCTTAAGATAGTCTGCAAGCAACTTGTATCACAGGGATAGATCCTCTGTATACATAAGTGTTACATTAGGGATACATTCCACTGAGATTCACCAGCTTTTTCCAACTCATCACTATTTCATATTCTAAACTCTACAACATGTGATAATGAAGCTGTAAACCAGAACCCTGAGCAAAGACTCCAGAGAATATGCATTAAACATCATATTGTCTCGCAGAGGTACATCTCAAGAGCACCTCATTGCTACATGCAACTCCTCTCAGCCAAACAGTCTCTACAAAGATCCATACACTGCAGGAAGTAATGGCACTGATGCTGATGTAATACGATAGGACAAGAAGTTCATGGAATCTCCGAGGAAACATGAACAGGTACAACCAGCAGCAAAGGAGGAGTTCAGAGAGCCCAGAAACGGGAATTGTCAGTACTCACATAATTAAAAGAAATGCACATGGAGGTCATTCAGCTCATTGTATCGAAGCTGCTTGAAAAAGACCCATTCAAAATAATCACAGTGCTGGTGTGCAGCCCTGAAGGCCCAAGTGCTCAAAGAATCATAGAAATGTACAGCACCAAAATGGTCCTATTTGGCCCATCTAGTCCATGCCGACTTTGATGCCTGTCTACGTTAATCCCATTTGCCTGGATTCGGTCCGTGTCCCTCTCTGCCTTTCTTATCTAACTCCCTGTCCAAATGCTTTTTAAATGCTGCAATTGTATCTGCCTCCACCTCCACTGACAGCTCATTCCAGACATTCACCACATTCATAAGCAAAAAGCTTACCCTTCAGATTTCTTCACGGTAGTGTGTGGGCAGGTACGGTAGTGTAGCGGTCAGCATAATGCTGTTACCGCACCAGCGACCCGGGTTCAATTCCGGCCACTCTCTGTAAGCAGTCTATACGTTCTCCCCGTGTCTGCGTGGGTTTCGTCCGGGTGCTCCGGTTTCCTCCCATATTCCAAAGATGTACGGGTTAGGAAGTTGTGGGTATGCTATGCTGGTTCCGGAAGCGTGGCGACACTTGCGGGCTGCCCCCAGAACATTCTACACAAAAGATGCATTTCACTCTGTGTTTCGATGTACGTGACTAATAAAGCTTATCTTATCTTATCTCTTCATCTTGTGCCCTCAAGTTCTAGACTCTCTTGCACTGAGAAAAAGATTCTGACTAGCTACCTTGTCCACGCCCCTCATTAACTTACCACCTCTATAAAGTCACCCCTCAGCTTCCGACATTCCAATGAGAATAAACCTAGCTTATCCAATCTCTCCTTATAATTGCAGATCTCCATTCCAGGCAACATTTTGGTGTGTCTCTTCTCTACTCTCTCTATTGCTATAGAGTGGCGCTGAGAACTGCGTACAATATTCTAAGTGCAGTCTCACACCAGAACATAAAAGCAATGAGAGTTTCTGTTTTCATTGATACATCAGACAGTGAGTTCCAGACCCCAACCACCGACCAGATATGAAAAAAATCTCAGCTTCCATCAAGTCATTCAGCACAGAAATAGGCCCTTCAGTCCATTAAGTCTATGCTGACCATCAAGCACCCAATTACATTAATTCCATTTTATTATCCCCATATTCCCATCAACTCCTTCGCCCCCCCCCCCCCCCCAGACTCTACCACTCACCTGCACAGTAGAGCCAATTTACAGCAGCTAAATAACCGAGGATGTAAGAGGAAATCGGAGCACCGAGAGAAGACCCATGCTGGCCACAGAGAGAAGGTGCTGTTGGATTAGGGTCCAGACTGTAGTTTTTATTATGTTTTTCCTTGTAGTTTTAGCTTTCTCTAAACTCCTATATGTTTGTATAATCACCTGTTTGTCTGTAAACTTTCAGTAACTTGTTTCTATATTTCTGTAGTTTCTTTGCCTGCAAAGCTGAAGTGTGATTCAGACAGTATCTGCTGAACGGATTTCTTATCTAAAACCAGTCCAGACCAGTTTGCAGTATAAAAGGACAGCATGTGCTCAGGTTTCTTTGTTACTTCTCATTACCGTTACGTTCCTTCTTTACTTGCCTTGCTTGCTGTTACAGACTGACCCTGCCTGACCTGTACTATGATGAACATCTCATAAAACAGCTGTAACCATACAATTTGTACCTCATTCCTAACTTCTGAAGAATGTTCTTGGACAACATCATCTCCAGATCTAACAATTTCCACTGCCAGAGGCAACACCAGAGGTCATGATTGAATTTGGCTCACTACAGCAGTGAGATAGCAGTTTTACTTGCTCTGCCACTGTGCCTCTTCTCAAATTCTGCTACTAATTACATTAAATTTGTGCTCACATTTTGACTTTTGTACTAAGGGAAATCAGTTCTTCCTGTTTATATCTCTCAAAACTTTAGACACCTCAATAAAATCTCACCCCAGACTCCCTTGTTTAAAAGAACGTAACACCAACCTCACTAATCTTTCTTCAAAATTCAGCTCTGTCGGTCCCGGAAGCATCCTCATAAATCTCCTCTGTTGCTGTTGCACCCTTCTTGTCATATGCTGGCCAGATCTCTGCATGCAGTATGAATAAGCAGGCGAGTGAACAGGCATTATGAGGATCTGCCCCTAGCAGTGCCGTGAGTAAAGTGTTCCAAAACCAGCTGATTAGCACTCGTGTCAGTGACTGAAGGGCTGTGCCATCACTTAGACTGTGCAAGTGACAGCAAGCAACACCACTGGAAGGAATGAACCTGCAGCATTGACAGCAAAGGAGTCCCCTGATGGCTCTACATCAAGGTTAGCTGCATATATAGATAGCAAGTCTCGTGCATCTCCTGCAGCTTGTTTGTTCTACTCATTGACATAAGAGACACTATCAAGAAAATAGACAATGAGTCAACAACCCAGATGAAGTAAATATGGTGACAAACCACACATGAAACATGACATCACAAGCACAGCAGTGTTCAAAATAATTTGTGTTTCCTCTATGTTACATTCCTTTTGTGTCCAGATATACTTCCAAATGACAAAATGGTCTTGCAGTATCCCTGTGCTTCTAGACAGTGCTTGTGACTGAAGTGTTGAAGACCAACATCAGAATGCTGATTTCCCTAGAAGTCTTTCTAGTTGTTACGTTTCTCATTTTCAACTCAATAACTTTGGTTTCAGCAGTTCCAACTATTCCCATAGCATATTGGTTTAATGTCATTTACTACTCTAGTGAGCAGACTTCAAGCCCTTGAGATAGGCAATGTGCCTTTTTTTTGCCCAATTTGAGATAAGTGATGCTGATCTAATTGAGAAACCTTTCTACTGTTTATTGACTTGCTGGAATGCACCACATGCTTCCCACATAACCCTTCTCAGCCTCACAGAGAAGACTGAATGTGGACCCTGTCGGACCAAGACTCTGACCTGGCTCTGACCTTATGTTGTTCATTTAATCAAAGCAAGAAAATGAACAGTATCCAATGTAAAATGGCAAACTTAAACTCATTATAAACTTTGCTTTTACATTAGGCTTTGAAAATCAATCTTTATTTCCTCAACTGTCAGGGATTGAATTATCACAATCCCTTTGCTGGTGGTAAACTACATATTGACAAGCTCAATTCAGTCAACTAAAGATAAATTTAAATTTTTCTCAAGGGTTGAGTACATTGAATAGCTGCAATTACTGGCAATTAACAAGTTGTCCAGCCAACTATCAAAGGCACTATTTAACAAAGTAACATCAATGAGCCTGCATTTAATCAATATGAGCATATTAAATTCACCACTTCAACATCAATACTCTTTCAGGCAACTTAAGTTTCACACTGAATCTATATCATTTTCTGTGTGAAACCAGGCTCTTAAACCTTCGGGTGCCGTCGCTAGTTAGTCATCCAATATAATCAACAATACATTACTGATCTCCCCATGGTCTTAAGCCTCTTTGCCATCATTACTGAAAAAATATGTGGGTCATGGGACCTTGTTGCTTGCAAATTCACTGCTCATTACAACAGTAGCTACTCTTTTAAAAACAGTACTGGATTACCTGTAAAACATTTTTGGGGCCCTGAAGCTGTGAAAGCTGCTATTTAAATGCAACTCTTTCCTTTTTTTCATGCCCAGATGGCTGTGTTTTCTACATTTATAGTCCGTGTGTGTGCACAATGTGATTGCGAATCTCATTGCCTCCCCATGGCCTTCCTGTGCTTTCAAGGGTGAACCACTTTTTTTTATCTTGCTCCAACATCCTTTCCTCATCGACGGTTAAGACTTCCTTGATCCTGGACTGGAAGCTGCTCTTGCTACTGGCCGAAACAAATCCAAACTACTGCAGATACAGGAAACCAGAAGTAAAAGAATATTCACCAAGTCAGGCAGGACCTGACAAAATTAATGTTTCAGTTTGCTGGACCATTCATCTGAACCTTTAGAGGTTGAGATTTTTCAGTTCTTAAACCAGCACAGAGATGGTGGAAAGCAGGTGTTGAAGGGAGGAGGAAGGAAAGAATGAAAGAGAAGTTCTCCAATAGGATAAGGAGTGATTAAATGAGAGAAGGATTGGTCCAAATAGGGAGTATCCTTGATTTCCTTACCTTGCACCATCATCACTTTTGTCACTGAAACCATCTCGAATTGCACCCTATCTCACCTCTACCACTCGGTCATTTCCTTCTCCACTTCCACTTTCTTGCAACCACTACCCACCTACTGTTCCCAGGCTCTGCACTCGTTATAAACTATTAAATCTCCAACACCTTCCAGTTCTGCTGAAAGGTTGCCAACTTGATTCTCTCTGTGGAGAGGCTGCCTATACCTCTGAGTTTTTCCAACATTTTCAACCCTATTTACAGCTCTTCAAGTACCATAATATCCAGCCTTTCAACACACCACCCAACTCTAAATCTGGCATGCAGCAAAGTACTCCCTTTCTATTTGAGTGTGCAGTTGTAAAGACCTGGTCATGAAACAATCTTAGCAAGGAAATTAAAATAATATTTTCTTCCTCAATTTTCATAATGTATTTTGTTCTTTTTTTTATATGACAGTGGGAGCCCTCAGACCAATACTGGACACAAATAAAAATTCCATTTACTGTAATACTGCTTGTTCAGTATTCTCATCGATATTTTCATTCACTTTATTAAAAGCAAGGAAAAAGCCAGTCCTATTTTTTATTATTTATGCCAAGTCGAATATGGATCACTCTTGAACCATTGAACAGAGATTTTTTTTTTACCCCCAGATTTGTTCAGTTCCAAATGGCAGATCAGAATTTAATCAGAAGCACAGTGTATTTTGACACTGAATTTACCATTTGTTGCAAACATATCTTCTGTTTAACAATCTTTAGCTGCTATGAGCTTTTCAGGAATCTATACTACACAGAAAGAGCTCATTCAGCTAACCTTGTCTGTGCAGACTCTCTGAAAAAACCATTCATCTATCCTCAGTTTCTTGTTATTTCCCTTGCAATATTTTCCTTTTTAAATCAAGATTGAATACCCTTTTGAAACTTACTAATGATTCTGTTTACACCACCCTGTCAGTGCATAACTCTCCTTATAGTTAACTCCCTCACCCTACCCACTGTCCCCACACTCCAACATATTTTTAAACTGACTTTCCTGTCGATGGCTGCAAGTTGCCCCGACCAACACAATTAAATTCACTCCGAATTTTGCTCCGACAGAGTCCCTATCACTGCTTAAGACTGAAAGAACCTGTCGTAGACCCTTGTAATGCATATTGGACAAATACGGGCACATGGTTTTTAAGAAATGTAAATATCTATCTTGAGTCTGACCCATTATAACATCTTTGCAAACTTATGTTATTGGTTATTTTACGATTCAATTTTTCTCCAAGTTTTAATTTGATTCTTCACTTATTTCATTTTCATTCTCTTGTTATACTTAATTTTCATTGTACTCTTTGCTGTAAAAAAGGGCTTTCCAAACTTAATCGGACATGTCAATGGCTAGCAACGCAGTTAGCTCATTAATTGTGATGTATATTTTCTACATGGTGCTGTGCCATATTGTAAAAATCTGCAATTATGAATTCAGTATTTTTGTAAGTCACTATCCAACACTTGCACCATTTCAGTTAAACAACGATAATTTCTTTTGCATTTTCTATTAATTAGGAAGTGGAAACAGAAGGAGGGGTTAAATTTACAAACCAAATGTTAAACTATGGTAACTCGGGAACTTTTAATGCCACCTGATCTAAAATCTGAACACCAAAACACATCTTAAAATAATTGGTATCGATTGAATGATTCGTATTTTTTGATCTGATGCGAGGTCACCAATCTGAAGTGTTAACTCTCTCCAAAGCTGTTATTCAATTTTCTGAGAGTTTACAAGCCTTTTCTATTTTGATCAAAGTTCTCACATTCATGCCCATCAACAGTACCAAAGCTCTCTCACCAGCCTGAAGGCATGTTTCATTAACAACTGCAAATAGATCTCATTTTCTGGCATAGAAAAATATATCTAGACAACAGCAAATATGTTTTGTAACAGCCTCGACCTGAAAATCACTTCTGAAGAGTAAGTGCTGCACTGTAACTTCACGTAACTTACATCAGTGTTTAATACTGACCACTGCCTCAAAGGGTAATACTTAAAGATGCAAACTGAAGAGCAACAAGTCCTGTAGAAATACAGAAATGAATCTGAGTCAGCAGTGACAATCTCTTGTGAGCATCAACACTAAGACTCTTCACGTATATCTGTGCTTCTCATAGAAATGTCTTCACATTCTGAAACACCCTCATCCTAAGGAGAATAGATTTATCTCCGAAAGAGAATAGATTTTGTCTTTGTAGACTTATTCAAAGCTCATGACAGATGCGGTCGTAATTCACAGTTCATTTTCCAGATAAACAGAGCATACTACACAAGTGGGTGGTATTTTCACAATAGCAGATCTGGCTATGGGCAATAGAATATCTAATGTTTTTTTTAAGTCAGCATTAGTATGCATGTTAGGGCTAAAAATAGGTTAATTTAAACAGATAAGCATAGTGCATTGGCTAAGGGCCAAATTCCTGTGAATCCAAAAGCTAATGACACAAATAGTGACAGAGTGCAATACCTGCAAAGTACTGGGATAGCTTCAGCAGGCTGTCTGATGGCCTGAAGAGTACTCAGGTGTCCAGGTAGACATGATGTACAAGATGCTGACAAAGGCGGAAAAACTCTTTGATGCTGAAGGTTACAGAAGTCCTTGTGCAAACTGGAAAACTCTTGAGAAATTCACTTCATGCCAGCACGGTCTGTGTGACTCTCTCTCTCGCGTTGGACTTGTTTTGCTGTTTGTCACTTCTTGAAGATGGTGAAACTTGTATGACTAACATTGGCTATGATGTTGAAGCAAAGGATTCAGCCTGACAGCTCTCCTCTCCCTACAACGGTGAGAATCCGGCAAACCAGTCGTTGGTATCTGGCCAGCCTCCTATATGTTCCTCTAGAGGAAAACTGCAGCACTGATAGTGTCTGGATGGATGAGGAAGAAGTAACAGCCTACTGAATCGGTGTCATATAAACACATTCTGTCACCGGTGATTTAGAGCTAGTGAGTATGTTAATGGTCTTCTGCTGGTTTCTATCTTCACTCATCTGATGCTAATATGTCAAGGGAATAACCTTTTATGCTGGTTCAGACACCAGCACGCATTACACTAATGGTTGATGCTAGCATACGCTGCAGGAGCTCAATGGTAACTGGCTTCATCTATTCCAGGGTTAAATGACACAGCAGCAATGAGCAGGCAGGCTGCCCAGCAATAATCATTTACTCTTCGTAGCGATCTATGTAGCCTGTCATTAACAAGGGAACAGCAGATTAGAACACAGAAATATTAATTACTACCTTTTTGAAGTTGAAGTGATAAGAAGGAGCAGGCAGGTTTTGTGAAGTATCATACTTGCAGGTAACATAATTTATAACAAAAACTATTTGCACATATTTCTTCATGCTTATCATGAGCATTTCCATTTTAGCATACCAGATCTGATTGATTAATTATACATTGTTTGAAAATGGTAAAAAAAAAACCTATTTATAGAATATTGGCTATAACCTTAGCACACTTTTTTTCTGTGGCTGATAATAACAATAAAATATGTGTTCAGATTTTTGGTAATTCATAAGTCCCTCTACACTGAAAGAACTCCCTGGGGAAAAGAGATTTGCGATCTCAGACAAATAACTTTACCCAATTTAATTCAGGGACATCGATATAAAGAAATGTGATCAATGAGCTCTGATCATCACCTTTAAATAATGTCTCTTTCACAAACATAAAGAGGCATGGTTTACAAATTACTATCTGTGAAGGCAATAATCACCGACTCCATAATGAATTACTTTATAAATCTTAGTTATTTCTTGTTTTTCTTCCTTGAAAGCCATGGAATATTTTGGCATTGTTTCAGCCTTGAACAAGCAAAATAAAAGCTCATTAAATTTTGAATGAATCATTTGCCATTTTGTTTTCTTTCCAGAAAACTTAAAATGCTGGCTGGAATAAATTAATACCAATTCAGTGCCAACAACAGAGTGTATTCCTCAATATGTCATTTGTATCTGGGCTTTTGATATGTAGCAATGTTTTTATGAATGGCGAAATCTTCATTTCCTCCCAAATAATATTCTGATAAAATATTCCAGACAGCAGCAAAATATTAGAAATACATGATCTATGTTGTACCAAAATATCAAAGCCAAAGCCTTCCTACTCTGAATCCTACTTAGGAACTGAGCGTTTCAAATGATGACCATTCAGGCCCAAATAACTAATTTGGTGCATTTACATCTCATCTCATCAAACTTATCAAAGCCTAGATCTGAAATAATGAGCTGAAATAAATAGGACAGAGTTAAACTTAATTTTGATCCAAGTTTTCATTTCAGATGAAATTCTTGCAAGTTTTTTTGGACCCTCTTCAGTGCTTCAATATTTTGTTGCCTGGAGACAAGAATTGCACACAATACTATAAATACAGCCCCAGCAAGATTCTGAAATGGGGTACATGAATATACTGGTTATGTATGCAAATCCCACCATGCCTGCTGGGGAATTTAAATTCAGTTTATTAAGTGTATCTGGAATTAAAAAGCTGGTAGTGGTAATGTTAATCATGCAACCACTGACAGTCGTAAAAACCTACCTGACTCATTGTTGTCCTTTAAGCAAAGAAATTTTCTGTCCTTACCCACACTGGCCTATATGCGATCCAGACCCACAGCAGTGTGTGCTTGACCCTTAATTGCTCTACAAAATGGCCTAGAAAGCTGCACACTGCTCACTCATATTAAAAACTGCTATACACTTAACTGCATGGACTGCAACAGTTCAAGAAGGTGACTCAACACCTCCTTCTCAAGGGCAATTAGAGATGGAAAATAAATACTAGCCTTGCCAGCAATACCAACTTCTCATGAATAAATTAAAACAGAAGGAATTTAATATTACCTCCCTGTTTGCACCCAATTCCTCCAGAAATGAAGTTCACCATTTCGTTTGGCACCTCTTTTGCTTTTATCAAATCATGTTGCTAATTTTAACCATCAATTTATCTGTAATCCCTAATCACTTTGCTCCTCTGCTCCATTTTATTTTTCCCTTCCAAGTAACCTCAAGGTTAGGTGTTGATCCAGAAAGGAAGAGATTGGATGGTATAAAAGGAATGTCAAGAGATCTTACGCACACTGGGACAAATTCTAGGCTGGCAAAATGTTTCAGAAGAGGCAACCAACATGTAAATTCACTGGACATCAACATCCTTACAAAATAAGGTAACCATGTTAGGGGAATGGGTGAAATTAATTGGATATGGATTGGGAAAAGGGCAAAACAAAATATTCTGTGAAAGAGAAATACTAATGATATAAATAACAGTACATAACTGCTCTGATGTAGTAGTTATATAGAATTTACATGGTGCTTTGCTCAATTTAGTCCAACCCAAAGTATTTTATATCAACATTGGTAATTATGGAGTATAGTCATTGCTCCAAGATAGGAAATTGAACAACAGGTTTATGCACAGGAAGGTATCACCAACAACAATGTGATAAATGACTAGATCATCTGTTTTTTGTGACAGAGAATAAGTATTCACCAGGACATGAGGGAAAGCTTCCCTGTTCTTCAAAACTGTGCCATGGAATCTTTTAGCTTCCCCTGGAACATTTTAAGATTAGCAGTTTATTAGAAAGGCAGGACAGAGAAACAGTACAATAGGTCCTCCAGGCGTGTGTCAACATTACTTGTGTCAAAGGTGTGTGCAGACAAGGCCAATGATAGATGAAAGCAATCTCTGGACTAAATATCTCCACTCAGGTTGATTGTTGCAGATCTCACAATGCAATGTAAATGTGGTCTTGTGCATCTCACTCCCAAACAGCAGGAAGAATGATGAAGGAGAAAGAACATCTTAAAGTGTTTAAATCACTTTGCAAGTATTGGCAAGGCACAGCAGTTAGTGCTGCTACCTCACAGTTCCAGGGACTTGGATTTGATCCTGAAATTAGGTGCGGTTTGTGTGGAGTTTGTATATTCTTTCCATGGATCCTGGTCATGAGGATTTCCCTTGGGTGCTTTGATTTCCTTCCACATCCCATGGACTTGCTGGTTAGTAGGTTAATTGGCCACTCTAAGTTACCCCTGGTTTAGGTGGGTGGCAGGACAATCAGGGGTGTGTTGCTGGGTATGTGAGAGAGAAAATGGGTTACCACTAAATAATTGGGGCAATGAGATTGAAGGGATTGCTTTGAGAGCCAGAATTGGCTCCCAAATGGTTTCTTTCTGTTGTGCGAAATATAAAATTCTGCAAGCATTGTCCTTGTGAAGAATAACTTTACACATATAACGGGTGGTGCAGAAACCCTTACCACACTTAGAGTATTTGGATGTGCATTTGAACTTCAACTGCAGCGCTACAGGACCTGCAGCTGAAAGGTGGGATTAGGCTGGCCAGCTCTTTCTTGACCAGCATGGACATGATGGCCCAAATAGCCACCTTCTGTGTTGGACTCTATTTCAGAAATGTTGGAAATTTTTGTGACAAGATGACTTAATCTCCTTCTATGAAACCAGTTGTCAGCCATGAGGTGATAAAAATGTCATAGTTTGTCCCAATGGATACATGCACCATGCAACAGTTTGGATTGATCAGAAAGAGCAAACAAATCAGTAGCATTTGGAGGGACAATAATATTCTTCTTCTTTGTCAGTCCCTCAGGATGTAAGGAAGGATGTGCTGGCCCTGGAGAGGGTCCAGAGGAGGTTCACAAGAATGAGCCCACGTATGAAAGGCTTAACATATGATGAACGTTTGATGTTTCTGGGCCTGTACTCTATGGAGTGCAGAAGGATGAGGGGGAATCTCATTGAAACCTACCGGACACTGAAAGGCCTGGGAAGAGTGGACATGGAGAGGATGTTTCCATTAGTAGGAGAGTCTAGGATAAAGGGCACAGCCTCAGAATAAAGGGATGTCCCTTTATGAGATGAGGAGGAATTCCTTCAGTCAGAGGGTGGTGAATCTGTGGATTTCATTGCCACAGAGGGCTGTGGAGGCCAAGTCATTGGGTGTATTTAAGGCAGAGATTGATAGGTTCTTGACTGGTAAACAGATTAAGGCTTAAGGGGAAAAGGCGGGAGAAAGGGTTTGAAAAAAAAAGCCATGATTAAATGGCAGAGCAGACTCAATAAGCCAAATGGTTTAATTCTGCTCCTGTGTCTTATCGTTTTATGGTCTTGCTTCCACTCCAGTTTTGTGGGACCTGGGGTGGCTAATGAGGCCAATGTGGGAACCGGTCTCTTCCTAGATGGGTTAGATAGTGACTGTTGGGGAGTGCTGAGTCAGTGAGATGGTGCACTCCTTCTGCTGCTTGTGCAATGTTTTTGTGTGGTCCTTATGCAGTAACTCAAGGTTCTCAATACCACCTCGAATGCTCCTTCTCCACTTTGAGTGGTTATGGGCAAGAATTTCCGAGGAGTCATTGGGATGTTGCTCTTATTCTTGGACTCTTTTAGCACATTGAGTCATTTTCTCTGTCTGTTTGTTCGTTCCCTCCAATGACAGAGCTCAGAATAGACTGTTTCTTTCAAGAATCAGATGTCAGGCATGGTACAATATAAGCTTCCAAACATATGCATCTGGCTGGACATTTCAAATGGAACATTGATAACTCTAAGGATTTGCTGCAGGTCAAATAGCATAAAATTAGCATAGATTACTCCATGAAGAAGATGAGAAAAGAGATCTGAAAAAAAAAGCATGTGCAGTATTCAAATCACATGGATAACAATGAATAATGAAATCTTCTGACTTTGGTAACTGAGAGAGCAATACTGAGGGCCAAAATGTGAGAAACCTTCCTATTTCTCTGGGAATCATGTCACAAAAATATTTATTTCTAAATTCACCCATACAAATACGTAGATGCAGTCTGACTCAGCGGAAAGGTGCCAGTTCTGATAATGCAGCAATGGTATGATGAAATGCAAGTCTCACTATCGTCTCAGTCAGAAGGAAGAGTTGAGTGTATCTTTCACTTCTTCAGCCTTGAAAAGAGTCAAATGGAAACAAGCCATTAAGAGTTTTCTGATGTACTAATTCAATTAGTGAAGGCCAATTCAAAGATTTCTTTCAGAGTAATTCATGACTGAGCAAACATACGCACGATATAACTTATGTGCATGACTGGTGCTATCACAAAGGTCTTCATCATTCAGGGACAAAAAGGAACACCCTTTCTTCCTGTGGGACTGTCAGGAGAAGGAGAAAATCTCTCGGCTCCAAAGGACAATCACCAGATATTACCACTCTGACATTCCTGCCACCCACCCACCATAGCCACCAATCTCAAATACCTATGCCTTTCTTAGCTTACCCCGACCACCTTGCAGACAACCAATGTCCCAGAGCTAGCAGACTGCCTGAGGTAATCAGTGTCTGACTGCAGCCTTCTGGCCAGATTCTAAGGAGGCTCAACTCCCACAAAGTGACCCCAGGATAGTCTGACTGGGAGAAATTCTACTTTACGCCACATGGCATTGTCCATTTCAGATTGAGGGCAGAAATTTGTCTTTGACCATTGTACAAAACTGGTGGGATTGCTTCAGCTGCACAGTTTATGTAGCTCCCACCGCACTCGCTATTAAACCTAATGGCCTACAGCAAATCATGGGTAACCACTGCAATAGCCACATTTTGCATGACCATCCACATTAATTTTCATCATCCCAGATGCAGTCAGGTCATATCATTAATCTCATCTGATATAATGTGCCTGCAGCTCTTTTCCACCATTAGTTACATTAAACTACACATTGCACTGGTCAAATCAAGCCTTTAGTTTTTCATAACAAGGCATAAGGTAAGGATTAATTATAGAGGTGAAAGTAAGCTGGTCCAGACTAGCAGGACATACTGGAAAGAAAAAAGTCAACACAAAAGTACAGATGAGCTAAACTGGCAATGTCAGCAATATAGCTGTAATGGTAAGAAACTTAAGTTACTTTCTGAGTGTTTAAAATGAGGCTATATTTGGAACTATGAATGGCTGGAAACCTTGATCCTTGCTTTTCATGGTTTATATCAATAATTTGTCCTTGAATGTAGGGGCATGAATTAAGAAGTTTGCAGGCAATACTAAAGTTGGCTGTGTGGATGATTGTGAGGAACAAGGTTTTAGCTGGAGAAAGATATAAGTAGATCAGGGTTAGGAGTGGCACAGTGTTGCAACGAATAAAGTTGCTGCCTCACCACCTGATGTCAATCCTGACCCCCAATGCTTTCTGTGTGGAGTTTGCATGTTCTCTTTATGACCAAGCGGGTTTCCTCTGAGTACTCTAGTTTCTTCCTCATCCTAAAGACATGTGAGTTGGCAGTTAATTAGCCACTGTAAATTACCCTTAATTTGGAGTAGAATCCAGGGAAAAATGAGATAAGATATCTTTAATAGTCACATGTACATTGAAACACACAGTGAAATGCATCTATAGCGTAGAGTGTTCTGGGGGCAGCCCGCAAGTGTCGCCACACTTCCGGCACCAACATAGCATGCTCACAACTTCCTAACCCGTACGTCTTTGGAATGTGGGAGGAAACCGGAGCATCCGGAGGAAACCAAAGCAGACACGGAGAGAACGTACAAACTCCTTACAGGCAGTAACCGGAATTGAACCCAGGTTGGTGGCGCTGTAATAGCTTTACGCTAACCGCGACACTACCGTGCCTGGGGGAGCAGATTAGGATTTGTGAGAATGGCTGCTTAGTGGATGGTGTGGACACAATGGGTCAAGGAACCTGCTTCTGTGCTGTATAACTCAATGGCATATCTGGCATTATAGTACTGAATTTGGATGATCAGGCATAATCATATTGAATGGCCTATTCCACCTCGGACTTTCTATGACAAGTCTGGTGGGATGTAAAGTGGTGAATGGAATTCAGTCCAGAGGAGTTTGAGATAATGATGTGGGAAGAGCCAACAATTAAGGGAATACATGATAAATGGTAGGATACAGGGAAATGTTGAGAGACAGAACATGCCCACAACATCTCAAGGTAGCAGAACAGTTAAGGCGATTAAGAAAGCATGTGGCATAGTTTAATGGCTGTGACAGAGAATATCAGAGCAGGAAGATAATCCTCGAATTTATATAACACAATTCGGGCCACAGTTACTTTAGTCTGTACAGTTCTGGTCACTGAATTACAGGAAGAATGCAATGGTAATGCAAAAGGTACAGAGAAGATTAATGAGGATGTTGGGTCTGGATAAGTTTAGTTATGAAGGAAAATTGTTTTTTTTAAACACTGTCCTGTTTGGGAGCACATACTACAAAATACAAATTACCCCTCTACAGCTGTTGACAAGGATAAAGAGAATAGTGAGGTACCCAAGGGAAAATAGAAAACAGGCTCACAGCACTTTTATTTACATACTAAATAATCCATTTTCTCATAATAGTAAAACATATTGCTATAATGTGATGCACATTACAGAACAGGCACAGATGATGTGGTTCAATATATCGATAAACTGTTGAACTGTTAGTAATTTTACCAAATGTAATTCTGTTACTATGGAGAAGGCTTCACATTCAAAGGAGGTTCAGGTTATAAAGTGGGAGGAGATAATCTGGCGGATCCACTTACCACAAAGATTTTTAGGGTATATTTATGAGGGCGAGTGTCTGCTGATCACTTTCTCTCCTGCATCAAGTCCATATTATTCTTCAGCCCTGTGCCTACTTATTCACAATGAGCCTTGGTCCAGCAACACCCAGTCTTGGAATTCTCATCCTTGCATTCATGGTCTTGCTCCATTCTAGGAATAATCTCCTCCAGTCCTACAATCCTCTCAATAGTCTTTACTCCTCCAGTTCTGGCCTCATGAGCATCCTCAGTTTCCTAAGCCTACCACGGCCAATCATGCTTTGAGGTAAATGAACATAAACTCCAGGAACACCACCCAAAACCTCTCAAGATCTGTCTTCTCCTTTTAATATGCTTATAAAACTTGCCTACTGGACCAACCTTTGGCAACTTATTCTGATATCTGCTCATGTGACACAGATTCAAACTTTGTCTGAAAATGCTCCTGTGAAATGCCTCACTGCCTTTTAAAAGTGGTATTTAATGAAAATGGTTATTTATGGCTGTGGGAGAAAATTAGGTATTTCTGAGCAGGGAGGTGGAGTTGAGATTAGTAAAATGGACCAGGCTCATGATAGCTAATATATTTTTATGGCCTCAAAATGTCTAATCTGATATCTTCCTAAAATCTGAAAGCAAACAAAAAAGCTATAAGAGGAAAATATTACAGTAATGTATTGTTTAATTGACTTGGGGTGTTTTTTGGGCCTCTCAGATAAAGGTCTGTTGAAAAATTACATTACAAAAGTGCCCCTATCAATCACTATGTATCATTATGTCTCTAACCGAGGCAAGTAACACTGGTAATAGGTCACTAAAATAGATTACATTTGGAAGCACATTAAGTTGTCAGAGAAACTGAGTACATAAGTACGATAAACCACAAAATAAATATAAATGCAGCAGTTCTGCAGGCAATAGGAATGATGGACAAGAGTGAGGCTCAAAGAAACAGAAATTTGCACTACTGGAGGAGGTCATTTGGCCCATTGTGATAATGCTGGTTGAAAAAGAACCATCTCACTTCCAAGCCCCTTGGCCCTCGCCTTGTTTATTGTGGCACTTCAATTGTTTATCCAGGTAGTTGTTCAATGGAAGAAGGTATCCTGCCTCTACCATCCTTTCAGCTGGTCTGTTCCAAATCTGCATAATCCTTTGGGCTTTCCTTAATTTACAATAGCAACATTTAAAAGACAACTGGACAGGTACATGGATAGGAAAGACTTAGAGGGATATGGGCCGAGCGCAGGTAAATGGAACTAGCTCAGATGGACTTCTTGGTCGGCATGGACGAGTTGGGTTGAAGGGCCTGATTCTGTGCTGCATTACTCTGTGACTCTCCTCAAATCCTACTGCTATTTGCCTTAAATCCATGTCAGCTAATTATTGGCCAGGCAGCACAGGAGGGGATAGGTTGAGAGAGGGAGATTCAAGGGAGTGGGATGAAAGTGTGAGGCAGAGTGGAGGAGGAGAAAATGAATAGAGGAAGAGAATGGATGTGTGAGAGCAATTGTGCTCTGGCTTTTCTTTCACTATCCTTCCCTTCACCAATGCTTCTCTCCTTCTCCCCTTCAAACTCAGAATCCACTTTCAATTTGTTCTGCAAATATCATTGGTGTGTTTCACTCGTCGATAGTGAAAACTCGTGAAAATAAAAGAAACTGCAGATGCTGGGAATCTAAAACAAAATCAGGAGCTCCATCCGTAGGGAAAGCCTGTGGTACTTACTATACCACTGCTCATGCATTGCAAGTAAATGTGCCTGTTTCTTGCTCCAGTTCACAAACTTGGGATCTGGGCAACACACATTCCTACAATGCACTCTGTATACTGTATGCAGAGTGAGCAACTCTCAGCCATGTGGATAGAATTGTGTCTTTACAAATATCTCAAGGCTTCTTCAAGAAATGTGTTTTTCTAAAATTAAAATCCCCGAAAGGGGTGAATGATTTATACAGACTTTGTTTATACGTCCCCGACTTGAATGCCCGTACTTACGAACCGACCTTCGTGGTCGGTTTGTAAGCAGGCCCGGCCCCCGATCCTACCACGGCGGCGGTAAACCTTCTTTGGTCCAATCCCAGGCCAAGTGCGCACGTGCGGCTGGGGAACCCCGAGCCAAGTGCGTTATGTGCGGCTGGGACCATGCGCAGCCGCGATCTCCGGGCCAAGTGCGCATGTGCGGACACTGTTCCGAGTTACATACAAAACTGGGTTACGAACAGTCTCAAAAACGGAACTTGTTCATAACCCGGGGACTTCCTGTATACCGAAAAACAAGATATCAATCTTTCCCACAAGAGTCTCTAGATTCCTAAATCCAGAGACCCTTGGATCTCAAGGAGCTTCTGGGATAGGATAAAGCAAAAAAAAAGCAAGTATATTTCAGATTTCAAGAGCTCGAATAAAACAAAGAAAACTAGAAATACTCAATATGTCAGGTGGCAAATGAAGACAGAAAAATGAAGTTAAAATTAATTGAATTGAATTGTCAACTTTATTTCTCTTTCTGCAGATGCTGCCTGACCTCCTGTGAATTTCTGTTTTTTTCTTATTTCAGATTTCCAGTATCTACAGTACATTGCTTCTGGATCAAGAATTCAAATACGCAAAACTTAAAGGAGCAGATAAAGGATGAAATTATAAAGAAAGGGAAATCAAAGAGAGGAAAATATTTTTGAAAATAAAGCTGAGGAAAACCCGAAGATGCTTTATAAATGCACAAAGAAACTGGATGAAGCTTGAGATACAAAGGGCAGCCTGCACGTGGAAGCAAAGGACAATAGGATGGACCTCAATAAATACTTTCTATCTACTCTCACGAAAATGGGTGGGGATGGAGACATTGCAGTTAAGGTGGCATGTGAAATATACTGTAACCCATAATGACTTTTAAAATTCATTTGAAATCTTATTTCTTAAGAGCCAGGACATGAAATAATGAGGTTAAAGTTGCAAAGTTTAGGAGTCTTATAAATTGAAACTGCACCCTGGCAAGTTTGGGACACCCACGTTTGTACACCCATGTGGAACATTCAGAGTTATAGAGCCAGAGAGCACAGAAACAGGCCCTTTGGCACAACTTGTTTATGCCAATCATCAAGTACCAATCAATACTAATCTACTTACCAGCACATTGTCTATAGTCTTCTATGTCTTGGCGATTCACGTGCTCACCAAGACAATTTATTAATGTTGTGAGGGTCCCTGCCTCCACCACCCTCTCAGGCAGTGTGTTCCAAACTCCAACCAGCCTCTGGGTGAAAAAATTATTTCTTATATCCCCTATAAACCTCCTACTCCTTACCTGAAACCTATGCCCTCTGGTCACAGACACCTCTGCTATGAGGAAATTTACTACCCAATCTAAGCTCATCATAATTTTGTGCAACTCTGTCAGGTCCTTCCTAAGCCTTCTCCACTCCGAGGAAAGCAAACACAACCTATCCAATTTCTCCTCATAAATGAGACACTCCGTCCCAGACTACTTCCGGGTGAATCTGCTCTGCACCCTCTCCAGAGCAACCACATCCTTTCTATACTGTAACAAGCTGAACTGCACACAGTATTCCAGTCGTGGCTTCACCAATGTTTTGTAAAGCTGTACCATAACTTCCCTGCTTTTATATTCTATGCCCCAGCTAATGAAGGCAAGCATCCCATATGTTTTCTTTACTACCCCATCCACCTGTGTTGCCACCTTCAGGGATCTATGGACTTGTACGCCAAGGTCCCCCATTCCTCAATACTACCTCAGACCCTACCATTAATTGTATATGTTCTACCCTTATTTGACCTCCCCAAAGTGCATTATTTTGCACTTATCAGGATTAAATTTCATTTGCCATTGCTCTGTTTCAGTTACCAGCTGTTTAGTATCTTTCTGCAACCTGATACTACCCTTTCCACTGGCTACAACCTCACCAATTTTAGTATCATTTGCAAACTTACTAACCAGACCTCCTATATTAACTTCTAAGTTATTGAAGTACACACCTGTATATAAGAAACAGAAAGGTATACCAGTGGTCACAAGTTTCCAATCATAAAAACAAGTTTCCATCATCATTTGAACTTACTTAAAGAGAAGAGATGCCAGAATTGCCAGCAATTCCCTGCACAACTTACAACAATTATTTTAAAATGTGAATTTGCATGATTGTCTTCACTTTGGAATACATTGCATCGAAACGACTGAAATGAGTTACTGGGCAGAGATATCACAACCAGTAATGTATTCCATCTAAGTGATACTGAAACAAATCGAATATGTTTCTGTACTTTTCTCAATGCATTCTTCCAAAACACATTCACAGCAGTCAATGCACAAAGCACATTCTCTCCACAGTGACTCTTCATTATCCAGGATAATGGAAAAAAGCGCCCCCATGATAATACAAGAACACAGGTAATGCAAAATACAATAACAGTCACATTGTACTTAATTTATGGTTTACGTTTAAACAATATGACTCACGGAGATTTCCCAACTGCAAATGGTTTAGCAGCTGGGCAAGTTTGGAAATTAAATACCTTCCAGCCATGAGAGTGATTGGCCACACCAGCACTCTAGCCGGGAAGGTAACTATATGCCCCATAGCTCCAACCAGTAGAGTGACCAGCTGCCCCAGGAATCCAGCCAGATGGTTGACCACCTGCCCTGGTCTCTAGCTGGCAGAATGAAACCCTACTCCAGGTCCAGATTGCTGGGCAATTGAAGGTTCATGTTGGGAACTATTGTGTATAGTATTAGTGTTGGTTTATTATTGTCACATGTACTGAGATACAGTGAAAAATTTAGTTTTGCACGCCATCCATACAGATCATTCCAAAACATAAGTACTTTGAGGTAGTACAAAGAGAACGCAATAGCAGAGTGCAGGATATAGTGTTACAGTTACAGTTACAGAGAAAGGGCAGTGCAAGTAGGGAATAAGGTGAAAGGACCATGATGAGGTAGAGTGTTTTTACCTGTACTACTTCAATGCGCTCTGTATTAACTCAATGTAGCTTCACTGTGTAATGAATTGACCTGTATGATTGGTATGCAAGACAAATTTTTCACTGCACCTCAGTACAAGTGACAATAATAAACCAATACCAATACCAACACCAATTGTGAGGTCAAGAGTTAATTTTCAATGCAAAAAACTGGATGACAAACCAGTAGAACTGATGCTGGACAAACAGGAGTCATCAGCAATGAGTCTGGGTTGGCCAATGGAAATGTGCAGGTTCTTTGACAAAGCTGTGTGGCCAATCAGGTTAAAGGAAAATTAATGGGTGAATGGGATTGATCTGTGACTCAGCATGAACTGAATTGGCCAAAGTGATCTACGACGTTGTATGGAAATGTGGAAGATAATATGAAATAATTTTTGTTGAATAAATCACAAGATTAAAAGCACTGCTTGTAATTAACTTTACAATCATTTTACTGAAAGTGAAATTAAAACAGGCATGAACTTCAGATGATGCTACAAGTTGAAATAAACCTTCAAAGAGCTCTGTAAAATTCATTAAAAATCTGAAGAAGTTTGAAAATGCATTGAAGAGAACAACACGACTCTTCAAAAATGACCTTTTCAAGGCAGGTGAATGATTTGAGAGCAATAATTAAGACTTAGAAAACTTGTTAGCACCTCATTCAACAAGACTTGTTTCAATGGCTTAACAGTGGAAATAGTGCATAAAAAGTCAAAGTTTACACCCAGTCATTGATTCTGCATTGATTGCACCCACCAAGACTGCAATATTATGTCCTGTAAAAGGAGTGGAGTATCACTGACAGCAACTTAGGGCTTTTTCTGTTCAGATGTCAGAAAGCTACTGTCAGCTCATCAGAGCAGCAATGACAGCAATGATATTTCACGCCATTGCAAACAACGATTCAAGACCACGGCCTTACATCTGAACAGATTTAAGCTCAGTGCACGAGCAAACAAAATATCATTTCCACTGTCCACATACGTAAAAGAAGTGACTGCTGTAATGGTCATCATGTTAGTGGCTAACCTATTTAAAATTAGCAGGTTACTGTTGCCATAACAACTGTAAAATAAAGGGCTTTTTATTAAAATGGAAGTAATCCTTTTATAAATTTCACATGAAGCTTAATGTTTCTGACAGTGGCCTCAAAATGCAACAGTGTCTGACCAATTCGACTGAACGATCAGAGCCTGTGTTAATTTAATTATCTTGATTTTCCTGAGACCTGCTGGTAGTTCAGATGGGAACATGGAGGTCTCAATCTCAGGGAACTGTGAGGAAGGTAGTAATAGATTCCAAGAGAATATAGACAGGCTGGTGGAAAGAGTGGAGATATGCAAAAGAAAATTAATGCATAAGGAGTAACATTGGTTAGGAAAATGCTTTATAATTGAGAGACCAAAGTTTTTATGGGGTTGCAAGTATAGAGAGTTCTGGGGGAATATGTGCATAAATCATTGAACACAGCAGGTTAGGTTTAAGAAAGATGTATACAGGATCCTAAAAATAGAGGCATACAGGACAGAAAGAATGAAGTCACAATGAATCTTCACAAAACATTGATTCAACCATATGTGAGTGTTATGTTCAGTTCTGAATAGCACACTTCAGGAAAGATGCAAAAGCCTTAAAGAGGCTGCAGAGGAGATTTACTAAAATAAATGATTTTTAGTCATGTGCACAGATGTGAAGGATAACATTTCTTGGAACAAAGGAGGTTGAGAGGGATTGAGGTATTTAAGTCATTATGGGTCCGGACAAAGTAGATGGAGAGATTGTTCCCAGTGGTGGAACGATGAAGAACTGCACATATAGGACAAAGGTGATTGGCAGAAGTAAAAAGAATTAAACAACTGACTCTTTCCTCAACTGATTGAGTCATAGAGTCATACAGCATGGAAACGAGCCCTTCAGCCCAACAGGTCCATGCTGACCAAGATTCCCATTTGAGCTAGTCCCACTTGCCTGCATTTGACCCATATTCCTCTAGACCTTTCCGACCATGTACCTGTCCAAGTACTGTTTAAATGTTGTTAACATACCTGCCTCAACCACTTCCTCTGGCAGCTCATTCCATATATTGACCAACCTCTGGGTGAAAAAGTTTCCCCTCAGGCTCCTATTAAATCTCTCCCCTCTCACCTTAAACCTTTGCCCTCTAGTTCTTGATTCCCCAACACTGGGAAGAAGATTGAGTGCATTGACCCTATCTATGCCCCTCATGTTTTTAGGTTGTTTTTATAAATGGTTTAGACATTTTCCTGCTTGGCCACAGGGGAGTGATATTTGAATGGGCATGAAACAAAATGTGTCAAGGGAGCTTGAATGGTAAATACTGTGCAAAACTATTCAGAAAACATAACTTACTACCAAAGTTGAAGTGTGAACTTTGATCTATTTCGGAGAAGACCTGCCCTTCAGAAGCAAGTGGCAATGGAAAGGAGCACTATGCAGCTTCAGTAGATGATGGTATATCACACCATCAGGGTCAATGTCTGGGCCAGGGACCTTTGTCGTCAGAAGCTTCCACCAAAAGTAAATTTTTTCGGGAGATGGATGACATCTGGACTGGTACTGAAGATTCCACCCATTGGCTCAGTGCTGGTTAATCCGAACAGCATCTCAGGAAGGACTGGTTTCTTTAACTAATTCTGGAGAAGGCTTTCAGCCTCTTCTAAAAGCCTCCTCCTCTACTGGAGGCTCTTCCATTGGTTATTTGATGTCAATCATGTGTTACTTAGCCAATTTGACATCATTGGTCTTGCGTCTTCAGTGCCTAAGCCCATAGTTTACTGAAACTTGCCACGGGTGAGCAGAGGTGACAATCTCCTTTTGAAGTCTACATTAAGATAAATACTTTGGGATTACATGTTAGAATTTCCAACCCCACCCAGCTTCTATCCCACTGTTATAAGACTATTATACAATGAGATGGACTCTGACCTCATAATCTACCTTGTTGTGACTTTGCACCTTATTGCATTGCACTGCACTTCCTCTGTAGCTGTGACACTTTACTCTGTACTGTCATTGTTTTTACCTGTACTACCTCAATGCACTCTGTACTAACTCAATGTAACTGCACTGTGCAATGAATTGACCTGTACAATCGGTATGCAAGACAGGTTTTTCACTGTACCTCGGAAAAAGTGACAATAATAAACCAATACTGATACCAATGATGAGACAAGGCTTGGCTGTGATATTCACATGACAAATCATCTGCCAGCACTCAATACTTGAACTTACACCCAAAGAAATGTGCTGAGTGAGTTATCAGTGTGCTGTCCTCCATTTCAATTTAGATTTCATCATGTGTTTCCCTTTACAGAACAGAAAAACTGAAAGAAATATAAAAGCATTCGCTTAATAGATCTTAAAGCCACAAGATGACAATCAAGCTGACTTTTGACATCACAGTGAAAAAAGAAGCCCACTACTTTAAAATAAAGGTAACAGGCAGGGAGGACAACAACTCAGTGTGAATAACACCTGCATCAATTGTGGCTGTTGCTGTCTAATCTTTTGATTACACTTTATCGATCAGTGAGAGCCACTTTTTCTCTACACCCAAGGGAAATCTCCCACCTTAAAGCAATGGCATTGTGGTTCAGATCTTTCCTTTTTGCTTCTGTCTCACACCAGCAAAGGGGATTGCTTGGTGATCTCATGAAATATTCCCAATGAATTTATTCTGAAGGCAAATGGACGATAATGGTGTTGTGAACTTCTTTTCACCCTCCTGTCCAGTGAAGCTTGACTAAGGCAACAAGCGACAAGTAAACACCTGACAGCACCTGACAGCTATTAGCAGATGCAGCCTTTCCTCACAGGTAAGCCAAGCAGTTGCACATTACATTTACATTTAATTAGTGATAAATCAAATCTTGCGGGAATATCAGCAAGTTGACCAGCTTCTGAGCAGGGAAGACAGTTATTTCCACAGTATTCATTTTAATGAAAAGTCACACTCAGAACATTATTAAGCCTGAAATTATTTCTTCCTTGTTACTCAGGATAAGGATGTGACCCAACAGGAAAAGTCAAACCAATGTAATTTTTTTTTCAAAGCTGAATCTTTGTGTTTCTGTGGATGAAGAAGTGAATCAATTTTTTTGGCAAAATTAGCAATGCCCATCACACGACAATCTCCTTCATGACAACACAACAAAGTAAATATCTGTGGTGCAAGGGACCAGCCTGATAGGCCATTCCACATTGCTCAGCTCCTGTTATTGCACTGTTCTGAATCAAACCTGCATGAATCACATTGGTTTACTTGACATTTCTGGGGTTTTATGATTTGTACTTCAATTTGCCAATGCTTTCTCAGGTCATTGAATTCATTGAGTCATACAGCATGGAAATGGGCCCTTCAGCCGACCAAGATTCCCATTTTAAGCCAGTCCCATTTGCCCTCGTTTGGCCCACACCCCTCTGAACCTTTCCTATCCGTGTACCTGTCCAAGTACCTTTTAAATGTTGTTAATGTACCTGCCTCAACCACTTTCTCTGGCAGCTCATTCCATATATTGAACACCGTCTGGATGAAAAAGTTGCCCCTCAGGTTCCTATTAAATCCCTCCAATATTTAAATAGTGGCTCTATTGGTATTGGTATTGGTTTATTATCGTCACTTGTGCCGAGGTCCAGTGAAAAGCTTGTCTTACAAACTGATTGTACAGGTCAATTCATTACACAGTGCAGTTACATTGAGTCAGTACAGAGTGCATTGATGTAGTACAGGTAAAAACAGTAACAGTACAGAGTAAAGTGTCACAGCTACAGAGAAAGTGCAGTGCAATAAGGTGCAAGGTCACAACAAGGTAGATCGTGAGGTCGGAGTCCATCTCATTGTATAAGGGAACCATTCAATAGTCTTATCACAGTGGGGTAGAAGCTGTCCTTAAGTCTGGTGGTACGTGCCTTCAGGCTCCTGTATCTCCTACCTGATGGAAGAGGAGAGAAGAGAGAATGTCTCGGGTGGGTGGGGTCTTTGATTATTTCAATATTTAAATGGCAATGCTGCCTTCTTTATCCCAAATTTCCTTTTAACCTGAGTTAAATGAGGAAGCTTTGCAGAATGGCACTTAGAGAAAGCATAAGTGTTAACAAGACAACCGACCAGGTTGGTAAATCAGCAATGTAACACCAAATTGTCCATCAATGCACTACCAGCTGTAGGTCAATTTGTAGCATTTAAATCTGTGAGTCATGAGTGTGTGGGCAAACTCTTTGTCCAGAAATGAAACCACAAAATCCGTGGTGATATTCAAGGACAGAACTGAGGGGGTAACACAATGTCAGAGTTGTCACCTTTTGGATGCAAACTTCTTGTCTGTAAAGTGTTTTAGGGCAGACTTTGGGCTGTGCAAGAAGTATTGGTAAACTCCATAGGACACTTGAAGCTTCTAACAGCAAGGAACACCATCACATGTTCTTATGCCTGATGCTAAATCCATTGTGTTGTTTAAATATTATTCATAAATATACCGCATCATGGCACGATCATTGCTATTGCCTGACAGCTCCAGGAACAGGAGCTTGATGCTGACCCTGGGCATTACCTGTGTGGAGTTTATGTGTGCAGTCTGTGACTGTGTGGGTTTCCTTCGATGTTCTGTTTTGTCCTGCAACCAAAATCGTGCTGGAGTTGATTGCTGTAAATTACCCAGTTGGCAGTTTAATGGCAAAATGAATTAAAGGGTATTTAGCTGGCATGTGTGAGAGAGAATAAATTACAGGTGTACAGGGAAATAAGAAAGGGAATATTACTGATGGAAATGCTCACCCTGGAGTTGACATGAATCCAGTGGGCTGACTTATCCCACTCTGTATCGAGAGACAATAATATTTTAATTATACGATTTTCTCGGATGGACCTGACAAACATCATGGAGCTTCTAAGGTAGAGCAAAGGAGCCCTAACTGATATCTTGGACATTACACTGAACCGGAATCAGATTATCTGAGTATTATCAAATTGCTGCTCATGGAAGTTTGCTGTGTAGCCAAATCTCTTCATATAGCAACAAAACTTGAAAAGTAATTATCTTAATTGGCAAGAGAGGTTTGTATGCAAACAATGCAAAAGCAAGTTTGATTTGGCATGTATATGAATCAGAAATGAAACTCTGCAAAAAATCAGCAATTGTTTTCCAAACAGTTTACATACTTGCATTCCATTATTGCTCTCCCCTGCTATTCTGGTTGCAGACAGTAGCTGTATATCATTGTTAAATATTTTAGGATGCCATAAGAATTTTTGTGTTCTTCATTAATGACTTGTCTACTGCTGAGAATTAATTTGACACAACTTTAGACTGTTAATTACCAACAAATTGCATGCTGTCATGCTGCATTGTTGTTGGTGATTATCATTCAGACAATATGGATCTTCATTTCCTTGCCTTGACTGCAAATTGACAAATAGGCAAAGCTACCCATGTTCATTTTCCCTGTCACTATCCAAAAACATAACCAGAGCCATCACACCTATGATGAACTTCAAAGAAATTTTCAGTTCATCACATCCATAAACTGTCAATCCAAGTAAAGGTTAAATTACTATCTACACAGCAGTATCTGAGCTCGCCAGCAGGGATGAGTATTCAGGTCAATTCAGGTCCTTTTATTCTGACCTGGCGTTCAAAATTGAGTCACTCTGAAGCAAAAGTTGAAAGACTGGGGCAGTGATGCACAAGAATTGACATGACATGCTTTTACCCATGCTCATTCATAGGGGTGAAACACAGCACAGTTTTGAAAGTCACACCCTTTTTCCTTTGGTGCAAACAATCATTAACACCGCAGTATTAACACCACTGGAAAGACACTGGTCTGTCACCCACACTGCAGTTGCACTTATCTTTTGCAAATCAAAGTAGACAAGGATCTTGAGGTTTCGGTACCACAGGTGTCTCCCAATGGTTGAGGTCCCAAAAGAATGAAATTAGCATGAGTAAGAAAGTAGTTCTGGAAATATGCATGGCATTGAAAGTTGATACCTCTCCAAAGCTTGATGACCTGCATCTCAGAGCACTAAAGTTGTGGAAATTGTGGATACATTGGTTGTCATTTTTCAGAACTTTATAGATTATGGAACAGTTCCTGCAGGTTGGAGAATGTTCAATGTAACCTCACTATTTAAAACAAATAAGGAAGACAGAAAAGAAGAAACCAAAGACTGGTTCGCTTAACATCAGTATTGGGGGAAATTTCAGAGGTTATTATAAATAATGAGATTACGGGACATGAATAAAACATCAAAGGGATTAGACAGAAATGAAGAAAGTTAAAAAAAAACTGCAGATGCTGGAAATCTGAAATAAAAATCGAAAATATTCAGCAAGTCAGGCAGCATCAGTGGATTTAAACAACAGTGTTAACAAATGTTTCAGAACAAATGCAGGGTCTTTGAATGAAAGTTTTTGTTAACTCTGTTTCTCTTTCCACAGATGTCTGACTTGCTGAATGTTTCCAGCACTTTCTATTTTCATTTTATACAAAGTTAAATTTCTGAAAGTAAAGTTGTGTTTGACAAACCTGCTAGATTTTTTGAGAATGCAACTGGAATAGTAGATAAGGAAGAACTTGTAGATGTAACACACTTGCATTTGTCCCACATAAAAGATTAATGTGTTAAATTAGAGCATATTGTATAGGAGATAATGCACTGGCTTGGAAAATTGGTTGACAGACAAGAGAGAGTAGGAATAAATGGGTCTTTTGTGGGGTGGCAGACAATTACTAATGGAATAGAGCAGAAATGTGTACTTGGGTCTCAGCTATTGATAATATATTAATGAGGTGGGTGAGGGAAACAAATGTAATGTTTCAAGATGTGTTGATGACACCTACATTGCAGATGCAATGAAGCTTCAAGGTGATTTAGGCAGATTGAACAAGTGGGCACAAACAACGCAAATGTGAAGTTATCCACTTTGATAAAGAAAAGAGAAAGATGGCATATTAATTAAATGATTGGGAAAAGTTGATGTACAAAGAGATTTGGATTCCTTGTCACTGAATGTGAACATTCAGGTGCAGTAAACAATTAAGGAAGCAGATGATATATTGGCCTTCATATTAAGAGCATTTGAATACAGTAGCAAAGGTGTCATTGTTACAATTATACAAGGCCTTGGAGAGACCACAACTGGAATATTGTATGCTGTTTTGATCTTCTTACCTAAGAAAGGATATACTTGTAGCAATGGTTCACCAGATTGATTCTTAGGATGGAGGGAATGCTGCATGAGGAGAGAGTAGGTCAACTGGATTTATACTCAGAAGAACGAGAGGGGACTTAATTGAAAAGTACAATATTCTGACAGGGCCAGATGGACTGGATGTAGGAAGGATGCTTCGCCTGGCTAGAGAGCTCAGAAAGAGGGGCCTAAACCTTAGGATAATAGCCTCAGAAGTTTAGGATTGTGATGAGTGGTAACACTATGGAATTCACTACTGCAGAGAGCTGTAGAAGCCAACTCATTGAATATATTTAAGAAAGAGATAGATAAGTTTCCAGGCGCGAAAAGACATCAAGCGGTTTGGAGAAAGAGGAATTTGGTATTGAAATGGATGATCAGGCACAATCATATTCAATAGTGGAACAGACTCAAGAGGCTGAAGACTCCTTTCTTGCTCCTGTTTTTTTTATGTTTCTATGACACTCAAATGACGTCTCTGCCAAAATAGGCATGTCACTTCAGCATGCAACGTCTTCCGAGTGGATCACATAAACAAAGCAGGAATCTTCCCTCACTGTTCCCATAGACCAACAAACACATTGAAAGTATCCAAAAGGATAATCTACATTGTGATGGATGCTATATTTACATAGAGTTACTTCAGATATATAGCACAGAAATAGGCCATTTGGCCTGACAGATTGCTGTTAGCCTTTATGGCCTATATCAGCCCTCTGTATCTAACTCCTTAAACACAATCTTCTGTTCTTTTCTTCCTAATATGTTTCTTCAGACTTCTCTTCAATGTGCCTAAGCTATTTAATTAAACTACTCTTTGTAATTGCACATTCAACAACATTAATATTCTGGTTTTCCAGAATTCCCTACAGGATGAGGGAAGTTGCAATGAAATATTTATAGCTACTAACCTTTGAATTTCCAGCAAATAGAGACATTTCCTCCACTTTTAAACCCCTTAATCATTGACCTCTTCAGGTCCCCTATTTGTCTTCACTTTTCTAGAGATAAAACCCTGAGCCTGCTTCTATCTCTCGTGAAAATGTTAACCTTAATATGGTATCATCCTGCAATTTTTTAAGCATTTTCTTCAATGGTGGTATTTCCTTAAAATGAAATGGAGACCTGAATTGTGCACTGTGCTATAAGGCTCTGTATATGTTTTAACATGTCTTCTCTGTTTGAAGACTGCAACCCCAAAATCTGTTTTTCTTTGATTAAGACCTTTTAACCTGACTCTCCTCTTTGAGTGATTTGGTTATCTGTTCCTGAGAATCTCTTGGTTCCTTTATTAACTTTAAATTCTTAACATGCAAGTAATATGTGGTATCTACACATACTACCAGAATATATGAAGTAACAATATTTCTAAGTTGAAATTAATTTACCAATTAAATGGCTGTTCTATAGGTCATTAACGTATTATTGAATTTTATCACAATCTCCCCTTGTAATAACTGCATTCTCAAATCTAGTGCAGTGCATACATTTAGAAAGGTGGTTGTTGTAACATTCTGCAGAACAACTCAACTGTGTAAAAAAACAACAGGCTTCAATAAAACGGGATTGACCCAAACAGATCAAACATAGGAATTGTAAATTTGGAATTTGTTTCAAAACTCCACTCTGATATTTGTGGTTCAGTATGCATTTTGGTGAGGGGGATCTTAAATGACAGGTTGCTTTTTTACCAAGGAAACAGCTTCTTTATATTATAGCATATATATCACTTCTATCAAAGTGGCAACAATACATTAAACATAGCACTAGCAGCCGGAATAACTAAACATATAACTTTAAAGATGTTTGGCCATGATGAGGGGTCAATTTTTTTAAGGTGCCTGTTTGTCAATATTGAAATTATCTATGACACCAACTTGCCTCAATCTTGTCTTGTGCCAGAGATAATTCAGAAACCTTTGACTTGCTTTTATAATCTGCTTTTGGATAGAAACACCTCGGTAAAAGCTTGAGCTGACCTGATTCATAAGGAGGATCCAGTGGAGTTCTGTCACATTAACTATGTCTCTACAATCTGTCAAAATCATGAGTTGTACTCAAAGGAAGGTAAATCCATGCTGTATGTGGATAATCCCAGACATTCTCTCTTCTCCCCCTTCCCATCGGGCAGAAGATTCAAAAGCCAGAAAGCACGTACCACCAGGCTCAAGCACAGCTTCTGTCCTGCTGTTTATAAGACTATTGAACAGTCACCTAATACAATAAGATGGATTCTTGACCTCACGATCTATGTTATGACCTTGCACTTTATTGTCTGCCTGCACTACACTTTCTCAGTAATCTGTCGCACTTTATTCTGCATTCTGTTGTTGTTTTCCCTTGTACTACCTTAATGCACTAATGTGATGAAATGATCTGTATGGATGGCATGCAAAACAAAGTTTTTCACTGTACCTCGGTACATATGACAATAATAAACCAATTTACCAATTTACCAATTTACGTACTTCCACAGAAATCAATCTCAAAAGAAAAAATGAGAGCAGGTAACATTCTGTTTTTTTAGCACCCAACACTGAACACCTGGTAGATTTTTGGATCATAGGGTAAAGTACCTTCTTGTCCCATGGGAAGTAGAGGATCATAGTCCATGGACATAGGCCCTTCAGCCCATTGACTCCATGCCAACAATCAAGTACCCATTCACTCCAATTGTACATTAATTCCATTTTACTTTCCCTGGCACCAGAGGCCAGGATTGAACCTGGACTGCTGGAGTTGTGAGACAATAGCTCTACTGACCACACCATTTCACCACGAGTGGACGGACAGACCATCAACAGCAGGTTCACCACCAAGTCACATGCCACCTGACTTGACAATTACAAACAATCAGAAATTTTGCCCTGCCCACTTCAATAAATAAATTTATGCTATTCATGGATATCAGGGGATTGGACCATCTGCCAAGAGCACCCTGAACTAAAGAGGTGGAATTCTGTCAAAAATGTAGATCATCAGCCTGTTGGAAGATTCTTTCACAGAGAACCTCTGTGCAGAAAGGAAACTCGAGCTCTTTATCTGTTCTGAGAGTTGACCATACCACCATCCCCCAACCACCCGTACATTTGCAATATCTTACTCCCTAATCTCACTGTAACATATGGGATATTCGTTCTGTTGGTTTGTGGGCAATAATTATTGCTTCAATGCTGTCACTCCTTTGTGTCACAAGACTAAATGCTCAGAACATTTCAGAAGCATTTGGTGTTCAGTAAAGCCACAGAAGAATCCTGTCACAGTAAGTTTTCTTTTCATTAATATAGTATCTTTGTCAATAGTTTGAATTTTCCAGTATCTCATGTTGTGAATAAGAGACATGTTGAGACACTCACTAATTGTGGCAGGACTGAGTTTTTAGATTCAAAATCAATCTCCACCCACTGGTCTCCAGAAGCAGCTGGATGCCTGATGTTCAACGTGCAGATAAAGCCTGGCAGCTACAACCTCTGGGCCTTGCAATGGCACCCACATTCAAGTTGCTATTCACATCCCTTTGGCCCTACTCCCAAACAAGACCCATTAACACATGAGTTAAAATGAGCCTTTAGAAGGGGTAAAAGCTTTTTTTCTTCCATTCTGCTCAGTCACAGAAAGAGCTGAAGGAGACCATTTGGCCCATTGAGTCAGTACCAGCTCCATGCAAGAACAATGTAGCTCATCCCACTTGCTGCCTTCTCCCCAGAACCTTGCAAATTATTACCATTACCATGTATACTGTTACACGTAAGCTACTTACTCTGTCAGCGTCATGTCAACAAGGAATTTTATTGCACCCTGGTGTTTTTGACAATAAACTAATCTAATCTAGCCTAGGTTCTTTCCTTTCAGATCGTTGCCCTTCTCCTTTTGAATGCCATGGTAGAACCTGCCTCCAATACTCCCCCTGAACAATTCATTCCAGATCCTAACCACTCACTGTATAAAAATCTTCCCTCATGTCACTTTTGGCTCTTTGACCAATCACCTGCATTTTATTTCCATTGGTTCTCAACCTTTCGACCAAAGGGACCTCATAGTGTCTGTTTCCCTTATCTAGGCAGCTTCTGATTTTAAGGACCTGGATGTGGTCAGGTATGCGGAGCCAGCTCTGCTTCTGAAGTATAATCCCGTTTGAACCAAATTTCAGAAGTAGAGATCAACACACACACGCTACTATATTTTGCACAGGAGGAAGGATTAAGGTGAAAATATAGTTCTGAGTATAATATTGTTTCAGCAATGCCACAATACTCAATGAATTATCTGTGAAGAAACAAATATTTTCAAGTGTTGGAGACTGAGAGAATACATCAACCTCTATGTAACTGGATGCGGAGTCCATAAATCCTCAGAATGATAGAGGGATTGCAAGACAAAACCCACTTCAATCTCAGACTGTGCAGAATGGTGGGGGATGGTTCGGACAAGGCTTGCCATGGAGGACTTACAAACAAACTTAAAAAGAATATTTGTCGTGATTCACGGGATTGTTGTGGCAGAAGAGATAAGGATTAATCAGAAAATTATTTGATAATCTGGAGTCTATGATAAAAGCTGAAGGTGTGCAGAGTGGAATATAATGGGGCAAACCTCTCACCCGGACATCAATGCTTATTGCTGACATCAATGGTCTATCCAACTGTCCCTGCAGAAGCTTCAGTTCCAGCACTGGGCATTGGTCTGAGCAGGTGAAAGTATCTTTTGCCCTGCCCCATCTGCTGTTCTGACAGATTCCTAATGGAGCCCAAAGGGACATCATGAGCTTTCACATGATTCCCAGCTCTCAGACTCGGAAATCTACCTGCTGAGCCCGTGCTAGTTTAATGTGGTGCAAGCACAGCACTCTCCATTGAAGTGAATGAGAGACATCGGCTCCTCAGAAAAAAAGTAAGTGGAGTTGTTCATCATTATTAATTTATCTTCAATGCTTTTTTTTGGTGTGTGTGTTTTCAATGTGATTCTATATGTTACTGAATGTTTATGAATGTCATGGTGTTCATAAACATTCAATGGCCCTGATAACTGTGATGCTTTTGTCAGCCTGTGACTCAAGGGTGAGAGCCTCACTGGATGCCAAAGCCATTCTGTGAGAGCAGCCAGATCTCTGTGCTCCACTGTGCTGCATTGTGTTCAGCCACTGTAAGCTTGGAGCGGGACTGCCAGCGGGAGATTGCAACAGGGAGCATGTTGGAATAATCTACATGAACCAGGAGCAGGTGGCCTGTGATTTCGCTGCAAAAGAGAAAAAACAAATTGGTCCACACAGATTTAAGAAATAGGCCTGTGTCTGACTATTCTGATCTCTGAAGAATCACATGAAGGACAAATGAAACAAATGCAATTGATCAGATTTAAACCAGCTTTAAAAAAATCATTTGATATACAACCATAAACCAAATAAAGAAGAAACAATTGCACAAAGAGTTAAAGAAAATGTGGTATGGGTGAGAGAGAATTTTATGTTCATCAACTTGGTCAGCTACTTAATGGAAGTCATGAATTCTGCAGATGCTCTTAGACTCATTTCCTTGCCATCTACTTTTATTAGGCCAACCAGTAAAGTGAGAAAGGCACAAATATGCCTTAAAAATACTTCCAGTAAAGTTAAAGCCAAATATTGGTTTTGCTGGATTGCTTTAAGCTGTCCTTTGCCAGCAATGATTTTCCCCTGACTCCTTCTCTCTTTCTCGGTTAAGGATTTGGAATCCTCTCTTGATTAAAATATAGGTGGACTCTAGAGCTCTGTATGGTCTGCATTCCGCCCATTCAGCAGACACCCAATCACACACTAATGATTATTCACAGCCCAAGTGTGACTCATTGCACCAATAAACATTTTAGAAACATTGATTTGGATGTAAATTCAGTCACATATGCTGACAATTAATTGGATCCAATGGTGTTGAATGCTTACAGCTTTTCATCATGTCATCCACCACTACATTATATATTGTAATGAAATAATCCTTGAATTTTTACAACTTCTGCTTCAGAAGTGGGGCCAGTGGAGTGAAATACATCACCTTAGTGTTGTCAGATCATTCCCGACGGCTTTTAACAAAGTAATACAATCCTACCAAAGATAGGTGAGTATATACTAAAGTACTGGTCCCTGATCTTTCACAATTATGCTATAAACGTGTTCTATTTTTGCCTAGCTATGTAGAATAGCCCATAAGTTTCCACCCTATGGCCAATTTGCAGAAATCATCCCAAATGAACGCCCATTTAAGCCCAAATTAACCTACCTGTATGTCTTTGGAATGTGGGAGGAAACCGGAGCACCCGGAAGAAACCCACACAGACACGGGAGAACGTACAAAACTCCTTACAGACAGCAACGGGAATTGAACCCTGATCGCTGGCACTGTAATAGCGTCGCGCTAACCACTACGCTACCGTGCCGCCTTGGGCCGGAAGGGTCTGTTACCACGCTGTAAATAAAAAAAACAATTCCCCAATACTACTTATGAAGCAATGTCCCAGCACATAAAGTAACACTGCTTTACTGCTACAATGTTTCAAAAAGAAACATCAATACCATTTAATCTTCTATTTTCTCTGTTTTCCCTGAATAGCACAGATTTTGTTTTAATCATTACCATGGCAAACATGTTATGAAATCTCTCAGAAATAATAGACTTGAAAATGAAATACCTTTTTTGTCACTGGGAATCTATAAATCATATTTCCCCATGGACACCCTGCAATATCTGATATTTGATATCTGACACAGTGCATTAAAGCAAACAATTTTTGGGTGTTTCCTTAAATATGCTTTGACCTTTCTTTCTTCAATTCTAAATATTTTACCTGGCCCCACAAATGCTGTCTTTGGCACTATTTCTACGTTTTTGCAAACATTTGAAAATATGCCTTGGTTTATACTTTCTGTTCTAATTTAGTTATTAAAATTTGTGCCATCACTCAGAAGACCAGCACTTTTTGCTCATCACTAGTTGGTCAGTGGTGATGTGGGTGCTCTCACAGTGCTATTTGGGGAAGAGAGTTAGATAAGATATCTTTATTAGTCACATGTACATTGAAACACACAGTGAAATACTTCTTCTAGCGTAGAGAGTTCTGGGGGCAGCCCGCAAGTGTCGCCACACTTCCGGCGCCAACATAGCACGACCATAACTTCCTAACCTGTACGTCTTTGGAATGTGGGAGGAAACCGGAGCACCCGGAGGAAACCCACGCAGACACGGGGAGTACATACAAACTCCTTAAGGACACTGTCCGGATTTGAACCCGGGTCGCTGGCGCTGTAAAGCATTACGCTAACCGCTACACTATTGGACTCACCGTCGATGAAGGACTGGTGATATATTTCCAAGTCAGGATGGCTTGTGATTTGGAGGGGAATCTGCAGGTGGTGACCTCCCCATCCACCTTCTGCTCTTGTCCTTCTTGCAAGTACAGACTGCAAATTTTAGAGGTGCTGGTAAAGCAGCCTGGACAAATAACTACAGTGCATTTTGTAGATGGCTCATACTTCAGCCTCAGTGGCGGAAGGAGTGAACGTTTAGGCCAAGGTACAGCGTGGAAATCAAGGGGACTGCATTGATTGAATGGCCTTGCACAATATTAGTGTTGTTGGAGCTGTATTCATTGAAGCAAGTGGACAATACTCCATTATGCTCCTGATGTGCCTGGATTTTGGAACAAAGGCTGACCATTTAGCCTGAGAGTATACAGAGTTCAATTAACCATTCCCTGAGACATAGACTGAGGAAAGGAACAGCCCAGAAGATCCAGAGGAGAACCATGCATGATAATAGATAGGCGAGGCAAGTGTTAATGTCAAGAAAATTTCTAAACAGAGCTTAAAAATTTCTATTTACCTTTTACAAGAAATCATTTCTCAGGCGCCTCGCATATTTACTTATTTAATTAGAAAGGATGTACTAAGGTAACAATGACTATATGAATCTTTTATTAAAAACATTTTATACTTTCTTTCAAAGGCATCTGAATGTTTCTTTGTAAGCCATGTGGACTAAGGCAAAAAATATACAGACTGTTACAAACTTGTTAATGTCAATGTCACTCAGTGCATCTGCTAAAATGCATAAAGGCAGTGGAACAGCAATGTTCAAATCCTGCTTATGGAATTATTTAAGTAACAAATGGATTTTTTTTCTTCTCCACAGAGCTATTAGTGGGAATTGAATACTTCAAAAGATTCAAAAGAATATATACAATGTGGAGGTAGAACGGTTGGAATTAGCAGTGTATAAAAGGGGGCTGAGAATAAGGTGGGTGGGTAAAGTGAAGGCTCAAAGCATGAAGGCATTGGACTGGGAGCCAAGAAGCTAAATATTATAGAAATTCAATGAAACCAGGCTGGAGACAATCTGGGATACACAGATACACATTTTAATTGGCCCAGGTTCAAGGTATTAGACAAGGTCCAGAAGTGACCAGATCTAAAATTATATGCTGGAGCACAGAGAGAGTTAATGGCACCAGTGAGGGGCAGAACATCAGGCTGTTGGCAGGAGGCACCAAAGAGGTGTAAATTTCAAAAAAACTTGGACAAAAGAATAGAAGGAACAGAAGGATAAGGCCATCCAGCCCTTTGAGTCTACTCCACAGAATTAGAATCAGATTTATTATCACTGACATATGATGTAAAATTTGATGTTTTGTCGCAGCAGAACAGTGCAAAGACATAAAAAATCTATAAATTACAAACATAAATAAATAGTGCAAAAAAAAATAATGAGGTTGTGTTCATGGGTTCAGGGATTGTTCAGAAATCTGATGGCAGAGGGGAAGAAGCTGAATTGTTGAGCTTGGGTCTTCAGGCTCCTGTACCTCCTCCCTGATGGGAGTAACGAGAAGAGGATATGTCCTGGATGGTGAGGGGTCCTTAATGATGGATGCCGCCTTCTTGAGGCACGGCCTCTTGAAGATGTCCTCAATGGTGAGGAGGTTGTGCCCGTGATGGAGCTGGCTGAGTCTACGCTCCTCTGCAGCCTCTTGTGATCCTGTGCATTGAAGGCTCCATACCAGGACATGATGCAACCAGTTAGAATGTTCTCCGCTGTACATCTATAGAAATTTGTCAGTCTTTGGTGATACACCAAATCACATAGAACATCGAACATGGAACAGTACAGCGCAGAACAGGCCCTTCGGCCCACAATGTTGTGCCGACATAGCTAATCCCTCCTACCTACAGATTGCCCTATCCCTCCATTTTCCTCTCATTCATGTACCCATCTAAGCCTCTCTTAAAAAGCCCCCAGTGAATTTGCTTCCACCACCTTATCAGGAAACGCATTCCAGGCATCCGCCACTCTCTGAGTAAAAAACATACCCCTCATGTCTGTTCTGAACCTACCCCCTCTCACCTTAAATGCATGGCCTCCTCATCTCCTCAAACTCCCAATGAAGTAGAGCCACTGGTGTGCTTTCATGTTCATGTCCATGGCTGATCTACCTCAGCACATTTTCCTGCACTATGCTGTGTCCCTGATGCCTTTAATATCCAGAAATTTATCAAATGCTGTGTTGAATGATTCAATTATTGAGCCTCCATAAGCCCTCCAGGTCAGATAATTTAAAAGATTTACTTCCTTCTCAGTGAAGAAATTTCTCCTCGGCTCTACCCTAAAAGGCATGCTCCTTGTTCTGAGACAGTGATTCCTGGTTCTAAGACTCCTCAGTCAGAGGAAACGTTTTCCCTGTGCACACACTCTTGAGGCCTGTGAGGGTTTTTTTTAAGTTACAATGAGACCGTTTCATTTTGTTCAAAACTCTCAAGAATACAAGCCTGGTCTACTCGATCTCTCCTCAGAAGGCAAAACTGCCATCCCAGAAATTTGTCCAATGAACCTTTGCTGCAGTTCTTTTATTGCAAGTATATCCTCTTTGAAGCAAGGAGACTCAAACTGTACACAGTACTCCAGTTACAGATTCACCAAGGCCCTATTTAATTACAGTAAAATTTATCGTATTCAAATTTTCTTATAACAAAGACTTATGTATAATTTGCCTTCCTGAATGTCTATTCCCCCACATGTTAGTTTTCAGTGATGCGTTTGAGGTCACATGGATCCCTTTGGACATCAACATTACCCAATCTATCCTCATTTAAAAGCTACAATACTTTTCTATTTTGTACACAGATGTGGATGGCCTCACATAGAACATAAAATAGAACATAGAACAATTACAGCACAATTCAGGCCCTTTGGCCCACAAAGCTGTGCCGAACATGTCCCTACCCTAGAAATTACTAGGCTTACCCATAGCCCTCTAGTTTACTCAGCTCCATGTACCTATCTAACAGTCTCTTGAAAGACCCTATCGTATCAGCCTCCACCACCGTTTCCGGCAGCCCATTCCACGCACTCACCACTCTCTGAGTAAAAAACTTACCCCTGACATCTCCTCTATATCTACTCCCCAGCACCTTAAACCTATGTCCTCTTGTGGCCACCAATTCAGCCCTGGGGAAAAGCCTCTGACTATCTACCCTATCAATACCTCTCATCACCTTATACACCTCAATCAGGTCCCCACTCATCCTCCATCTCTCCAAGGAGAAAAGGCCGAGTTCCCTCAACCTGCTTTCATAAGGCATGCTCCGCATTGCAGGCAGCATCCTTGTAAATCTCCTCTGCACCCTCTCTATAGCTTCCACATCTTTCCTGTAGTGAGGCGACCAGAACTGAGCACAATACTCCAAGTGGGGTCTGATCAGGGACCTTTATAGCTGCAACAATACCTCACAGCTCCAAAATTCAATTCCCCGATTGATGAAGGACAATACACCATATGCCTTCTTAACCACAGAGTCAACCTGCGCAGCTGCTTTGAGTGTCCTATGGACTCGGGCCCCAAGATTCCTCTGATCCTCTTGCCAAGAGTCCTATCATTAAGACTATATTCCGCCAACATATTTGACCTAACAAAATGAACCACTTCACACTTATCTGGGTTGAACTGCATCTGCCACTTCTCAGCCCAACTCTGCATCCTATCTATGTCCCTCTGTAACCTCTGACAGCCCTCCAAACTATCCACAACACCCCCAACCTTCGTGTCATCCGCAAACTTACTAAACCACCCCTCCACTTCCTCATCCAGGTCGTTTATAAAAATCACAAATAGTAAGGGTCCCAGTACAGATCCCTGGGGTACACCACTGGTCACCGACCTCCACTCAGAATACGACCCTTCAACAACCACTCTTTGGCTTCTGTGGGTGAGCCAGTTCTGGATCCACACTGCAATGTCCCCTTGGAATTTTTCCACATTTCAGGTGGTGTGCCCACGGGAATAGGTGTAATTAAATACTTGGGTGCAGTCAGGAATGAACACAGGTAAACATAGCACCTCAATGTGACAGAGCAAGTAAGCATTTTCTGTTGTATCAATTGCCCATTCTCCTGTCTCAGATATTTATCCTCCTGAATGCTTCTGCCAAATTGGAGGAATAGCTGGCTGTCTTCCTGTAAGAGTTCTCAATAAAACTCAGAGCTTTCTAAATTGCATTAATCTTTTATGTGACCTCCAGTAAAGCTCTTTCAAACAGGACGAGCTGGTCTGAAGATCTTTACACATCCTGCCCTTGTTACCTCGCTATTCCTATTAATAATTACAACAGAGAGTCAGCAGCGCACGCATAGGTCAGTTTAAATGCTGGAGGGGTTTAATTTTGACTGGCTTGTTGTCATTTTCACTGCTTGAGAGTCGCTACACCTTAAAGTGCTCCTGTTAAAGGCCGTTACTGGCAAAAAACAATTAACATGCATCACCATAGTTACAGAGAAGACTGAAACTCTTGAACCCAGAACTTGGCCTCTTGATGCCAGGAAGCTTGAGAGCATGTGACAAAGGAAAGCATCTGTTCAAATCCACAGCTTGTCAATGTGATACTTAGTTCTTTATTCCTGTTATCTCTGGATTGTCACTTTACCATGAAATAGGGCATAGCCTGCCTCCAAATATCTTTGGCATTTTTTTTGTTGCCGTTTCGGATGTGAGGGAAAGGGGAGGGAGAAAGGTCTCAAGAGCTGCACACATTGTTCATCATGATGACACTAAGCCTAAGTGAGACAAAAGTGGTTCTAACATGCTCTGCTTTGTGGTTGCCTTGGCGAACATTTCCATCTCATTTCTTGGCAGTGTAATTCTTCATGGAAAACATGGAACTTTCGCAAGAATGACTTGTATTCATAAGGTGGTATTCACTGCCCTTTTCAGGATATCCCAAAATGCTTTAAATCCTATAATGTATTTGTAAGTGCAGTCACTGCTGCAATAAAGAAAAGCTTTGGAGGGGTGGGATGGCAGAGGGATTAACATTTTAACAATTTGAAAATGCATCAGGGTGACCTGATGGAAGTATATAAAATTATGAGAGGCATAGAGAGGGCAGATAGTCAAAATCTTTCTTCCCAGGGTGGAAATGTCAAATATTCGAGGGCACAGCTTCGAGGTGAGAGGGGGAAGATTTAAAGGAATGGTGTGAGACAAGTTTTTTTTATATACAGAGAGTGGTAGGTGCCTGGAATGCACTGCCAAGGGATGTGGTGAAAGATACAATAGCAACGTTTAAGAGGCACTTAGGCAGGCATATGAACAGGCAGGGAATGGAGGGAGAGACATTGTGTAGACAAATAGGATTATTTAATTTGGCATTATGGTCAGCACAGACATGGTGGGCTGAAGGGCCTGTTCCTGTGCTGTACTGTTCTGTGTTCTATGTTCGGTGTCACCATGTCCACACCAAGTCTGAACTCCCCATTACTTTCAGCCCAATGTGGAGTGAGGTAGGAGTAAGTTTTCTCCAGGGGCAAAACCAATATTTACATATTTTAATAAGATTGTGCATCACAAATTTTTTTGACAATTGTTTAGATTTTACAGGTGGGCCAGGTAGAGAACGAGAGAACTGACAAATAGTACGAACAGGTAATTAAGTCGCTGTGGTCATGAGTCAGAACACCCTGGACTCAAGGCTAACTGTCTTCTAAACAAACAAGTACTGCCTGTCCATGACCAAACTACCCCTGAACCTACCCCTCCATCACTATAAGAACTTCAGAACTGCCTGACACCTCTGATCTATGATTTCCAAAGCTCTTGGCCACCTATTTCTCCTGCCACACCACTGATCTCTTTAAAATTGTGCTTTACATTAAGCCATAGGGAATTCTAAATCCTTTCCATTTTGTTACCTCCATCTCCTTCCATGTTCATGGGATAAAGCCATACAAGGAAGAACTGGGAGACTGTGAACATAATGCATTGGGGACAAGCACATTTTAAATCAAACTTCGCTGGGTTGAGATTAATTCACTCACACGTACACAAGAAAAGAGGAGCAGAAGTAATCCAGTTGGCTCCTCAAGCCCATCCCGCTGTTTAATATGATCATGGCTTATCTATGCTGGCCTCAACTCCAACTCTGTGCCAGTTCGCCGAAACCCTCAATTCCTCAATCTTTCAAATATTTACCTCCCTCCATCTTAAATACCGAGGTAAACAACCATTGCCGATCCAGTGTCTCTTAAGAACTAAAATGCTCCATCCCAGGCAACGTCCTGGTTAATCTCCTCTGCAAACTCTCCAGTGCTATCACCTCCTTCCCACAGTGTGACGATCTGAACTGCACTCATTATTCCAGTTGTGGCTGAACCAATGTTTTATGAAGTAGTATCATAACCCCCTGCTCTTATTTTCTTAAGCTCCAGCTAATGAAGGAGGGGTGATCTGTTGGAAGTGTATAAAATTATGAGGGTCATAGATAGGGTGGACAAGCAATATCTTTTTCCCATTATTAAGCAATCCAATACCAGAGGGCATGCATTTAATGTGAGAGGGGGTAGGTTCAGAAGAGATGTGAGGGGTAATTTTTTTAATCAGAGAGTGGTGGATGCCTGGAATGCATTGCCCGACAGGGTGGTGGAGGCAAATTCATTGGGGGCTTTTAAGAGGGGCTTGGATGGGCACATGAATGAGAGGAAAATGGAGGGATATGGCCATTCTGTAGGTAAAAGGGATTAGCTATGTCGACACAACATTGTCGGCCAAAGGGCCTGTTCTGTGCTGTACTGTTCTATGTTCTGTTAAGTATCCTGAATGCCGTCTTTACCACCTTATCCACTGTGTTACCATCTTACAGAGTCATAGAATTATACAGCATGAAAACAGGCCCTAAATTCCCCATGGCTTAATAAAGTCCTAACCTATTCAACCTTTCCCTGTAACTCAGGTCCTCGAGTCCTGGCAACATCTGTGTAAAATTTCTCTGCGTTCTTTCAAGCCTATTGATATCTTTCCTGCAGGTAGGTGACCAGAATTGCACACAGTACTCTAAATTCAGCCTCACCAACACCTTACTCAATGCCCTGATTTATGAAGGCCAATGTGCCACCCATTATGACTCTATCTACCTGTGACGCCACTTTCAAGGAACTATGGGTCTGTATTCCCAGGTCCCTCTGTTCTACCACCTCAAAGCCCTACCATTCACTGTGTAAGTCTTACCCTGGTCTGCCCTCCCAAAGTAGCGGTTAGCGTAAAGCTACTACAGCACCAGTGACCCGGGTTCAATTCTGGCCGCTGTCTGTAAGGAGTTTGTACGTTCTCCCCGTGTCTGCGTGGGTTTCCTCCGGGTGCTCCGGGTTCATTCCACATTCCAAAGACGTACGGGTCAGGAAGTTGTGGGCATGCTATGTTGGCGCCAGAAGTGTGGCAACACTTGCACACAAAAGATGCATTTCACTGTGTATTTCGATGTACATGTGACTAATAAAGATCTCTCATATCTCATCTCACTTGTCTGCATTAAATTCCATCTGCCATTTCTCAGCCCATTTTAACAGCTGGACAAGATCACAACACAAGCTTTGACAGCCGTCCTTGCTGTCCATTACGCCCCAACCATGGTGTCATCCACAAATTTGCTGATCCAGTTTACCACATTATTATCTAAATCATTAATATCTACCATTCCTTTGCTCATTTTCCCAGTAGATTTAGATCCTGTTGTTCCCGTAGATATCCTTTATCATAGTCCACCACACCACCAATTTTGATTTCATCCACAAACTTACGAATCATGTCACCTCCATTCTCACCTAAATCATTATATATATGACAATAACAGAGGACACAGCACCAATCCCTGCTGCACACCAGGCCTCCGATCTGAAAAGCAACCCTCCACTACCACCCTCCGACTCCTTCCATCAAACCAATGTTGTATGAAAATGCTCAGATCACCTTGGATCCCATGTGATCTCACCTTCTGAACCAGCCTGCCAGGTGGGACTTTGTCAAAAGCCTTACTAAGGGTAATGTAGACAACGTCTACCGCCCTGCCCTAGTCAATCCTCTTGGTCACCTCTTCAGAAAACACAATCCATGCTGACTCTCCCCAGTCAGCCCTTACCTTTCCAAATGCAGATGAATTCCCTTCAGTAACTTTCCCACCACTGATGTAAGGATCATCAGCCTGTAGTTCTCTGGCTTGTCCTTGCAGCCCTTCTTCAATAAAGCCACAACATTAGCCACCCTCCAGTCTTCTGGTACCTCACGTGTGGGCAAGGAAGAAACAAAAATCTCTGCCAGGGCCCCGGCAATTTGCTCTTTTGCATCCCACATCATCCAAGGATACACTTGGTTTGACTTCAGGGATGTATTCAACTTTATATGCCTCAGGACTTGCAACACCTTCTCTTTTGTAATATCGATATGTTTCAGAACAGTGCAGTTCTCTTCCCTGTATTCCCTAGCTTTCATGACTTTCTCCGTGGTAAATACAAACAAGAAGTATTCATTTAAGACCTCGCCCCATCTCCCATGGCTCCACCCAAAGACAACCACAGTGATCCTTAATGGAACCTCGCCTCTCCTTGGTTACACTTTTGCTTTCAATATACTTATGGAATCTCATAGGATTCTCCTATACCTTATCTGGCAAGGATATCTTATGCCCCTCTCTGCCCTCCTGATTTCCTTCTTGTGTACTCCTGCATCCCTTGTACTCCTCAAGGAATTCTTTTGATCCCAGCTGCCTCCTTCTTTTTCCTGACCAAAGCCTCAGTATCCCTCATCAGCCAGGGTTTCCCAGTCCTGCCAGCCTTGCCTTTCACTCTGACAGAAACATGCTGGCCTGAACTCTCCCTAAATTACTATTAAAAGCCTCCCACTTGCCAGACATCCCCTTACCTCCTAACAGCCTTCCAGTTAACCTCTGCAAGCATCTTCAGGGACTTCCCAATCACAAACACAACCCTTGTCCTTTTCCTTAATGAATACAGCTGAGAAGTATTCACTTAAGGCCTCACCTTTGTTCTCTGGCTCCATACACAAATTACCACTTTGATTCTTAATGGGCCTACTCTTTCCCTGGTTACATTCTTGCCTGTAAAATACATATAAAATGCTTTGGGGTTTTCCTTAATCTTGTCTGCCAGTGATATTTCCCCTCTATACCCTCCTATTTTTTGTAGCCTCCCCTACAGTTAGTAGTCCTGAAGGACCTTCCCTTCTAATCCTATACACAATGACATGTGGCACCAAAAATGATAGATTACAACCTGAGAGGTCCTGTTCTTTAATCTCTGATGATATGTGCTGTAGTTCTAATCTTTCTAATTTGAACTAGACATAATGATGGGAAACACTCAGATCGTCAGACAGCTTCTGTGAGGAGTAAATCATAGGGTTAACTTACCAGATCCATGAACTTCCATCAGAAATGTCAAATATATTAGCTTGAATCATTAAGCTTGAGTTTCTCTCTTCACAGAGCTTTTTTCCTGACTCCTGTGTGTTTCCAGTCTTGTCTGTTTTTATTTCAGACACAGCATCTGGCTTATTTTGCTTTGTGTATTATTAAAGAATGCAGAAGCTTAAGTGTCAGCTCCCACTGGCACTGAAGTATCACAAGAAGTAAAGTCTACATCACTTCAGACAAGCATTAATAACAGGGAAAGTAGGATGACTGCTCAAATGAAGCAACAAATACATTTCATATGCACAATATGTGTGTGCATATGTTTGGAGTGCCTAATTTCTGGGCTTGTTACTCTTCATAAGATTGTTTCAAGGAGAAGGATCTGAATAAATGGCTACTTTAATTAAATTGTCCAAAGACCAAGGCTCTGTGAGCTGGCAAGAACAAAACAAGTAACCTGTACTACCTTTCATCAGATGAGAATTTTCAGTCAGCATGGCAATGAGGTTGTGCTGGTTTCCTTTTAGCATTATTAGTCAGTGGTCCCTGCCTTCAAAATGTGACCTGCATGTGTGCAATGCTGTCATGAAGTCTGGCTGTTATTTGAGGCTGGCATATCATCTGGAGGCTGACTAAACAGCAGCTGAAAAAGGTTCATCAATGCAAATGTTACGATGTTGCTGCACGAGGGCATTTAGTGTCTCTCTCCAGAAGCTGGACTTGCCCTCAAGTTTAATGTTAAAAATTCCTGCATGGCTGACTGCTGAAAGTGCAAAGTTGGACAACAGCAGTAAAGGAAACAATATGTGACCTCAGTAAACAGGGTAAGCAAGAGCACATTCATGCAACCAATTAGACTGAATGGTTGAGAAATGAGCAGGATAACATATGCAAAGGAAGTGTAAATTAGAGTGAGGGAATTCAGTGTCAAATCAAAGAGGAGGAGCAGGAAAAGGTTGGCATAAAAGAGAAAAATAAAGAAGCAGAAAGGAAGAACAGAAAATATAGAATTTAAATCTCCAACAAAAATTACATTTTGGAGGAATGAGTTGCAAGACTCAAAGCTAAAGTTTAGTTAGAAATAAGTTATTTGGCACTAATGAATGCATAATATTAATTGGAAAAACAGATTGAGCTGCAGGGGATTTATCTTTTTGGGGCATTTATTTCTCATTTATGTTGCAGCTTCAGTTTCACACCTTTCAATATATTCCCACAGTGATCCAGTCTGTGAGATGCTGTTTTCAGCAATCTAATGACGGGGCAGCATAACTCAGACAATCTTTAAACTTTTGAGTTTAACTGGATACTAATACCTCATCTGAAGTTGCTACACTGTTTGCACATAATTAATGATGAGTGATGTTATTCTCGCCATTATCTTGACAGCAAAATTAAACTTTCTGCTGTTTCTTTGGTGGTTCTACAGAATTCCTGCCATTTTTACAGGAGAAAATTCACAGAAACCCTTCACAAGTCGATACGATCCATGCCCAGATTCATAAGCAATGACGCATTACATTTTTGAAGTCTTAGATGGAAGTTGCTTGATGCTGAAACAGAACTCAGCAAGAAAGCAGAGGAGAATATTGCACCATTAAAAAAAATGGCAATGATTCACTTCACCCCAATCTGTACAAGTAAGATGAATTTAAATTTTTAAAAAAGGGAACAGAGAGGAATGACACACATTTACAGGTAAAACCACTGATAAATTGAATTAACAAAACACCGCTGCCTAGAAACTCAACCTAGTTGGTAGTGTTAAACCTGTTATATAGTTCTGGCAATGCAGTCGTACTTCTGACATTCACTAACATGAACTTCATTGGAAGCAAAATGGAATGCATAACAATTACCATATAGCATGCTTAGAATTTCTAACCGGAATGAATTTTGATGCATGTATCAAATGACTTGGATTGGCTGCAATGTTTAGTTCTGTTAATAAACCAAAGAGAATACTGTAAGCAGGCAATGTCTGAGCAAGAGGACTGAACACTTGCCTCCAGATACTGCAAGTTCAGCCAAACTGTTCAACTACACTTACAGTACAGGGATGTACCCAACATTGTGGGAAATTACCCAGGTACATCCCATTCACAAAAAGCAGGACACATCCGACCTGGCTACTTCCCACCCAATCAGTTTTCTCTCAATCACCAGCAAAGTAATGGAAGGTGTTGTCAACAGTGCTAGCAAACAGCACTCACTCTCCAATAACCAGATCACTGATGCCAGGTTTAGATTTCACCAGGACTGATCACAACTCATCATAGCTTTGGTCCAAATGGACCGAAGAGCTGAATTCCAGATAGGAAATGAGAGGGACTATCCTTGAGATCAAGTCAGTATTTGAGGGAATGTGGCATGAATGATTCCCAGTCAATGGGGATGAAGGGAGAAACAAGAGTCAGTACAAAGGTTGGAGTCATACCTCATACAAATGAGATAGCTGTTGGAAGTTAATCATCCCATCCCTGGGATATCACTGCAGGAGTTCCTCAGGGCAGTGTCCTCAGCTCAGCCAGCTTCAGCTCCTTCACTGATAACTTTGCTCCGTAATAAGATCAAAAGTGGGGATATTTGCTGATAATTGCACAATATTCAATTCCATTTGCAATTCTTCAGTAAATGAAGCAACCCATGTTTCATGCACCAAGGCTTAGACTACATTCAGGCATGGACGAATAAAATTGATATCACAAAAATGCCAGGCAAGTACCATCACCAAGGTAAGGGAGTCTGACCACACACACTTGCATTACCATCACAATAGCATTACCATCACCTGCATTCGCCAACATCAACATCCACAGCTCATCATTGACCAGAAGCTCAGCTGGACCAACCACATAAATACTGGCCAGGCCAGAGGTTAGGTGCCCTGTGTCAAATGGGGAGTTCATTGAACAGCAGTTAAAACATCCAGTGAAAGGGCACACAGTCTCATTCCTGACATCACCTCCAAGGCACAAACCAATTATTCTTGCAGCACCCTGCAAACACATAGAGTCTACCATCGAGGACAAGCACAATTTGTGTATGAGAACACCACCAAGTGACACACCATTCTGATTTGGAAAAATATCGCCGTTTTTTCATTGCTACCAAATCAAAATGCTGGAACTCCCTGTCCAACAGCTTTGTATCTTTTCCAGAAGGACTGTAGTGGTTCAAGACCTTTGCCACCTTCTGAAGGGCAATTAAAGATGGTAATAAATGCTGTCTTAGCCAGTGATGCCAATTTCTCAAAAATGAATTTAAAAAAAGTCCAAATTACTGTGCTGACGCTGCAAGCTGACCTTCATCATAGAAAATGAAAGTTTGTGAATAAATACTAATTAATTCCATATATATGGTACAGTAAGAAAAACACTGTTATTGAGTTTTGCTGTGTGCATCCATCTGGAAACCAGTGCCATGCTACATTTAAGTTATCATTTCTATGTTGATGCATTATGAGCTTGTGGGGCATCTAAACTAAAGTGGTAATATGAACCAGTGGACCTTTTCTGAGTACACAAAAGATTTGAGGTGTGCTTTCTCTCTAGGAAACCATCTCACCCCTGTTTAAGGTTCCATAGACTACCATATTAATTTCAGATAAAAGAGAGACAGGTAAAGGCCAGAATCCCCCAGGTCCTAAGAACTTGTCTTTTTCCCAGATCCAGTCAAAGTACAAGTGCTTCACTGATGTAACATATTTGATAAATGACTAATGCAACTTAATGACTACTCTAATTTGGATTTTCTTTGCAGATCTGAGCTAACACATTGGATAGAGAGACCATCAGAGTATGTTTTGCTTTCAGCTCTCCAGACAAACCTTTGAAGCAAAATTATGCATTTTCCTGATTTAGGGGGTGTTAAGCTTCTTTCAAAATCACTCAGTTAATGTGTTGAAAAGAAAGATTTCTTTAGAGTAAGGACTAATTGAATTATATCCTTAAATGGATGAAGTAATGGTGTTCGCTTCATTAAAATGATAATGAAGCTTATGATTATCAAACTGCTTAATAATTGGTGTTAGTTCAATGAAGATGTGACTAATTATAAATAACATCAACAGAACTTTTCTTTGGTCATCTTTCACTGGTTTCAATCCCAACAGACAAATGTTATTTCATTCAACTTGTCATTAAAATTTCTTAGTCTCATTGATACAAACTTTAATTCTTACAAGTAACTTGACACATATTTGTCCTTCAACTAATGTTACTAAAAACACAAACCATGATCGACCCTGTCCAATACCCACACTCACCCCACGTGATTTATCCATAACTATAACATTGTGGCTCTGTTGGCTTTATCGACCTGTAGGCTTAGATGCCATAGACATACCAGAATGCTGAGTGGGTCACTGGGTCTCAGGCAGCAGATCCTAAGACCACCCCCTCCTCCTCACCTCCCCATCCACCACCCACCACCCACCCTTGAAGATTCTGATGACCTTTTGACAATTCACTTCTGGGAAGGGCCATTTTAAATATTTTTAAATTTCTGAAGATCAGACACATTCAAAAATATTCTCAATAGGTGTAAATAAGCAGAATATTAAAGTTATTAATATAATTCAAAATTAAAATAATAATAGTCACAGTTTAAATTAGAAATTAATGAAAAAAGTGAACAAAAAACACATCATTTACCTCAAATTAATTTTTCAATCAGCTCAGTGGCACTATTCAGATGAATGGGGTCATGCAACATACAGCAGGAGTAAAGCCAAGGTGCCAAGTTCACTTTGGACATTGGTGCACCACCAATAGACTCAGTGGTTAGTCCAGCAGTGGAGCAAGAGACCAGATGTGCCAGCGCCTGACCTCTAAAACCATCTCCAACATCAATGCTTCAACACAGAGCTATGGAAGTTAGAAACAAGCTGGGTGAGGTGGGGAGGAGCAGGAGGTGTAGTGGAGGGGAGGTGGTTGCAAGGGTTTGTCACCGGCAATACTTTGTGGAACCAACAACCATCCATTAGCATGATTTTGCCCATCATTAGAGTGCAGTCCAGCAGATGAGGAGAATGCTATTTACACACTGAATCTGAAACGCATAATGTGAAATCGTGGAGACAGATCTGGAGGCAGCTTTCGAAAAGGAATTTGAAGTACATTTGACAAGGAGGAATTTAAACAGTGATAGAAAAAGATTAGAATAATACGAGTGACCAGATATCTGTTTTGAAGGCAGGCACTGATATGATGGTCCAAAGGCCTCATTCCATGCTGTATGTTTCTAGGATATTATTTTCAATAGAGGCTTATAGAATTGCCATTGTGTGAAAAGACTGGTTAAAAATGCAGACACTATATTACTGGCAGGATCATTCTAGTAAATTGCCACGGTAAATAAAGAAATATCTAGTTACTCATGACTCTCCTGTCTTATCTCAGTACATGTGACAATAATAAACCAATCCCAATTCCAAGATGTATTCATGGAGTAATACTTGTGTCAAAATAGTTGACAAAAGCATGCCCTATGAGTGGCATAAACATTCACCTCTAATAACCCCATCAATAAAGAAAGAAAAGAATTTGCATTCATAAGAAACATTGGTCATTTTTCACTGTTACAATTGATCTCACATGTTGTAATTTCCAGACTTAAAGTCAGGAATCCTGCAATTTATTCCTTTCAACAAGCTCAGCCGACAACTGGACTTCGTATTTCTGAAACCATGTGGTTTGCAAACTCTCAATTTCTCATTTTTCAGTCTCTGTTTTTTACCAAATAAAAAGACTAACGTATGACCAACTTAGAAGGAACTGCCCCACACAATCAAAGAAAATGTACTTTTCTATAGTTTCAATACACTATTGTTTTAGGTTCAGGGCTCCATTAAACACAAGTCAATACAACAAAAATCACTCTACTTTTCACTCCAAGCTCATGCAACTTCAATTTTATTCCCACCTGACATGAAACAGCAACACAATACTTTGGCATTTATTGGCACAAACTTGGCATTCTCATTTGGAGAAGCTATGAGGACAGATGGTGTGGGAAATGCAAATGCGGTGGTGCTAGAGTGGAAGGGCGATATCTCTGTGGCACTGCTGAAGTCTATGCTGTGCCCAACCCATGCTACACCTGATCTTAGGATGTTTGACTTTGTCACTGACAAAGCAAGAATGCTTGATTCCCTACCATTGTCTCATCTCAATTGATTTTCATGAACTTAGTTCTGCATTTGCATCGGTGCATTTCAGAAGAGACCTTAAACCAAAACCCCATTTGCTTTGTCAATCACAGGTGAAAAATCCCACAATGTGATTCAAAGAATGTTGCTCAGCATTGAACCCTCAACCAGACGAATAAAGGAAATTAGCTGGTCATTTATCTTAAAATGTCTGTGCATTTTATATTTTCCTTTCCCATTCATAATAAAAAGACAATTCATAATAAAAAGAATTACATCTTGGAAGCAAAATGTGGTCACTTTTTCAGTGTAAGTTCTTTCACTTATGAGAACAAACTGTGAAATAGTTTGCATAATACATCAGAAATAATTTGCTTTGTTTATGAAGTGTTTTTTAGTCATAAGAAGAACATGGAAAGACCAAAGTCACTGACTTTAATCCCTGGAACAAACTCTGTTTCCTCATAAAAAAAAACTGCAGATGTTGGAAATCTAAAATAAAAGTAGAAAATGCTGGAAATACTCAGCAGGTCAGGCCACAACCTTGGAAAGTGGAACAGAGTTATTGTTTCATGTGGATTACCTTTCGTCTGAACCTCACCTGAAGCATTAACTCCGCTTCTCTCTCCACAGCCTGACCTAATGAGCAGTTCCACCATTTCCTCTAAAATGATAGCAACCTCCACCTCTCCCAGCCACGTCTTAGACCAATCTCAACTGTCGTATTTGACCCCAAGATAAGGTTCCAACCACATATTGATCAACAAAACCAATTTCACCCTTGTACTCCACTCCTACTTTAGCTCTTCTGCTGCTGAAACTTTTACCTAATCCTGTTACCTTCTAAATTTGACTATATCAATCAACATTCTGACATTTTGTTCTCCAACAACGGGATCATTTAAATCTCTGCTCTCTTCATCTTACCTTGCACCATATCCCATTCGATAAATATTCCCTCACAAACTGGACTGCATTGCCTCCTGATTAAGCAATATATAACCTTAAAATTCTCATTTTTTAATCTCAAATCCCTCCATAGCCTTGTTCGTTCTATCTCTGAGAATTCCTTAAAGCCCAAAAACTAAGATATCTGGAGTCGTCCTCCCGTGGCCTTTGGATCATGCGTAACTTTAATAGAGCTTTCACTGGTGGTCATGCCTTCATCTGCCGAGATCTAAAATTTGTATTCCTTCCATAAATCCCTCTGCTGTTTATTTTGCTTCCTTTATGTTGTTTAAAACCAATATTTTGAATCAACAATTTGGCCATTTCCCCAGATATCCTCTTCTGTAGCTCAGTGTCAAATCTTCTTTGTTAATGTTTCTCTGAAGCACCTGAGAACACTTCATTATGATAAAGGCATTATATAAATCCAAACTGCTGTCATTATTGACACCTATTCTTTCTGATAACCACAGTGCAGAAAGCTTTTAAAATCAAATTCTAAATAACGTTTTGAAAAGAGACCTGTTTTCTTGATTTGATTCCTCCTGCATTTCATGATAGCCTGACTAAATTTCAAGACGTGGTGCAAAATAAATATGAGATCAATTGGAATTGAGCACGATCTTCTCTGGTCAGACCTTGCTTTATTTCCCTCATGCAACATATCTATGTGTGTCGATTTTTAATCTCCCTCTAAATGAGGCTGGGCAGCTGGCTCTCAGAGATCATCCTCATTCAACCAACCTTCCTCGCCAGAAGTTGGAGGTCCTGTTTTGGAACCTTCTTCCAGTCTGGGCTGCTTGAAATTACACTGACCCAGAGTGTTGTGTCTGTGCCTGCTGTTCTGCTGCTAATGAGTCCCAGTCCTCAAAATGGATAAGGACTCCTGCTGTTAAGTTGGGCAGTTTCCCAGCGTATTCTGCTCATCACCTGTGGCACTGCATCAGCTCTCTATAAGAACGATCCAACTCCGGACTCTTTCCCCTGTTACACTGTATCTTGTTTGGAGACATAAGAGACGGTAAATGCTAGAATCTGGAGCAACAAACAATCTGCTGGAGGAACTCAGAGGGTTGAGGAGCATCTGTGGGAGGAAAGGAATTGTCAACATTTCGGGTTGAAACCCTGCATTGAGGTTTTCGATCTAGTTTCTTGGGTTGTGTGTCACATAACTCAAACAAACCAAATGGTGAGTTTATTGTGAAAGCCTGGTCTTAACTAAAGATGCAACCACAGCATAAAAATGTTTAGCTCTGTAACATAGTTCCTTAAGAAGATAGCAACCCTCAATCTTAAAGTAACATTCATCATTGAATGGATGCACAAGAGACTGCCGATGCTGGAATGTGGAGCAAAAGACAAACTGCTGGAGGAAGTCAATGAGTCAGGCAGTATCTGTGGAGGGAAATAGTCAATGATTCAGGTCGAGAACCTTCATCTGAACTGCAGTGGAGTAGTAAAATGGAGACACAAGAGACTACAGATGCTGGAATCTGGAGCAAAAAGCAAACTGCTGGAGGATGAATGATGAACGATGAACAGATGAAGGGTCTCGACCCAAAATGTCAACTGTCCATTTCCCTCCACAGATGCTGCTTAACTCTCTGTTTCTCCAGCAGTTTGTTTTTTGCTCCATTTATCCTTGAAGATAGTATCACAATCCAAATTTATGACACCCATAACCTAGCTATTGTTTTATATTCCCTTTACAAAGAAGGACAGTTACTCAGGGCGGCATGGTAATGTAGCGAGGGTGGCATGGTAGTGTAGCGATTAGTGTAATGCTATTATAGTGCCAGTGACCCAGGTTCAATTCCCACCACTGTCTGTAAGGAGCTTGTACGTTCTCCCCGTGTCTGCGTGGGTTTCCTCTGGGTGCTCCGGTTTCCTCCCACATTCCAAAGACATAAAGGTTAGGAAGTCGTGGGCATGCTATGTTGGCGCCAGAAGCGTGGCGACACTTGCAGGCTGCCACCAGCACAATCTCAAGAACTGCAAAAAGACATATTAACTGTATGTTTCAATGTACATGTGACTAACAACTAAATATCTTATCTTAATGACTTTTAGATAGCACACTCCACATTGTAATAACCCACTGAGATTTACACCTGCTGTTCAGCAAACTCTAACAATCATGCTGCCCTATGGACGGACAGGAAATTCAAAGTGGGCAAAGAAACAAAACTGTGGGCTTAACATGAACAACTTTACATATTCTCTTCATGGGGATGAGAATAAGGAGAAGGCAATGCTTTGTGGGGAAACCCTGGAATTTAGGAAGAATGTGAATTAGTCATAGAGCTTTACAGCATTGAAGTAGGCCCTTCAGCTCACCACGTCTATGAAACCTCTCCCGACCAATCCCACATTCTCAATAATTCCACAACCCTCCATACCCTGTTCTGATGCCTCTTAAATGTTGTTACTGTTCCTGCCTCCATCACTTCCTCCAGCAGTTCGTTCCAGATACCAACCACTCTTTGTGTGAAACATTTACTCCTCAGAACCCCTTTAAACCTCCTCCTAAATTTATGCCCTTGAGTTGTAGTTACCCCTACCATGGGAAACAGACTCAATCTATCTATCCTAACGATGCCTCTCATAATCTTATATACCTCTGTTGTGTCATCTCTCAGCTTTCTTAGCTCCAGGGAAAAACAGTACCAACCTTTCTAATCTTTCCTTATAAATCAGGCTCCTCCAGTCAGGAAACATTTTTTCTGTACCCTCTCTAGCTTAATTCACATCTTTCTAATGTGAGAACCAGCATTGCACACAATACTCCAAATGTGGCTTAACCAAAGTTTTGTACAACTGCAATATGATGACCCAACTTTTCTATTCAATGTCCGAGCCAATAAAGGCAAGCATGTCATATTCCTTCCTCACCACTCCTTCTACTGTGTTGCCGCTTCAGCAAACTATGTACTTTTACCCCAAGGACTCCCTGCTCAACAACACTCCCCAAGGCCCTACCATTCATTGTGTATGTCCTGCACTGGTTTAACCTCCCCAAAATGCATCAATTAATTGCTGACACCTTCCAGAAAAAGCAGAGATATAAATCCAACAGAAAAGAACATTGGAAACAAAAAAAAATCAACTGGCTTGCTGGTTCAAATGAGTTTCTGTTATAAGGCCCCAATCCATTGCTAGCCTTTGGTTCACTGTTTAAACACGAGTAAACCTCCACAACCTACCTTGTGACCTTGCACCTTATTGTCTACCTGCACTGCACGTTCTCTGTAGCTGTGACACTTTACTCTGTACTGTTATTGTTTTTACCTGTACTACCTCAATGCACTCTGTACTAGCTCAATGTAACTGCACCGTGTAATGATTGACCTGTATGATCAGTATGCAAGACAAGTTTTTCACTGTACCTCGGTAAAACTGACAATAATCAACCAATACCAATAAACCGAAACTAATAACAATAAATCCAATGCAATCTTCCTGATTGAAATCTTCATGTTAACACAGGTTGGTACTTCTTCCCTCACAGAATATTCTGCAACTTCAATGATAATTTATTGGGATATGTTCAGAAACAATAAACCCGCCATTATTCTGCAAGAAGTGCTTGAGCAATCAACCAAATGAAACAAACATACTGTTCTGACTGAAGGTTGTGTTTTGGGCAATTTGGCCAGGGATGAATTTGCAGGCAACACCGACCATCACAGTTCAGGAAAAGTGCCCTGTCATTTTCTGCGGGATTGGATATGCAGCTTTGAAATATCTATCACTTCACCAAACCTGCAATAGTCCTTGAGAATGTGGGTGGCAAGCTGCCTTTTCGAATGTACTCTCAGTGCTGTTAAGAAGGAAGCTTCAGGAATTTAGCCAGCAACACGTGACGTGTGGGAAAACTTGCAGAGGGCGGGCCTTCCTATCACCATATGATTGCTATTGGATCTTCAACCTCATAATTGGCAGAATTGGGGGAGAGGAAAGCAACTTGCAATGTCGTTGTGACTCATCTGCTAATAAGCCAACCATTCCAGCATCACTATCGCTGAAATTCTGTTCCCTATTTGCTCCTTGGAATCACACCCTGAGTGAGGGCATTGGGAGGCAGTGGGTGATGGGGAGATGGTGTGGTGGGAGTGGTGATCAGGGAATGGTGCTAACGGGCGGGTGAGGGGGAGTTGAGAGTGATAGAGAGTCAGGAAATGATGGGGAGTTGGGAATGGTGGGATGTTGAGAGGTGATTAGAAATCAAGGATGGGTGGTCTGGGACGAGTGGAAAGGGTTATAGAAAGTTAGAGCTGATGGGAAGTCGGGGGTCATAGGGAGTCAGGGGTGATCAGGTACGCGGTGATTAGGTGTGTGTGAATTGACATGCATTCGGGAGGTGAAGGGGACTTGGGGTGATGGGAAATCAGGGGGTTGGTGGTGTGTTGAGAGTATAATGGAAAGTCAGGGGTGATGGGAGTCCAGAGTGACAGATAGCAAGGGTGGTGAGGAGTCAGGTGGTGATGGGGAGATGAGAAGAGCACTGTGAAGACTATGTAGGTGATGGGGTATGGGGAGTGATGGGAGTTCAAGGGTCAGACTATGATGGGGGTCCGGGTTGAGGGGGCGTTGTTGCTGATGAGGAGTCAGGGGTGATCTGGAGGGGATGTTGGAAAGTCAGGGTAATGGAATTCAGTGGTTGATCGTGAGATTGAGAATGGGGTCAAGAGTTGGAGTACTGATTCTGACAGGTTGGACCTTCTCTGTGCGCCCCTTTCAGCGTACTGTTTATAAAACGCAGAGAGACCACTGACCATTTGCTGACAACTCTTGGAACAATGTGATCCAATTTCCCATGCAACATTCCAGAAGAATGCTGCATCAAAATAACATCACTGAAATACACAACAACAAAACATGGTCAAATTACTGGCTTAGATTTAAATATGGCAGTAAATGTGCCATGTTTACAGACTGAATATCCAGGGAAAAGAGTGAACAGTAGTGGGCTCATTCCTTAGCATCAGCATCTAGTTGCCAAGTAAATTTCACCACTTTACCTCAGTCTTTTGAAGAGAGCATCATCACTCCCAGTACATACTGTTCCAGAGTCACTTGTATCCTTTTGCATCTACCTTGCATCCAACTGACACTTATTTCCTCATTGTTATTTATGATGTCAGTTTTACTCAATACATGCACAATAACTGAGCATCCACAATCTTAGGTGGAGAACTTTAAAGGTCGACCTCCCTGTGAAGAAATTTCTCCTCATCTCTGTCTTAAATGGTTGACTGTTTGTCCTGAGACAGCCTATCCTTAAATCTGGATTCTGCAGTTAAGATGAAATAGTCTCTACTCTGTCAATCCCACTCAGAATCTTGTTGCAAAGAGATCACTTCTAATTCTTCAAAACTCCATTGAGTCTCTGCCAGTCTTGCTCAAGTGATTGCTTCATGAGGAAATTCAGGCAAAACTTTTGAGAACTAATCAGCTGTTTCAATGGAACAGACAAAAAAACATCTGGCTGATTTCCATTGCTAAATGCAGGGACACTGAGACTAGTTGCGATATCCCTACCTGACTGAAATCATTTCATTTAACTCATGCTGGTTATGAAAGCTAGCACCCTTCCTGCCCATAAGTGGAGTACAACAAATTTGAGACTTGGGAGGTCATGTTCACCCTCACCATCTGTCCACTAACCTGGTGGAACAGACTAAAATCTTCAACAGGTGGGCAAACCACAGCCCCCCCCCCCCCACCACCCCGTCCACCACGTGTGTGGCCAGATGGTGAGGGCCAGAATTAACCCCTTAAACATAGTATCAATGGGCTCAGCTTCATAAAGACGTTGCCATTGTTACAAAACAAGCTACAAATATACTGAAAATGAGCACATGGGTGCCAGACATTAGGCTGGTTTAGTGGAAAAGTGGTGAGTCAAGCTACCTGGAGAAAAATTAAGGATGCGCTCTTTAGAGCAGAGGTTAAGGGGAGATTTATTATTATGGAAGCAGATACCATAATGGCATTCAATAGCCATTTAGACAGGCACATGAATATGCAGGGAATGGAGGGATATGGATCGTGTACAAGTAGAAGGGATGTTTAATTTGGCATCATGCTTGGCATGGACATTGTGGGCTGAATGGCCTGTCCATGTGCTGTTATGTTCTATGTTCTATGAGAAGAGTTCACAATGAGGAAGGGTTATACCTGAGTAACTAAGGAGGAATTATTTCCACTACTGGGAGGCAGAGGACGAAGATTTAAACTCTGAAGAAGAATTAGTAACATGAGGTGATGAAGTGATTGAGACATGAAATGAAGAATCTTAAAGTGAAGCAGAATCAGATTTAATTACACATTTAAAAGTTAATTGGATGAATAATTTAAGGGGACAAATTTAATGAATTGCAGGGAAAGGGTGGAAAATGGGATGAATTGGACAGTTTTCTAAAGATGGAAATTGCCTCCTTTGGAATTGCATCACTGTATGATTACGTGTTTCATAAATGTCACAACATCAGTGAAGTAACTTCAACAATTGGTCTGATCCCAGTAATTGACTTAATGTGGTTACACAAAGTAAATTATTCTGGTCTTGTGTGCAGTCTACCAAAATAATAATTTCCCGGCTGACATACCTGCTCTGAATGGGTTAAGATTTTAATCCTGTCTGTGTATTTCAATTCTAACAAAGACTGCTATTGCATTTTCTGAAGGATCTTTGTGCTTGAATCAGCAAAAAAATCTATTATCGCCACCAGAGTTTAAGAGACCGACATGATAAAGGAAGCTTCGGACTGCTCACAGAAAACTCAGTGAAAGATTACAAATGTTTGTCGTGATGTGTGGATAAGTGGTGCTGATACAGTAATTGAAAGCCATTAGGCACCAGTCCAAACAAGGGAAGCAGGTAAAAATTATTACCCCCATTATGGAAATGACATAAAAGAACAGACCCGGCATTTAACCTACATCTTATGTGAAACCCAAAGTATCAAACAAAATATTACAGCCATTAATGATAATGCATGAAGAAACATTTCCTGATATCCATTTTGCCATCAGCAATCATGAAATTATGATGTACGTACATGGTGTATAATCATGAAATCCAATTGCACTTCTTCCAATCTATGTCGTGCATTTGGTGCTCATGATATGGTCTCCTCCACATTGGAGAAACTACTTGAATTCTCCATCCAGCTACCACTCTGTCCTTTCTTCTTCTTGCCTCTTGCATTACTTTAAAGATGCCCAACATAAGCTTGAGGAACAATATCTCATCTTCCCTCTGGGCACATTGCAGCCTTGTGGACTCAATATTAAATTCTACCTCTTCAGGTAACCATTTGTTTTCTCTAACTGTATCAGAACTGCCCATTTCTAGTGTATGTCATCGATTTGTGTCACTGACTTTGTTTTTCCTCTTCCTTGAGCACAGTTGACTTGGGGCCGGTCCTACAGTCTCATATTTTGCACCTTTTTATGTTCCTTTGTTTGCATTCTCACTCTTAACTGACCTCATCTCACAGCTTTTGTTCCATTTTTATCTCTCTAAATGCCCCCACTAACTGAACAACAACCAATCACCAACCCTGGCCTCATCTTATCAGAGATATTCCCTTTGTCCTATTCCATCCATTCTTTCCTGACCTCCTCTGCAATTTAAAGCTAATCTGGTTTCTCTCATTCCCAGTTCTGAAAAATTGTCTTCAACTAAAACATTAACTCTGTTTCACTTCTTACACTTGGCCTGTAGAGTCTTTCTAGAATTTCCCATTTTTATTTCAGATTTCCAGCATCTGCAGTCATTTTGGTTTTCATCCCATCGATTTTACGTTTGATAAAGGAGCAACAGCGAGCTAATACTCAACTTCCAGAGGTTCAATTATCCGTCAACCCCAGTGCCATAATTCAGTCCTCAGGGTCCCAATCCAGACACAGACTGACTGGTCACCCTGCCCACGCAAGGGGTTCTTCCTTCCAGCACTCTTCCAGCTCTCCCAAAATGTTCCAATGATGATGAAGGAATAGGGTGGTGTGGAACTTGCAGGGAAGCCTCCAAACCAGTTTAGTCAGGTCTAAAAACAACAGCCTTAACATCACCCAGTTTATGGTGCAGGGGTGTGGATCTATGAACAAAAGAGTGAGAGCTCAAAATCCCAACACATCAGCCTGAGAATTTTAATACAATCCAAAGAAGACCTGGAAATAAAAATGTTTTTGGATCGTCCTAGCATTTCGACCAATTCACTAATTCCTTCAGAGAAGGAAACCGCTATACTTAGTTGGGGTTGCCCAACCCCATACCAACATAATCGACTCAATTGCATTCTGAAGTAGTCCAGTAAAACACTGGGTTTGTTCCAGCTATGACACTGTATAAAGAACACTGCAAGGGCACCTGCCCCATGCAGTCTGCCCATCACAGCTACTTCAGATCTGTTAGGGATAGTCAGCAAACACCAGCAGGGTCCACATTAGGGGAATGCATTTGAAACAGAAATTATTTTTGCCTGTGACTTTGCAGCAAATGGCCCAAGAAGTAAAAAAAAATCTTTTTTTTTGGAATTGCTTTTCACAAATGCTTCAAAAGAACTACAAATCCCAGAGAGTAACACTGACTATTGACTATTACCCAGGTTCTATCAACACTGCATCATTTTCATGAAGGTGAGAATTTATTGCATGGAAGGAGGCCATTTAAAGCAATCACACCTGTGCTGCCTCTCAAAGGGCAAACAAATCACATGCACTCCCTGCCTTTTCTACATACATTTTTCAGTAACCCTATATTGTTCCTTGAATTGGCAACTATCCAGCGTAACAGCTGCTGTTTACCAAGCAAGGAAGAAAAGCCATCTCCTAGAACATTAGGTGAAAGATTCATTAAATTGGTGTGAACATTCACTTGAATCCACATGTTTCTCTCCACTGTTTACTGGGCCCAGTCCACAGTGGTAACTGCAGCTTCAGAGAAACAATATTTCAATAGGACACTAAGTCCAGTTTAATTGAAATACTGTCCCTTTTGTTCACAATTTGAGCTGTCTCAATTCCTAATCATCTGTCTTTGGCCTGAAACATTAACTCTACTTCTTCCCTCACAGGTGACCAGGATTTCCAGCACTTTCTGTTTTTATTTCAACTCCGGAAAATTTTCATAAAGCGTTGGAAGTATATGCACATTTGTAATGCATTAGGTATTTTACTGGAATCAGCAATCATTTTGTGGAATAATTTCACCTTGCATTTTTGCTGAAGTTCAACATCTCGACCCAGAACTGTTCTGTCGGCCACTTGTCCTAAAGGTGGAGTCAAGCTATTCATGCAGTGGGGTTTATTGGATCAAAGATCAGCCACTGTGAGGAATCACTTTATACTTGCAAAATACTTGCTCTGAAACTCCTTCCCAACCATTTTCTTAGATCCAGGATAGCTGACTGAAGTTAAAATCCCATGTAAGTCAGGTAATGGCTCTTTGACTTGCTCTGTCGAGAGAAGGCTCGTGGGATTAGATACAACGGTTTTGAAAATAGAACATTATCTGATTTTCCTTTGTGGAGAAAATATTACACTAGGCTTTGATGGCTGGCATGAAATCCATTAGTTCTCTGCAGCACTTTTATATAAAACAGGCCTGTTCCATTTTCCTTCAATTTGTTGAAGTTGATGGAATTGAGCACTCTTTCATGCACCTAGCATGCTTCTCTGAAATGTGAGGTTACATTAGACTATCCTCTTCCTTTCCCTCTACTGTCCAAAACCTTCCATGGAGTGGTCCAGATGCAATTGTTACTCGAGGCCTCTGCCAGACAATGCCAGGAGTCCAAAAACATGAATTAATTTGTTCTTGAAGATGAAACTAGAGAAGCGAAAGCTCCCTTCCATTATGGAAACAGGGCCCCTCCTCACCAAGGGATTTTCGCCTTCTACTGAAATCAATGACATTTATAGCCAGTAAATGAAAGGCAAAAGAAAACACAGATGCTGGACATCTGCAATAGAAATAGAAAATGCAGGAAACATTCAGCAGATGAGGGTACTTACGCTTGCCTTCATTGGTCAGGGCATTGAGTGTAAAAGTTGGGAAGACATTTTGCAGCTGCATAAAACTTTAGTTTGGCCACATTTGGAGTTCTGGTTGCCACATTACAGGAAGGATGTGGAGGCTTTGGGCATGGTGTAGAAGAGGTTCATGAGGATTTTGCCTGGATTGGAGAGTTTTAGCTGGAAGGAGAGGTAGGACAAACTTGGATTGTTTTCTCTGGAGCATCAGAGGCTGAGGGGCGATCTGATAGAAGCATGTAAAATTATGAGTAGGTTGATAGTCAGAGTCATTTTCCCAGGGTGGAAAGGTCAAATACTCAAGAGCATAGGTTTCAGGTGAGAGGGAGAAAGTTCAAAGGAGATGTGAGAGGCAAGTCTTTGTTTACTCAGAGAGTGGTAGGTGCCAAGAAGTCACTGCCAAGGGAGGTGGCAGAAGCAGATATGATAGCAACTTTTAAAAGGCATTTAAAAAGACACATGAATAGACAGGGAATAGAGGGATACAGACCATGTGCAGGGAGATGGGATTAGTTTAATTTAGCATCCTGGTTGGCACAGACAAGGTGAGCTGAAAAGCCTCTTTCTGTGCTGTACTTCTATGTTCTATAATCTAAATTCCTCCTTGTCCAGTCAAAATGACTCAATAATTTATTTCAAGATAGCACCGTGTCTGTACACGTGAAAAATAAAATACACCGAGTTGTCATGCAGAATTTTTTTGACTGTTGGACTTGTCAATCAAAGAAGTACATATCAGCAACCAAGAAAGAGACCACTCAGGGTCATTTCAAATAATCCTGTCAGAATATTGTTTCCTGTTGTTTGGCTGCAGTTCTGGATTGCTTCTACATTCGCATCACTCATATAGCTAAGTAAAACTGTTCCATTGTTAATAACTTGCTACTTAAGCTCATAAGAGCTGTTCAGAAGTAGCAATTGATTGCAGATATAAACACTGTTTGTTATCATTGCTTCGACACCCTGTTCTTCTCTCTATAATAAGCAATTCTGAAAGTAATACTCTTCTGTGAACAATTGATACAGGTTGTGCATCCAGCCGTTGCAATATCCATCTTGCAGTGACCTCAGTGTTAGCCCAACAGACAGAATAACAAGCAGCAATGAATGTAAAATGCACAACAGAATCTTGCTGCGGCCTATGGTCCTGACGCACACCCAATATTGGCCTCAGGACTCGTAAGCACTATGGGGTGACCCATAGATGCCTCTTTTACTGCCTTCACCAATATAGTAGTTGGGGCATATTTAGTTCATAATAAATGTTCACCTACTGTTATCATACTGAATGCTCAGGTCATTGGAATTATAGGTCTGCATCTCTTAATCTTGATAAATATTTTTTTATTGTAGAATGTGGACATTGCTGGCATGATCAATAATTAATGGTCCTCCTTAATTATCCTTGAGAAGGTCATGGTGAGCCATCTTCTTGAACTGCTGCAGTCATAGAGTCACACAGCACAGATACAGACCTTTCAGCCCACTACCACATCCACACCAATCATCAAGTAACTACCTACACCAATATCATTTACCAGCACTTGGTCCATAGCTGTCAATGCCTTGGCCATTCAACGGTGAGAGTTGTTGACCCAGTGATCATGAAAGAGCAGCAGTATATTTCCAAGCTGAGGTGGTAATGGCTTGCAGACAAACAGTGTTATCGAGTCGTACAACACAGACATTGGCTCTTCAGCTGATCTTTTTTACCCAATCTACATTAATCCCATTTGACTGCATTAGGTCTGTATCCTTCGACGCCTTACCTATTCAAATGCCTGTCTTAATGTCTGTTAAATGTAGTGATTGCACCTGATTCCACCACCTCCTTTGGCAATGACTTCCAGATATCAACCACTCTTAGTGTAAAAATCTTTTCCTCGGATTCCCTTTAAAACTCCTTCCTCTCACAGTAAACCTATGTCTTCTTGTTTTTGACACCCCTCCTTTGGGAACAAAAGATTCTGACTACCTACTCTATTGATGCCTCTTATGATCTTATGTACCTCTATCAGGTCACCCCTTAGCCTCCTTCACTCGAAAGAAAACAAACCCAGTTTATCCAATCTCTCCCCACAGCTAAAGCCCCCCATCCCATGCAATATCTTGACAAATCTCCTCTGAGCTCTCTCCAGTATAGAAACATGCTTCCTTCTGTGTGATGATTAGAATTGCACACAATTTTCCAAGTGATGTCCAACCAGTGTTCTGTAAAGTTGCTACATAACATTCCAACTTTTGTATTCTATTACCCGAACCATGAAGACAAGCATGCCCTATGCCTTTTTCACCACCCTATCTACCTGTATTGCCACTTCCAGAACCCCAAGCTCGCTCTGTTCATCAACATTTCTTAGTGTCCTACCATTTATTGTGTATATCCTATCCCTGTTTGACTTTCCAAAATGCATCAATTTGCATTTATCAAGATTAAATTCCATCTGCCAATGTTCAGCCTAATTTTCCATCTGGTTTATATCCTTTATAGATTTATGGTCTTTGACAAACGTCACTATTCACAACTCCAAACAATTTTTGTGCCCACCACAAACTTTCTAATCACACCTCTGATGCTTGCATCCAAGTTAATAATGTCTGTCACAAACCCAGAGGCTTTGGTGTACACATATGCCTGATGTCCACATTCTACAAGATGGTTGACATGAAGTGTTTGGGAGGTGCTATAAAGAAGTCTTGTCAGGTTGTTGGTGTATTATGAGGATGCTACACATTGCAGCCATAGGACTGAATGCTTGGGGTAGTGGGTGAATGTTGATCAAGTTTGTTCCTCTGTTCAGGTTACTGAGACAGTTTAAAAAACTAAGCAAGATTGAGACAAACGTATTGATTTCAACTCCTCCATATAATTTACATAAACAATCAGCATAGATCTTTATCAAATGACCATAAACACTACACTATTATTATTTTGATTTTGTTTTCTTCTAATGACTTCTTGTCATCACTTACTATGAATATGATGAAATCTCCAAGTTGATGCAATAAGCAATTTTCATGTTGCCTTAACTAATTATCATAATTACCTACAGATGCTTTATGGAACTTTTGACTGCAGTGGTTAGACGACAAGCAAAAAAACTCCAATCAGCTCAATTCTCCATTCACATATTTTTTCAATGCCTCATTTAAGCTTCACTCATTTTATGCTTCCTTTAAGGAAGTCATGTTAATGCAAAGAAAGTCATTGATCAGCCAATCACTCATGGCAACAGCATCCCAAGAATTCATTTTGAGGTTGTAAAATGTTTTCTATTTATTGCCAGTAAATAGAATTGTTCTTTTCTTAAATGTCCTCATTAATTCTGTATACTCACTGACTTATATATGGATTTTTTTTCAGTAAATTCATGTCTGCTATTTGTTGCAAACATTCACATTTTTGTGTTCAGGAGCAACATCTTGTTACAATAGAGGTCTGAAATATCTTGTGAAAGAACAGGTCAACCAAATCTAACAAGTCTGATACTGAGTTAGTTACTAAAAACATAAGAAAAGAGATCTATAGTACAAAGAACTCAATCTTCAAGATAAACTAGATTCCAGAAGGATGCTTTAAGACAATGACACATGAATTCATGCTTAGAATAAGTATGAGCCTGCACAGTTAACCTCTTTACACATAGAGATGGATGTGCTGAATAGGCAACCTAGAAAGGCAGAGGAAGTGAAGCATGTTATACATTTTGAGACACTGGTGGATAAATCATCGGTGGACAGGAGAACTGAAGGGCGTGAGAGATAAATGGAGTATGAACTCCTATGTTTCAAACTGATGCAATGCATGGAAATGGGCTTTGCCAGTTTATGCAACAGATTAAGGGAATCGTCAAAATGAGGTTTCCCAAAATAAATTCAGTGATGCAGAAGGGATGATTGTGCTCACCTGGGATGTAGAGTGTGGATGCTCCTGGAACTTTTCACAGAGATGTCCCAGTTTTTATTTACATCTCACCAGATTTAGTCTTATTAACAATTGTGACTGATGCTACTGTCTTTCTGATATAATGGGAAGGAAGTGCTTTATGTTACATATATATCTGTAATGTTATAAGTAGGAAAGGGTCTCTAACTGGATGGTCTGTATTCAAACAGGAAAACTAACTTTTTTTACAAAAATGATAGAACAGTATATTTCATCCAAAACCCCTGGCGATAAATCACTTCCTTTCCCTAATGCACTAAGAATTACAGAACTGTAACAGCACAGGAAGAAACCCTTTTCCCCATTGAAATTTTGCTGGATTCTGATGGATCAACACCATCACTCTATTGCCCATTATTTCCCCATAACGCTAAATGTTATGAGATTTATTTTGAGTGCCTCTCCAATTCTGAAGGCACTGATTCATTCTATTTCCACCATCCTTACAAGCAGTGAGTTCCAGATCATTACTACCTGCTCCATAAACAAGCGTTTCCACGTATCTTTCTTGTATCTCTTGACTAAAACTGGAGAAAGCTTCGCTTTATTTACCCTATCTAAACCCATGATGTTGGACACCATATCAAATCTCTTCTTTGCCTTTGTTGTTCCTCTCTTTGCATTGCCTGAATCCATTCTATAAGCACACTTATATGCATAATACATCATGAAAGGTTGGACTACATAGAAGAATAAAAACAGAATGGTTATTACAATATTCCTTTCTCCATGGCTCTTCTGAGTATCTTTGCATCCCAGAGAAAGTTACTGCCAATGCTATTCAGTAATGGCTTATTAAGATGTGACAGAAAGTCACTGAAGTATTTAAATTTGAATGGATGTACTTTGTGTCGGCAAAGAGGCCTTCCTTACTCTTACTGTTTTTACTCGTACTACCTCAATGCATTCTGTACTAACTCAATGTAACTGCACTGTGTAATGAATTGACCTGTACGATCGGTATGCAAGACAAGTTTTTCACTGTACCTCGGTACAAGTGACAATAATAAACCAATACCAATACCAAAATACACAAACCCTTATTCTACCATGTGATGTGATGCCATAGCTAGACACAACATTAACATAAAAGCAAAATACTTTGGATATTGAAAATCTAAAGTATGCTGGAAATAGTCAAATAAAATGAATATTCCAAGAGAGTTTGGACAAAATTGGATTGTTTTCTCTGAAGTGTCAGTGGCTGTCGGTACTTGATTGAAGTATATAAAATTATGAGAGTCATAGATATGGGAGATAATCAGAGTCTTTTACCCAGGATGGAAATGTCAAACATCAGAGGGCATAGCTTTAAGGTGAGCGGGGGGTGAAGTTTAAAGGAGATTTGTGTGGCAACACACTTGCCAGAGGAAGTGGTGGAAGCAGATCTGACAGCAACATTTTAGAGGCATTTCGACAGGCACATGAACAGGCAGGGGATGGAAGGATATAGACCATGTGCAGGCAGATATACAGTTTAAATTGGCATCATGATTGGCACAGACATCATGGCCAAAAGTTGTTCCTGTTCTATACTTTTCTGTGCTCCATGTTCTATAATATGATATTTCATCAGAATAGTCATCTGGTAAAAACAAAACATATATTAAAAGTGTTAATACTTGTCACAGGTGCTGCCTGATCTGCTGACTATACCCTGCATTGGTGATCTGGCAGGTTTAAAATTTTAAACCACAGCCACCCTGATTACATACTTCTCATTATCTAGGAAATGAAAGGGAAATGTTCACAATGTTTCCTTCCTCACAGATATGTGTGGGCAGTACGACACTTGCCTTCTCGCTTTCCATGTATCCCAACTGGAAACCCAATGGACGGGAAATTCCTTGGAGTCTTCACCAATCTTCTGGCAGCAACCATGGTGATGCTCCATAAGTTCCACTGCACTCCCAACAAAACATTGTAAGTAGAACTGGAGCAGCCTCAAGAAATTTCTCAGCTCATTTTCCCATTTGATATAACCCTTGCACACCTTTCTTTATCGCAATGAGCCACTATTTACCTCGATTTTTGGCATGAGTTAAACAGTATTCTTAAGGGGTAGATTTAAGGTGAGAGGAAGCAATTTTAAACAGGATTTGAGGGGAAATATTTTTACACAAAGGGTGGTTGATATCTGGAATTTGCTGCCAGGGGAGGTGGTGGAATCATTACATTTAAGAGACATTTAAACAGGCCCTTAAATAGGCAAGGCATAGAAGGATATGGGCCCGGTGTGAGAAAATGGAATTAGTGTGGATGGGCAAAAAGGTCAGCATGGATGTGGTGGGCCGAAGGGCCTGTTTCTGTGTTGTACAACTCTTTGACTCCAAACTCAGTAATGATCACCAATGAATTCTATCGCAATGTGCTTCAGCTTTTCCCTATTAACAATGCCTGGCAGTCCTTTTCATTCCAACAAAAAGGCTTGCAAGTTTCATTTTTCCACTTAATAAAGCTAACGTGTAAAAGAACTGAGATGCTTCAGGCAGAAGGCAACTGCTCCTTATCATAATATAACCAGAGAGAAGTGGATACAAATTCTATTTACCAGCACTTTACTGTAGTCTTCTATGCTTGTGAAGGTACTTCTTAACTGCTGTGAGAGTATCTACCTTCACCACCCACTCAAGCATCTATGAATTTTATCACAACATTTCCTGATGAACAATGTTTGGCAAGCTGTTTCATCCCAACAAAACCTTTTGCAATCTTTCTAATTAATAAATCTTGCAAAGTACTGAGGTCTCAATGGCAGCCAGCAAATGTGTTAAACTTCTTAATTCATTCACAGGATGTGAATGCTGCTGGTAAGGTCAGCATCCAGCTGCAGGCAGTCCCCAGGTTATGATGGGGTTCCATTCTTGAGAACTGCTCACACCCCAAACAGTTTGTAAGTCGGAAATGAACAGAAATGGTTCTGACAGGAGAGCGAGAAGGCGCGGGAAGAGTGGCCGCCAGCCGGCCTCACTGACTCAGTGAGAGAGCGAGCAAGTGAGCAAGTCTGCTCAGTGCTCCCACCTTTGCTCAGCTCAAACCAACCCAGATTGTTGCAGGCTCAGTTGCGTTGTGGGGGGGGGGGGGGGTGGGGGAGAGAAGGCCCACAGAAATGCCCGTATCCTACTTGGCGGAAGATGCCTGCCACCCCCATCCAGCTTGCCTGTCTCTCAAACATGTACAGGGCATTCATAACCTGGGGAGGACCTGTATGTGTGACTTGCTGGCTCATCCCAGATAGTTCAGATCAATCACATTGCTATAAATCCAGATTCACAAACAGGCCAAACTGGATAAGACTGGTAGATCTCTTTCTCTGAAGGACATGATTGAACCAAGTTGTTTGTTCACCTCTGACAATCTGTGACGTTTGTGAATATATGAGATAAGCTGCAGAGGAAATAGTAGGGGCAGGTACAATTACAATGTTTAAAAAGCCATTGGGACAGGTAAATAGATAGGAAATATTTAGACACATATAGGCCAAATACGGGCAAATGGGACTAGCCTCAGGTAGGCACTTTGATCAGCATGGACAAGTTGGGCTGAAGGGCCTGTTTCTGTGCCATTTTACTCTATAACTCTTACCAAGTTTAACGTCTATATTTCAGATTTATTTAATTATTTGAACTTAACTTTGACATATGTGCTGCCCCTGATCTATACTGGCATTAGCTTACATCACTTGATGTTATTAGTGTAAACACTTTTAACAAAATATCCTTTCCATCTTCTCACCATGTCCATCCACTAAATTTCCTTCCTTCTTCTTTTTAGCTATTGGCTGTTTTGCCAAGATAAAGAAGCCATCTAAATGTAATTCACTGCACTGTTATTTCACTGAATGGAATGATACACTTAGAGGTTGTTGTCATATTTCTGGTGATGTTGTGCAGAAGCATTTTCAGGTCCTTGTGGACTCAAATGACAGACAGGGTCATCATCGTGGAGGAGATGATACATGTTAACCTTCATTGTGGGCCTCCAAATGGTCTGTACTGTGCTGTAGTGTTCTATGTTCTATGTTCTATTGTTGTGCTTGCTGACAAATATTTGTATATCCTTCAGAAACAACTCAAATTTTAAAATTACCCATTTTCTTCATCTAACAATTTTTGGACAACTGTTCTGCTTCTGCGTTTTGCATTTCCACCACATCAACCTTAGCTGTTCAATAATCCTCTCACCACCTCTTTCACTCTCTACTATACCTGTTATTGTAATCTGATTTCTCCCTTAATACCTCATCAATGCAAAATATCCTTTATCTTTGCTCCTTCCCTTCATTTCTGCATCTTAAAACTTGCTCTGTCTCCATCTTTTCCCAATGCTGATAAAAGGTCTTCCACCTGAAACATTGGCTCTTTTTTTTTCGACAAAAGCTGCCTGACCTGCAGAATATTTCCAGCAACTTCCTGTTTATTTAAAGTTCTTGTCCTTGTTCAATACTTCCAATGTCCTTCCCCTTTTCAGCAATATCCTCCAGTCTTGCAATCTTTCGTGATCTTTGTCTCCTCTTTGGCCACGGGCAAGGTCCCAGAGAACCGGAGAATAGCCAATAATATTCCTTTGTTTAAGAAGAGCAACAGGGATTATTGGAACCAAGAATTATTGGCCAGTGAGCCTCACATCAGTGGTATGAAAATTACCGGAGAAAATTCTTAAGGATGGGATCTGCTCACATCTGGAAAAGCATGGACTTATTTGGGATAGTTAGCATGGCTTTGTGCAGGGAATGTCATGTCTTACAATCTTTTGAGGAGATGATGAAGATGATGATGAGGGTAGGGCAGTGTATGTTGTACACATGGACTTTAGTAAAGCACTCAACAATGTTCTCATGGAAGGCTGACCCAAAAGATTAAGGCACACTGGATCCAAGATGACTTGGTAGATTGGGTTCAAAATTGGCTTCGCCAGAAAAGACAGAGAGCAGTGGTGGAGGGGTGTCACTCTGACTGGAGGTTTGTGACCAGTGGTGTTCTGCAAGGATCAGTGCTGGGACCTCTGTTGTTTGTGATATATACCTGTACATATAAATGAGTTAAACAAAAATCTAAGTGGGCTGAGCAGTAAGCTTGAAGATGACATGGAAACTGGCAGAGTTGTAAATAATGAGCAAGTTTGTCAAAGGGTATAACATATAGAGCAGTTGGAAATATGGGCAGAGAAATGGCAAATGGAGTTTAATCTGTTCCCGTGAGGTTTTACACTTTGGGAGGTCAAATGTAAAAGGACCATTGGTGTACAGAGGGATCTTGGGATGCAAGTCCATAGCTCCCTGAAAGTGGCAACACAAGCAGATAGGATGGTAAAGAAGGCAATGACATTCTTCCCTTCGTCGGTTGGAGCATTGAGTATGAAAGTAGGGAAGTCATGTTGCAGCTGTACAAACTTCCTCTGGAGTGTTGGAGGCTGAGACACAGCCTGATAGAAATAGATACATAATTGTGAGAGGCCTAGCTTGGGTAGATAGAATCTTCTATCTCAGGGTAGAGATGTCAAATACGAGAGAACATAGCTTTAAGGTGTTGGGGGGGCAGGTGGGGGGCAGTTCAAAAGAGATTTACAAGGCAAGTTTTTTTTTTGCACAGAGAGTGGTAGCGGCCTGGAATGCAATGCAGTTGAATGCAGATACAATGGCAATGTTTAAGAGGCTTTTAGACAGGCACATGAACAGGCAGGGAAGTTAGACCACGTGCAGGCAAATGTGCAGTTTAAATTGGCATCATGTTCAGCACAGACGTCACGGGCTCTCACAAACAACAATTTGATGATGATCAGATGTCTGATTTGATTTAGTAATGCTGATGAGGGACAAGCATTGGATAATGAGGATAAGTATCCCTGTTCTTCGATAAAATGATGTCTTGGGATCTTTTACATCAAAGTGAAAAGGTGGACAGGATCTTGGTTGATCCAAAGGATAACACTCCCTTTGTTCTGTACTGGTGACAGCCTGGACTTCAGCACTTAGGTCTCAGGAGTAGGACTTGTAACTACAATCTTCTGACTTTGAGGCTAGAGCACAATATACATATTCCTTATTCCTATGTCTCACATGTCTTAGTTTTATCTTTAAAGTTTTTACTTTCTGCATTCCTTTGCCTTCTCATTCCACTCCTTGTGTAATGTTATTGATAATTAAGTCACAAACGTGTATCAAATACATGACTAAAACTTCCATTTCTGGATGCTGTCTCATGGCCAGTCCCTCAAGGTCAAGACTGGCTTGCTTCTACTCCAGTCCTGTGAGTCCGATGAGACCCACAGTCTCTGGCACTGGTGGGGCAGGAAATGCTACCAACCAAACTTACAGCTAAATGCTAAACTTCTAATGCCCTTTAGTACAAAGGTCACAGACCTTCAGGAACATACTTAAACATCAAACATCATGCATTAATAGAGAGTGAAAGCAAAAATATACAACTGCAGCCCAAATACATAGAATCATAGAATCATAGAACAGTACAGCACAATACAGGCCCTTCGGCCCACAATGTGTGCCAACCTTTAAACCTCACCTCAGACTATCTAACCCCTTCCTCCCACATTACCCTCTATTTTAAATTCCTCCATGTGCTTATCTAGCAATCCCTTGAATTCGACCAATGTACCTGCCCCCACCACCGCCCCAGGCAGTGCATTCCATGCACTCTCTGGGGAAAAAACCTTCCTCTGATATCTGAATACAATGTTGTTTGAATAATAGAGCACAATATTCAACATCATACACTGAACTAAAATAAAAATGCTCCATGTTTCTCACCAATATTGTTGCAAGTTATGTTTTAATGCAATTGCCCTGTGATGCAACATCATGCTACTAAAAATTGCATGGGCCAGATTCCCAGTGAGTTGTCAACAAAAAGCTCGAAGGAAGTTGTGAAAATAAGTGCCAGTTCCAGAAGATGGCATGAATACATCAATTTGTTCTAATTTACAAGTCTGACAACTGCAGCTTCTGCACAGTGAAGCAAATAAATCTCCCCCAAAAGATCCAATAAAACATTTAAACTTCACACAAACTGCAGCCAGAGGATTGAAAACATCAATGACAGGCATCACCAGGTTGAGATGCTCCTCCACAGTATTATGCTGACCATTTACTAATGGAAAAGCTATCAAAAGTCTTTAAGGTTTTTACTTTCTGTATTCCTTTGCCTTCTCATTCCACTCCTTGTGAAACGTTATTGATAATTAAGTCACAGACATTTATCAAATACATGACTAAAACTTCCATTTCTGAATGCCTTCTCATGGCAAAATGTCAAATGAAGTGTCATAAAGGGAAACATGAAATTAATTTAACTTAAAAAATAAAGTTTCAGAAGTCTCAAATACCTTCAATATATGCAGATACTTGAACTTGCTAACAACCATGTCATGATATTGATTATCATGAATTATACATATATAAAAAAAATCAATATTGAAAGCCCAAGATGGACTCTGGTGCAAACTGAGCATCCAAAATGACAACCAGTTCTTCCTTTTCCAGATGTGGAGCCTTTCTTATAGATAGCTAATGAGAGAGTGCAACACACACCCACCCCAAGGTTTCTTACTGAAGCATACTGCAGAACATATAGGAGACTTTCTATTGTGTGAACCCTTCTAATTTTCATTATGGTCCCTGTATACTTTCTGCCATTAATCTTCCCTGCAGTTACTTACTTATGAATGGTTCCAACCAATTTAAGTCTCTTCTGCAAAAATATCAATCATCATCCCTCCCTTATCTGGTTTCCACTTATTACCTACCAGCCTCTGTCTTTCGTCTTCCCTCTCCCTTCTCTCATCTGGCTCCCTTTCTTATGTTTTCACCTATCATGCACCAGCATCTCTCTCAACTCTTCCCCCACTGATTCCATCTGCCCATCATCCCCCCTCCTCATCTGGTTTCACCTACCATCTACCAGTCTCTGTCTCACCCCTCCCTCTCGCTTCTATATACTGGCTATCTTCCTTCTTCACTCTCAGGGTCTTGACCTGAAACATTGGCCATCCCTTTGTCTCCACCAATGCTGCTTGACCTGCTGAGCTCTTCCAGCATTTTACTCTTTACTACGAAAATTACACAAATGTACATGAATTAACAGTACAGAAGCAAGGTAATCAACCAAACTGATCTCTGCTGGATGCCTCTGCTCCACCCAAGCCCCCATTCAATCATCTTCATCCACTATTTGCAAACAATTCTTTTCCTTTCTCTTTCATGTGTTTCTCTAATTTCCTCCCAAATCATCAGTTTTGAAAATTAGGATTAAAATGCTTCCTAATTTAAAGAAGGACGTTAATGAGTTAGAAGCAATTCAGAGATGGTTCACCAGACCAACATCTGGCAGGCAAGTATTGCCTGATGAGGGAAGGTTGGAGAGCTTAGACTTGTATCACCTCAAGTTTGGAAGAGTGAGGCAGGGCTCGATTGAAACATATCAAACCATAGAAACATACATCACAGCAACAGGCCCTTTTGGACCACCTTGTCCATGTGGACCACGCTGCCTATCTACACAAATCTCATTTGCCTGCATTAGACCCATGCCCCTCTCCTTTTCCTATCCAAGTACCTGTCCAAATGCCTTTTTAAATGTTGTAATTGTTACTGAATGATTTCACATTTCTCGTTATGAACACTTTCTGTTTTCTATTTTTTTTCTTTCGGGTTTTTTTTCTAGTAACCACTTACTAATTTTTGGGATGATTATGTTTCTTTTTGATTCTTTTCTGTTTTGTTCTTTTTTTTGAATTTTTTTTTTGGTAATATAGTTTCAAATAAGAAAAAAACAACATTTTAAGTTGCATTGAACTAAGAACACTTATTTTTACATTGTTTAATTCTGGTTTCATTGTTTATCTCATTGCCTTGTCTGGATTGGAACTTTATTAACCTTGAAGTTAATTAGCAGAGATAATTTGGGGTAATGCTGTCTGTTGGTAGCTGCCAGCTGCTTCTAAACTGGTTTCTTTTCTTTGGGTGTTGGGAGGGGGGTGGGGGGTTTTCTTGGGAAGTTGTTTTGGGCTGTTGGCCAAATCTGCTGCCTAGTTACTTTATTCGTAATTCTACTGTAGTACTTTTTACCGGTTTTTTTCAATGGTTTGCTCTTCATTCTTTTTTTACCTACATTCAAATAATATTATAATGGATCGAGTTATTAATTTGCTTAGTTTTAATGTGAAAGGCTTAAATTATCCTTTAAAGCGAAAAAAGATTTTTGCCTATATTAAAAAACGTAAAGGCCTCTATTATCTTTTTACAAGAAACTCATATTCGCAATTGTGATATTTCACATTTTTTTAATCAATGGAATGGGCTCCAATTTCATTCTTCTTTTCAAGCTAAATCTAGAGGGGTTTCAATTTTTATAGATAGGACAGTTTCATTTGACCAACATAAGGTCATAACTGATACTAATGGTCATTTCGTTATAATGTTAGGGAAAATAAATAATAGACCAATGGTATTGGCTAATATTTATGCTCCAAATACAGATGACCCAGGATTTTTGAACGATTTTTGTCATTTCTACCAGACTTGAACTTTTATTCTTTGGTCTTGGGAGGAGATTTTAATCTCTGGTTAGATCCCAAATTAGATAGATCATCTACTAAATTAGTGGTTCCTAATAAATCAGCTTATTTCTTCAATCATTTTTAATGAAAACTGGGGTTATTGACGCCTGGCATTTTTTGCATCTAGAGGATAAGGAATATTCCTTTTTCTCTCATGTTCACCATACATATTCCAGGATTGATTACTTTTTTATTGATAACCAAATGATTTCATCAATTTGATCCTGTGACTATAAAGAGATTGCTCTTTCAGATCATGGCTCCTGTGCTTCTTTTCCTTAAATTTCCCTGGGCTCCCTCAGACAAATAAATTTTGGCGTTTTAACCTAACTTTGTTATCTGATAAAAATTTTTTCCAATTTATGGAGAAACAAATTAGTCTTTTTTTTTAAAGAGAATTCATCGGAAGAGATTTCTAGTCTTATTGTTTGGGATACTTTTCAAAACCTTTATTAGAGGTCAAATTATTTCTTATACGGCAAGCATTAGGAAAAAAGCTGACAGAGAAAGAGCTGATCTAGTTGATCAATTGAAACTATTAGATCAAAAATATGCTTTGGATCCAGATCTGGCTTTATACAAAAGGCGAGTTGAAATAAAACTAAATATGATCTTCTTTTAACTTATCCAATTGAAAGTCAACTTTTAAAAGATAAAGTCAATTTTACATTCATGGAGATAAAACAGGTAAATTACTGGCTAACCAATTAAAAATTTCCAGAGCTAGATGACAAATTAAAGAAATTTCAAAAGCCAATGGTGAGAGGACAACTGATCTTTTAGAAATAAATGATACTTTCAGAGAATTCTATTCTAAACTTTACGGTTCTAATTTTCCTGAAGATAATACTGTAATGGATAATTTCTTTGCCCAATTAAATGTTCCTACACCTTCCATTGAAAATCAAAAACAGTTGGATCAATCTATTACATATGAGGAAATCACTGAGGTTGTGCGATCTTTATATTCTGGAAAGACTCTGGGTCTGGATGGATTTCCTGTAGAATTCTATAAGGCTTTTTCCTCTTTACTTATACCTCATTTATGTGCTGTATTTTCGGATTCTTTTTAAATTGGGTAGGACTATCACCAATCTTTTATGAAGCTTCTATTTCACTTATTCTTAAGAAAAAATAAGAACCCAACAGAATGTGCTTCGTATGGACCAATTTCCGCTACTTAATGTGGATGTTATAATTTTATCTGAAGTTCTAGCTCATAGATTGGAAAATATTTTACCTTCAATTATATCCGATGATCAGACTGGTTTTATTAAAAATTGATATTCTCATTTAATATTCGTCATTTATTGAATATTATTTATTCTCCCTCTAAGGAAATATCGGAATGTGTGAAATCTTTAGATGCTGAGAAGGCCTTTAAATGGAATTACTTATTTAAAACTTTAGAGAAATTTAATTTTGGGCCTGATTTTATCCAATGGATTAAATTACTTTATTTATCCCCTTCTGCTCGATTCTTACTAATTTTCAAAATTCTAAACCTTTTAAACTTCAACGTGGAACCAGACAGGATGTCCTTTGAGCCCTTTGCTCTTTGATTGGCCTTAGAACCTTTAGCTATTTCTTTCCAAGAATCTAGAGATATCTTTGGGATCTCCAGAAAAGGTATTAACCATAAAGTTTCTCGATATGCTGATGATTTATTACTCTTTTATACCTAATGTTGAAGCCTCCTTACCTCCTATGCTTTCTTTACTTTCTCGCTTTAGTCATTTTTCAGGCTACAAATTGAACTTATACAAGAGTGAATTTTTTTCTCTGAATAATTTGGTACCATTGATATTAATATTCCTTTTAAAATTGTAAGAAATCATTTTACCTATTTGGGAGTGTCAATTACTAAAAATTATAAGCATTTATTTAAAGAATTTTTTTTTACCTTATTACACTATGTGAAAAGGGTTTTATCAAGTTGGTCTCCCCTTTCTATACCCTTGATTGGCCGAATTAATGCTATTAAAATGAATTATTTTTACCTAAATTTATGTATCTATTTCAGGTTTACCTGTTTTTTATTCCTATAATCCTTTCTTTGACTCTCTTCAGTCAATTATCTCTTCTTACATATGGAGTAATAAACATCCTAGATTAAATAAAGTTCACCTTCAGAAGGTTAAAAAGAACGGAGGTTTAGCCTTAACTATTTTTAGATTTTATTACTGGGCAGTCAATATACGAAGTCTTACGTTTTGATTGCATTACATTAATCAAGATGCTTGTCCAGTATGGGTTTCTCTGAAGTTAAATCTGTTAAAAAAGTTTTCTTTTTTATTATTTCTCTGCTTGGTTCTTCACTTACTTTGTCATTAAATAAACTAACAGATAATTTAGTAGTTAAACATGCTTTGAGGATTTGGTTACAATTTAGAAATATTTTTGGTTTATTGAGCTTTTCTTTGTCCAGTCTCATTTTCTCTAATTATTTTTGAACCTTCTATGACTGATATGGTTTTGAAAGAGTGGGGCCAATTAGGTATTACTTGTTTTCAGGATCCGTTTGTTCAAGGAAACCTTTCTTCGTTCGAACGATTGTCTACCAAGTACAATTTACCAAAAACTCATTTTCTACAATATTTACAAATTTGAGATTTTCTTCGATGTCAATTATTTCTTTTCCTGATAAAAGTTCATTAGATGCAATCTTTAATTTGAAACATGTTCACGATGGCTCAATATCTAAGATTTATGACAGGTTACTAGGAATGAGTAAGGTGCCACTAGATAAAATTAAAAATGCCTGGGAACAAGATTTGCGAATGTCAATTACTGAAGAAACTCTGAAATTTTTAAATTGGTTGATACTTCGTCATTATGTGCCCTTCATTCTCTCCTTCAATTTAAAGTGGTCCATGGAGCTCACCTGTCTAAAGATAAACTCTTCCGTTTTTATTCCGATATATCTCCTTCCTGTGGCAAATGCAAAAATGGAATGGCTTCTTTAATTCGCATGTTATGGACATGTCACTGTCTCATAAAATATTGGACAGAGGTCTTCCAAACTTTTTCTGTACTTTTACAAACAAATTTTAAACTTAATTCATTGACTGCATTATTTGGGATCGTTGGAGAAAAAGATATAATTTTGAAGGCTTCTGATTTGCACATTCTGGTTTTTATTTCTCTTTTGGACAGGAGGGCTGTGTTGCTTTAATAGAAGGAAGTTACTCCGCCTACTCATGCTCAATGGTTACGGATTGTTATGTCACACCTGAATCTAGAGAAGATTCGCTGTTCAGTTTTTGTATCTAACCTCGAATTTCAAACCCTGTGGGGACCTTTTTTGAATTATTTTGAAAATCTATGATTTGGGGACTAAAATGCAGATATTGGCTGACACTGTTACATTTTTTAAGGTTTTTCCTTGCTGTTTCTTCTATCTAACAGCTTCGGGTTTTGGTAGTGGGGGTAGATTTTTGTTTGTAACAAAATATTTCAATTTTTTCTTTCCTTATTAACTAACTACTATATGTGATTATTGATGTAGAGTATTGTAATCCTAAGTACAACTTAATACAATGTATTCAGTAATATTTTTACTTTCTTTTTTTGATGCATGTACTCTGTATTTTTTTCATGGATTTAATAAAAATATTGTAAAGAAGAAATGTTGTAATTGTGTCTGCCTCTAACACTGCCTCTGGCAGCTCATTCCAGAATATCACCACCCTCTGGGTGAGAAATTTACCCCTCAGATCTCCTTTAAATTACTCCCCCCTCACCTTAAACCTGTGGTCTCCAGTTCTACACTCCCTGCACCGCGATAAAAGGTTCTGACTACCCATGCTACTCATGATTTTACAAACCTCTATAAGATTGCCCTTCATCCTCCTACATTCCAGTGAGAATAAACCCAGCCTATCTAATCTCTCCTTATAACTACAGCCGTCTATTCCGGGGCACATCCTGATGAACCTCTTCTGCACTCTATCAATTGCTAATGCATCCTTCCTGCAGTGGAGCGACTAGAACTGTGCACAATACTCTAAGTGCCATCTAACCAATGTTTTATACAACTGTTACATGACACCTCAACTCTCATACTCAGTACCTTAGCCGATGAAAGCAATCATGCCAAATCCCTTCTTCATTACGCTTTCCATCTGTGTCGCCACTCTCAGGGAGCTATGGACATGCACCCCTAGGTCTCTCTGTACATCAACACTCTTGAGGTCTGCAGATCCCTGCCTGCAGTTGAGACTGCAGTTGCTGTAATCTGAAACAAAAAGCAGAATGCTGAAAGAACTCAGCAGGTCAAGTAGCATCTGTGGAGGCAAAAGGTGTACGTTGACGTTTCGGGTTGAGATCCTGCATCAGGACTGGAAGAGGGAAGAGGATAGATATACAGATAGAGCAGTACAAGAGAGGGATGGGTCAGAAGCTGGTAGGAGATAGGTAGATGTAGATGACGTGATGGGCAGGTGAAACCAGGCGGGAGAAGTGTTGGGGGGAGGCATAGCAAAGGTGAACAAAAGGAGAAGAAACCCTCAGTAGACATGTGAGTGTGCATGGGAGGAGTGTGAGTGAACTGAAATTGGAAAATTCAATGTTCATGCCTTTGGGTTGTAAGTGACCCAAGTGGAATATAAGATGTTGTTCTTCCAATTTGCGTTTGGCCTCTCTGTAGCAATGGAGAAGGCCAAGTACAGGCAGGTTGATTGTGAGAGTTAAATGACATGCAATCGTAAACTTGAGATGGCCACTGCAAACAGAGCGCAGGTGCTCTACAGAACAGTCACCTTGTCTATGCTTGGTCTCATCAATATGGAGGAAGGAAACATCATGAGCACTGAATGTAGCACACCAGGTTGGAAGGGGCGCAGGTGAATCTCTGCCTCATTTGCAAGGGCTGTTTAGGTCCCTGGATGATGGTGAGGGAGAAGGTAAAGGAGAGCTGTTACGCCTCCTACAATTGAAGGAGAAAGTGTGAAGGGACAGGGAGGGGTGTGTAGTGAGGGATAAGTGGACCAGGAAGTCAAAAAAGGGTGGTACCTACAGAAAGGGACCGGTGACTCTCACGTCAGTGGTAGGGAAGTTACTGGAGAGGATTCTTAGGGATAGGATTTATGTGCATTTGGAAAACCAAAGCCTAATTAGGGACAGTCAGCATGGCTTTGTGCAGGGCAAGTCATGTCTTACTAACTTGATTGAGTTTTTTGACAAGGTGACGAGGGTGATTGATGAAGGTAGAGCTGTTGTAGAGCCAGCCAAATGTGAAGTGTTGCACCTTGGGAGATTAAATGTCAAGAGACAGTACACTGTTCATGGCAAGACTCTTAACAGTGTTGATGAGCAAAGGGATCTTGGGGTCCAAGTTTATAGCTCCCTGAAAATTGCCACACAGGTTGATAGGGTGGTAAAGAAGGCATATGGCACACCTGCCTTCATTAGTCAAGGCACTGAGTTCAAGAGTCAGGAAGTATGCTGCAGCTTTATAAAACTTTAGTTCGGCCTCATCCGGAGTATCACATTCAGTTCTGGTCACCCCATTATAAGAAGGATGTCCAAGCTTTGGAGAGGGTGCAGAAGAGGTTTACCAAGATGCTGCCTGTATTAGGGGGGCATGTGCTATGAGGACAGGTTGGACATACTTGGGTTGTTCTGTCTGGAGCAGTGGAGGCTGAGGGGAGATTTGATAGAGATTTATAAGATTATGAGAAGCATAGATAGAGTAGACCACCCGTATCTTTTCCCCAGGGTTGAAATGTCAAATACCAGAAGGCATGCATTTAAGGTGAGTTGGGGTAAGTTCAAAGGAGATGTGTGGGGCAAGTTTTTTACATAGTGGTGGGTGCCTGGAATGCGCTGCCTGGGGTTGTGGTGGAGGAAAATACAACAGGGGCATTCAAGAAGCATTTAGATAGGCACATGAATGTGAGGGAAATGGTAACATATGGACATTGTGTAGGGATTAGTTTAGTTGGGCATTTTATTACTAATGTAATTGGTTCGGCACAACATTGTGAGCTGAAGGGCCTGTTCCTGTGCTGTACCATTCTACGTTCTAAAGCGGAAAGGGAGGAGAGGGGAAGATGTGATTGGTGGGGGGATCACTTTGAACCTGGAGGGAACGGCAAAGCATGATATGTTGGGTGTGAAGGTTGGTGGAATGAAAGGTGGGGACCAAGGGACATCTTCGCTGTTTTGTCTGGGAAGAGATGGGAGGGGTCAGAGCAGATGTGTGGGAAATGGAAGGAATGCATGTGAGGGCTCCAACAGCTATGGCAGAGGTGAAACCACATTTCAGGAAGAAGGGGGACATTTTAGAAGCTCAAGAACGGAAGGTTTCATCTTGATGGAAAAAACTGAGAAAAGGGGATGGCATCCTTACAGGGAGAAGGATGGGAGGAGGTACAGTCGAGGTAGCTGTGGGTGTTGGTGAGTTATAGAGATATCAGTGGCAAATCTGTCTCCTGAGTTGGAGACTGAGAGATCCAGAAAAGGAAGAGCAGCGTCAGAGATGGTCCAAGTGAATTTGAGGGCAGGGTGGAGGTTGGAGATGAAGGTAATGAAACTGATGACAGTCCTCTTCCCTCACAGTCCTGATGCAGGTCTCAACCTGAAACACTGACTTATGGCTTTTGCCTCCACAGAATCTGCTTGGCCTTCTGAGTTTTTCCAGCATTCTGTTTTTTGTTCCTAAAATCCTAAGGGTTCTTGAAAAGGCTGAATGTGAAGAGGGTATTTCCTCTTGTGAGAGAACTCGAACTGGGGGGGGGGGGGGGGGGGTCTCTGATTAAAAATAAGTGCCACCTTTTAAGAAAGAGATTAGATTTTTTTTCCCCTCAGAGGGTCAAGAGTCTTTGGAAATTTCTTCCTCAAGGGAGCAGAGTTTTTGAATATTTTTCAGACAGAGGTAGGTCAGCAGTCGATAATTCTGGATAAGCAAGGGGGCTGGGAGTTGTGGAAGCAGGAATGTAAATTTGAGGTTCCATCAGATCAAACATGAATGGCAAAGCATGCAAAGTGACCTCTTCCTGCTCCTTATTTGTATTCTCATAAAGAGTGATCTTGGGACAACAAAGCCACACAATGGAAGGCATTTGACAATGCACGTGGTCAAATCAGTTGGGCATCTCTGCTGTTATCAGCGTTATAGTAAGCAAATGATAAAAGGAAATTGCTCAGAGGAACTGTGTGTAGTGCTGCTCCAACTTGCAGACCTTCCTCCAATTATCGAAGTGAACAAAGGCTCAAGTAAAGCATGGCATAAATAGTTCAGAGTCCTCAATTAAAGTGCCGGAGGTGGCCAGCTTGATTGTATCAAGTTCAACACTTCTTACGGTCTTGCCACCAGAGCAGCCATTTGTTACATCCAAGAATCTAACACCATTGACAGCACAGTTCAAGGAGAAAGGCTACCAGATTATTAACAACTACGGTGCTTGTTCAGTATAAAGGATGCTGTGAATGACACTGCCTGGATAAGAGATGATACAATTCAGTTTCACTTATTAAGAAAAAAGCTCATGAATATTATTATCTCATTGTCTTGACCCTGTGAAGAGTTCAATGGCATCTGTGTAAGAGAATGATGAAAAAAGAATGATTCCATGTTAAACCTTTTATTTTTATACCTTACTTCTGAAGCAGTGCAATGTCATGGACTATAATGATTCCAACACAAAGCCAAACTAAAAGGGGTACAGTTTGCATCACAGTCTTGTGTGTTTTCAGATCTCCCTGCTGCAATATTGAACAATCACTCTAACAAGAGTTTTTCCTGCAATCTGCCCCTTCTCTGAAAATGCTGACTCACCCTGAGTGTTAAGACGGCTGACAGCAGTTCACCCTCTTTACCCCTGGCTGGCTATAAAGCTCCATATCTGGAAAGCACATACCAGCTCTCATATCAATGAAAGCATGCCTCAATGATGACATTCGCCGTTGTCTTCAGAATGCTAGGTCAAGCCTTTGGCTGACTGAGAAAAAGTGTATTCAATGATTAAGGTCTGAAAAGCAGCCCAAAACTCGTGATCTACCAGACAGCAGTGATTCCTGCTCTCTGGAACACCATTCAGATGTGAACCATCTAGAGAAGGCACCGCAAAGTGCTGGAGGGATTTCACCAATTCTGTCTCAACAAAGTCCTCCAAATATACTGCTGGGGTAAGTTAACCAATATCGATACTCTCTCCCAGACCTTCATTCACAAAATTGTGGCACTAATTACACTCAGCCAGCTCTGATGGTCATGTCATGTCATTTGGATGCCTGATGTTATACTCCTGAAAGAGACACTCTATGTGTCACAGTGAGAGCTACAGACATAGGTGGAGAAAGGAAATGATTCAAGAAAGTTGTGTCTCAAATCTTCATGAACAAGTGTAATATCTTCACTGATACATGAGAATCCCTGGCCCATGACCATTCAAAATGGAGAAGGAACATTCAGAATGGCACTGAAGACCTTCCTTCATCAAGAGAATGTGGAAGACCAGGGGAGCTGGTGGGAAGACCACGCCACTTACCATCTACGCCCCCACCTCTTCCATCCAGCACCTTCTTCCCAACCTGTTTCAGAGGCTGTGGGTCTCACATTGGCCTCATTAATCATCTCAGAACCCACAAATTTAGAATGGTAGCAAGTCATCCTCAATCCAAGGGACTACTAAAATGAAGCAGAAAAGTTTCACCCAAGTGAGCAGTCATGAACTGTGGACATTGGTGGACTTATCTTCCGCATGAAGAGTCTTGGCCCAAAGTGTGGACTGCCCGTTTCCCTCCACAGATACTGCATGACCTGCTATGTTCCTCCAGCATTTTGTTTGTTGCTCTTATCTTCCATGTCATCTGCCTTACCACATCAAATTTCCATGTACATTCCAGCAAAGGTCACTCATTACAGTTGAAAATAGAATCCATTGCCTCCCTCAATTTGACATTCAACAGCTAATTCAACTTTCACTGGGAATCCAACCTCGTTGATTGCATCCATCTGGGCAGTGACTGAAGAAAGGGAGCCTTGGGGCTCGAATATTGGGCAGCTGGAAGGATTGAGGTCGGGTGGGTGGGGGTGGTGGCTGGAGGATGGCCATCCTTTCGATGACTCTTTCCAGAGACAAATCTGGAATGAGTACCACTGTGAATGCTGAAATGGGCCAGTGGATAAGCTGGCTTAGTTTCCTTAACTCTATTCGATATGGTTTTGTCACATTTCCAGAGTGCATGTCTCCATGAGGACCCTGATTTAAATCTGTTAGAAGTGTGCAATAAAACCTCTTATGTCCAAAGTAAAGGAGTTGCCATTGCGCATAAGTTTATTTTCTAAATTGTACCACCTATCTCATTCAATTCATTCGAGATGTGAGGGCAGTGCATTGGATCTCCCGGTGAGGAATCTGTGAAGAATTTCATCTGCCAAAAGGAATGGTCAGAAAAGAGAATTGTGGCTAAGCAGTGTGTTGAAAAAGACAATGGAATGAATGGGCAACAGTGAGCAAGATGGATAAATTCACTGACTGACAATCATGGAAAAGCCAGCATTTATTGTCTTTTCCTAATTGACACTGATCCATGAAGTGTTCACCACATTGTTGAGTCTGGAGTTACAAAAAACAGGTGAAGATAGCAGATTTTGTTACTGAAGAACATGAGTAAACAAGACAAGTTTTTAACGACCATGTTGAAGTCAATGCCAATTAGACTAATTTTTGGAAATTCCATTTATTTAATTAATCATTTAAATATAAATCCGCCCGCCAGCTGCCATGATAAGATTTGCACATATGCCCTCAGTCCACAACTCTGGATGCTAATCTCGCAATTTAACCACCAGATCAATACACTCCCTTAGTTAACTGAAACTATCTTTTACTGCCTCTGTCTCTCCAATTTTGCTCATTCTACATACTGACTGTGCTGTGTGGAAACATTTTTTTACCTCAATCCCAAGTATGCACTTAAGACACATAGGAACAAGCTATTTCGTCCTTTGAGCTTGTTTCACCATTCAAATGAATCATGGTTAAGCTGTGCTTCAACCCTGACATTCCTCTTTATCACTTGAAACCCTCTCTGAGCAAAAATCTATCAATCTCATGCTGAGAAATTCATCCCAGTTTGGCAGAGCCAACTAGCAGTGGCTGCATGTGACTTCAATGGAACCGAATTCTGGAAGCAGAGTTGAATGCACAGCCGCTACTATTTAGCACTCTTAAATTTCAAGGCATCCGTCTTTTAGCTATTTGAATTTGGGTTCAATTGTCCTTCTGTCAATGTCCTTCCTGATAAAAACAATCAAGAGATGCCTTTTCAACATTATTTAAAATGTGTACATCTTCCCTCAGCAATGTAATGTTTTCATTTTGCTCTTGATCCAGTCTACCAGTGGAGATTGTATTTTCAAGAATTATTAAGGCATATGTACAAGATGGTTAAACCGGAATTGAGCAGTCTGCTATTTCTGGAAAGGTTGGAGTCTGCCTCAAATTCCCCAGGGGGATCATTTTGCAAAGTATCAAATGCAGCAGAAAAGGAGGCCATTCAGCTCACCATGCGTGTGCCAGCACTTTGAAAGAGCTCTTCAATTAGGCTTACAATCTTGCTCTTTCCTATAAATTTGCCCTTTTCAAGTATTTATCCAATTCCCCTGTGAAAATTAGTCTGGAAGCTGCTTCCCTACTCTTTCAAATGCTGCCTTCTAGATCATAATAGTTCACTCCGTAAAACATTGGCCATTTAGTTTCACAATCTATTTACTTGACATTGTCTACTGCATGAGGAAACAGCATGAATTGTTTCTAAAAATTGCCTTTTATCCTTGAAGTGTACTGTGTTCAAGAAACTTATTAACAGAAGTCTGTGTGATACTGCAGGAAGGTTTATACACCTCAAGTTTACCCATTCAAAACCTCCCCAGTCCATGACCCTGATCTATCAAAGACAAATAATGAATTTGGCAGGCCAGTGGAAAAGCAAAAGATGTTTTGTGTTTTCATTTTCAAAATAAAATATATTTCCCGATTTGCACAATAAAATTTTGAGTTAGATTTGATGAACCCATGGAGTGTGACAGAGAGATAATAATCTACCAATCACTACTGGGGATAAAGGCAGATAATGTGCAAAATATTCAAATAACATTATTTTTCTTGGCTTCTTTAGTGCAGGTAGTACCCCATTTTACAAAAACAACTTTCATATTTGGTACATCATAGAAGGAGGCCATTTGATCCATTGAACCGATGTTGGTTCCCTTCAATCTTCTTCCCCAGCTATTTCTCTGTAACTTATTCTCTCTCACATGCCCATTAACAATCCCTGCACTTAGTCAGAGAGTCATAGAGTTATACAGCACAGAAACAGGCCCTGCATCCCAACTAGTCCATGCCAACCAAGATTCCCATCTACGCGAGTCCCATTTGCCCATGTTTGGCCCCTATCCCTTTGAACCTTTCCTATCCATGTACCTTTCCAAGTACCTTTTACATGTTGTTAATGTACCTGCCTCAACCAATTCCTCTGACAGCTCATTCCATGTACTGACCATCCTCTGGGTGAAAAAGTTGCCCCTCAAGTTCCGATTAAATCTCACTCCTCTCACTTTAAACCTATGCCCTCCAGTTTCTGATTCTTCAACCGTGGGGAAAAGGCAGTGCACATTCACCCTATCTATACCCCTCATAATGTTATACACCTCTATAAGATTATCCCTCATTCTCCTACCACACACCTACACTGGGAGCAAGTTACATTAGCCATTTCACCTAATAATTTACACATGATGTAGAACTTGGGATGTAGAAGGAAAATGGAGCACCCAAGGAAACCACCCCCGCCCCCCATTAGTCACAGGGAGAACATACAAATTTCACACATACAGATCTGAAGTTAGGATCAAACCCAAGCTGCTAGAGCTGTGAGACAGCTGCACTGCCTACAACACCACTGTGCCACCCAGTGTGACTGCTACCACAAACATGATGGGTAATCATCAAGAAACATCATCATCAGTGCTGCTCAAAACACAGTGTGGAACAACCCTCTAATTGCTGACAAAAAAGTTTGCAAAAACATTTTAATCCACCAACACTAGCAGCAAACTAGCAAAGTATAAAGATGGAGCTTATTGCTTGTGCATATGTATGTGGTGGGTGTGTGTCTGTGTGCATATGGCTCTGTGGGTATGTGGGTCAGTGTATCTGGTTAGGCCTGTGTATGTGTTGTATATACACAGACTTAACTCTGAGCCAAGTTTTGCTGGCTGTGGCCAAAGGTTCTGAAGATCCACATAAGACTGTGATAAGCAAAGTGATGTGCATCACTCCATAGAATCCAACAAGGGCTGGGATAGGATTAGAATTCCCATTCACGTGAAAAGGGATTCTGGTCCTGGGAATGAAGTGAATTATTTTCTTAATTTAGTTACTTCACTTTCATGCTTTTCTGTTTTTCTTTATGTTTTAATATTTATAGAGTCATGTAGTGATAGATTTGTACAGCAAAACAAAGGGCCTTTTGGCCCACCTTATCCGTGCCAACCTTTTTGCCTATCTAGACTAATCCTAATCCCATTTACCTGCACTAAGTCTGCATCCTTCTTTTCCTTACCTATTTAAGTGTCTGTCTAAATTCTTCTGATTTGTTACAACTTTGGAGTATATTTTTAGGGCAATTTTAATTATTTTTGGATGTCTATCAATATCACATTTACAAACTGTTGAAAATGGCTCCCAGCTTTTAAGATATCTTTATTAGTCACATGTACATCAAAACACACAGTGAAATGCGTCTTTTGCGTAGTGTGTTCTGGGGGCAGCCCGCAAGTGTCGCCACGCTTCCGGCGCCAACATAGCTTGCCCACAACTTCCTAACCCGTACGTCTCTGGAATGTGGGAGGAAACCAGAGCACCCAGAGGAAACCCAAGCAGACACAGGGATAATGTACAAACTCCTTACAGACAGCAGTGGGAATTGAACCCAGGTCGCTGGCGCTGTAAAGGTGTTATGCTAACCGCTACACTACCGTGCCTAAGAGAGATTGTGAACTGGACAGCGCTGTTCCAGAGGGTGGGCCTCAGCAGTGTGCTGTCAGGGGCTGAGTCAACATTGGAATTCCAGTGCACCTTGCCACCCAACTCCAAGGGATGGAGAACCAGATTTTCTACCCTGCTGCTTCATAAGAAATGAAACAGATGTGGACCATTCAACCTCTCATGTCTGATCTGGTATTCAGAAAGCTCACAGCTAATCTTTTACCTCAGCATCACATAATTCCAAGCAAACTCACCTCCAAACTCCCAGACCTGGGACTCAACACTTCCCTTTGCAACTGGATCCTTGATTTGCTGACCAACAGACTCAGTAAGGATAGGCAGCAATACCTCCACCACAATTATCTTCAACACTGGTGCCCCACAAGGCTGCGCCCTCAGCCCCCAACTCTACTCCCTATACACTCACGATGCCATGCCAGATTCTGCTCTAACTTCGTCTACAAGTTTGCAGATGACACCACTGTAGTGGGCCTAATTTCAAATAATGATGAGTCTGAGTACAGGAAGGAGATTGAGAGCCTCGTGGCATGGTGTCATGACAACAACCTTTCCCTCAATGTTACAAAAGAGCTGGCCATTGACTTCAGGAAGGGGAACACGTTCCTGTTTATATCAATGGTGCTGAGGTCGAGAGGGTTGAGAGCTTCAAGTTCTGAGGAGTGAACATCAGCAATAACCCATCATGGTCCAACCACATAGACACAACGGCAAGTAAGCTCACCAGCTTTACTTCCTCAAGCTCTACTTCCTCAAGAAGTCTCAGCATGTCCCCTTTGACCCTCATCAATTTTTATCAATGCACCACAGAAAGCATCCCATTCGGATACATCATGGCTTGGTATGGCAACTGCTCTGCTCATGACCACGAGAAACTGCAGAGGGTTGTGGACACAGCTCAGCCCATTATGAAAACCAGCCTCCCCTCCATGGATCTGTCTACATTTCTCGCTGCCTCGGCAAAGCAGTCAACATTATCAAAGACCCCACCTGCCCTGGACATTCTCTCTTCTCCTCCCCCCCATCGGGCATAGGATACAAAAACCTGAAAGCACCTTCCACCAGGCTCAAGGACAGCTTCTATCCCACTGTTATAAGACTATTAAACAGTCCCCTAGTACGATAAGATGGATTCTTGAGTTCACAATTTACCTCTTTATGACCTTGCACCTTATTGGCTACCTGCACTACATTTTCTCTGTAACTATAACACTTCATTCTGCATTCTGTTATTATTTTCCTCTGTACCACCTCAATGCACTTGTTGTAATGAAATGATCTGTATGAATGGCAGGCAAAACGAAGTTTTTCACTGTACCTTAATACATGTGACAATAGTAAACCAATTTACTAATTTTCCAATTAATTTCCAAAAATCTGTCTTGAACAAAGTCAGGCTCAGAGCCTCCACAGCCCTCTTGGGCAGAAACTGCCAAAAGTTCACCACCCTCTGGGTAAAGAAACTTCTCAACTTGTCTTCAATAGCCATCTCCTTATTTTGTGACTTTGACTTCGGCTTCTGAACATCCCAGCCGGAATACACATCTCTCGTTTCAAGACCCAATCCAGAGTACAGAAGTGCAGGCAGGCAAATTGCATGGGCACTGAATCTGGACAGCTGCTGAATCCAATTCAACTCACCCTGCTAAACAATGGTAGCGAAATTGAATAATGCTGGAAAATGGTTGTCAGGGTTATGATTGGTTACTGATCTGCATCCATTCAAATCCAGATAGGATCACGGCATCAGCAAACGTTCACTGCGAATTGATGCAGGATTTCGACCTGAAACATCAAAAACTCCTTTCCCACCAAAGATGTTGTTCGACACGCTGTTTCTCCAGCAAATTGTTGGTTGCTCCAGATTCCAGCATCTGCTGTCTCTTGTGCTTTCAGTGCCAACTGATTGCATTAAAGCACATTGTCAAGGTTCAAGTTAGCTAACAATGATAAAAACCAGCCTGCAACTCTTCCAGGGAATATACTGTGAGGCTGAAACCGTCAGTCTTCATTTCAGAGCTCGAACCGGTGCAAGAGTGACACCCTTACTTTCCGACACAATGTTGGAGACTTTGGAAGATAAGCCGGGGGAATGATGCTCTTATCACAAAGGGGCCAGGCAATCCTCCAGGGACACACTAAAGGAGAAGTGGAAGGACATGGCTGCCGAGATCAATGCCAGGAGTAAAGTGCCCAAGGATGTGGATGCAAGAAGTCCAATGACCTCAGCTGGGTGGTCAACATCAGTCAATATATCTGCCTTTGTGCCATCTCCCACCAACCACACCCAGTTTTGTTCTACACCTCCTATAACTCACTCACCAACAATCTCTATCAGTTAATGTTCAAACCCTTCAACCTTGTTTTGTCATTCGACAAGATCCCACCTGATCCCCATGTCCCATGATTTTCTTCTGTCTAAAATTCCATCTCAGCCTTGAATACACTAAGTACTCACAGCCCTCTGAGGGAGTGAATTCCAAAGATTTACAGCCCTCTGAGCAATGAAATTTCTCCCAAAAGGCTGTTTGTTATCTTAAGACTGTGCCAGGGTCTCCAGCTGGAGGAAACAGCTTCTTGGCAACCGCCCTGTCAATCCCTGTAAGAATCTGAGGTGTCTCAATGATTTCATGATCTGCTTATTCTTCTGGTGTTATCAGTAGGCAGATGGGAAGACTCGCACTACAACTGTAGACTGGCATTGCGTAGAATGTTTGAAGCAAATCGACACCGACAGTGCCCAAATAACGAGTTCCACGAAGCCAAATTTCAAAAAGCCATAATATTTTTCACTTTAAACGTACACATAAGATTTCTGATGGGCTGGTGACCTTATAATTTAGTTTATCACTGAAGTAAAGCTTTCCTTTAAACATCAAAGGATATCTCACTCCTTATAGGAGCAGCTCCCCTCTGACTGCTGACTTTTGCAGCAACACTTGATATTGATTAATTGAAAATATAGTTCAGGATAATTTATCTACTCTCGGGTATTTTTAATGTACATTTGTGATTGACTGCTTCTTGCTTTTACTGATCCTCTTGTTCACTTTTCAACATAGTGTAAGGCATGCGGCTGGTGAGTTGATGGTTCTTGAGGGATTTCAGACCAAGGGGATATTGACTTTGAAGTTAAAGCCAGATTTTTCAGGGTTTAAGTTAGGAAGTAAGTCTTCACACAAAGGGTCGTGGAAATTTGGAACTTGTTCCTTCAAAAAGTTGTGAGGCTATGGGTCAATTGAGATACCAAGTTTTTCTGAAAGGTAAGGATATTGAGACTTCTGGAAACAAGGGGTGAAGATGGGGCTGGTCTAACTGAATGATCGAACATAGTTTAAGTGCTAGGTTGGTTTCTCTCATTCCCATGTTCCTATTTATTTCCGTTAAAGACCCCAGCCACCCGGGTCATTCTCTCTTCCCTCCTCTTCCATCGGGTTGAAGATACAGGAGCCTGAGAGCACGTACCACCAGACTTAAGGACAACTTCTACCCCACTGTGATAAGACTATGAGGTAGACTCTGACCTCATGATCTACCTTGTTGTGACCTTGCACCTTTTTGCACTGCACTTTCTCAGTAGCTGTGACACTTTACTCTATACTGTTATTGTTTTTACCTGTACCACATCAATGCACTCTGTACTACCTCAATGCACTCTGTACTAACCCAATGCAACTGCACTCTGTAATGAATTGATCTGTATGATCGGTATGCAAGACAAGTTTTTCACTGTACCTCAGTACAAGTGACAATAATAAACCAATATCAATACCAATACCAATAGCTGCTTCACCATGGAGGAAAAGGTGATGGAGTTTTGAAGATTTAAATGTTTTGGCAATTGTCAAGACAAAGACTGCGATTGTCCTTACCAAATGACTTAACATAAAACGTATACACTCTGTTTCACTGGAAGACAACTGGGATCCATGGCAGAATACTCCATAAGCCAAGAAATTATGAGGTCCACCATAGCATTTCTGGGGATTCCCTTCCAATGAGCTGTTCTTTACTGAAAGTTCCAGGCAGCAGGTATAAATAAAAAAAAATCTACTGGATATTTTATTTAGTTCCAAATTCAAAAGATGGATATTTTCTCAAACTGCAGAGGAAGGAATTTCTGGGAGTGTTCCATTAATCTACAGTCAAGTCAATGCTCTTTAATTCATTTCTTTAACATTGGTAAATTAATGAGGAGTCTTGATTAAATGCACAATCCTGATGAATTGACAAAGAATGTCAAGAAACAGTGCATAAGATCCTGACGGTAAAAAAGAGTACCTAAGATATTTGATCTGCAGCATAGACTAATAAATAATTAATCCAAGATTTAACTTTCCCCAACTGAAACAAGATCAAGGTTATACTTCCTGCTTTGTGACAAAACATTTGGGTTTTGCATACTTGGGTTGAATTAAGGGATTTGGGCAGAATGATGTGGTATTTGTCTCCTGATACTAAACGGCGTGAGGGAACCCAATGTCAAGAAATGAGTGCAAAATTTCTTCCAAGTTCTATGAGTGACCAAGGGCTTCAGCATGCAAATTATGCATTTGCTATTAATTATTTCATTATAACTTACGTACAACATAGCTTAAATGTACTTCATACAAGAATGAGTGGGATGGGCCAAATGTGTTCTTCACCCATCCTTATCTTCCCTGCAGCTGAAGCTTCTTCCCATGGCAACAAGACTGTTTTATCTGTCTCAATATGTGGAAAACAAACCATTAAAAAAGTTCTGTCAAAAAGCCGTGCTGTCAATCACATCACAAGCAATTAACAAAATTACTTTACTTCTCTCCATTATCTCCTTTCACCTTGTCTCTTGAATTTAGGGGATAATGGGATGCAGTGCTGTGGATGTCAATCACTGTCGCATCTCTTCAAAAGTAGCTCTTTTCACAATGTGATCTCAAAATCTAAGAGAAATTCAACTCTGGTCACTGATGTTAAATGAGTGCAAGAGCATGGATGCCAATCAGACAGAGATGCAAAGTGGAATCAAATCTGCAAGGAGTGGGTAAAATCGATGGCTAATGCATTTAGGACCAAAGATGGAATTTTCCTCACATAAAACACCCACAACATGCTATTTCTAGCAAGATTATCAAATGACCCTAAAATATCTGAGAACAAGAAGCAATTCTCCAGCTGCTTTTTATTCTTTTAAGTCTGAGCACAATTATGTTATTTCCCTGCCACACTGCCTGCGTGCAAAATTCAGCTCGTCAGAGCTGGTCTTTCCAACTCAATAAGATGCCATTTAATCCTTAAACATTATTTCAAGCCCTAAGACTTCATATATTTGTACATCTGCTGTGCAATAGCACTTACACTGGGGATTTGCTGTCTTATGAAGTATAACTCACCTATGACACACTGATATGACTCACTTCCACTAAAGTATGGCAGATGTCGTTCAATGACTTTACTGTTTCTTTTCATTTCTGCACATCACCAGCCTCTGCTGTAAAGCTACAGCATATAGTACAGTTAATGATCTGCTATTGTTGCATAAATCTTCAATGCCTATTTGAATAAAAGGAACCAATGTCGGCTCTTCACAATCCGAGCCTGCTCCATAATTCATTTAGCTCATGAATGACTCGTAGTTGTGGCTATGCATTTTCTTGTGGATTCCTAATATTTAACAAATTTGCAGAGTATGCAGACAAATACACATGAGGCATTAGGTGCTCAAAACAAGGTATGTCCTCTTTATTCCAGGGTTCCTCACAGATTGCTTCTCTGGTACTTTCTATTACCATTATTTCAGACTAGACAGTAGCTAGTGGCATGACATAATCCTTAATAAACAACAGCCTTTAAAACAACAATTGTTGTTCACAGCTGATAACCTACAAAACAGTGACTCAACTTCATTTACCCACCTTTGATTATTCCATGATTACTCTCGTATGATACGAGGACAGTTGGCCCATTGAAGTTATACTGGCTCCCAGAGCACAGCTATCAGTCACTTATTTCCCTGTAACCTGTTCTCTCTCACATGCCCATCAACACTCACCTGCTTTTCTTGCCATCCACCTACATTAGGGGCAATTACATTAGTCGCCAGTTAACCTACTGTTGCGTAATAGATATCTATCAAAAACTTCAATAGAGCTAGATTGTTTGGCTTTTTGTGTTTAGGAAGGGTGGGGAATTCCATGTTTCTATTGGTCTTTGTGTGAAAATGTACTTGATGATTTCACTTCTGATTGTGCGCTTGGCTATGAATTACCACACAAGAAGAAACCCTCCTCAGCATCTGCACAAGTCACTGTTACTGAGAGATTCCAATCAGGCAACCCCTTCTAAACCAAACATGTTCATGGATCCTAGTCCAATAATTAACCTCTTCTCTGATAACAACTTAGTAAACTACACTGCTTGCCCAGTGAGGTCAGTACTGATCTTCAGTGGCCAGAGTGAACTGAAATATTCCCAATGGTACCAGGAAAGACTTAACTGAAGCATAACTTTCAAACATTTATGCACCAACTCTCTTGAGACGAAGCCTAACCTTCAATGGAATTCAGAGACTTAATAAAGATAGAAAGCACATTAGGCATCAAGGTGTTGTTTGCTTGTAAGCCTTCCTCTCCGTACTAGTTGACCCATAAAATTAAAAAAAAAGATTGATTTTTCTTTTCTTGTTTTCACTGACTTCACTCCTAAATGTTGCCCACTGACTGTTTTCTTTCCCCTGAAGTGTGAGAAAAAAGGGAAGGTCGTTATGCACAACAAAACTCTGTGGATCTGATAGGGCTCCTTAAGATGACCGTTTTTCCCGTATTTTTTCAATAAGCAAAATCCAGGTGAAGAATAAAAGACCTTGCATTCTTTTAGCATCTTCTACATCCTTAGGATGTCCACAAATAGTAACTTACTTGCAGCAGAGCTTGGCATCAGTAACTTCAGACTCAGAGGCTGACCGTGTTAATGTCAATCATCATCCTGTTTTGATGGCTCAATGAACATCTCAGTAATATCCAAGAATCTCATGTGGCTGCAGAGATATTTTTGGCACGTGGATAAATTTAGAACCTTGCAGCCGAATGGCATTAATATTGAATTCTCCCACTTTTGGTAATCCCCATCCCCCTTCCCCGCAAACCACCTCCCCCCCTACCCCCACCATGCTTCTTCTCTTCTTCTCTTTCCTAACACTGCTTTTCCCTCTCTCTTCTTACCTTTTACCTACCCCCCAGTGGATCTGCTCCCATCCCCCGCACCTACCTATCTCTATCTCTTACCTGCATCTACCTATCACCTCACTGTGCCCACCCCACCTCCCCTCTTTTGTCCACCTATCGCTGCTCTGCTTTTCTCTCCTATATATTGGGCTTCCCCTTTTCCTATCTTCAGTCCTGAAGAAGGGCCCTGACCCGAAACGTTGACCGCCTGCTTTTCTCCATGGATGCTGCCTGGCCTGCTGAGTTCCTCCAGCATCATCATTTTTTTTCATCTGGATTCCAGCATCTGCAGTCCTTTGTTTCTCTGGATAAATGTAGTCATTGGGCCAGATCAGGTTGGACCCAGCTTACTGCCCAGACTCAATACCCAGGATGACCTTCTGCCCACACTTAACTGTTCTGGATGGAACGGGATCTGACCCCCTGCACCCGAGAGACATCCCATGAGCCAGAGCAGACTCTGAGAGGCAAAAAGGCCTCAGGTGGGCTGCTGCTGAAGCCTTGCCCCCAGAACACCCTGACAGCCTTTTACATCTGAACAACATCAGATGCTTTTGAACTATTTTTTAGAAATATCTTTGATTGTCAGGCGCATATGAGTAAAACATAAATGGACTTATATAATGTTAGAACATCAAAATCATTTCAAATAGTTAAAAGATGAAGAATTGGAATTAAAACATCACAATACCTCAATTTTAAAGTAAAGTAACATGAGTCAAACACTTATCTGCGCATATCATTTTACATAGGATTCCTGACCATGTTATATGAATGGGGACACTTGCCCTCCCTGGCACAAAGCTGACAGCTGATGGGAAGGACGTCTGATCCCTCTCCTCAGCATATCCAGGAGGTGGAATTAATGCTGGGTCCAAGTGTGCAGTGGGACATCTAATGTGGCTGCTGGCATCTAACCTCCAGGTTGCTTCAGATTTACACCTGTGATATTGGTATTGGTTTATTATTGTCACTTGTACCGAGGTACAGTGAAAAACCTGTCTTTCATAGTGATCGTACAGGCCAATTCATTACACAGTGCAGTTACATTGAGTTAGTACAGAGTGCATTGAGGTAGTATAGGTAAAAATAATAACAGTACAAAGTGTCACAGCTACAGAGAAAGTGCAGTGCAGGTAGACAATAAGGTGTAAGGTCACAAGGTAGATCTTGAGGTCAGAGTTCATCTCATCATATAAGGGAACCATTCAATAGTCTTATCACAGTGGGATAGAAGCTGTCCTTAAGCCTGGTGGTATGTGCCCTCAGGCTCCTGTATCTTCTACCTGATGGAAGAGGAAAGCAGAGAGAATGACCCGGGTGGGTGGGGTCTTTGAGTATGCTGGCTGCTTCACCAAGGCAGCGAGAGGTAAAGACAGAGTCCAAGGTGGGGAGGCTGATTTCCTTGATGTGCTGGGCTGTGTCCACAACTCTCTGAGTTTCTTGCGGTCCTGAGCAGAGCAGTTGCCGTACCAAGCCGTGATGCATCCAGGTTGGATGCTTTCTATGGTGCATCGATAAAAATTCAGTATGTCAAAGAGGACATACTGAATTTCTTTAGTCTCTTGAGGAAGTAAAGGTGCTGGCGAGCTTTCTTGGCTGTGGCATCTATGTGATTTGACCAGGACAGGCTATTGGTGATGTTCAATCCTAGGAACTTGAAGCTCTCAACCCTCTCGACCTCAGCACCGTTGATGTAGACAGCTGCATGCACACCGCCCCCTTTCCTGAAGTCAATGACCAACTCTTTTGTTTTGTTGACATGACACCACAGCACTAAGCCCTAGAGTCCAGAATGAGCTGACCCATGAACAGCTAGCAGTCAGCAGTTCCACTGGATGGAACATGGACCAACATAGACTGGGAAGGAGTAGGAGCATTGCATCAGAGTGGACCTTTGCTTTGTTGTTGCCCACATGGCAGGTGAATGACAAATGCTAAAAATCAAATAAAAAATGTCGATGCTGGAAATTGGAAAGGAAAACAGAAAGTGCATGAATTCATCCACTTGCCAAAAACATTTTCTGTTTTTACTCAAGACAACTGTTAGTAGGATTGGAAGTGCCAATTGATTTAATGCTATTGAATGGATTGAAAGAGCAAGTTTGAAAAGGAAGAGCGCAGTTTATTCCTCAGTAATTAAAAACGAAGCTGGTCAAAGCAAACTTGATTTTGTTTATGTTGGTGGCTACAATTCAATGGACAAGTAATTCAAAATGTGCAGCACTTTGTTGGTTTCAATTTAGGACTCTAGAATTGTGACTAGTCAGCCAATCTTGCTGAAATGTTGCTTTCAAATATCAACCATGAGTGCAGTGAACTTGAAAACTGCACAATTCACGCTGGACTCAAGAAGTATCTAAAGATAGATGACCTTCTGAGCCAGTCCTATTCTACTATTGGATACCAACAAAGATTCAATGTAATGCTTTCTCCTCCTGACTTTTCTGCATGATAGAGCAACAGTTTGAATCATGTGGGGGTGAAATATATTTCTTAACTTCCATTACATTGTTCTTTAGAACTCCACCCTGATAAGTATTACACTGGTGATAGAATGGAACCACACTAATAGAAGCTGATGAACAGCTCTAACCACAGCGTCTACATTCAATTTTAATCATAGATCTTGATACAAGAGATGCAATTCAATAGATAGCATTTGGAAGAACTAGATTTAACTGGCAAAATATACAAGGTGTAAATGGGGAGGTGTTTTTCACACCATAAACTGGTAAATTGGTTTATTATTGTCACATGTACCGAGGTACAGTGAAAAACTTTGTTTTGCATGCCATTCATACAGATCATTTCGTTCCAACAGCGCATTGAGGTAGTACAAGGGAAAACAACAACAGAACGCAGAATAAAGCGTATTATTGTTACAGAGAAAGTGCAGCGCAGGCAGACAATATGGTGCAAGTCATAACGAGGTAGATTGCAAGGTCAAGAGTCCATCTTATCGTACAAGAGGATCGTCCAATGGTCTTATAACAGCGGGATAGAAGCTGTCCTTCAGCCTGATGGTACATGCTTTTCAGGCTTTTGTATCTTCTGCTCAATGGGAGGGGTAAGAAGAAAGAATGTCTGGGATGGGTGGAACCTTTGATTATGTTGGCTGCTTTCTTGAGGCAGTGAGAAGCGTAGATAGAATCGATGGATGTGCGGCTGGTTTCCATGATGTGCTGAGCTGTGTCCACAACAGTTTAGACTCATAGAGTCATAGAGTCTTACAGCATGGAAACAGGCCCTTTGGCCCAGCTCATCCATGTCGACTGTGTTGCCCAGCGAGTTAGTCCCATCTGCCCGCATTTCACCCATCGCTCTCTGAATCTCTCCTACCTATGTACTTATCTAGATGGCTATTAAATGTTGCTAATGTGCCTGCATCAACCACTATTTCTGGCAGCTCATTCCAAATATGCACCACCCTTCATGTGAAAAAGCTGCCCCGATGTACTTTTTTAAAATCTCTTGCCTCTGATCTTTAACATATGTCTTTTTATTTTTTGCACCTCCTCTCTGGGAAAAAAAACAATGTGCTTTCACCCTGTCTATGCCCCTTATGATCTTGTATATCTCTATGAGGTCACCCCTCAGTCTCCTATGTTCTAGAGAAGAAAGTGTTAGTCTCCGCAATCTCTCCTTGTAACTTAGGCCCCCAAGTCCAGGCAACATCCTGGTATATCGTTTCTGCACTCTTTCTAGTTTAAAACATCTTCCCTATAACAGGATGACCAAAACCGTACACAATACTCCAACTGAAGCCTCACCAATGTCTTATATAACTACAACCTAATTTCCCAACTCCAAAACTCAATGCCCCAATCGATGAAGGCCAGTGTGCCAAACACCTTCTTAACGACCCAATCTAGATGCCGCTTTCAGCGAACTATGACCTTGCACTTCCAAGTCCCTCTGTTCCATAACACTGCCCAGAGCCTGACTATTCATTGTACAAGTCCTGCCTGGTTTGATCTCCTAAAGTGCAATACCTCACATTTATCTGGATTGAAAGCCATTTGCCAATCCTCAGCCCACATACCAAGATTTCTCTGTAATTGTTCATATCCTTCTACACTGCCTACAGCACCAGATATTTTAGTATTATCTGCAAACTTACTAACCATGCCTTGTATATTTACACCCAAATCAATTACATAAATTACAAAGAACAAACATCCCAGCACCAACCCGTGTGGCACTCCACTAGACACAGACCTCCAGTCCGAGAACCAACCCTCAACCATCATTCATTTCTTGCGGTCTCAGGCAGAGCAGATGTCATACCAAGAAGTGAGGCATCCAAATAGGATGATGCTTTCTATGGTGCATCGATAAGAATTAGTGAGGGTCAAAGGGGACATGCCAAGTTTCTTCATCCTTCTGAGGAAGTAGAGGCGCTGGTGAGCTTTCTTGGCTGTGGCGCTTATCTTGTTGGACCAGAACAGGCTATTGGTGATGTTCACTCCTAGAAGCATTCAACCCTCTCAACCTCAGCACCGTTGATTTAAACAGGAGCGTGTGCACCACCCGCACTTCCTGAACTCAATAACCAGCTCTTTTGCTTTGCTGACATTGAGGGAAAGGTTGCTGTCATGACACCATGCCACTAGGCTCTCTATCTCCTTCCTGTACTCTGACTCATTGTTATTTGAGATTCGGCCCACTATGGTGGTGTCATCTGCAAACTTGTAGATGGAGTTAGAGCAGAATCTGGCCACGCAGTCGCGAGTGTATAGGGAGTAGAGTTGGGGGCTGAGGGCGCAGCCTTGTGGGGCACCAGTGTTGAAGATAATTGTGGTGGAGGTGGTGCTGCCGATCCTTACTGATTGTGGTTTGTTGGTCAGGAAGTCAAGGATCTAGTTGCAAAGGGAAGTGTTGAGTCCCAGGTCTAGGAGTTTGGAGGTGTGTTTGCTTGGAATTATAGTACTGAAAGCAGAGCTCTGGTTAATAAACAATGGTCTAATGTAGGTACCTTTACTGTCCAGATGCTCCAGAGATGAGTGTAGAGCCAGGGAGATGGCATCTGATGGGGACCTGTTTCAGGCAGTTGTGTTATGATTGGAGTGTGTTGCCTAAGAGACTAGCAGAAGTACAGAGAGTTATACTGTTCAAAAGCATATTGATAAATCTTTGACAATGAGGGATTTGAGGAACTGGGAAAAAATGAACAGGCACAGACCCAATCAACAAATGACTTCTCTTTGTGCTTTCGGATTCTACACTAAGTGGATTTTTGGAGGGTCTGTCATATGAGAAGAAACTGATTGGGCTCATCTGTCCTCTAGCGTTGAGAAGAAATGAAGAGCAACCTCATTGGAACATACAAACCACTCAGAGGACCCAACAGGGGATATGCATGGAGTATACTTTCCCTGTCTAAAGAGATTTGAACTTGGGGCACTGCCACATAATAAGGAGTGAACCAATTTGGACTGAAACAAGAAAAAATTTCCTCACCCAGAGGGAGGTGAATCTTTATAATTCTCAAAAAATGGAGGCTCAGTTATTTATTGCATTTAAAACAGAGATCAGTAGATTGCTCAATTTCAGAGCAACTAATAGATATACGGATAGGGTACAGTAACGGTGATCAGGCAGCAGATCAACCAGGAACTTGTTGAATGGCAGAGCAGATTGACGGACCAAATGACCTATTTCTGCTCCTGTTTCTTATGTAGAGAAAGGGCCACAAGGATAGTTTAGGAAGGATGGGACTGAAACCACCAGTGACAGAAGGACCATGCCAAGGATATGGATAGAATGCAGAAGGAACGCTTGTTAATGCCTTGACTAGGAGAGAGGAAAGTGTCTACCTTTGGAGAGACTTAACAATCTTTGTGGGTCTTCTAACAACTATCCAATATTTTTGACATCAGGTTGAAGAGCTACTTAACATAAGAGCATAAGAAGCTGGAGCACGAGCAGGCCATGTGAAGCATCATACTGGCTTCACCATTGAATAAGATCATGGCTGCCCATTTGCTACAGCATTTCCTGCACTAGCATTATATCCCTTAATATCTTACAGAGTCACAGAGCTGTAAGATATCAAGGGATATCACATTAGTGCTGGAAAGGCCCTTCGGTTCAACTCATCCATGCCGACCAAGACGCCTAACTGAGCTAGTCCCATTTACCTGCATTTGGCCCATCTCCCTCTAAATCTTTCCTGTCCATGCACCTGTCCAAATGTCTTTTAAATGTCTCTTCCACTTCCTCTGGTAGCTTGTTCCATGTACACACAACCCTTTGTGTGGAAAATTTTGCCCCTCGGGTCCCTTTTAAATCTTTACCCTGTCACTTTAAACCTATGCCCTCTAGTTTTGGACTCCCCTACCCTGGGGAAAACACTGTGGCAATTCACCTTATCTATGCCCCTCATGATTTGATAAAACCTCGATAAGGTTATCCTTCAGCATTCTTTGCTCCAGGGGAAAAAAGTCCTGGCCTATCCAACGTTTAACTCAAACCCTCCAGTTCCAGTAACAGCCTCGTAAATCTTTTTTGCACCTTTTCCGGTTTAATGACTTCTTTCCAACAGCAGGGTGACCAGAACTGCATGCAGTACTTCAAATGTGGCCTTACCAACATCTTGTGTAGCTGTAACATGACATCCCAACTCCTGTACTCAGTGCCCTGACCGATGAAGGCGAGTGTGCCAAATGTCTTCTTCACTCCCCTGTCTACTTGTATCACCACTTTCAAGCAACTATGTGCATGTACTCCTGGGTCCCTCTTATCTACAAATGGTAGGGCCCTTTCCAAGGCCCTACCATTTACTGTGTAGCCCCTGCCCTGGTTTGTCTCACCAAAATGATCCAACAAACCCTGCCTTGAATATATTCAGCAACTGAGGCTCCGTAGCCCTTGCTCAAAGGGTGGAAGAAGCTGAGCATTTGAATATATTTAAAACTAATTTAGGGGGTGAAAGGTTATTGCGGGTGGACAAGAGTGCAGATTTGAGGTTAGAATCAGACCAAGCTCTTGGGGCTGAGAGGCCTAATCCTGCTCCTTAATCCTGTGTTCAAACACCATTTTTCCCAGGGTTGGTGAATCAAGAACTGGACAACATAGGTTTAAGGTGAGACGGGAGAGATTTAATAGGAGCTTGAGGGGCAAGTTTTTTTTTTGTACAGAGGGTGGTCCATATCTGAGCTGCCAGAGGAAGTGGTTGAGGCAGGTGCAATAACAACTTTTAACAGACAGTTGGACAGGTACATGGTTAGGAAAGGTTCAGAACGTTATGGGCCAAGTGTAAGCAAATGGGACTGCCTTTGATGGGCATCTTGGTTGGCATGGACCAGTTGGGCCAAGGGGCCTGTTTCTGTGCCATATGACACTATGACCTTCTGGTGAAGAACGCTCCTCTCATCTCCGTCCTGAAGAGCTGACCCCATATTTTGAGACTGTAACTCCAGTTACCAGTCAAAGGAACCATTTTCCCTCCATCTACACTATCAAGCCAGGTCAGAATTTTGGAGACACAAGAGACTGCAGATGCTGGAATCTGGAGCAACAAACAATCTGCTGGAGGAACTCTGCGGGTTGAGCAGCACCTGTGGGAGGAAAGGAATTGTCAATGTTTTGGGTCGAAACCCTGCATCAGTTCTGATGTAGAGTTTCGACCTGAAATGTCAACGATTCCTTTCCCCCTGTAGATACTGCTCCACCCACTGAGTTTCTCCAGATAAGAATTTTGTACACTTTTAAAAAGATTTCCTCTCTTTCTTCTAAACTGAGGAGAGTTAGTTCACTATCTCCTGTAGAATAACATTAGCTCACCTGAAAGTCACACATAGGCATTTGTTAGGATATAAAACATCTGAGGTTAATAAAACAACAATGTAATTGTTTCAGAATTCATTGGGGAAAGCTCTGATAGTGTTGTCAGGGCTCATCACAATGCAGTGAATCAAGAAATCACCTGACTCTCTCTCTCACCTGGTGCCCATTAAAGAGCAAGGAAACCTTTTGTTACTGTAGAACATACTTTGGGACTTGGAGTTAAAGCTTTAGTGCTGATTCACCCTTGGAGATTTTTTTTAGATGTGTGCATCCGGGGCCAGCCTTCACCAAAGCCTCTCATGTAGTTTCCACTTTAAACTAATAAAAGCTGGCATGTAAGGTAGTTGAGGGGCATGTAAGATAAGATAAGATTTCTCTATCAGTCACATGTACATCAAAACACAAGTGAAATGTATCTTTTGCATAGAGTGTTCTGGGGACAGCCCGCAAATGTCGCCACGCTTCTGGTGCCAACATGGCATGCCCACAACTTCCTAACCTGTACATCTTTGGAATGTGGGAGGAAACCTGAGCACCCGGAGGAAACCCACGCAGACACGGGGAGAACATACAGACTCCTTACAGACAGCGGCCGGGATTGAACCTGGGTCGCTGGTGCTCTATTAGCATTAGGCTAACCGCTACACAGTGGTACAGGGAATAATGGAGAAGGGAATGTGACTGCTCTCCCAGGAGCTGGCAAGGACCCAAAGCCTAATTCTACATCATTATAAGTACAAGATAAGTGTTGATTGAATATCATTTCTGAGCACAGTGCACATAGAACATGTTGCTTGGATTCCTTTCAAGAGTGGGAAAATTAGGTCTTTTTTTTAACTGACATCTAATTGAAGGTAGATAACACATACTGGATGAGGGTCTGCTACAACCTGGGGATTGACTTCTAAAGGAGGAAATGAAGCGTCAACAATGCAACCAGAATAAACTGTCAAGAGATGATAAATGGGTGGGTGTTCACTGCTGAAGGTTTGTCAATCTCTTCTCTCATTCCCTCCCAGTCCTCTCAATATGTCTGAACTTGTAATACCTGTTGTGTAGTTGAGAGTGAAATTAGACTTCATTGTCCTCACATCATGCCAATAGTAAATTCTCTGTTACGATTTATCCTTCTCGATCTCACTGCAGGGAGAACAGAGCAATCAGAGGTTCAATGATCGACAGAAGCTGAGGGGGACTTCAAGCTCCATGTCAAGCCCCATTAGGTTGCCGGTTGAAGATTCATCAAAGGGGATGTAGTTGGGAAACTAATATTGTGTCGGCATTTCTGGACAGGGAAAAGACTGGAGGAGGAAGGGGAGACCACTCTTGCTGTCTGGACTTGTCGGAAAATAGCTAAAATTGTGTCAACAATGGGACTTTCCAACAATAAGGAATAATTTGCATTGCTGCAGTGCCTTTTAAAATATCAGGACATTAGAAAAGCATTTTACAACCAACAAAATCTAATTCACATGTTGTCAATTTTTTAATGAATGAGAGAGAACCATCAAGTTGCGCCATGGAAGGTCCCACAAACATTAGGTAATAACGAGAAGGTTGTAAATGATGTTGGTTGAGGAATAAATATTAGCCACGAAGTCGGGTAGAACTGCTTTGCTACTGGAATAGCAGCATGAAATCTTTTACATCTATCTGAGGGAACAGGAAGAGTATTATCTAAGAGAGGGCAGGGAACCTATGTACAGTCCAAAAGGAACAGACACCAGCTTTCTGGGCTTCATCCCACATTACCATCCAACTTGCATCTCCCTGTGTACTCAGGCAGACATTAATGCCACCAGCTTCAAAACAGAAAGCATGCTCCAGCAATGAATCAAGAATTCTGTAACAAATAAAGCTTTTCCAGTTCACCAGCTTTCAAAATAAGTTAATGTGCTGAATAGAATAAAATTTGCTTCAAGACTCTTACACATTATGTCATGCTGGTTCTGGCAGTGCATTTACTCATAGCAGTAAAGAACAGTATACTGCACTCTTTGAGTCATTACCATAATTTACTCCACTACAGTAAGTAGACATTATTGATCTCCTCTATAAATAAAAACGTTATAGGATGATCACCAGTACCTGAATACAAGAGTGTTCTATAAAGAATTGGCCAGGCTTACTATAAACAAGCAGTGAAACCTTTTTTTTTGCTGACAGTTTGATGTTCCATTACAGTCAGTCATGGACAACTGATTAATGAAGCTCTCACGAGGAGAACGACTGTGCTTGTTCTCTTTTACTTGTATCTACACAATCCCTATTCTATTGAAAGAGATTACACTGACCCATCAAAATTGCTTGCCCTGATTAAAAATGGAGCTGAAAGAAAAAAAATGCCTCTCTTTCAGAACTGCAGCTTCTTCAAAAACCCTACTCCATCCCAATGAGTCTTGAAGCCATGATTCCTCTCCAGCATCCTTAACATCTGTGCCCATCTATCCCAAAGACAATGAATGAATTTCCCTGAGCAGGTTTCCAATGCACCAAAACCATTCTAACTAGTCATAAATTCCACTTTATGACTGTAACATTTTCTGTGTTATAAATATTATTCTAACAAAAGTCATGGTTCTTATCAAAGTCTTAATGTGTACTGCAGAGGAGGTTTTGAGGCTGTTCAAAATGAGATAAATGATGACCAAAATGCCACAGCCAAATCTTCAACAAGGACACACTCACAGCAGATGATATTTGATATAAATGACAGATCTCTCACTAACATAGAACATTACAGCACAGTACGGGCACTTCTGCCCACGATGTTGTGCTGACATTTTATCCTGCTCTAAGATCTATCTAACCCTTCCCTCCCACATAGCCCTCCATTCTTCTATCAGAGGACATTTTGAAGTGTGAAGCAGCACACAACTTAGGTGACACTGCACCCACCTTTTCACACCGTAAGTGGGTGCTTCCATGATCATTGGGGCATATTCTCATTACACAGTGGAAGTTCACCAGCAGTGTCTGGGCTCCATGTCTGTTGTTGGCCCCAATCTGTTTCTGCAACCAAATCAAAAGGTCCAACTCTTACTTAGAACTCCACTTACAAACCATTGATGCTCTACCATGGTACCATTGGCACCAAAGTACATTTATCATCTGATTTATGATTATGAGTCATTTAGACAGGCACATGAAAAGGCAAGGAGTTGATAGATATCAACCATGTGCAGGCAGACGTGCAGTTTAAATTGGCATCATGGTCAGCATGGACATCGTGGGTCAAAGGTACTGCTCCTGTGCTGTACTGTACTGTTCGATATTCCATGTATACAGTGATCCTTATATTTTATATAGGTTCACAAACAAATATGGTTACATTATTGTCAAGTTACTGGACTAGCACTTACTGGCTGGACGACTGATCCAGAGACATGAGTTTCCTCAGGACAGGAGCAGGAAAAAGCCATTCTCCCCTTGGCCCTGCTCTGCAATTCAATAAAATCATGGCTGATCCAAGCTTGGGTTCAAAACCATTTTTCTGCTCTCTCCCGAAACTCCTTTCCTCTCCTACTATTCAAATAACTATCAATTTCCATACAGAATATGTTCAATGTTGCTTCTTCCTCTGGGGTACAGAATTCCAAGGAGCCACACCCCTCTGGGAAAAGAAAAAAAAATCCCCCCACCTCCATCTTAAATGAGTGATCATTTATTCTGAAACTATGAATCCTCATTCTGGATGGTCCCACTGGGGGAAATATCCTCTTAGCATCCATCCTGTCAATACATGTCAGAATCCAGCTTCTATCAGGTCATGACTCATTCTTCATATAAGCCCAACCTACTTAACCTCTTTTCATACAGCAACCCCCTTCACCCAGGCATCAATTCAATGAATCTTTTTTTGCACTGCCTCCAAAGCAAACATATCCTTCCCTAAATATGAAGATTAAATTATAGACAGTACTTCAGATGCCAGCTCAGCGTCACCCATAAAGCTGTATCAAAACTTCCCTGCTTTTATACTCCATACCCTTGTAATAAAGATCAAATTTTCATTAGCCTTCCTAATTACTGGCTGTACTTGCCTACCCCATTATGTTTCAAGCACCAGCACCTTCCAATCTCTTTATACTGCAACATTTTTCAGTTTTGCTCCATTGAAGTAATAACTTGCTATTTTTTATTTTTCCTTTGATAACCTCACATTTTCCCATGTTATATTTTAAACTTGTCAAACATGATCTCCCTTTCATAAAACTAAATTAACTGCTTGATTGTCTCCTGATTTTCTGAATGCCCAGCTATTACTTCTTTAATAATGGATTCCAGCTTTTCCCCAATGACAGATATGAGCCTTACTGTTTTACAGTCTCTTGTTGTCTCCCTGTTCAAAAAGTAGTATTTGCAATTTTCTAATCCTCTGCTGCCTCTCCAGAACCCAGCAGATTTTGGTAAATCACAATTGACCCCACCATCTCTGTAGTTAGTTTCTTTGAGACCCAAGGATGCAGACCATCAGCCCCCAAGGACTTGCCAGTGTTTAGCCCCATCAGTTTGCCTGTTATATTTTATTCCAGTAATATTGATTGTTTTTAGTTTTATAGCCCTTTGTTTATCTATTTATTGTAATTTTTTCTGTTTTCTCATGAAGATCAATCCAAAATAATCATTAAGAATCTCTGCTGTTTTTCTATTATTAATTTTCCCCTAGTCTCATTCTCTAAATGATTAACATTTACTTTTATATATCTGTAGAAACTTTTCCTATCTGTTTTTATAGTACTTGCGACTTTACTCTCATGCTCCTTCTTCTCCCTCTTGTGATCCTTTGCTGCTTTCTACAGATTTCTTAATTTTTTACAACATTGTATGACTTTTTCAATTCAAAGCCGGCCTTAATTCGCTCAGTTAGCTGTGGTTGATGCATCCTTCTTGTGGAGCTTTTCTTTCTCACAGGAATATACCCATGCACCCACGCTGAGATTTATCAGAATCAGGTTTATTATCACTGACTTAAATTTGTTGTTCTGTAGAAGCAGTACAGTGCAAAGACATCAAATTACAATAAATTACAAAAAAAATAAATAGTGCAAAAAAAGGAATAACAAAGTAGTGTTTGTGGACCGTTCAGAAATCTGATGACTGAAGGGAAGAAGCTGTTCCTAAATCATTGAGTGTGGGTCTTTAGGCGCCTGAACCTCCTCCCCAATGTAGTAATGAGAAGAGGGCATGTCCTGGATGGTGAGGTTCCTTAGTGATGGATGCCACCTTCTTGAGACACGGCCTCTTGAAGATGTCCTCAATGTTGGGAGGGTTGTGCCCATGACGGAGCTGTCTGAGTCTCCAACCCTCTTCAGCCTCTTGTGACCCTGTGCATTGGAGCCTCTATACCAGGCTGTGATGCCATCAGTCAGAATGCTCTCTGCCGTACGTCTGTAGCAAGAGTCTTTGGTGACATACCAAATCTCCTCAAACTTCTAACGAAGCAGAGCCACTGGCATGCCTTCTTTGTGATTGCTTCAATGTGATGGGCCCACGATAGATCCTCCGAGATGTTGATGCCCAGGATCTTGAAGCTGCTCACCCTTTCCACCGTTGACCCTTCAATGAAATGCCCCCTTAAATGTCTGCCACTGCTTACCCCGTATTCTATTTTCCCAGTCCAGTTTGGCTAACTCTGTCCTCATACCATTCTAGTTATCGTTATTTAAACTTCGGACACTGCTTTCAAAGACAAATCCCTCATCCTCAAGAAAACAAAGGACTGCAGATGCTGGAATCTAGACAAAAAACACAATGATGCTAGAGGAACTCAGCAGGCCAGGCAGCATCCGTGGAGAAAAGCAGGCGGTCAACATTTTGGGTCAGGACCCTTCTTCAGGACTCTTATCCTCAAACTGAATTTGACATTCTACCATGCAGTGTTCATATTTTCCTCAGGGTTCCATGATGATATCATTAATGATTCATCTCATTTTATCACAGAATACCTGAATAAACAGCCCGCTTTGGTAATTGAAAATTGGTAACTGGTGTGTATTTTGTGACATGGACTGAGCTACAGTGAAAAGCTTTGGTTTCGTGCCATCCAGACGGATCATTCCTTACATAAGTACATTGAAGTGGTAATGTATTGCACCAAGATACCACCTTGAAAACATCCAATGAACTTACCCTGAAGTCTACCCTTGAAAAATTGATCTGCCCAATTTAAATGATGACTATGATTGTCCATAATTATTCCATATTTTCTTAAGACGAAGAAGGACGTCATTTCAGCCCATTGGGAGTCCAGCTCACAAAGCAAACCCATTCCCCCACTAACTTCCCCTGTAACCAATTCTCTCCATATTCCTATCAACTTCCCCCCAGATTCTACCACTCACCCAACAATGGACAAAAGCCAATTGATCTTCCAACCTGTACACCTTTTGGAGGAAACCAGAACACCAAGGGGAAACCCACAAAGTCCCATAGAAAACTTGCAAACTCCACACAGACAGGACTGGAAATCAGGTTTGAGTACTGGTCACTCTACCAGAGAAAGGATGTACTTGCCATGCAGTGTGTTCAGAAAAGAATCACCAGACTGGATTCAGGGTGGTAGGTTTGCCACAAGGAGAGATTGAGCAGGTTGGGTCCATATTCTTCATTCGTAAAATTAAGCAACAATCACATTGAAACTTTATAGAAGTCCCAAAGGCTGGGTGCAGGGGAAATATTTTCCCTGGTTGAGGAGTCTTAGAATCAGGGAGGTCACATAGTCAGAATAAGTTGTACACTGTTTAAAACTGAGGAGAAATTCATTCACTCAGAGGGTGGCGGTGAAACTGTGGAGTTCTCCACCTCAGAGGCAGTGGAGGTTCAGTCACTGAGTTCACTCAGAAACAGAGACTGATAGATATATGGACATTAATGGAATGAAAGGATATGGGGATAACTACAGGAAAAGGCACTGAGGTAGCAGATAAACCATGATCTTGGTGAAGAGTGGAGCAGGCTTGAAGGGGTGCATGGCCTTCTCCTGCTCCTACATGTCTTGTGTTCCATTTGTCTTGACACCCACCCCACTCCTTCACGCCTCTTCTCTCTGATCTCCCTCCTTTCCAATTACTGCCTCCGTTTTTCTAAAGACTACCTGAAGGCTTCAAAGTTGAAATGCAATCATCTGGCCGACGTATGAACCTCATACCAATTGGGCTGAGGTCCAGTACAAGCTGTGCCCTGGTTTAACGACTCCAGTTTGCAGCGTTCAATCCCTGTGCTCATTTTGCATTAATCAGCCTGCCTTGTTCAAACCACTAGGTTTTCAAAGTTTACAAGCATGAATGTCGACCCTTTCAGAAACGTCGTAGCACTGTCATTGTTTAAACCTCCGATTGCTTCTGGATATGCTTCATGGAATAAAATACACAATTTATGGATCCTACAGAGTCTATCTTCGAGCATATTTGTCTCCTGTCTTTATAATTCACCCATAGCAACATCATTATTTTTGCAAATATGGAAACATAATCTCATTATACAATGATGCATTATTTCTCTTGAATCCTGTGGAGCCACGAAGCAATATAACTGAAGGTTGAAATGGTTGATATTTGCTGAGCGGTTATTTGTCCTGGAGTAATTAAGATAAATCTGTTTTCGAGACAAAAGGGTAGAAAGAGTTTGGCATTAATCTAGGCTAATCTGATTAACATAAAGGACTTTATTTAATAGATACAGGGCCAGAGGTAACAATTAAAATTTAGCAGCTCATATTCTCAATATTGGCTGCGAAATTTAACTCTGGGTTCTGTAACCTTGCACAGCTAATCTCTCATACCCGTTCAATTTTATTTCAAATCTCTTCCTCGATCAGTACTAACCTGACAAAAAAAACTCAAATTTCAAACATTGTTTACATAATTCTTTTTTTGACGTGTGAAAGAAAGTTCCAATGTGAAGCACAACGTGCTCATTTCAACTGCATGACAAATTATAAACCGGAGCGCAGTATTATTAAAAATAATTAAACGTAGATGCGTTCTTCTTTCCTGAAAGCACTGTAATGGCACCGGACAGCAGATAAATAGAAACGAAATATTGTACCTACTCATACGAACTGAAATAATCACTTGGGGACAGCAAAGTAACTGCGATAGAGTCACTGAAACTTGCTCAACGATTGAATCGGGACCATTTGCGCTCAATCGCTTCAAATTGAGTTCTCAAAAACTAGGAACCTGCATCAGAACGGACCCGGAAGCAGACTGAAGGACCTATTTATATCAATAGAGATTCAAGAATGACAAATGAGGCGTAAAAGGAGCTATGTCTTGTCAAAAAGTTTTGTGATAAATTCACGTTTTTGTTTATTAATTATATTTAATATTAATCTGCATTGTTTTGTTTGCACTCGAAAATAATCTTAAAATCTGTTTATTTACTCCAATTATTTGTTTTTAAATATCTCTGGATGTCGCCTGGTCGACGGGGAAATTCTCCCTCCATTATGTGTGGCACGGGGCCCAGTGACAAACATCAAATGTTGGCAGTTTTAATTCTGTGCTTCGCTCACCACAGACGCGGGCCCATTTCCGGCAAGTTCAGCATCCGCAATCTTTTGCTTTTTAAGATAAGATCTTTATTAGTCACATGTACATCTAAACACACAGTGAAATACATCTTTTGCGTAGTGATTTTGGGGGGCAGCCCGCAAGTGTCGCCACGCTTCCGGCACCAACATAGCATGCCCACAACTTCCTAACCTGTATGTCTTTGGAATGAGGGAGGAAACCGGAGCACCCGGAGGAAACCCACACAGACACGGGGAGAACGTACAAACTCCTTACAGACAGTGGCCGGATTTGAACCCAGGTCGCTGGCACTGTAAAGCATTGTGCTAACCACTATGCTACCATGCCGTACTGTGAACTATTGTAACCTTTCGCTCTTGGCTTCGTGGAACAATATCAAAGAACCCGCTTACCGAAGCCTCAGGCATATCTGCACCTTGAAGTAATGGTTAAAAGTCACACTTGTCTTCAAAGTTCCTGGCAGACTAATGGTACTGGCGAGAGACAGAGGTTGGGGCCGGGTAGGTTGTTAACATTGCAAGCTGTGGAGAATAAGAGAATGAAAAATGTGTGCGTTCCTGATCTGGTCAGTCCATCCACGGCACCAGTTTTGAGACCAAGTAAAAATATTTACACCCGTCCCTGATTCCAAGGATAAGCCAAAACACTAGTAAGAGTTTTCCACAAGAGAGTGTAGAAAAGGACAAGCTTCCTGTTCTAACTCCTTAAGGCCAAAGCATTTTACCTTTTCTTACCACGTCTTCAAAGCAACACAATCAAGACAACAACATGAGCCTGAATATCCAGTTCAGACTGTGCTGTCCAGCTGAGGGATTTAAGTGCAGCATTTCAGTGTCCACATTTCCAATACTCTGCAATATCTGGACTGGAAAACTAACTGAAGACATTTTGGGTATAAATCCCTGCCATGGTTCACTCTAACAATGCAAGCTGAGAATGCAAACTGAGGAATGGTTGGCGCTAAATAAATTCCTCCTTGCTTGACATTCTCGCTTTTTTATACAACCACAGCTTCATTACTCAGAAGACTGAGAAAAGCAACACCATTTCGGTTTTAGCATTTGCATGAAGTTCGGGGCGATTCATGATCTTAACATTTGCTCGTCAAAGGAAGATGACTTGATAAGTGAAATTTCACTGTGAAGGCGCAAATGCAATCAGAGTTTAAGATTCATAATGCGAGGGGTGTGGCATCTCTTTGCCGGATTGTCAGTTAGGGCAAGAATCATCCATTGCAGAAAATGGGTTCGCAGGACACTGAAACGGTTTTGAAGTAAATAGAACATGGAACATAGAACATTACAGCACAGTACAGGCCCTTTGGCCCATGATGTTGTGCCGACATTTTATCCTGCTCTAATCTAACCTTAATTATTTCATACTTAGTACTTAATTAATCTGCTCTAATCCTCATCTAACCTTTCCTTCCCACATGGCTCTCCATTTCTCTACCATTGATGTGTCTATCTAAGAGACTCTTAAATGTCCCGAATGGATCTGCCCCCACAACGTCTGCCGGCAGTGCGTTCTACACACCCACCGCTCTCTGTGTAAATAAAAGCAACCACACTGTTGCCTTTGCTGCAGCAATCCGATTTAAACTGGCACTCGATAATCTGGCACAACCATTGAATCTGTTATTGCGGGCATAGTACCCACATCTGTTTCTCGGAACAGTTGTAATCCCAATGTTTTAAATCTCCTCCTCATGGACTCTTTTCCATTGATTTATCTCAAAGACTGTGAGGAATATAAATTCATCTTTTATCCCTCAAGTGAAACTGCAGTATTAATTTTTACTGGGTTCTTCTATCGTTCAATGGAAATATTGAGGCAGAAGGGTTTGAGCTCAAGTTCCATTGCAGAGACATGACCCGAAAACCTTGGCTAACGTTGCTGGGATTGCTGAACTATCAGTGTTGTCTTTTGGTTAAACTGAGGCCCCGCTTGAGGTCCTGTTTGCTCTCTCAAGTGGTGGCAAAGGATTCTCTGGACCTTTGGGCCGTATCATGGTGGCTGATAGTTGGCAGGCCCAGAGAAGTTGCCTCTTGTTAGCTGTCTGCGTCTCAGCACATCTCGGACTGAATGCAAATGGTGGGTTATTTCTCCATCCATCCTGCTGCTGGTCTTAGTGGTGGACCTGCAACTCCCTGGAGAGGAACTGAATACATTCTGCATCTGGGACTCAGCTTTGTGCTAACAGGAGGGTTGGGGAGGAGGTGAAGGCTCACCAACTCTGTTGCAAATGGTAAGTGCAGGCAACTGCTTTTGCTGATTTCATTTTGGGTTAATTTATTTTAATCTTTCTTTAAAATTATTGGATAATGTTTTAATTTGTATTTTTTCTAATTTGAGGTTTTGAACTATTGTCATTAGACTGTTTATAATTGTTTGAATTCTTATATTAATGTTTCCAATTATTGCAGATATATAAAAATTGTTTGGAAGCCTCTTGCAATCTTCACCAAATAAAACAAACTGCTGGAAGAACTCAGCAGTCAGGCAGCATCTGGGGAGGGAAATGGAGAGTCAGTATTTTGCTTCAAGACCCTTCATCTGGATTGAAAGAGAGAGAGCAGATAGCCAGTATAAAGAGGTGAAGCAAAGGGGTGGAGATATCTTTAAGTTCTGATGAAATTTCATTGACTGAAAACCTCTGTATCCCTCTCCACCAATGGAAGTACTTTCCAACAGTTTCCTGATATTCTATCACCTGGGCCCAACAAATTGATGCAATCCCAAAGAAGGCACGCCAATGGTTCTACTTCGTTTGGAGTTTGAGGACATTTGGTATGTCACCAAAGACTCTTACAAATTTCCATAGATGTCTGGTGGAGAGCATCCTGACTGATTGCATCATAGCCTAGCATGGAGCCTGCAATGCACAGGATCACAAGAGGATGCAGAGGGTTATAGACTCAGCCAGTTCCATCACAGACACAACCCTCCCTACCATCGAGGACATCTTCAAGAGGCAGTGCCTCAAGAAGGTGGCATCTCTCACTAAGGAACCTCACCATCCAGGACATGCCCTCTTCTCATTTCTAGCATCAAGGAGGAAGTACAGGAGCCTGAAGACCCAAACTCAATGGTTCAGGAACAGCTTCTTCCCCTCCGCCATCGGATTTCTGAACGGTTCATGAACCCATAAACACTACCTCATTATTCCTTTTTTGCACTATTTATTTATTTTTGTAATTTATATATTTTCATGCTTTTGCACTCTGCTGCTGCAAAACAACAAATTTTACATCAGTTGTCAGTGATAAAATAATTTGATTCTGATTCTGACTGCTGATATGGAATTAATATCTTTTGTTCGCAATAAGCACAATTATAGAGCAGTATCCTTGGATCCACTCTGGATTCAAAATTCATTCCATTGAAGTCAATGGAGAGAATGCTAGAGGCAGTATAAAACATACTGAAGAATTCCAATGGCAGCGCAGAGTGCTCTGAGGCTGCTGTGCAATCTGTTTAGAGCTAACGGAACAAGATGAATTTCATTGCCCAGGAGTTCCTCATGGACACAATCCTCAATAACAAGAATTGAAAAGTCAAGGTAAATGCCTGGAAGTGCAGTATCCTGGGCTCTCAATGCACAGGATCATTTTTAAGACATAGGGAATGCAATATTGAAATCTGCTGACAGCACAAAATCAGGCAACTGGCAAACAGCTAGGAATATTACAGATTCAAGGTGATAAAGGTTAACACAACAGACAAACAGATGGCACATCCAATTTAATACATAGAAGTGGGGTCAGGTAATCTGTGAGGGGAAGAAAGAATGAAAGCATAAGTTCAGTTGAAATATATTGGAGGTTGTGCCTGGATAGTGAGACCCAGCAGTACATATAAATTATTCTATGAAGTACAAGTTAGAGTAAATAAATCCATCAAAAAGATACTTTGGGACAGAAACTACATAAAGTAAAAGACAAGAAGGTAATACTGAATTTATACAATGATTAACCAAGATTTAGAATACAATATATAACTCAATATAGAAAAGACAATAAAGTATACAGTCAAAAATTGAATAATGCCTAAAATGGGAGATTATAGTCATGTCATGAGATGTCTTCTAATTCTAATTTTCTATCATCACAGAAACAAGTCCAAGTCCTCCTGGCAACATCTCCAATCTAGTCACTGGCACCTGCATCAGTTAGATCGAGTGACCACAAGGATGCCAGTATCACCTGCACCATCACTGATGACTGCTAGTCTGCTCTGCTCTCTCCATCAGGTTGGCCCCCAAACAAATTGAGGACCTCCAACCAAATGAAGCTGCAGAGTGTCCACTGCATCAGGACTACCTTGATGTCTACCATAATCAGTATCTATGAAAAGACTCTTGGTTTCGCTATCTGAGCACCTCATGTCATGTCTGGTTCAGTGAGAATGACCAGAGATCGAATTGACATGTCATCATGGAGCAGAGAGGTGTTCTTGGATTGAAAACTTCATCATACCTCAAAGAAAAATAAACTGTTGTAAAGGTACCTGAATGCCAATGCCCAGCGACCCAGACAATGCAGTGATGGGGTGGGTAATACTCTTAGCTCATAACTCTAGTGACCCAGGTTCAATCCTGACCTCACGTCCTCTCTGTGTGGGATTTGTATGTCCTCCCTGTAACCACATGAGTTTCCCCTGGGCGTTCTGGTTTCCCTCCGCATCCCAAGAACCTGCTAATTGGTAAGTTAATTGGCTACTGTAATTATCCTAAGTGGAGGTGGGCAAGAAAAGATTTAGAGGGATATGGGCCAAATACAAGCAAGTGGGACTAGTTCAGATAGATATCTTGGTTAGCATGGATGAGTTGAGCCAAAGGACCTGTTTCCGAGCTGTATAACTCCATGATTCCATGTGGACTTATAGAGTCATAGTGCAGCACAGCATGAAAATAGGCCCTTCAAATGGCCGAGTCTGCGCTGACCATCAAACATCCATTGTACTAATTTTACATTAATCCCATTTTATTCTCTCTGCATTCTCATCAACTACCCTCATATTCTACCCCTCACCTACACAGTAGAGGCAATTTACAGTGGCCAATTAGCCTATCAACCTGTATGTCTTTGGGATGTGGGAGGAAACTCATGTAATCATAGGGAAAACATGCAAACTGCATCGGGACAGTATCCGAGATCAGGACGGAACCCAGGTCTCTGGCAATGTGAGGCAGTAGCTCTATTATCTGCACCACTGTGTGGTCCTTTCAATAATTGGATAATTTTTTATGGTGATCATTATTGCGAGTAGTTATTGCTAATAAATTCCAGATTATTAATTTAAATTCCACAGCTCCCATGGTGGGATTTGAACCAGATCTCTGGATTATTAGTCCAAGTCTCTGGATTACCAGTCATGTAGTTTAACCACTGTGCCACCACCATTTCAGCACTATCCCCTTGATTCACTTAATGCCCAAAAATCTACCAATCTCTGTTTTGAATGAAGCTAATAACTGAGCTACCTCTGTTGTCCAGCATTGAAAATTCCAAAGGTTTGCACCCTCTGAGTGAAGAAATGTCTCCTCATCCCAGTTCTGAGCAGTTTTATTCCAATTCTGTCCCCCATTCCTGGATTCCTCAATCAAGAGAAACATCCTCCCTGTATCTGGCCCACAAAGCCATTTAACAGTGTTGTAAATTTTGATGAGATTTCCTCTCATTCTTCTAAACTCTAATTTCCATCCTGAGACTAAATTCACTCATTCTAAATCCCCCATGAGGAGAAACAACCTCTTGATATGTATTCCAGATGAAGGGTCTCTACCCGAAATGTCAACTGTCCATTTCCCTACACAGATGCTGCCTGACCCTTTGAGTTCCTCCTGCATCTTGTTTCTTGTTCTTAGCATGTATCCTGTCAAGGTTATCAGTGAATTCTAACAATGTTCCTATCAGTCAACAATTTTCAGATAGATAGGAAACTGTAAAAAAAATACGCCCAACAAAATTCATCCATAAAATGGAAGCTCAGTCATTACGTTCATTCAAAACAGAGGTCAGTAGATTTCTGGACATTAAGCATTCAAAAGCAAGAAAGAAACTCAAAGACCATTGCAAAACTGGTCACCCATCCCCTCTCACTTAGGGTGGTGGATTAAATGATAAACAAAATGTTCTGCCACATCGAATCCAAGTTTTTGCAGTAGTGTAGCAGTTAGCGTAACACTACTACAGCGCCAGTGACCCAGGTTGCTGTCTGTAAAGGGTTTGTACATTCTCCTGTGAATGCATGGGTTTCCTCTGAGTGCTCCAATTTCCTCCAACATTCCAAAGACATACAGGTTAGGAGGTTGTGGGCATGCTATGTTGGCGCTGGAAGCGTGGCAACACGTGTGGGCTGCCCCCAACACATTCTATGCAAAGATGCATTTCATTGTGTGTTTTGATGTACATGTGACTAATAAAGAAATCTTATCTTCTCTTATCTTCTCAGTGAAACAAACAGCAAAGTTTAACTGTGGCAGTAAATTATCAAGCTCAACTACTTACCAGAGGAAAATGGAAAATGTTGTTTCGGTCCCTGTGTTCCTTTTTAAATGGCACATGGAGTTCCACAAGGAATTGAACATGAACATGGTCATATTTCAGTTGCAATTTGAGTGCTGTTCACCACATGAACAATGCAAGTAACTGTGAACAGCAGCAAACGGTCCAATTTGGGAGAGAGAATTATCGATGCCAAGCCATTCACAGCAAGACCATTGCTTCTGATACTGTTTACAGAAACAGTTATCATATCTGAGCATTTCTGTGACTGAAAAATATGGCATTCAAAGAATTCCTTACTCCTCATAAATACATACAAAATAAAAATAATATGGACCAATGAACCAATAACCTGGGCAGCCTTTGAGACATAACTGTGCAGAGGCAACTGACCAGAAGTCAAGGTCAGATGGCAATGTTACATTGTATTACTTTTTTTAAATTCAGAATAACCATTTGATGAAGATGGTGTTACAGACTCAGTGAAAGTCCCTTTAAGGTAGAGAGTGTGTGTGTATGTGTGTGGGGCGTGCTTACGTCGATAGAAGATAAAGGACGTAATGACGTTGTTGAAGAAGTTAGAAGAAGGAGAGAGAGAGAGAAGGGAGAGAGACACCAGCCTGCTTGTTTTCTCTGTCGATGGATGAGAAACAATAACTGTGGTTGCCACTGAAATCCATGTATGGAAGTTGGAAGTAATCCGGTGGAGTTCACTTTGTTGCTGACCTGTAGAGGGAAACAGGTATTTGTGTGTGGACGACCACGATTCGGATGCTTTTCGGGGTGAGGAAGTCACTACCGAGTAAACCCTGAAGTGTCGTTTGGGTTCCATCGTGGAACATTTGGATTTCGTATTTACTCTCTCTATATTCTCTACATCTACGTCTTATCTTCTGACGACGGTGGTTGTTGAAGAAGCCCTTGCTCATGTTGCACCTTATGGCTTGCGGAACTGAACTTTAAGAACCAGTCGGGAACTTGGAGTTTGGGACTTTGTCACACACACACACGACGAGTTTAGTTTTGGGGTTAACGTTCGAGGTTTAACATTTTTGAATTCTAACATACTAACATTTTTACTTTTATTTTACGTATTATCATAAGTAGTAATTAATAAAATAGTTTTTAACACTGAATCATGCTCAGTGTGTTTCTTTTGTTGCTGGTTCGTGACAATGGACATCTCCTTATTATAAATATACCTTTCATTGTTGGCTACATTTAGGCAAGCCCAAAGCTCTGATGAAAATTAACAATGAGATAGGTTTGATTGCACAAACCAAGAGATCGATTCAACTGCACTGGTATTAAAGAAAAACATATTGGAACATTTGTGAAACCAAGAAATTAATTTTATTTCATTGTTGATAAATCAGTGTTAATTTTGCTAAATATGACAAAATCATGTTGAATTTGCTTTTCTAGGTCTTTATGTTTCAAGAGCAACTAAAGGTACAGGTAAGTATATGAGGAGTTAGACAAAATGTCTTTGTTACTGTCTCTGTGCACGCAGGGTTCCAAGCAGAACAAGAAGATATTATGTTCGCAGTTCTCAGAGTTCTGTGAAATGAATCGCTTTCGGAAAGCATTGATTTCACCACATTGAATGGGTGGTGAAATGCAGGGTAAATACATTTGAAAAGATAAATGAGGAAGAACAGGGAAGTTGGATCAACTGGATAACACCTCCAAAAAGCTGCCAATGGCATGATGAACCAAATAGTCTCCTTCTCTGCTGTCTAATTTGATGTTTGTGGTACATAGAGTCATAGAGTTGTACAGCACAGAAAAAAGCCCTTTGGCCCATACTGTATGTGTCCATGCTGACCAAGATGTATATTCAAGATAATCCCATTTCCCTGTACTTGGCCTATATCCCTTTAAACTCTTTGATCTACATACCTGTCCACATACTTCTTAAATGTATCTAATGTACCTGCCTCAACCACTTCCTCTGGCAGCTGGTTCCACATATCTACCACCTGCTGTGTAAAGAAGTTGCCCCTCAGGTTCTTATTAAACTTGTCACCTCTAACCTTAAAACTTTGTCCTCTAGTTTTCAGTGCCCCAACCCTGGAAAAAGACCACTCACCCTATCTATGCCCCTCATGAAGAAATTTAGCTCTTGCTGTGCACCAAGATTCCATAAGCCAAAGCAAGAACACTTCCCCAACAAAAAAGGATTTTTAGCTGCCATTGGTGCAAATAAGTTGAATGGCACAGATACATTTAAAGGAAAGATCTATAAGCCACTGAGAGACAAAGGAATGTAAGGATATGCTGATTAAGTGAGATAGATTGGGAAAGTGCGAACAAGGATCATATACCTGTTGGGCCTTTTTCTCTGCATTCTCTGTGTCTTGCTTTTCTAGGTCTTTATGTTCCAAAAGCAACTAAATGCAGAGGTAAGTATATGAGGAGTTAGACAAAATGTCTTTGTTACCATCTCTGTGCACGCATGGTTCCAAGCAGAACAAGAAGATATTATGTCAGCAGTTCTCAGAGCTTCGGCCCATACTAGAGGACAGGCAAATTGACTGAGTTGAATTGTACATGAAATTAAACTAAAAACACTGCAGGTTTAGATTTTCATTTTTGGCCCTGCATTTCACATGTTCTTTTGTTTTCAATCTCTCTCCAATTGTGCTCATTGACCTTTCAATCAGATGACTTCATCAACATCTTATCACCACGGCAACCCAGGCCTCACTCTAACAGACATGTTCCCTTTTTCTTGTCCATCCCTCCCCTACCCTCCCTGTAACTAAAAATTAACTTGCTTTCTCTCTTTCCCAGTTCTAATGAAGATCTGAAAATATTAACTCTATTTCTTTTTTCAAGGATGTTGCCTGACCTGCTGAGTGTTTCATACACAGGAACAGAACCTTCAGCCCACGATGTCAGGACTGACCATGATGTCAATCTAAACTAATGCCATCTGCCTGCACATGGTCTATATCCCTCCATTCCCTGTCTGTTTATGTGCCAGTCTAATTGCCTCTTAAACATTGCTCTCATTTCTGCTTCTACCTGGCAGAGCGTTCCAAGCACCTATCTTCGCCTGTGTAAAAAACTTGCCTTGCACCTCTCCTTTAATCTTCCCCCCTCACCTTAAAGCTATGTCCTCTCATGTATGACATTTCCACCATGGGAAAAAGAATCTGACCTACTCTATCTTTGCCTCTGGTAATTTTATACAATTCTATGAGGTCGCCCCTCAGTCTCCAATGCTCCAGAGAAAACAATCCAAGTTTGTCCAACCTCTCCTTATCGCTAATACTCTCTAATCCAGGCAACTTCCAGGTGAACCTCTTCTGCATCCTCTCCAGAGCCTCCACATGCTTCCTGTAATATGGAGACCAGACTTCTCATAATACTCCAAATGTGGCCTAACCAAGGTTTTATACAGCTGCAATATGACTTCCCAACTTTTATACTCAATACCCGGAATGAAGAAGGCAAGCATGCCCAGTGCCCTTTTGCCACCTTATTCACTTATGTTGCCACTATCAGGGAGCTATAGACTTGCATCCCAAGATCCCTCTGTACATCAATGCTCCTCAGAGCCCTGCCATTTACTGTATATTCGCCTCTTACATTTAACCTCCCAAGGTGCAAGACCTCACACTTGTCTGGATTAAGCTCCATTTTCCACTTCTCCACCCATATTCCCAACTGTTCTATATCCTGCTGTATCCTTGACAACTTTCCTCATTATTCACAACTTCACCAATTTTCATGTCGTATGCAAAGTTAACTAATCAGCCCACCTATATTTTCATCCAAATAATTCATAAAAATCACAAAAAGAGGTCCCAGCATTGATCCCTGCAGAACACCATTGGTCTAAGACCTCCAATCAGAATAACACTCCTCCACCGCTACCCTCTGTCATCTACGGCCAAGCTAATTTTGAATCCAATCTATCAAGTCACCGTGGATCCCATGTTCCTTAATCTTCTGGATCAGACTACCAATGAGGGAGCTTGTTGAATGCTTCACTAAAGTTCATGTAGACAACATCCACTGCCCCACGCTCACCGATCATCTTCATCATCTCCTCAAAAACCTCAATCAGGTTTGTAATACATGACCTTCCACCCATAAGGTCATGCTGACTGTCCTTAAAAGGTCTGTGCTTTTCCAAATGTGAATAAATCCTATCCCTAAGAATCTTCTCCAATAATTTCCCATTCACTGATGTAAGGCTCACCGGCCTATAATTTGTGGGATTATCCCCATTGTCCCTCTTAAACAAAGGAACAACATTGGCTACTCTACAGTCCTTCAGGTGAAAGAGGATACAAAGGTTCCTGTCAAGGCCCAAGCAATCTCCTCTCTTGCCTCCTTCAATAACCTGGGATAGATCCCACCAGGCCTTGTGGACATCCACTTTAATGTTCTTCAAGAAATCTAACACCTCCTCCTTCTTGATAGCAATATGCCCTAAAACATCAACCTACCCCTCCCTGATCGCTCTGTCCTTTACGTCCTCCTGATTTGTAAATACTGATGCAAAGTACTCATTTAGTACCTAACCCACGTCCTCTTGCTCCAGGCATAAATTCCCTCCTTTGTCCTTGAGTGGTCCTACATTTTCCATCGCTAACTTCTTGCTTTTGATGTCTTTAAACATGTCTTGGGAGTTTTCCTTAATTCTGCTCACCAAGGAGATTTCATGGCTCCTTTTAGCCTTCCTGTTTAAGCTCTTTCCTGCTTCCTTTATGTTCCTCAATTGCCCTGTCCAATTTCAGCTTCTTAAACCTTATGTATGCTTCCCTTTTCGTTTTGACAGAATTTATAACATGTCTCGTCATCCCAAACCTTGCCACCTTTGTCTTTCTTCCTCATGGGAACATGCTGGTCCTAAATTCTGATCAGCTGGGCTTTAAGCAACTCCCACATTTCAGATGTGGATTTACCCAATAACACCTGTCCCCAATCTATCCACAGCTCCCGCCTAATACTGTTGTAATTAGCTTTCCCCACTTTAGCCATTTCCCGGGACTCAGTCTCATCCTTATCTTTAACAATCTTAATGCTTATGGAGTTATGATCACTATTCCAAAGTGCTCTCCCACTGAAACTCTGATCACCTGGCCAAATTCATTTTCCAGTAAGAATGGCCCCTTACCTAGTTTCTTGAACAGACTCTACATACCGTTTCAAGAAACCCTCCCGGATTCACCAAACCAATCTTGCTCCATTTAAGCCTTTAGAACGAAGGAGCCTCTGGCACAAAGTCCCAGTCAATATTGGGGAACTTAAAGTCACCCACTACAACTATCCTGTTATTAGATCTTTCCATGATCTGCCTACATACCTGTTCCTGAATTGTTATTGAACTCACTGATCACATCTTTCTTATTTCTGAGCTCCTCCCATATTGCCTCTTTGGATGAGCCCTCCGGGATATCCTCTCTGTGCAGCAGTGAGGTTCTCCCTGATCAGTAGTGCAACTGCCCCACTTCATTTACAACCCTCTCTATTGCATCTTCATTTCCAGCATTTCCTATTTTTAATTAATGTTGGATGGTACCACATAAAGAACTGTGGAACATGCTCAGCTGCTCTGTGTGTTTTTGATACGGTAATTTTCCATACAACTTGTCAGAAGGTCTGTCTGCCACTGTGTCTTGACACTTCTGCTTTTTATATATTTATGAAGTACATTTGTCGGAAATTTGAATTCCCAACTATTTTCAAGTACCTCAGAGAGAGAAAGACACCGAGACAATCAATTAATTCAGCTCCAATTCAATAACAAACCTGATTTCTCAGCATTTTATAGCTCAGGTATTCTACCCAAATTGGTCAGGTGGAGGGATAAGGGGATGGATTGACAGTGGTGCATGTTGAAGTGGTGACCAACATTTGATGCCAAGCCTCAGAAAGAACCATCAGAACAGATAACCAAAGACTTGGTCAAAATATCAGTCTTAAATGATGTCTTAAAAGGGCTTAATGTAATGACGAAGCAGGTTTTTGGGGATAATTCCAGAGCATGGGACCGAGGCAATTTAGGTAATTGTGAGTGATCAAAATTAATGGATGGGAACTGATCAGAAGTCAGTCATAGGTAAGATTGAAGGAGTCACAATTAGATCATGATGAAATTTATATCCGTGTTCCATGAAAATGTTAAATCAGAACTCAATCATGCAACAATTTTTATTTTAGACATGCCGTTCTAGTTTATACACAGCATTGCCAAATATACAACGATTTCACTGAGACAGAAATCTCTATGGAAACCATGCTGAGCACCCTGGGTAACATGGCAGGAACTATGGAGGAAATCTCAAAATGACTGATGAGAAAAGTCAAAGTAAATGAATCTGCAAAAGCAAACAACAGAAATGAACTCAGAGAGGAAAAGCTTTCCAAACTGTACTGAACAACACAAATGAAGTTACACATTCATTCCAAAACAAAGTGAAACTAGGTAAAACTTGTAAAGAAATATGGATGTTTACTTTCCTTGGTGTAGATCACCATCTTGCTGTTATAAGACTATTGAAAGGTCCCTTTGTACAATAAGATGGACTCTTGACCTCACAATCTACCTTGTTATGGCCTTGCAATGTATTGTCTGCCTGCACTGCACTTTCTCTGTAATTAAAACTTTATTCTGCATTCTGTTATTGTTTTCCCTTGTATTGACTCCCTGAAGTGATGAAATGATGGCATGCAAAACAAAGTTTTCCACTGTACCTCGGTACATATGACAATAATAAACCAATAATAAAAAACCTATTTATAGTCACATCTTCATAAAATAGGTACTAGAGCAAGGTATTTAGTAGTTTAGTGTGTTTTAGCAAGGCATACTCTAAAATAATTGCTAATAATGAGATATAAACTTCTTTTGGATTTTGAAATAGCTACAAATGAAAAAAACTCTGTACAAATGAGAAATTTGTGCCTTTACTAAAATATTACAGCATAGAGAAGGCCATTCAGCCCTTGCAATTCTTTGCAAGAGCCATCCATCTGGTCCCGCATCCCCCACTCTCCCCATTTTATTTTTATCTCCTTTCAAGTACTTATCCAGTTCCTTTCTGAATGCCATGCTGTGTACATTCCCAAACCATAAACCCACCCTGATAATGCATTCCAGATTTAAACCATTTACTGGATAAAAATAAGGTTTTAATCATGTCACTTTTGGTTCTTTTGGCAATCAACTTCATTCTTTGTTATCTTGTTTCAAGGAGAATAAACCCAGCTTCTCCACCTGCCATCTCCTCTCCTCCCCCTCCTCTATCGTTATTCCATGGTCCATGGCCCTCTCCTACTGGATTTCTTCTTCTTCAGCCCTTTGCCTCTTCTACCTATCACCTCTCAGTTTATGACATCTTCCCCCCTCCCCCATCCACTACCTTCCCCCTCTCACCTGGACTCACCTATCCCCTGCCTGCATGTGCTCCTCCCCCCCCCCCACCATCTTATTCTGGCTTCTGCCCTCTTCCTTTCCAATCCTGATGAAGGGTCTCAGCCGAAATGTCGCCTGTTTATTTCCCTCCATAGATACTGCCTGATCTGCTGAGTTCCTCCAGCACTTTTTGTGTATTGCTCCAGATTCCAGCATCTGCAGAATTTCTTCTGTCTCTATTTTGAAGCCCAGGATTCTGTATGCTCTTAAACCTACATCAAAAATAAACTGCAGATGTAAGAAATCTAGAATATAAATGGAAAATGCTGGAAATGTTCAGCAGGTCAGACAGCATCCACGAAAAAAAGAGTGAATGTTTCAAGGTCAAAGACCCTTTGTCTTTGACCTTGAAACATTCACTCTGGTTCTGGTTCCATGGATGCTGCCTGACCTGCTGAGTGTTTCTAGCATTTTCTGCCTTTGTAACTGCTGTCTCAAACTACCTTGTCACTTTCAGTGATTTATGTCCATACACCTCCAGATCTCTCAGTTCCTGTCCCTCTTCGAGATTTCCATGCTTTAATTTATTTTGCTGCTCCTCATTCTTCCTGCCAAAGTACAACTTTCTGCACTTTCTTTGAATTGCTTTCTATCCACTTTTAGTGCCAGCCTGTCTATATCCTCCTGAACTCTATAATTATCCTCCCCACTGTTTACTACAATTGTAAATTTAAATGACATTTCAATATTTGTCTCTTTCACCGATTTGAACTTGATGAATCATTTGGTTAAGTTGTTATGTTTGAATGACATCAGTGTTCTCCACTGTTAAGCAAATGGAAATCCTAGATTGGCTTTGAGTAACATCATAGCGAGAAATATTGATTTTATTACTCTACACTGGATCTCATCAGGTTATCCATCTTCCATCCTTATCATTGAGGAAACAGCGAGCTCAACAATGATAGGCACCACACTGGGTTTGGCACATACCCAATAACATTTGTTATTGAACTCACTGAATTGGGGCCAAATTCATCACTGGCATACAAGCATGTGGAGAGAGAAATATATTGTTTAAACTGGAGTGCAAATAAGATCTATGAGACCAAACTGAAGCATTTTCTCAGTGAACTGAGTCAATCTGAATGCATTTGTCTGTTTCTGGAAGCATTCAGTGGTTAGATTTTAATAGCTGGTGAATGTTAGCAGATTGGGCAGGTACAACTCATCCTATCTGACTAGGTATTCTCCCTGAACAGATTGATCTACAACAACGACTTGGATTTCTATTTGCAGGAGCCCTATCAAATATGCAACACGATAGCAAAGAGAGGAGGTTATCTAGGCAAGCAACAAGTGCTTGAGTACTTTCAGCTTGAAGGGAAAACTAAATTGATTGTGACTGCCTTCACCAATTGCCATGAGAACACAACGGGAAACACTCACACTGTTAAGAACCCAGCTGTGTCTGATGGGAGAGGCAGGCAATAAAAATAAAATATATTAAATTGAAATACACATACAAGCAACAGGGGGGATTAAATATTGGTCTATCACTGGTTTTAATATTGCTCCCAGTATCATCAAGGGAGTTAAAGAAATGGAAGGAAATTACATGCAGATTGCTTGATCAAAAATTGCTGTCAAAATAATGATGAGGCCAATCCCATTTAAACTTAAACACCAATGCATTGTTAGTGGCGGATGTATTTGTGATTGAGAATAGGAGTCAAGAAACTAATACGGACATGCCCCACTCTGTCGATATCTTCATAAGAGCAACATCTCACTTTCTGGATCCCCATTCACTGGCTTAGAGCACTGCAAACTTATGACGTTTGCACTGAAGTGAAGTTGCCAAACGAAGTTACTTAAACACTCAGCAATCCTTTAACCTTGCGGTAAGTGAGGCTCTCTAGCAGTGGAATTGAACATTTGTAATATTAATTGTTCAATCAAATTTAAACATTAAAACTTATTATTCTATTATCTGTCTTTTATACCTCTAAACCTATTCTTCCTTTCCCTCTCTTTATTCCTCCTTCTGTAACCAGTTTGACATTGGTTAGGCAAGACATTGATTAGGCTATAGCTGCAGCATTACATCCAGTTTTGATCACCACACTTTAGGAGGGATGTGAAGGTCTTCAAGAGACTGTAGATTTACCAGGATGGTTGCAGGGATAAAGGATTTCAGTTATAAGAAAATAAACAGAAGTGCTGAAGAACTCAGCTAGTCAGGCAACATCTGTGAAAAGAGAAACCAGTTAATGTTTCGGATCAGTGACTCTTCCTCACTTCTGGTTTTGTTTCAGATTCCAGCATTTACAGTTTTATTTGTTTTCAAGTTCAGCTGTAAGGTTAGACTGGAGAAGCTGAGGTTATTCTCCTTGGAGTAGAGCAAGTTGAGTGGCAATTTGATACTTCTGTACAACTGGTTTAGATAAGTAGGGGAAAATTGTTCCCATTGGCCATTGGTTCAAGTTCAAGAGGCATATATTATTGACCAAAAGATACAAGGGTGTGTGTGTGTGGAAAACTGTTTCTATTCAGTTTCAGTTTCCATTATAGCCTGACCAATGTCTTGCCTAACCAATGTCAAAATGGCTACAGAAAGAGTTATGTCTGGAATTCATTGCTTATAAGGGTGATGAACACAGAATCAGTAGGTGGCTTCACAGGGGAACTGGACAGATCCTTGACAGAGAATAATTTTCAGAGTTGTGGTGAAAGAGCAGGGGAAGGGAACTGATGGGATTTTTGTGGTAGGAGCCAGTATAGACTTGATGGGCCATTCCTTAACAATTGTAAATTTACGATTCAGAATTTCAAATGAAAGGCAAAGCATAGAAGCACAGAAATAACTTTATGAATTTGTAATCTTACTGCATTTATTAAGGTACTTAGGCACGTCTTCTGTGAGTTGAAGTTCTCTAAAATTCATGGATACAAAATTATGTTGAAGCAAATGAAATTGTAACTTGCAAATCAGAGACTCAGAAAATTAAAATGTATACCATCATTGCAGTGTGGACAAATAAAGCACTTATACACTGAAATAAACTGGCTCTTCACAATCCTCAATGCTATTGTGTATTTGTTGTTTACAATATAAATTGCTTTTCAGTGCAGACTCCTTGGTCTGTTGGTGCTCACATTATTACATTTTACACATCGAAGAAAACAAAATAAGTGACTGATGACTTTTATCTTTCATCACATTACAACTTTGCAGGTTTTTTTTCCCCCAAAGCTGTCCTACAACCCTAAATGTCATTCACCTAGATGAATAATTCTTTATTCTTACCACAAACCACTTGTTTGCAAAGGCTGAACATTCAATGTGACAACTCATTACAGGCACAATGAAAGAAAAATGTTTCAGGCAATGCCAAGTGCTTATTTAATATTATGTAGTTTGAAGAAACTGGAAGTTTTAATCAGTTTGGCTTTTATTTTGCTCTGGGCAAGCTGTCTACATTTGGTTGTAAATATCAACAATGCCGTCCCCATTCGGCATCTTGCCATCCATGCCTGCTGGACAGACATTTGAACGCTATCAGTGCAAACTACTTAATGTTACAAATGAAACTTTTCATGCTGTGATTGCTCTCCTTGAAGCAAAGAAGGCTGAGAGGAGATTTGATAGAGGTGCATAAGACCATAGCTGGTTTGGATAGGGTAAATAGAGGAAAACTGTCCAAATAGTGGATGGTCAAAGAACCAGGGAACAGAGATAAGCATTTTGAGCAAAAAGATACAGAAAGAATGTGGCAAAGAGTTTTTTTTTACTCAAGAGGTGAAGAAGTTAGATCTGTACTATTTGGAGTTCAGAAGAATCTGGGCTGAACTTATTGAAACATGTACACAAGAGTCACAGAGCAACACAACATAGAAGCAGGATCTTTGTCCCACTCATCCAAAGATGCCCATCTAAGCTGATGCCATTGGCTGGTATTTGGCCCATATCTCTCCAAACCTTTCCTTTCTGTGTACCTGTCCAAGGGGGCATGACAGGGGAGATGTTGAGATGTTTCCACTTGTGGGAGAGTCTCAAACAAGGAATCACAGACACAAGATAAAGGGGCAATAATTTAAAACCCTGGTCTATCAGAACCTCTTCAAACAGAGTGTGACAAATCTCTGGAATTCTCTGCCTCAGTGGAGGCTAGATCCCTGGAGGTATTTAAAGTGGGGGTCAGAAGGTCAGGGAATTGGTCAGGTAACCTACTTTTGCTCCTTTTTTTTCCTTTTGAACACAAGGACATAGGAGAAGGAGTAGGTCACTCAGCATGTCAAGTCTGCCCCACCATTTAATATGATCATGACTGATCTATGCTGGCCTCAACCCATCTTCTGTGCCAGCTCCCCATAACTTCCAATCTCTTGGTCTTTCAAATATTTTATTCTTAAGTACTCTGAGAGTAACAATGATCTGGGAGGCATGGCTTGTTGGGATGTTGGAAGCAAGATCAGCAAGGGATTTCAAAATAGATCAGATGGGCAATTAAAAGAATAACTTTCAGGGCTTTAAGAGTAGAGGAAAGAATAGGTTACCATTACTAGGAACTAGCATAGATTTGATGGGCTGAATGGCCTCTTGTGCCATACAATTCCATGATTCAATGTAATTTGGAGTTTGAAAGGTCATTGTCACTAATCACACTGCAGCCCACAATTGGTACTATAATCAGATCTCAGGAATGTAGATTGTTATTCACAGTGATTGATTGTGTATAGCAGATGCTCTCTCTGTACAGTTGTGGAGGAGTGCTGAACTGTCACAGGTGATATCTTTTGAATGATCTATTAAACTGAAGCTTTGTCTGTTCAAGTAAATGTAAAATATTGCATGAAAGAATTCAAAGAAAAGGAAGCTGTTTCTCAGTTTTCAGTCCAATGTGTCTCATTTGGCCTACACCGAAAAGGAAAAATCATCTTGCTTAACCTGCAGAGTATTTCCAGCACCTTCTGTGTTATTTCAGATTTCAAGCGTCTGCAGTTTATTACTTGGGTATTACCATTCTACTTTGTGAGGGTATTACAATTTCTTTTTGTAGTAATAGTCTGCAGTCTGTTCAGAATGAGGAAATTGGCAGTCAGCATGAGTCACCTCCATAAAGGTAGCCCAAATGTAGTTTGGTGCTACACATGCCCAGGAAGCTGCATCATCTGCCTTCAAATTCCTCGAGGGAGGAAAGGGAGTCTAAATCAATGAAGATATGCATTTATCTTCTCCATCTTGTTGCTACGCTATTAGGTAAGGACAGTGCCAGCAAAGTGCTAATTATTTACAAATGTAACGAAGGAAATGGGGGTGTGGGGGGGTGGGGTGCAGGAAGGAAAATCATCTATAAGGAGGCTCAAGACCCAGCATGGTGTTTTAACTCTTTCAAGCCATTCTGAGTGCTACAATCAATGCAAAACAAGATCCTACATAAAGAAGTGTGATGCATGTTTCAACGATCCATTTCAGTGACACAGCTTGCAGGACAAACATTGGCCAGGATACTGGGAAGAACTCACTTATTCTTTGTCAAATAGTATCAAGGGATCTTTTCTGTCTCCACCTACTCAACCCCACAACCCAACCCACCTCCTCCACTTATCCCACTGCAAGGACATCTCAGTTTAACATTCAATCTATAAAGTGGCTCCTTTTCACATGCTACACTCATTCAGCACTGCATTGGTGTGTCAGCCTGGATAATATACTCATATTACTGGTGCTGAGCTGGCACCAAAGAGCATCTGACTCAAAACATGGAGATTGCCATGAAATTATTAGTAGGTATGGTTTTGTTACAACAATGCAGGACATCAATGAGACCACAATTTGAGTACTGTACAGTATTTTGGTCTTGTTAGTTAAGGAAGAATGTTATTGATGAGATGGATACAGATTAGTTCCTGAGATGAGGAGGTTGACATATGAAGAACATAGAACAGTAAAGCACAGGAAAAGGCCCTTTGGCCCACGATGTCCGTCTTGACCATAATGCCAAATTAGACTAATCCCATCTGCCTGCACATGATCCATATTCCTGCATGTTCATGTGACTGTCTAAATGCTTCTTGAACTTTATTATCGTGTCTGCTTCCACCACCATCTCTGGCAGCACATTCCAGGCACCAACCAATTTCTGTGTAAAAAAAAATTCCTTCGTAAATCTGCTTTAAACATTCCCCCTCTCACCTTAAAGCTATGCCATCTCATACCTGACATCTGACAATGAAGATTTAGCAGAAGGTCCTTTACTCTCATGAGGAAATGCGCCAAATTCTGAGGAAGCTTGACGGATCAGAGGCTGTTTCCTCTGGAAGGGGAATTGCTAACAGGAGGCAGAGTTTCAGGGTAATTATCAGCCATTTAACAAGGAGATGAAGAGGGATTCCTTCTCCGAGAGGGTCAGTACTCTTTGTACTCCTCTGTGGACACTGGAGTATATTTGAAACTCAGATAGATAAATCCTTGGACAACAGGCGCAGGGGAACACACTCCTTCCTCCCACCCCAAGCCTTCCTTGCAATTCCGCTCCAAGCCACACACATACTTGAATTACATATCATTACCCCTTCATCATTGCTTGTCCAAGATCCTAGTACTCTCTCTCCAACAGCATTATGAGAGTACCTTCAACAGAATGCAAAAGTATGATCACCGGGAAAGTGGAATGGAGCAAATTGTGGTCTGACAAGTATCTGGGTCCTGATGGACTTCATCCGAGCATCTTGTAAGTAGTTGGTTTTAATTTTCCAAAATTCCCTATATTCTGAGAAGATTTCAAAAGATTGGAAAGTTGCAAATGTGATTTCTTTATTGAAAAAGAGAGGGAGATAGAAAGCAGAAATCTACAGGACAGTTAGCTGAACATCTATCATTTGGAAAATGTTAGAAACTATCATAAAGGACATTATAGCAAGGTACTTTGAAAAATTCATGGCAATCATGCAAAATCAACTTCGTTTTGTGAAAGGAAATGATGTTTGAGCAATTTGTTGGAGTTATTTGAGGCAGTGACGTGCTGTGGATAAAGAGGATCTTGTAGTTGTACTAGAATTTCAAGAAGGCTTTTGATAAGGTGTGGCATTGAAAAGGTTATTGTGGAAAATATAAACTCATGGTGTGGGAGGAACATATTGACATGGATGGGAGATTAGCTGGCTAATAGGAAACAAAGAGTAGGCATAAATGGGTCTTTTTTGGTTAGCAAGATGTCACAAATAATGTGCCATAGAAATCTGCTGAGACCTCAACTTTTTACAATTGATGGAACTAATTTGAACAAAGGCATTAAAGATTTGGTTGCTAAATTTGCTGATGATGTAAGTTGTATCAAGGACTTGTGATATAGATAGCTTGTGTCAGCGAGCAAAGATCTGGCAAAGGAATGTAATATGGAGAAATGTAAAATTGTGTATATTGGTGAGAAAGATAGAAAAGAAGCATATTACCTCAGTGAGAGATTGCAGAGCTCTGAATTGCAGAGGGATTTGGATGTCCCAGTACATCATTCACTAAGCGTCATTATGCAGGCACATCAAGTAATTAAGAAAGCTAACAGAATGTTCTAATTTATTATTAAGGGAATGGAAATCAAAAACTTGAATAAGTCTTTGGAAATCTCTGCCTCAGAATCTTTGAATGTTTTCATAGCAGAAGTAGATAATACCGAACACAAACGTAGGAAGGTAGATAATACCGAACACAAACGTAGGAAGGTTATGCTTCAGTTATTTAGGGCACAGATGGGACCACATCTAGAGTACTGTGTAGGGTATTGTTTTTCTTTTTTAATAATGGAAATAAATGCATTGGAAACAGTTCAGAGAAGGATTAGCATAGATGAGCAAAAAGGTCAGCAGGGACTTGGCAGGTCGAAGGGCCTGTTTCTACACTGTACAACTTTATGACTCTATGACTCTCTGCTTTATTAAACTGATCGCTGGAATGGCCATTGTCTTATGAGGAAAGGTTGGATCGGCTGGGCTTGTAAAATAAGATGAGATAAGATAAGATGGGATAAGATATCTTCATTAGTCACATGTACATCGAAACACACAGTGAAATACATCTTTTTGCGTAGAGTGTCCTGGGGAACAGCCCACAAGTGTCGCCATGCTTCCAGCGCCAACATAGCATGCCCACAACTTCCTAACCTGTACGTCTTTGGAATGTGGGAGAAACCAGAGCACCCGGAGGAAACCCACACAGACACAGGGAGAATATTCAAACTCCTTATAGACAGCGGCCAGAATTGAACCCGTGTCGCTGGCGCTGTAACAGCATCACGCTAAACACTACACTACCGCGCCTGCCCTACGACCGCGTCTTAAAAAGGGATTTGATTGAAGGGTCTTCACAGGGTGGAAATGGAAAGGATGTTTCCTCTTGTGGGAGAATCTAGAACCAGAAATCACTGTTTAAAAATAGCAAGTTGTCAGAGATGAGGTGAACTTCTTTCTCTTCTAGAGTGGTGAGTCTCTGGAACTCTCTTACTCAAAAGGTCTTGGAAGCAGAACCTTTGTATATTTTTAAAGCAGAGGCAGATAACTTGTTAAGTAAGGGGATCAACATTTACAATAGGAGAAGGCAAATGTGGTGGCAAAATTACAATCAGAGCAGCCATGATCTTATTCCACATCCATCGATCCCTCATCCACGTCCACAGATGTTAAGCAGGCATATGGTGTGTTGGCCTTCGTTAGTCGGGGTATTGAGTTCAAGAGCCACGAGATGATGTTGCAGCTCTATAGAACTCTGGTTAGACCACACTTGGAGTATTGTGTTCATTTCTGGTCACCTCATTACAGGAAGGATGTGGAAGCTTTAAAGAGGGTGCAGGGGTGATCTACCATGATGTTGCCTGGATTGGAGAGCATGTCATAAGATATCCAGGATACATTGAGTGAGCTCAGACTTTTCTCTTGGGAGAGAAGGATGTTGAGAGATGACTTGATAGAGGTGTACAAGATGATAAGAGGCATAGATCGAATGGACAGTCAAAGACTTTTTCCCAGGGTGAAAATGGCTAACATGAGGGAACATAATTTTAAGGTGATTGGAAGAAGGTATAAGGGGGATGTCAGAGGTATGTTTTTTTACAGAGAGTGGTGAGTGCGTGGAACGCACTACCGGCAGAGGTTGTGGGGGCAGATACATTAGGGACATTTAAGAGACTCTTAGATAGACATAGGAATGATAGAGAAATGGAGAGCTATGTGGGAGGGAGAGTTAGATGGATCTTAGAGCAGGATAAAATGTCAGCACAACATTGTGGGCCAAGGGGCCTGTACTGTGCTGTAGTGTTCTATGTTCTATGTATTGCACGGCAAGGTGAGCTTGAATGGTCAAGAGGCCGTATGGATATTGATTTGTATGGATATATGTTTGTCTGCAAAAATGGCTCAAGAAGATGGAGCACGGAAGGCTCTTGGAATGACGTGTGGGTAAACTGGATTAGTATAGATGGATGTAACATGGATGTGGTGGCCTGAAAGGTTGCAAGGCTGCATGACTCAATGATGACCAACCCTCAAGGGCAGTTAGGAATCGGAAGTAAATGTTTGTTTCTCCAGGTATAACTGCATTCTGTCCAATGAATAAATGAATAGGTGAACAGAAACAGAGTCATGGGTTCTCTTCAGATTAAGTCGTACTGGCCCATGCAAGTTGGAGTGCAAGAAAGCTGCAGTGGTGATGGTTTAAATGCCAACTGCTCCAGTACCATAACTGCAATGAAAGTACCGAGGCCTTTAATTGATTAGCCCTTTGATCGCAACAAACCAAAGGCCAGGGAGATCCATCTGCTGACATCAAGAGGCTAAGGCTATTGCCTACACAAAATATCCTGCATATTAATGAGAAAAATATATCAACTGAAACCAAACCAATATTGATGCAATTTTCAGCCTGTACAAGACTGGTTGCAATGACCTTCAGCCTGTCAAAGAACCCTTGGTCATTGCATTTTTGGCAGTATAACACTTTCTCAGTCAGCTTTTAACCCTCAGATCAATAGTTTACCACTGCAGTCTTTAAACTGATTCAATATTTATATTGATTTCATTAATTCATAACAATTGCAGTTTGATGGTGGAGTACTTGTCTTCCATTATCATGAATGAGGTGCTTGCAAAGGTTCTTGGGTTTATCTGTGCTGAATTAGAGCTGCAGCCCAGACATTAGACTGCAGAGCACAGTTTATTTCAGTGCAGTATGTTTGAAAATGTACATTTCTCAGTGCAAAATGTGAGAGCAGCCACTTCAGGGTCATTTTGCATCATTCCAGAAATTCGACCAGGCATTTCCCAGAGTTGTGCCTTTGCGTCCTTGCAAGTTCAATGTCGGGTGTGTGGCAACTCTAGTCATTCCCCAGGGGAAGGTTACTGGGGACTAAATCCATGTTCTGTTTGGAGTCCCCGACATTGGTCTCACTCAGGATATCCACGTTTTCATAGTGCAGAGCTGGACCAGAAACCTAGTAATATTGGTCTCATCCTTACCATCTACCCTTTTGGCACTTGTTCCATCCACTGATATCACCTCCTGGCACCCGCCATCACGCTATGCTGACTCCCTGATGCCTCAACAGCCTAATCATTTTGTCCACCCAATTGACCAAGGGTCTGATGGCACGGTAGTGTAGCAGCTAGTGTAACGCTATTGCAGTGCCAGCGACCCGGGTTCAATTCTGGCCACTGTCTGTAAGGAGTTTGTATGTTCTTGCCGTGTCTGCATGGGTTTCCTCCGGGTGCTCTGGTTTCCTCCCACATTCAAAGACGTATGGATTAGGAAGTTGTCAACATGCTAGGTTGGCGCCAGAAGCGTGGCGACACTTGTGGGCTGCCCCCAGAACACTCTACACAAAAAAGATGCATTTCACTGTGTGCTTCGATGTACATGTGATTAATAAGGATTTTATCCTCTGAAGCACTGACTACAAACTCTGACCACTCCTCCAATTTGCCCAAATCCCAATCCCTCATGTCCCCTTGCCTATCGCTGAACCTCTCACACACTGGTTGCCAAACTGAACTGACTCACTCTCTTTTCGTTTCCCTAGCCCCCATTAGTGCTCGAACCCTCTCCCTCTTCCTGACCCCTCTGATCTGGCCATCGTTGCCATGAAAATTTGCAGCAGCATCCCCCTAACCAAATAAACTAAACCTTAACCATTAGCATCCTGCACAGTACATACAGCATACCTGTTTCAGCATGCTACAATTTCCAGTCTATCCAGCTTTTATTTTGCAACCTAATCATTCTGCAACATGAACAGCAGCCTGAGAAGCTGGAACAAGAGGACCTAGTCAAGTGGCTCATGGGGTCATACGGCAAGTGCTTCAAAAAACAGGCCATCAACCATCGCTTGCACTAATCCTGCATAAATCCCATCGGGTCATGGAAAGTCATAGAGAGGTACAGCACAAAAACAGGCCCCTTGACCCACTGAGATGGTGACCAACCATCAACCACTCATTTACACTAGCCCTACATTTACCCCACATTCTCATCAACCCACACCCCCAAAATATTCTGCAACTCACCTACATATGAGGGGCAAGTTACACGGCCAATTAACCTACCAACCTGCATGTCTTTGGGATGTGGGAGGAAACTGGGGCATCTGGAAGAGACTCACATGGTCACGGGGAGAGTGTGCAACAATTCCACCATTCCACACAGGCAGCACCAGAGATCAGGATTGAACCAGGTCTCTGGCATTGTGTGGCAGTTGGTCTACCAGTTGTGTCAATGCACTGCCCCAATTCATTCCTCAGATGAACTTGAGGGGGAAAGTTTAAAGGAGATGTGGAGGGGTAAGTTTTTTTACAGGGTGGTAGGTGCCTGGAATGTGCTGCCAGGGAGGCTCGTGAAAGCAGACACATTAGTGGTGTGTAAGAGACATATGAACAGGCACATGAACATGCATGGAATGGAGGGATATGGATCATGTGCAGCCGGATAGGTTAGTTTAATTTGGCATCATGGGCTAAAGGATCTGTTCCTGTGTTGTACTGTTCTATGTTCTAAACCCTGCCTCAGCTCATCACTGCCAAAACCCAACCCAAGATTTCATTTTGTTTATATTTGAATACTCAAATTCATACCTGGCTATCTTTCCTCAAACTATCCTTCCTAAAGTTGAGGCCATTCAAAACTCAGCTGCCCAAGTCCTGTTCATTCATCATTTTTGTGCTTTCTGACTGACACTTAATGGGTCCTGGTTAATCAAGGCCATTATTTCAAAATAAACACCCTTCTTTTCAAATCACAGAACAGTCTTTCCCCAGGCCTTGTCCACATTACCCACCAGCCCTTAAATCCTCCAATTTATCTGTGCTCTTCCAGTTCTGACATCCTTTTCACCTCTGGCTTTAATTGCTCCACCATTACCAGTTAACCCTTTCACTGCCAGTGACCCTAAGTTCTATATTTCCCTCCCCAGTTGTCTCTGTCTCTACCACCTTTAAGCCACTCTTTAAAACTTGTCCATTTGGCCAAGGTTTTGGCCATTTGCTTTGAGACTGAGCAGCATCTTTTGTTTGATAACACTCTTGTCAAGGATCATGGAACATTTTTGTGTTAAGGGAGTTACATAAATGGAAGTTGTTGTGTTGTTATTTGTGTTACCGCTTTTCCCACATTTGACCTACTAGTGTTTTCCCTTGTGGAGTTGACACACAACCAACAAGCAGGTTATTTTTTCAGTCCAATCTCTTCTGATTCTTTGAACTGAGCTCAGAATTCAGCTGTACAAACTGTGAATACCATGTTGAATGCTCAATCAAAAAATACTTGCTTCATGCTTTCGAACCTCTGTCTATTTTTTAACTTATCAGAATTCTTGGAGCTTATTGGGTCAGTATCACTGTAAGATGAATCAAAACCATTATTTTTTGACAGAAACAGGAAATTTTGCATCTGTATTGAGGAGGGACAAGTTAACAATATTGGTGTTGGTTCTCCTCACCTCTCCATAGATGCTGACTGTCCTTATGAGTGTTTCAGCTGTATCCTTAGTTTCAGGACTTTCAGCAGATGGGCTATTTTATCTTTTTGTTCATATTTCTCATTGCCACTCGAGGAAAAGTGGAAAATGTCACAAAAATCATGAAATATTTATGACAAAAAACGAGGCCATCCTGTCTATTATATCTGTGCCAGCTACATTCCTAATCCCCAGTAATTTTTGTCTCCTTTCACTATGGAATCAGAGGAAGCTTTTGAAATTTATCTCCTCCTTTCCCATTATCCAGAGACCCAAACACTTTTCCCAGATGATACAATGACTTGCTTAAACTTCTTCAAGTTTGGTATACTATAAATGGTGCTCACAATGCAAAATCTTAAACTCGACAGACCATAAGTAGATTGGGTGAGCTATTTGAAAAACCCCATTATTTAGCCCACAGAAGTGACCCTGAGCTTTCAGTTGCATGTTAGGTTCTCTCTTCATCCCACTTTCACTCTGACCTTCCAGTCTTTGGTTTCTTACACTTTTCCAATGAAGCTCAATGTAAAGTTGAAGAACAGCATCTTATCTACTGACTGGGTATATTACAGCATTGAAGATTCAATACCTGAATTCAACAATTTCAGATAATCAGCCATTCGAGCCTTGTAATTCACATTTCCAGCATTCAGGTTCTTTTTTTTGTCTTATATTTTGGTAATAATAGATTTAGTTCATTTTCTCTTATCACACCTCTATTACACATATCTTCTGTTATTTACGAATGACTTCACTGCACTCTGTCATCTGCCATTACTCCCTTTTCATTTCATCTTTCCAGCCCTCCATCCTACTTTGGTCTTTCTTTGTGTTCTGCTTGTTACTTCCCATTTTTTATTTATTTTAAAACGTGTTTCACCTCTAAGTTGTCTGATGAAAGTTCATCAAGCTGAAATATTCATTCTGTTTCTCCACAGATGCCATATAATCTGTTGAATATTTACAGCATTCTCAGTTTCATTTGAGCATTCAGTGTTTCTCTTTTAAATCCACCAGCTCTGCAATTGTCTTTTATCCCTTTTGTAAAAACATCTTTTGTTTGATGGCTTCCTTGTCAATAAAAATTGTGCTTTGCCATTCAGTTCATTGGGACTTAATTACCCAATGAAGAATGAGCAGGAACGTCTACCAAAGGTAACAATAAACTCCACTTTTCCTGAAGATCTTAAATTAACAACAGACTCTGTAGTCATGATAAATATAATTTAACACTCTGATGAAGATACTGACAACACTCAACAAAATCTGAAGGGTCTCAAACCTGAAATTTTACCTTTTTCTCTTTCCACAAATGCTGCATGACCTGCAGAACTTTTTCATTTTTATTTCAGACTTCTAGCACCTGCAGCTTTTTTTTCTGATTAACACTGGGAGTGTTCTGAACTGCATTGTTAAACTGTTAACTGATTCATTTGATGCATTGTTGATCTGGTATGATATGGAGGAACAGATAAAGTCATTAAGTAGACAAAGAGATTTGGAATTGATTTATATCCAGAGTGACTGAACATAGGAGATTAAAAAGGAGTAGGCCTTAATACCCCCCACACATTCTACTATTTAATCAGATCATATGAAGGAAATTAGGTGTTGCAAGATTTCTGTACTTTTGGAGCTCATCCCTTTTCCAATAGGATATACAGTCCCTCAAGTTTTCTCTGCCAATGAATTCCTAATCCTGTGCTTTGAAGACAAATGCAGGTCTTGAACCAAAATGTCAATTTACACCTTTGCCTCCACAGATGCTGCTTGACCTGCTGATTTCTTCTAGCTTTCAGCTATTTATGTTTTTAATCCTATGCTTATTTTCTTTGCCTGACCTCCTTATTTTCTGATTCCCTAGTGTCTGAGTTATGAAATTTCTCCTAATCCCAATCCTTTGTCTTCCTACTATTATCCTCACCCTAAACTTTCCAACTAGAGCAAACAACCTCTCAACATCCAGCAGGGCAGGCACAGTAGTGTAGCGGTTAGCGTAACACTATTACAGTGCCAGCGACCCCGGTTCAATTCCGGCCGCTGTCTGTAAGGAGTTCATACATTCTCCCCTTGTCTGTGTGGGTTTCCTCCGGGTGCTTCGGTTTCCTCCCACATTCCAAAGACATAATGGTTAGGAAGTTGTGGGCATGTTATGTTGGCGCCTGAAACGTGGCGACTTTTGCGGGCTGCCCCCAGAACACTCAACGCTGTGTGTTTTGATATACATGAAACTAATGAGGATATGTAAATCTAAATCTATCTACTTTGTCATGTGAAACATTATACTTCTTAATGGGATTATTTCCCATTTTTCTAGCTCCAGTGAATGAATTTTCCTCATTCACTCATCATGTGAATCCATCTTCATTCATTAAATAATTCAGCAAGGAAACAGGCCCTTTGCCCCACATAGTCCATGCCATCCATCAAGCGCCCATTTACACTAAACCTAAACTCATTTTATTTCATTCTCCCCAGATTCCCGTCAACTTCCCCCAGATTCTATGACTTACCTACAGAATCTACGTTGGTCGAATAACCTGCTAACCCACACGTCCTTGGGATGTGGGAGGAAACTGGATCACTGCAGGAAACTTGCGTGGTCACAGGGAGAACATGCAAAATCCACCCAGACAGCACCCAATGTCTGGATTGAACCTGGGTTGCCTGAAGCTGTGAGGTAGCAGCTCCAGTAGCTGTACCTTGTGCTGTCTATTGGACTGACTGTGTACTGTCCAAAACAAGTTCAATCTTTAATTATGAAGACCAAAACTGCAATCTGTATTTCAAATATAAAAGCAAAGCATTTATTATTGGGACCTATTGGGAATATTTTGTACAATTCTGGGCTCTTCACTAAGGAGTGGTTGCAGTGTATACAGAGTATAATCAGAGATAGAAGCTTGAATGACATGAAAAGTGAAGACTATTCCCTTGGCCTGCGAAGAATGAAATTGGATTTGATAAATGAGTTCAAATGATGGCAGGAATTGTAAAGGCAAACACAGGCAGATCATTTTTACTGCGAGATAAATCATAGTCAAGAGGCAATGAGTGGCAGATATATAAAGAGTTAGTTTAGAAGGTAATTTTCCAGCCAGTTATTGGAATGTGGATTGCTTTGTTGCAAATGATGATTGGTGCTCAGATTGATAACAGCATTTAAAATAGTTAGCAAATTATTTTAAAAAAACAACCAAGAATTAATGGCAAACCCACTATTTCCATCTATTCTTCTATTTCCACTGATTCATTCTTGGAATGAATTTTTCCTATCTATTTTATTCTTCACTGAATCGCAGTCTTAGAGTAATACAGAACGGAAAACAAGTCCTTCAGCCCCCCCAAGTCTATGTAAGCCACCAGTCACGCATTTACACTTATCCAACATAAATCCCATTTTATTTTTTTCTTTTCTTAGGCCCATCAACTTCCCCCAGATTCTACCATTCACCCACATACTGGAGGTAACGGAAATGGCCAAATAAACTACCAGCTCACACTGCTTTGGGATGTGTGAGGAAACATGAGAGTCGCATGGAGAACATGCAAACTTCACACAAACAGCACCAACGATCAGGATTGAACCCAGGTAAATGGAGTTGTGAGGCAGCAAATCTTTGAGCAGTGACACTGTGCTGCCCCCCCCCACCAAATGAATGAATACCCTCCCCCACATTGAGTGTTTCCTCCACATGACCTTTGCCACTTTAATAATTTCCTAACTATCTTAATTTTACCATAAACAGTCAGTCCCCTCAATAGCTCAGTCCAACAACAGGGTGGCTCAAGGGTTCTTCCAGTCCTTATCCACCAATACCCCTTTTTGTCTAGTTGAACTTAGTTTCACGTTAATCTGTTTTCCCTTTTACTCCACACATCTCCACGTAAAAGGTGTCTTGATGAGAACCCACATGTGCTCCAGCAATTCTTGAATTCTGTGGGATTAGTGAAAAGATATTTGTTCTCATGAAAGGGCTCAGACTTGAAACATTGACTCTGTTTCTCTCTTCACAGGTGCTGACTGACCTACTAAATGTTTCCAATATTTTCTGGTTTATTTCTGATGTCCAGCAGGTGCGGTGTTTCAGATGTTCTTTGTTCCAGGTCTACTCACCTCCTTCATCCAGATGAAGACATTGCTCTGCTTCCTGCTTTCAGGCCAAGTTTTAAACTTAATTCATTTCGATTCCAGATTTCATCCTTGCTTCACATCTAGATGGTGCACCTCTGTCATTTCCATTCCCTTCCTCAACTTCTGGGGAGAGGCTAGCAACCAATATTTACTTCAAAAACACCAACTAACAGCTAACCTGAGTACACCTCCTCCCAGATGGTTTCCTGTTGGGACTTTATACCATTCTCCTGATTTCCACGACTCATTTTTCTTCTGACAGTGCACCTTCCTTCCCATGAGAGTACTTCCCTTCCTCAACCAACCTCAATATTCAAACAACTCTTTCCCTTTTCTCTCCTTTCAGCAATCCAAAAGCATCATACTATAAGCAACCAGCTGACCCACTCCTGAAGGAGATGGCTACCTAACAAGTACAACACCCTTTGATAGCCTTTTCTTTTATACTGAGGATATACATGGCTAAGCCCATATTAAATATAAATAGCCTCATGCAACAAGTGTTATCTTGACAATATGTATTCCAGAGCATAGTCCGATCTTACAGACACAGACCACACTAAAAAAAATAGGGTAAACAATTGGCCAAACGTGGCCCATGTATCTCACTGTGAGTCTGTGATGAACTGAGTAACAGATCCAGGTACATCCCAATTTCTTCTGCCCTATTGATGGATCCTGATTGTACAGGGACTCCCAAACATTTTGCTGCTGAGTTCACCCCTCCAACTCTATACCGCCATACCTTCCACAAGATTTGAATTCCTATTCAATCGACTGGGAGAATAGGAAGAAAAAAGCAAATCTATTTTTTCCCTTATTTTACTTTCATCTTTTAATTACTTGTGTCTTAATGCATTGTTAGCATATATTTTCGATCTTTAATATATTTTTCTAATTATCTGAAGCAATCCTAATAGCTCTTTAATGTCATTGTATTTAAAGGGAATTTAAAAAGCTTGGCAAAGTCTCACAGACTGCTCCACCTCCAGCCTTTCTGTCTATCATAGGCTGTCAGGGTGTTCAGGAGGTGGAGCCTCAACATAACGCTTTCTGAGGTCCAATTGTCACCAAGGCCTCACTGCAACTTCACTTTCCAATTCTGGACTGGCTCAGGACAGTTGGACACCAACATCTGTACCAGGCTAGTAATGGCAAGGGGACAAATTCACACGGAATGCCAAATCAAGAATGACACATCCCTTTTATAATTCCTATTGTTCCACATCATCCAAGCAAAATATATTGGAGAGAGGAGAACATGTTCTTTAAATGGCCATAAAAGCATCAAGAAAGAAAAACAAAAAAAATATTGGCATGAGAGCAAGGGAATAGCAACAAGTAATTTCCCATATTCCTATTAAGGTAATATTTTAATTAGCTAATTATTTTTTCTGAGAGCTAGATTTCACATTATTCATGCAGATCAATGAAAAAGCATTTAAAACATGTGGTAAAAGTATTAAGCTGTCACCTTTACATGAAAGTATATAATATTGCCACAGAGTCTTATTAAAGTTATTAACACCAAAGTAATTTCCAGAGTGTTCAAATGGGCCAGGAGCTGGAAATATGTATCTCAACAAATACGTGAATGTGCACTCCCTTACAACCTTGGCTTTCAGACACAGTGAAGAAGTAACTTACTTTCCTGGAAATATCAACCAAAAAAAAATGAGAACAAGCAACCAATAATCATGAGCAATTTGTACTCAGAAGGTAGATTTTTGCCTTCCAACTGACAGAAAGTACTACTATGGATGTTTTAAAAACTTTAATCAATACTGACTCAGCCATGCACAAAGAAACAAGACATTAAGCCAGTGATTTACTTAAATTAGTCCTTGTAATTTACACAGGTCAAAGTCCAGCAATGTAATGATTTGAGGCAAAAGTGTCGAAGCACTGTCATTTACAACACTTCTTCTTCCACTTCCCACTTCCCAGATCAGTTGACCTCTTGCCTGCCAGCACTGGCTGTGATACAGGTATTCCAACCTAGATTCTATTTTGCACCGACCCACAGTGACATTACTCTGCAAACCAGCCGCCAAGATCAGAATCAGCTGCCTCAACCATTCCCCTTTCTTCTTCCTCCAACACCTTAAAAGTTCCTTATTCGACTAAGGTTTTGGTTGATACCTTATTTGATTCACTGTCTAACTTTGCAAGGAAGCACTTCTTTGGAAGGATGTGTCAAAGGCGCTGGATAAAAGCTAATTTTTTTGATATTATACTATTCTATTACCATTTAACTGGCAAATATTTTCCTGATGAACCCACGAACACATACTTGGGAGGAATGAAATTCATCCAAGCACAACATCACACAAGACAGGGTAGTGAGAACATTTTCAGAGTAGAAGCCATACCTGATATGACATGCCTTTACTGATGAAATGCTAGAAAGAGTGAAGGGCTCAAATTCCACGGCAGACACATTCAAGAGGTAGAAATTAAACCCTACTCCCTACACTTTGCCTGCCAATGTAGATTGGTGCAGGGAAAAATTTCTGTATTGAAAACAAAGGCCCCACAAACAAAATAAATCAGTCTTTAGCCTTGATCTAATTATTAGGGGTGATTTGCCATTATTTGACACACCTCCAAGGGAAGCAGCTCTGAACTGAATATGGAGTGGACAGTGAGGAATGAATCTTAGGTGATCCAAATGTGAATGGCAGAAATTGGTTTGAGCCTTCATCCTTCTGGTTCCACGGAAATTTTTCTTCTCACTATTGCGATAACCCAAGGTAACATAATTTTGGGGAATGAACCTGAAACAGGCAATGGTACCTCATCATTTGCATACAAAATTAAATTGTGAAAAAATGGCTTGACCCAAGAAATCTTTTGTGGGCATCAAGCATAAGAATATGAGTGGAAATACCATAAAGACCCCCTTGAACCTCTTCCACTGTTCAGTGAGATCTTGGCTGAATTGGTCTTCATCTCAACTCCACTTTTCTGCCTGGTCATCCTAACAGGTCTCCTGAAGTTCAAAAGTTGAAAGTTTGATCAGAAGTAAGAAGGAAGCAATTCAGGTATTGGCATTTGTTTTAGAGTGAATCCTTTGAGGTTTAAAAGGATGTAGGAGTGAACTTAAGAAATTAGGAGGATAAAAAGAGGACATGAAATGGCCTTGGCAAGCAGGATTGAAAGGAATCCCAAAACCTTTCATAAGTATATTAGAAGCAAGAGGGCAGCTGGTAAAAGAGTAGGTCCCTTTAGGGACCTAAAGGGAAATCTACAGTGGCATGAAAAAGTTTGGGCACCCCTGGTCAAAGTTTCTATTACTGTGAATAGCTAAGCGAGTATAAGATGACCTGATTTCCAAAAGGCATAAAGTTAAAGATGACACATATCTTTAATATTTTAAGCAAGATTACTTCTTTTATTTCCATCTTTTACAGTTTCAAAATAACAGTGGAGAGAATCACAGATTATTCCTGTTGTACTTTGAGCTTCAGTGACACTCTCCTCGGCCAGACAAAATTAGGAAATAGAAAAATAAAAGTGAATGGATCAATATGAAATAGTACTAAGAAAATAAGGAACTGAAATTTAAGACTACTTCAGTGACTTTTTCTACATAAAATTTGCATCAAAACTAATAAATCATAATATCATTAAGAATGCTCCAAACCAGCATGCGAAGCAGTTTTTTTTGATCAATTGAAAAGTAAAAGCTGAAAAAAATGACCTTAGTTCCATCTATCTCTTTCAGTCTTGAATCTAACATATATTGGTTTCCCATCAGACTGTCACATATCCAAAGCACACACCACTCTTGGCTTGAACACTATTCATTAAAGAGCAACAATCACTGTCAACTAAACGAGGATCATATGGCTGACCCAAGTGTAATTTGATCAATGCAAAATAACCCAGCTACAGATAGAGCTACCAATATATTTTGTGATGGGAAGTAAATGCCAACCATTTCATTAATGTCCATAATACATAAGGAGAGAAGAAGTAAAAAGGTAAAGCAAATTGCCAACAAAATTCTCAAGGTTCTCTTTTGTAAATACCATGAAATCTACCTTGCTTCCTCAGCAACCTCAGATAATTGTATTCATATTTCCATTGCAACAAACACAGGAAAATATTAAATTATTTGCAATAAGATCACTGGCCCAATTTTTCAGCAGAATGCCGGCAGTTTCCTTTGGCATTCTGGTGCAACTTCCAAAATACCATGCAGCCGATTGCTGAGGACTTTCCCAATTTGCTCCAACATTTGACCCCTCATGGAGACGAGAAGTGAAGCAAGAACTCCCTTGGATTTTTCACTACTTATGACGAGGAAGTCTGCCCAGTGAACCGCAGAAAGCCAATTCATGTGGATGGAGAAGAATAGATGTGAGGGAGAAGTTTTCATAAAGTACCTGAGTCCAGCCTACTTGTGACTCCAGAGATCCACAGCGATGTGCTTGACTCTCAACAGCTCTCTGAAGTGGAGTAGCAAGCCACTCAGTAAAGGATGGGCAATAAAATGCTGATCTTGCCAGCGACGCACATATCCTGCAGATGAATAATTAAATGGAAGACGATGCAACTTCCTTGTCAGACAATCTCCTTTTTTTCAAGGAGGTTAAATGCCTCCATTTATTCGGTTTGTTATCCCTTTCTATCTGCATTCTTTCAACTTGTGAATCCCACTTTTGCAACGGAAATTTCCTGTGCAAAATTCACTGCTACTCAATGATTCACAGCAATCATTTCATCTCATTTATTGTTTCACTTTGGTTATTTCCATACTTGCATTAGAGTAAAGCTAACCTATTGGCCATTGTGAATCACACTGAAATTTACGCAATTAAAGGCAATGATCCATCAAATTTAAAACAAATAATAAATCAGTACAATTGATTCAGTACTGTAAAAGCCATATATTGCTTATTTAGAATTACAAATTTAGAATCCCAAGGGTTGGCTGAAGGTCATGTGTTGATTTCCCTGGGTGTGACCCTTAGTTTGATTTTTAAAGCTTTGCAGATTCTGGATCAGTACTTCAATTAACATTCAACATGGAAGTCCTTGGACACTTTCTAGAGGTAACTACACAGAGATGGAACAAGTGCAGCTTTTAATATGCCACCCCTCAAAGCAATAAACAAATACTCCCAATTTCTTTCTTTAAACATTCTGGCAAATTTTATTCAGGATATTTTGGATATAGTTTTATGACATGCTTGATTAAGTCAAACTTCAGATTTACAAACACTGAATTTCTTTTATTCTGTGAAGATTTTATTTATAGATATTTAAAACAAAATGTTGCTTTGACAATTTTCATTCAAGATTGCAATGTATAATGCCACCAGAGGGACTTCAGCCTTGGAAATATGCTGTTTTATTCTTGCTTTTATGATTATAAACTACATTAAAATAAGTATGCTTGTAAATGTTATCTTTCTCGCAGTCTCATTGATGCTGGGCAAGATGATTTGAGTGCAGAACAAGGAAACAAATGAAATGAAAGAAAATAATTTGCATTTACATAGCACCTTCTATGATCATTGTGACATCCCAGAATACTTTACTTTTTTTGAAATTTGTTTAATATGTAGCTCCGGTGGTCAAGAAATTACATAGTAATCAACTTGTGCAAAGAATCAAAGTGGGTTGAGGGGGATGTGCAGGAGAAAATAAGTTACGGGTCTCTGAGAAATAAAGAGAGGGTGATTGGAACCAATGGGATTGCTCCCAGGGAGCTGACATGGACGGATGGACAAAACAGCCTCCTTCTGTGATATTATAAATATAAGTAAGCTGGATCTCATAAATAGCATGGAGATAAATGACAGTGGTCAAGGGATAAATGATGTCTTGGCCACCAGAATGATGTTGAATCATTGCAGGGTTTTCTCTGAGGTCTCTTTATTGGATTCCGGATGAAGGTTGTCCATTTCCCTCTATAGATGTTGTGACACTGCTGAGAACTTTGTGTGTTGCTTCAATCTACCATTAGTCAATTCACTATGGAATGTGCGTCATCACTGTCTTAATCTCTGATCTCTTGCTCCCCTATCCCACCAGAGTTTCCCCATTCATAATTTGCAGGCATCTTTGATTCCTGCAACTGAGGTGTTGCATTAAACTACATTTGTCAATGTTTCACTATTTTCCAGATCTAACTGCAGCAAAAAGACAAACTGCGGGTCAGGCAACATCTGTGGAGGCAAAGGGACGGTCAGCATTTTGGGTGGAGGCAGTGCCTCAGGACTGAAAGTGTAGAGGGGAGATAGCCAACATAAAGAGGTGATGGGGAGGGGTGAAGCAGAAGCTGACAAACTATAGGTGGATCCAGGTGAGGAGGGGGTTGATGGGTAGATGGAGCCAGGTAGGTAACCGAGGGATGGAGACAGCGACAGAGGCTGGGAGGTGATTGGGGGGTGTCAACAAGGTGCTGCAGATTATGGAATCTGATAATAAAGGAAGGTGATGAGTGAAACCAGATAAGGGAACAATGCTGGGCCAGTGAGAACAGTGGGGGGAGGGGAGAGGATGGGTAGAGGATGGAAGCAGGTGAGGGAGGTGGACAAAACTGAGTGATGGGGGATAGGGGTTTAGATGTTGGAAAGAATGGAAAGAAGCAGGTGAGCAAGAGGACCTGAATGGATCAGGAGACAAAAAGGAATAGAGTGGGTGCAGGGTGCCTGAAATTGGAAAATTCACTGTTTGGTATTGGATTGGATGGTACACAGGTAGAATATGAGGTGCTGTTTTCAAATTCCAATTTCAGGTAACCTGTCCTATCCATCCCTCCCTTACCCTCTCTGCAACAAAACTACCTTGTTTTCTTGAGACACAAGAGACTGCAGATGCTGGAATCAAAAGTAACAAACAATCTGCTGGAGGAACTCGGCAGGTCAAGTGGCATCTGTGGGAGGAAAGGAATTGTCGATGTTTCGGGTCAAAGTCCTGCATTGGGGTTAATCCGACAACTCCTCCACCACCACCCACCGCTCCCCCCCCGCTGCCCCCCCACCCCAGAGATGCTGCTATGCTGCTTCACCCACTGATTTCCTCCAGCAGATTGTTTATTATCTTGTTTTCTTCTTCTCCAAGTTCTGATGAAGGTTTCAACTTGGAACGTTAACTGTGTTTCTCTTTCCACAGATGCTGCCTGACGTGCAAAGTGTTTCCAACATCTTCTGTTTTTATTCTGTAACACCTCACATGTCAACAAACAATTTCTCTGCAAATATCAGCTTGTCTTTTAAGTTATCAATTAAATTTCAGAAACAGTTCGCTGAAAATCCAGACAACAGCTCATTCCTTTTCAATTTAATTGCCCCATCGGCACTATTTACAGTTCTACAGAAATGATTTCCACGCTTTCTTTCTGACAAGTTGAATTAGTGTAGGTATTATATTCCATAAGGATGTTTTATGTACTAATGAGCAGCAAATTTTGCAAATATCCCTACTTCATTAGTCACTGTCTCCTGTTAAGGTAGTTAATTTTCATGATCACATTCAAGTTTCTATTACCACGTAAGTCTTAAGTCCAGGGAAACAGTTATTAATTGCCTGAGTCTTGATCTTCTCTAAAAGCTTTGCATGTAAAACTTTGTTGAAATAAATTATGCCTGCCAGATGGCCCAGGTCCAATAATTAAGACAACATTTGTACCAATATGTACAAGTTGTGACGCTGTGTGAAAATGATGCTTTTAGAGTCAGATCCTGTTCTGATTATGGAAAGGAACAGTGAGAAATTTCTCAGGGAAGAAATAGAAGGCAGACGGTAGAGGCAGAGGTGTGTTTTCTGATAGAGGTCTGTGACCAGTGGTGTTCCAAAAGGATCAGTGCTGGGACCTCTATTATTTGAAATGCATATGAATGCTTCAGATGAAAATGTAGGTGGGCTGATTAGTGAGTTTGCAGACAACACAAAAATTGGTGGTGCTGTGGAAAGCAAGGAAGGCAGCAGGACGTAGATCAGTGGAAGTTTGAGTGGAGAAATGACAGATGGATTTTAATCCAGACAAGTGTGAAGTGTGGCATTTTGGAAGTCAAAATCAAGAGTAAAGTAAATGGTAGGATGCTCAGGAGCATCAATGAACAGAGGAATCTTGGGAAGCAAGTCCATAGCTCCCTGAAAGTGGCAACACTCATAGATAGGGTGGTAAGAGATAAGATATCTTTATTAGTCACATGTACATCAAAACACACAGTGAAATGCATCTTTTGTGTAGTTCTGCAGGCAGCCCTCAAGTGTCGCCATGCTTCCGGCACCAACGTATCACACCCACAACTTCCTAACCCGTACGTCTTTGAAATGTGGGAGGAAACTGGAGCACCCAGAGGAAACCCACGCAGACACGGGGAAAATGTACAAACTCCTTACAGACAGCGGCTGGAATTGAACCTGGATCGCTGGTGCTGTAATGACATTACGCTAACCGCTACACTGTCGTGCCTGTGTATGACATACTTACCTTCATCATTTGGGGCATTAAGTATAAAAACTGAGAAATCATATTGCAGCTGTATAAAACTTTAATTTCGCCACGTTTGCAGTATTGTGTGCAGTTCTGGTTGCCACACGAAAGGAAGGATGTGAAGACTTTGGAGAGGGATTCAGAAGAGGTTCACCAGGACATAACGAGAGGTTGGACAAACTTGGATTGTTTTGTCTGGAGAATTGGAGGACGAGAGGCAACCTGATGGTATATAAAATTATGAGAGGTGTAGGCAAGATATATAGTCAGTCTTTTCCCCAGGGTCAGAATGTCAAATAAGAAAGGACATAGGTGTAAGGTGAGAGAGGGGAAGTTTAAAGAAGATTTGTGAGGAAAGATTTTTACACAAAATGGTTGGTACCGGGAAGGCACTGCGGGGGAGGTGGTAGAAGCACATACAATGGCAACGTTTAAGAGGTATTTAGACAAACACACAAACAGGCAGGATATAGACCATGTGCAGACAGATGGGATTAGTTTAATTTAGCAACTTGGTCGGCACAGACATGGTGGGCCAAAGGGCCTGTTTCTGTGCTACACATTTCTATGTTTCTCTGTTTCTAAATATGTTTGTTGAGATATTGCGTCAGAGAGTCCTAGATAGGGACATAGATTTATACAGCATGGAAACAGGCCCTCTGGCCACTTAGTCCACATGGACCATCAAGTATCCATTTACACTAATCCTACACAAATCATATTTTTTTCTCTTTACTTTCCTATCCACTCCCCTCAGATTCTTCCATTCATCTGCACACCAGGGGTGATTTGCTGTGGCCAATTAACCGGATGACCTGTGCGTCTTTAGGATATGTGAGGACATCTTCCAAAGGAGAGGTCTGGCTTGGAAGAATACTGGCAAGTATGACTTAATTCAATTTTTTTTCAATTGGATTTAGTTAAATACTTAATAATTGTTTTTATATTTTAGAGTCTTAATTTAAACAAAAATAAAAACAATTTTAATTTGTTCAATGATGTTCAATTATTGTTGAATAATTTTGAATGCCAGGGACATTCAGAAGCATTGAATTGATTTGATAGCCGGCAAAGCCAAGGGTAATGGCTTAGCTAGCAGTCAAAATGTTTTCAACAACTTTGTGGTATGGCTACAATATGCTCAACACAATCCAACCTCCCAAAGCTTTTGCATTACATCATGTAATGGCCTGTTACTGCACTAGGACTAACCAGTTAAGACAGGGGTAGTCAGAGAATCATTAAGCCATACAGCATAGAGGCCCTTCAGCCCATCATATCCATTTTAATAATCAAGTCCCTCTCTATACTAATCACATTTACTAGTCCTTGGCCCATGTCCTGCCAAGTCAGAGAAATTCAAGTGCTAGGCTAGATAATTCTTAAATGTTGTGAGGGCACCTGCCTCCACCACTCCATTCGGCAGTGCATTCCACATTCCAGCCACCTTCTGGGTAGAAAGGTTTTTCAGCATATCCCTACTAACCTCTTATCTTTTACCCTGAACCCATGACCTCTAGTTTTAGATACCCCTGTTATGGGGAAAAGTTTCCCATTGTCAATCCTATTCATGCCCTCCATAATTTCCAAACCTCTATCAGGAACCCAACAGCTTCCTTCACTCCAAGAACACAAACGTAGCCTATCCAGTTTCTCCTCATAACTGAAATGCTCCATCCCAGGCAACACAAACGATAGTTTTAGGCTGCCAGTCAACACCAGCAGATCGAGAAAATTTAAATTCTTTCTTAACATGGATAGGCTGGGTTTATTTTTCTTGGAATAAGGGAGGCTGAGAGGTACACTGATAGAAGTATATACGATAATGAAAGGCATAGATATGGTAGATGGTCAAAATCTTTTTTCCCATGGTAGGGGCAATAAAAAGAAGAGGGCATCAATTTAAAGGAAGACGAAGGAGTCTTAAAGGGGATCTGAGGGGTAAGATTTTGTTTAAAAAAAGGTAGTTGTTGATATCTGGACCATGTTCTCAGAGGAGGTGGTAGAATCAAATACAATTACTATATTAAAGAGGCATTTAGACAGACACTTAAATAGATAAGGCATGGAATGATACAGTCCTAATGCAGGCACATGAGATTAGAGTATATGGGCAAAAAGGTTGACATGGACGTGGTGGGACAAAGGACCTGTCTGTGTACAGCATTACTGTATGACTTGCTGGGTCTATGGTTCTACTTAGGTCAACATCTTTTGTAGGTGTCTTACCACTGACGACATATTATGGGTCATTACATCACTTTTTCATTGGTGAATGAGTTATGGAAGATTGTTAAGCTGAGCTAGCATTTTAATGCACAGTGAAATATTGCAATTTTGTGGCTATAGTCCATATGTTCCAATAACCTTTCGTGTACTGAAAGATTTCAAGGTGCTCTACAATTAGGATCAGAGATGAGCAAGAATGATAGGGAGGTTTAGCAGAAGGTACAGCCCAAGACTAGCTTTACCTGAGGCTTCTGAAGGAGAAGATCATACAATAATGCAAAGGAAGTTAGGAACTAAGATCTGAAGGCTGGTTGGTGGGACAGAACAAGAGGCAGGATCAGAAAGAGTGGCTCAAGGTGTAAAACAGCAGGATGTATACATGCAGAAAGGACCAATGACATGGAAGGATTTCCGATGAAAATTTTGAAGATGATCTGCCAAAGGATGGGGATTAAATGAAGACTGGCAAAGCTGGAGATAACAGGTGACCCCATGTATATGTGGCATAAGATACGAGCATGGAGTCTGATTCAGATGAATATTATTAAATCAAAGTCAAGAAAAAGAGTGAGAGTGGATTGAGATATGCAAGATATGCTTTATACGTATTATTAATCCATGGTCAACAATTGTTTCTTTAATGCTAACACACCTTTAAAGATTATTTTTACGTAATTAACTGCTGGTTAGTGTTTAATGAACAAAGGCCTAGAAGGAGGTTGCTTGTAAGAACACAATTATAAGAGTGTCTACTGGCTTGTAATCTGTTTCATGAATAAAGAATCTTTGCTGATCATCCAAAATCCCAACAGCTTCCAGTATCCTGGAGAGTGAATCAGGGAGAAACTGCGAGAAGGACTGAGGTGGGCAATATTTTGGAAATAGAAGTCTTGATGTTTAACAAGGATTTGGAGAATAAAGCTCCTCTTAAAATCGTATAGATAGTGCACTGTATGGCTGAACTTAAGAAGCCATCCTCAAAGGGAGATGAGACCAGGGAATATACAAAGTAGTTTCTGTCAGGGACCAAGAAATACTTCGGCCTCATTGGTTTTGAGCTACAGGAAGGCTGGTTATCCTTGATTTGATGTTGTACTGCCACCATCCCTAATTGTCTCCATTGTGAAAGTAGTTAAGAGCTTCTCTGGGTCTACTGGGTCAAATTTCCTTCCCTGAAGGACATCAGTGTGCCACAGTGCTTTTAATGACTATCTGGTCGCTTCATGCTTACCATTACTGATACTTGCTTTTTAATCCAGATTCATTTAATTACTTGAATTTAAATTTCACAGCTGCCATGGTGGGATTTAATCTCTTGTCTCAGGTGGTGTCCAATAAATTAATTACAGTGCTCCTGTACCCATAACTGTGATGGCCAGAATAATTTCACCTACTGCGATTATGCAGAAAAATCCCTTATCCCATCAATTTCTGCTGAATTGAAAACAAGGACTTGAACTTTATTAGGACACAGTCTATGCACTATACTGATAAGATTTCTTTGTGAAGAATTTAAACTTAATTTTAACATCTTCATCTTAGCATGAGAAAAATGTGTGTGCATGTGTGTTTGTGTGTGTGTGTGTGTGTGTGTGTGTTGGGGGGTTGGTTATTGACCACATTATGGAATATTAGATGTAAACCAATGATCTACAAGGTGGATTTAAATACCTGATGTGTAAATATATCCTGTGCACACAAATATCAGAATTCTGCAAAATAGGCAGCAAAGGGGAGCCAAACTTAATACCACATTCAGTGGCAATGTACCAATTCTCCATCGTTAATGACGCTGGGAGGAATGTGGGATTCATTGAAGTCAATGAAACCACTGAGTTTCAGGATTATGATGCACATTTACTATTATGTATGTATATTTTCTGCTGCCTACCAATGAAAATTTTGGATCCCAGTTCCTTTTCTAATTAAATTACTTTTGGTCTGAGAGCAATTATTAAACCCAATGTAAAAAATTGAAGTCGGGTCAACTTTGTTGGGCTATGCTATTTTAATTTAAGGATTAGGAATCTCTTAAATTGGAAAATCAAGAAGAATGCTTTGACAGATTGACACCTTCTCTGGTGACCATTTTAATGTGTGAGATAACTCTGGAACCAAATTGAACTCACCGTCATTCAACGCAATAAAAAATAAGTAGACTTAACCCATCAAATTTCATTACCGTGGAAGATTGAGAGCAGTGTTCTTTGGTTTTTGATTGCCTGCTTCACATTATCTGCATTGTAAAGGTGAATGCCTTTGATTTTGATTGCTACTTCATTCAGAAAGTGGGTTACAAATTTAATTATTCTTCCTAATTGACTTATCTATTTTCAAATTGCTCTGAGTGACTCCTGATGAGGACATTGTAGTCAGGGAATTACAGCAATTTGAAATCAATGCCGCTGATCATTTGTAGCTAAGGTTTCTCTTAATGAAGTTTCAATATATGTGTCTTGTTCATTAGGTCCTTTGTTGTCCCAATGGCTCAGAGGTTTGAATAATAAGGGTGCTTTATAAGTGTCTGCCACACATGCATTGAGTTTTTTTTATTGACTGAAAGTCTTACACTGGTGTGCTGCCCATTCAGCTTAACTGACTCCACTCAAACCTGTTTCACTGATTTACTTATTGATCTGTGTCTAAAGATGCAAACAGTTCCTACATTTCTTCCAAGAGGTATCCATCAATAAGATTAGTTACATACATTTACACAACTGTGGTAACACAAATCATCCATTAATTACATAGCATTTGCTGCACAGAAATAGGCCACCTGGGTCATCTTTTACATGTTAATGCATTGTAAGTGCCTTCTCCATATATGACCAGAGCTTTCCAATGCCTTTGCACTTCCTTCCTTATCCAGCTTCCCCTCAAATGTTTCTATCTTCTAATCTACAATGCAGCATTCTAATCACTGTCACTGGAAAGAGAGGTTTCTCCTAAATTCCTTATTGGATTTATTAACAACTTTAATTCTGGCCCCTATTTTGGACAGTGAATGCCTTATATCTTTAATTTCCAGTTTTGAAGTGATTATCTTACATTGCTGATGTCCTTATTTCTGAGTTACTTTCTGATATTTATGATCCCTATTTTTGAAGGGACGACCTAATGGTTATGGCCCCTGGTTATGGGATGGGTCTCTTAGATTGGCGAACCCTAGTTTTTGAGCAATTATCTTACAATATTAAACATCTTATACTTAAAGGAACCTTATATTTATTACACCTGTGCATAAAAGATCCCATGAACAACCCATGTGAAACAGTTGAAATAGGCACCTTGCACTCTGCTTATGATATTGGGTTTAATTGGAGTCAAAGAGATATTGAGTTTCATTGGAGTCAAGGAGATATTGAACACATTCTGTTTGGATGTTGCCCAAGGAATAAACAATCGACAACTTCAGGACAAGGTCAGGACAATCGACAATTTTAAGGTTTTCCACAACACAACTTTTTCACGCTTCCATTGGAAAACAATGACCGTGTGCAAGGACAGGGAGAGAAATGATTTCTGCACTGTTTTCCATTTTCCACCGCAGAGTCACCAGTCAACTTTGCTGTCAGACAGAGTCATTCACCTCCAACCCCAATCTGCAAAGAAATGTATATGTGAGGTGGTTGACATGAATAAAACAAAATTAGTTAGCACCTACTCCTAACATGAGCCATCCACACTCACCAATGACCAATCTGGTAACTATGAGCTTCCTCTTTTCCTGGATCCTCTGATGTGAATGCTGCCCAAGACCACCCTGACTAAAAATGACATAACCTTGCAAGGCAGCAGGACCCTGTGTGATGTAATGCTATGACATGAGCAGGACAGATTAAGCCTGCCCCTATATCAGCAGAGGCATTAATGACAACGGGCTAAACCAAGCCCCCAGTCTTAGGCGAGTAGAAGTGCCTGTCAAAATCTGTAAGTGTTCAGAGAGAATTAGAAAAAAACTTTCAGAATTAGTGAAAAAATAACATTGGATTAACGTAAATGGGAGCTTGATCAACACAATCTCAATGGGTTGAAGGGCCTTTTTCTCTACTATGAGTCCATGGCTCACACTTGAGGGGTTATGTGGTCTACTCCTGCTCCTAATTCATATGTTTGTATATATTTCATAAAAAGAAACATTTTTAAGTCAAATCAGTTAATCCGAAATTATCTTATACCGACTGAGCCATTCCTCCCAATGTGTTGACAAGTTTTCCAGCATAACCACTAGGAATATCACCACGTTTGTCCTGACTGAATATTGGAGCACAGCAGGAGAATAATTGATGAAGATTGGATTGCAAGTTTGGGACTTCACTGCACTAGATTGCCAAACTTGGGGTCATTTTTGCTCAGAAAACCAGGCAGTTCAGTGTGGACAAAATGTATCAGACAGGTTGTGCAATGGGGCTCGGGTAGCAGAGCATCTAAATTGTTAATCCAGAGATTTGAACCAATGATAAGGAGAATGTGTCAGTTCCCTCCATGACAACTGCCTAGTGAGAAAGCTGAAACTGAATTGATCACATCTGGTATAAATGTACAGTAATTCTAAAGTACCGGATTATTATAAAAAAAAATCTGATTCACCAGCTTTCTTCAGGAATTGAGATCTACAGTCTTGGTCTGATATATATGTGATTCCACATTCATAATAAAGCAATCTACTCTTAATTGTCCTCTGAAATGACCTCTCTTCAACAGCAGTTAAAGGTCAGCAATAAAATGTTGGTCTTGCCTGAGATACCCACATCATGAGATCGATTTCAATAAAAGGTGGAGATTCACTATTGACTACATCTGTAATTCAAACTGCAATTATATTATAAGCAGCATTGGGTTTGTCAAGAAACTCATTTCACGTTAAAACTGAAGTAATAATGCAATTGCACCTTTAATTCAGTGTCATAATCCCCAGACGACAAGTTTATGCATGCTCAGGGGGCAATTTCAACAGCTGGTGGGTTTGGTTGAACTGCCTTGCCTGATTTTAGCCTCTGCTGAAGGGAAAGAAGGTGTGATACTGGAGGTTCATTGGATCCTATGGGTTTCTTGCAAGTGAAAATGAAAAAAAATCTTGTAAATGCTGTAGTTAAACAGCAATGCTAAACTTGTACATATGTACAAACAATTACTCCCAATTCAGTGCATCTGTGGAATCATTCAGGTGAATTCTGGATCCGTATCTTACTTTTTAAAGCTGGTCTTAGTTTTATTAATTTCTTTGGAAAAATTAAAGCTGTATGACTTTTCATTGTTTCCATGAAAGATCTATTTTCATGGATACTTTGAAGAAATTGGTGCATCATTAATCCCGTGAGTAACGAAAACAAATTTACCTTCAGGCAAACTCACACTAAGTAGAAAATACTCATTCATATTTCACTCAAAGAACTGCAACCCTGATCTCTCTTCTACAATGGTTTCTAGACTTGTTCAGAGGTAACTGCACGATATACACTGCATACCAAGAACTCAGTAGTACAAATTTTTACAAGATTGTTAATGTCCTAGATTATTTACGAGCCCAAGGCAAATCAGTCCTGTACCTTCGTGGGCAAAAGCAATTCCTGTCAAAGGATTGAGCTGGACACTGACAACCAAATTCTTGCCTCGAGATTCTTGACAATTAGCCAGGGAAGCAGAGTCATTGAATAAAATCATTGAATCACAGAAAGAAGCCTTTTGGCCATTCTATGACAGATGTTGGTACAACAATCCCAGTAGTCCTGATCCCCCACGATTTTCACATGGCCCTACAAATTGTTCTCATTCAAATGCCTATCCAATTCCCTTGATAATACTCTTCCACCATTTTTACAAGCAATGAGTTTCAGATCATCAGATCAGGCAACATCTGTAGAGAGGTAGACAGAGTTCACATTTGAGATGAAAGGTCATCAACCTGAAATATTCTTTCCTCGCAGGTGCTGCCCAACATGTTGAGTATTTCCAGGATTTTCAATTTTTATTTCAGATTTCCGCCTCTGCATTTTATTTTGTTTCTTGGTTTTCAGGTTATAATCACTTGCAGATCTGTTTTGTACCTCTTGCCCAAGATTTTAAATCTGTGTTCCCTGTTTCTTGACTTCTCTCATTTTCACTCTCTCAAATGACTTCTCTCCATTTACTTTTTCTACACTAACCTCAAGAAGACAGACCATAATATACCTGGACTATGGAAAGGAAAAAATATCATACATACTTTCATTCTGATCTTTCTTGCTCATTATGATGCCTATATATGTGGCCTCTGGGATTGAACTTGGTGTTATTGCATCTTGAACCAAAGAGCCTGACACTCATTATTCAGACTCTCATTAGGGGATTGACTAATTTTGAAAGGTGTCATCTGCCCATCAGTGAAAGCATAATCGTATCTTGTCGGCGTCAGTGCCTTTAGAATGAAACGGAATGATAATTATTTCACTGCAGAGGAAAAGGTTCAAAAAAGATTGAAATATTAGAAATAGGAGCAGAAACCATAAAACCCTTTTAGCAGATCTGACATTCAATAAGATTCTGGTTGAACCTAGACCTCAAGTCCACCTTCCCAGCATGAACCTCAAATCCCTTGATTCCCTTAAAACTCTGTTAATCTCAACCTTTAATAAACAATGTCTGCTCTAATAAATCTGATGATGTTTTGAGACATTAAGCCAGAGTTTTCTCATGCAGGTCAAGACCCTTTGTTAGGTCATGGAATATTGAGTTGCTTGAGGAATAAGACATGAAATAGTGATATGGATGGCCTTGTATTGAAAGAAGAATGAGGGTCATTGGTTATAGGCCATGAGCTGAGTTGGCAGTTGAGGACTCCAGGGCTTGGCCTGCAGGCTCACTCTCCTTGGGAGCCAGAGCCCTGTGTAAGATTCAAGTAAATGTGGAGATGACTGGCTCCTGTATCTCCTCCCCCTGTGCTGAGCAAGTCCAGTCCAAGCCAAGTCTGGTGAGGCAGGGAATAAGGGCATATTAGTTCATCAGTCCCTCTCATTGTTGGACCCACATTCTTTCATTGAGTGTATGGAAACCAATGCAATATAGTAGTCTTGGATTCTCAGCCTGGCCATCTTAATTCACTATTGTTATAATATATTTGAACATGGTTTACATGTTATGTCAATGTCTGATTTCAGTTATTACTTTGAGTGAAATGATACTACCAGTGGCTCCCTCGCCCACCTTGATGACCTGCCCATCTCCTCTCCTCCCCTCCTCTGTTCCATGCTCCACTGCCCTCTCCTACCTGATTCTTTCTTTAGCCCTTGGCTTCTTCCACCTATCACCTCTCAGTTTATGACATCTTCTCCCCCTCCCCCACCCACTAGAGTGAAGGCTGACACTTATTTTCAGAATGCTGCAGTAATTGTTTCCTTCCATTGTGACAATAAACTTTGAAAAACAAAGTACTAAGCAATGCGATGCTCATCTACACTAGCTATCTGTACGTTGGATATTCTCACAGTGACTACCCATATGAACTGACATTTCCACAAATCTTCCAGCACATATATAGAGATGCTTTGAACTGCACAGACCCAAGCTCCAAAAGACATGAAGCTCCACACCAAAAAAAATCCTTACAGAATTTATTTTATATCATGAAGTAAAACATCATCAAGATCAATAAATGCAGAACAAATAATTCAGAAATTACAACATGGAATAAATTGGAAAACCTTGTGGCATTACTTGTGTCTGTGCCAGCTATGACTCAGAGACTGTCTCTCTGTGTCTGAAGGGTGTGGCTCACTTCCAACAATCAAAAATCAAGCATATATTTCCATGCAAACGACTGAGTGCATTCTTTTGAAGGAGTAAAGTCCTTCTGCCTACTGCAGCCACTCTGCCTACTCAGGTGGATGAAAAGGTTTCTGTGACATTATTTGAAGATAATTATCCTTGGTGTCCTAGCCAACATTTGTCCTTCTATCTGGGTCATCACTGCAATTCTGTTTGTGGTAGATTGCTGTGGTTGTCTTGTAACCTCCGACTGCAACCACACATCACAGAGTCATAATAGCTGAAGGGGAAGCCATTTGTCAATTGAGGGCAGGTCAGTTCTCTGTCCAGCAGTCCAGTCACTCCCACTCATCGTCCCGACCAACTTTACTTCCTTGGTTTTAGATGCTTTCAGACAACCTCATGGAGGCAAAGACATGGCCTCACCTTCAGAGTCACAAATCCAATTGCAGTTCCTAAGTTTTCGAGAAATCAGAAAATCTAATCTCTGTTTGTATCAATATGTCTCTCCTTCCTCCATGTCTCCAATACATTTTAACATGGCTTCATTACAGTTTCAAAACATCACAGAGCATTCACAATCAAGGACCTCAATTGTAAGTAAATTTGTGAATCCTATTAACTTGGGTAATTTTGATCTTAACAAATCTGCTGCAAGTTTTAAATAACAACTTCCATGGAAACAAACCATGACCTTCCCATTGACATGTTTATAAATAAGGCTAAATATGTACCTCTCTCTTGGCAAAACTACCAGTGACTGTACTCAAAATCTATCTGAAAAGTGTTTCTAAAAGAAAACATCTGCTGAATTCTGATTTCTTTCACACCTTTAAAGTTTCTGGAAGTTCTTCACAGTCAATGAATTGGAAGAATCAAATAATGAATTTCAAGACAAACATCCCAGCCCATCTGCTATGCCTCACATGTTTAATATATTTCCTTTTGCTGTGTAATTAATTCCTGGTACCGGCATGGCAGTCAACTCATCCCTGAAACATGCCGCAAAGAGGAATTGCTAAATCAACAGTTAATCTTTTTCATTCACCTGTGAGTCCGAGGGTGTCATTTATTGCATCCGGTGCTCCCGATGTGGCCTCCTCTACATCGGTGAGACCCGACGCAGATTGGGTAACCGCTTCGTTGACCACTTTCGCTCTGTCCGCCGCAACAACCAGGACCTCCTGGTGGCCACCCACTTCAATTCCACATCCCATCCCCATACTGACATGTCTATCCGTGGCCTCCTCTACTCCTACGTTGAGGCCAGACACAGGTTGGAGGAACAAAACTTCATATTCCGTCTTGGGAGTCTCCAACCTGATGGCCTTAACATTAATTTCTCTAACTTCTGGCAGTCAAAGACTTTTTCCCAGGGCAACAATGGCTAACACAAGGGGACATAATTGTAAGGTGATTGGAGGAAGGTATAAGGGGGATGTCAGGGGTAAGTTTTTTACATAGAGAGTGGTGGGTGCATGGAACGCACTGCCTGCAGAGGTTGTGAGGGCAGATACATTAGGGACATTTAAGAGACTTTTTGATAGACACATGAATGATAGAAAAATGGGGGGGCTATGTGGGACGGAGGGTCAGATAGATCTTCGAGCAGGATAAAATGTCGGCACAACATTGTGGGCCGAAGGGCCCGTACTGTGCTGTAGTGTTCTATGTTCTAACTCCACCCCTTCTTTTTCTACCCCCCCCCACCCTTTCGTCTTCCTTTATTCCCGTGGCTCCCTTCCCCCACCTTGATGACCTGCCCGTCTCCTCTCCTCCCCTCTTCCATCCTTTATTCCATGGTCCACTGCCCCGTCCTACCAGATTCCTTGTTCTTCAGCCCTTGGCCTCTTCCACCTATCACCTCTCAGCTTATTACATCTTCTCCCCCTCCCCCACCCACTACCTTCCCCCATCACCTGAACTCACCTATCCCCTGCCTGCGTGTACTCCTCCCCCTCCCCCCACTTTCTTATTCTGGCTTCTGCCCTCTTCCTTTCCAGTCCTGATGAAGTGTCTTGGCCTGAAACGCTGATCGTTTATTTCCCTCCATGGATGCTGCCTGACCTGCTGAGTTTCTCCAGCGCTTTTTGTGTATTGCTCCAGATTCCAGCATCTGCAGAATTCTCGTGTCTCATCTTTTTCATTAACATTGTTTGAAGCATAACACAGAGTAACATATTGTAAGCGTTCCTTTATCTTCTTCAAATGTTCCTTCCTTGCTTGTCCTCTGTATCCATTTGGACAAACAAACAGACTCTTGGTTTAACATCACTTCGGAAATATAGTACAGTCAAACTCCAATCATCCTGAAAGTTTGGCATCTCGCTCTTTAGGTGCTGTTTCCCGTGATCCCTTTAAACTCACCAGGGCCCCATTTCCACATTCCTTATAAACTCAGAAAGGTCCTATTGCCACAATCCTTTGAAACTAACCAGTGGTCCTATTCCCACATTCCTCGTAAACTCTCTGGGTTTTGTTTCCTGGGCTCCCTTTAAATTCACCTAGTTGACTGAAAGATTTATTATACACTTGTGTAACATCTAAAAGAATGTATTAAAAGTGGTGTGGGGAATTAATTTTAATAGTCAGGAAAATCTGCCAGTCCAGCTCCACCATTGCTCCAAGCTTGCTGGATTCACAGGGTTTTACTGTTTCAGAATCAGAATCAGATTTATTATCACTGACTCACATGATGTGAAATTTGTTGTCTTGCAGCAGCAGTACAGTGCAAAGACAAAGTTACTGTAAATTACAAAAATAAATAAATTGTGCAAAAAAAAGGAATAATGAGGTCATATTCATGGGTTCATGGACCATTCAGAAATCTGATAGAGGAGGAGTAGAAGTTGTTTCTGAATTGTTGAGTGTGGGTCTAAGGCTCCTGTACCTCCTCCCTGATGGTTGAAACGAGAAGAGGGCATGTCCCAGATGGTGAGGATCCTTAGTGATGGACGCCACCTTCTTGATGCACTGCCTCTTGAAGATGTTCTTGATGGCGGGGAGGGTTGTGCCTGTGATGGAGCTGACTGAGTCTACAACCCTCTGCAGCCTGAAACTAATCCTGAGACTGCAACACTCGCTCAGTACTGCTTTGGTGACAGCCAAGATAATCTGTTCAAATCCACAACTTTCACTGGAATATCAAGTAATTGTTGCATTTCGGTAGCACCATCCTTCAAATTGGAAGTTAAACCAGAAGCCCATATAAATGGTGCAAAGATGTGCAAACTTTGTAATGATTATCACTGCACAATGTGCAGTATATTTTGGGTTGAACCTTACATTGAATCAACTATCTTGATTTACAGGGTTGTTTTGCAGTTATTCATTAAAATTGTAACATTTTTCTTGAGCAGTGGAAAAAGATGAAAAGCAGTGTTTTAGCCACGCACTTTTATCAAATGAAGGACGGAAGAATACAGCAGGAAGTTGCTGTACAAATGCCCAAGCTGATATATCAAATAATATCAAAATTGTATTAATAATGTACATGACAATATAACCTTGACATTTTCATATTGATTTGGCTTTCAAACCAAATAAAACATTCAAAGAAAATCCTACTAATTTACGGAGCTGTCTTGAATATGTTTAGTCAGGGTGGTCTTGGGCATCATCCACATCAGAGGATCCAAGAAAAGGTCTCGAATACGGCTATTGTAGGATGGTCCCATAAAATGGACTTCTCTCATGAGGACACAAGGACATAGGTGCAAGAGTCAGGCATTCGGCCCCTTAAGCTTACTCCTCTATTCAACAAGATCATTGCTGATCTTTTATCCCAACATTATCTTCCTGAACTATCTGCATAGCCATTGATTCTTCTGATACCCAGTTTTAAATGGCGATGTCCTACAAAGTGGTCACACAATCTGCAGGCTAATCTAAAGGAGGCCACATTGTGAGTACCACATGCAGTACATTAAAGTGGCAGAACTGCAAGGAAATTTCTGCTTCATCTTGGAGAAGTGTTTATGTCATGACATGAAAGCTAGGGCAGAGGTAAAGGGACAGGTGTTGCATCTCCTGTGCTTGCAAGGGGAATGGCTGTTGGTGGAGTTGGAATCGTGAACTAGCGACTCGGGGGGAGGGATAGTCTTTTCAGAATGCTGAAAGGGGAAATCTGTCTGGTGGTGGTATTTCATTGAAGGTGGCAGACATTACGAAAGATGATCAGTTGAATTCTGAGCCTTGTGGGGTGGAAGATGAGGGCATAATGAACACTGCCAATGCTGTGGATGCGAGGAAGCAGCTGAGAGCAGAGGTGCAGGAAACGGAATAGGCTGAGAGCCCTTTCAGCTATGATAGAGAGGAAGCTATGGTTAAGGAAAAAAGTAGACATCTCTGGCATGGAGTGTCTTGTCAACAGAGCAGATGTGAAGGAGCTGGAGATACAAGGAGAAAAGAATGGAACAGGGTGGAAAGAGGTTCAATCCGGCACAGTAGTGCAAATTTTGTCGTTAAAGGAAAGGAAGGGATTTTTCTTCTCTGTCTTTGGCCTCCTGCATTGTTCCAACAAAGTCCAATGTAAGTTGAGGAACAGCATCTAAACTTCCGCCGAGGCAAGGTACAGCCCTCAACTTCAATAAAATCTTGATCAGCCTTTCCAGCTTGTGTCATACTGGCCAGTCCTGTATTTAAACTCAGTGTTTCCTCTCTCCCCAAAGTGCTGATGAACCTCCTGGGGTTTTCCAGCATTCCCTTTTATTTCAGATATCACAGTTCCAGCATTGTTCTTCCTCTGTCCCCTATCTCACTATTTACACCTCCTGCAGACAGACTAACTGGCACTAACAAGCTTTCACCACCTTCACCAGCTGGCACCAACCCACGACATGTATTTCTCTCTGGATCTGTCTTATTTAACTCAATTGTGTCATCATCTCATTTTTGTTCAATTGATTGAACTGAATGAATGCACGAGAATGAACTCTGTGTATTTTTTGGTTCTAACTGTGCTCTTTCTTTCGTAATTTATGTTTAATTTATGTTTTTCTTCTGAATGTTGTGCCTCAAATGCTATGTGTCTGTAATGCTGCTAGAAGTAAGTTTTACATTGCACCTGTGCAGATACTTGTTATATGCATCTACTCGTGCATACAATAATAAACTCGACTTGACAATAAACTTGACTTGAATGCTTCAACATTTTGTTCAACTGGAAACATTTCATCTGTTAGATAAAAGTGGTGGGACAGGGTGGCAGTGGGGGGAGGAAGGGGACTTTCATTTCCATCTTGAGCTGTTTCCAACACCATTCACGATGTAGTGATATTGTTCTTGTGTTAAATTTCAATCATTGCTCCTCTATTTACATATTTAGTTCAGCTTACTGGTCAATTTTAAAAAAGTCTGTCCAACTCCATCCTTCCATTTTGAGTCCTGACTAATTTACAGTGGGATTCTGAACATGTTAGTGATGAGGATTTGGAACAGAAACTGTCCAGCACCAAGCCCTGCATCATCACACTCTGTACTTCACTCTGCCACAACATAGCTCCTTGAACTCTGTTTCTGGCAATTTCCTACACAGTCTTTAATTCTTCCAAGGAGGGATAGTTAAATTGTGCCCGTGACATTGTTCCTTTAACTTACTCATTTACTGCTTCAAAAATCTCTATGGTCATTTTTTACCTACATGTCAAGCTGGTGAAATGCTTTTTTGTCATCTTCCAAAGTCAAGAGTGATCACAGCAGAAATCACAATGCAGCCAGGAATCCAAAATTTAATGACAGGCATTGATTCCCGGGCTTAGTACAAATGATCCAAATATTGGGTAGCCTGTGCATGTCATGGATCACAGTGAGAAAGATCTCAGCAACAGGAATTATCTGATATGCCAACCATAAAAATCATCATGGCATTAAAAAAATTAAAAGGTATAACATTTCCCTGTGAATGTTAAAATAACAATTACCTGAAAAATGAGTCTTTCATAGTTCAAGGAAACCTGAAGTATGTACAGCTTGGAAAAACAATTATCAGGAGTCCTTACTGAAATTGAAATGCATGACTAAAGAAAGTTAATGGAGGCTCTTTGAAAATATTTCTCCACGCAAATGGTGTCAAGTGGATCTGTTGTTTAACTAGGATATCAAACTAAAAATATCATAAAATGGTAGGATTGGGAGATGTAGAATTGTTTTTTTTAGAAGGATAAGAATAACAGGACAAAAGAGCTTCTCTGTCTGAGCCTATTTTACGACCTGAATTTTAGTTTCTGCTTATTTGGTTTCTCTCTAATCCTCAATAAGTTTGCTTCATAAACAAAAGTGTTTCAGAATTGGTCTCATAGGCTTGATGTATCATATTTAATTGTAAATGTAAAATAATAATTCATTATATGGACCTACTCAGAAACAATCATTGGTATAGGTTAATTAGCTTTAACGTCTGGGACCATCAGTGCTGTCTCCTTTAAATGGACGGAAATCTTATTATAATGTTTTGATTGTTATATCGCAGTCAGTCAGACTCCACTCTACTACATTCATGGTCAAATCTTCAAATTTCTTTCATATTAAATATAAAAAATGAGCTTAATTGTATTGAGACAATATCGTTTCCTACAATATAGTAATGACATAAGACCTTCTTGAAGAACATTAGGAGCATATAATCTGAAAGCAGAACTGCAGAATGTACTGAGTGGGATATTTTATAAGTGGGTGATTTTAGTGTGTGGGGAAGCAATAAATACCATTAACTTAGAGAAGATATGAAAAGATACAAAGTTAAAACGTTTGCACTTTGCAGTAGTTTCTAGAAGGGAGAAAAAAACATCTTCATTAGTTTAGAAAGCCAAATGTTTTGGAACTTTAATGCTCAAAGCAGGATTTTCCTTTAAATCCAAATAAAAGTAAAATATAGTGAAAAATTCATATCTCTGCCGTTTGCAGTCTAACACATGGCTGCTCACTTTGGCTCTGATTCCTCTTTCCCACATTCATACAGAAGCAGTGGCGATTCAGAATGCTATTTTTCATTTTCATTGTCGCCTGCCATCTTAAAATGAAAGGTTCACTAGCTTTAATCCCACTGGACCTGGTAAACTTGCAGAAACTGGCAAAAAACACGGACTGAATTATATCCCAAAAGCTAGATGCAGACCTTTGTCAAATGAAGTCTGAGTTTTAGGCCTTGAAATTCAAGTTCACTGATAGTCACAGTGGTAGGGAGTTTGAAAGTATGAAGTATCAGGTTGGAAAACTGTGAGTAATATTGCTCTTCTGATCTCACTATTGTGCTATTCAGAAGCAGAGTACATAATCTTGAGTGTTATTAACACTAGATATTGGTAAATTAAAATTTTAGTATCTGTTACACTATAAATTTTCCATATTTCCATACTTCCTTATGACATAGAAGGAATCCATCTTGGCCCATCAAGTCTAATGCTGGTTTATGGGACAATCCTATTTCTCCCATTAATTTTCTTTGTAACCTATTCTTCCCACATTGTCCCCAGATTCTACTATTCAGCAAGGGAAAATTTACACTGGCTAGTTAACTGACCAATGTTTGTGGGATGTGGGAGCTTTATCCACTGAAGAGTGTTCTTTTAACAATTGAATTCCAAAATGATGCATGACCCTTCACTTCATAAAATGTATACATTATATGGTTCTGAAGAAAAGTCATTAACCTGAAACATTACAACTGTTACTCTCAGTCTGCCTGATCTGCTGAGTATTTCCGGAATGTTTCGTGTTTACTTTAGATTTCACATGATCAAATTCAATTAAAATCTGAGTAGAAGCTACAAAGAGATCAACACATTGAAGTGACCATTCTTCCAACAACATCTCCAAACCCAGCAAATCCAAAACCTCAGATATTTTTTTGACAAAGGTCGATACCAGGTTTTTGGACATAATTGAGTTTGTGGTTTTCACCAGTTCCTGCAAGTTTATCAGGATGGTGGATGGGATGCCAATCAAAAAGCAGACTCTTGCAAAAATATGTATTTCCAATTTACTTTGACGATACAAGAATGTACCTGATGTTTGAAACAATGATGGTGCTTAAATGGTCAATGACATTAAAAGAAAACAAATACAAGAAAGAGTGTGGTGTGATCAAGTTAATATACATAGGTTTTTAAAGAGGTAACATTTCCACTGAAATAGCAAAGAAATACAAAGTGGACATATTTATGTATTCACTGCCAGTACTTTGGTGATTAAAGGAAATCCATTAACTAGTCAGCACAGTGAAAGTTTGTGTAACCCAAGGGAAAGTGAGAAGACAGGTCCAAAACATACTCCATGAGAGGAAAGATTTTCAGGATGTAGGTGGCGTTGGCAAGCCCAGCACTTATTGGCCAACACTATTTCCCCTTGACGAGGCAGTGCTGACCTGTTACAGTTCTTCTGATGCAAGTACTCCCTTAGTGCTGTCAGGTAGAGAGTTCCAAAATTTAGACCCAGAGATCATGAAGGATCAGTGATATATTTCCAAATCAGGATAATGGTTGACTTGAAGTAGAACTTGTGCCTGCCCTTATCCTTCTTGATGGCAGAGATTATGAGTTTGGGAGATGTCAGAGAGACCTGGGTGAATAACTACAGTGCATTTTGTAGTTGGTGCACACTGTAACCACAGTGTGTGTGTGTGTGGGGGGGGGGGGGGGTGGTGGTTGGGTATTAATTTTCAGGACAGTGGATGGGACATCAATCAAACAGAAAAAATTTGCAAAAATAAAATTGAGTCATTGTTTTCTCAGGGACATTACAAAGCACTTTTCCCACACTGTACTATGTCTTCTTTGGCAGTCTCTTGGGATTCAGGATGACTTCCTTCTGCTCTGGTGTCGAGTCATAGCATTGTACAGCACAGAAACAAACCCTTTGGCCTATCACATCTATGCTGACCATCATGCCTATCTGCATTAATCCCACTTGCCTGCATTAATTTCATAGTCCTCTATGTCCTGCTCATTCAAGTACTTGTCCAGATGCTTCTTAAATGCTGTTACTGTTCCTGCCTCCACCACTTCATCTGGCAGTTTATTCCAGATACCAAGTACTTTTTCTGTGAAAAGTTTACCTTTTAGATCTCATTTAAACTTCCCCCCTCTCATCTTAAACCTATGCCCTTGAGTTTTAACACCATTACCATGGGAAACATACTCCGGCTTCTACTCTGGCTTCTAGTCTATGCCCCTCACTATTTTATACACCTCTACCTCATCATCTCTTAGCCTCCTCGCCCCAGGGACAACAAACTCAGCCTATCCTGTTTCTCCTCATGATTCAAGCCTTCCAATCCAAGCAAAATCCTTGTGAATCTTTTCTGCATCCTCTCCACTTAAATGAAATCTTTCCTGTAGTGTGTTGAGCAGAACTGCTTTCCATGCTCCAAGTGTATCCAAACCAATGTTTCGCACAACTGTAACATGATGTCCTAACTCTTACACTCATTGCCTTGGTTTATGAAGATAAGCATGCTATACACCTTCTTTATCACCCTGTCTACCTGTGTGACCACTTTGAGGGAGTTTTCTACCTGTGCACCTCGGTCCCTCCATTCTTATTGTCCCTCTGTCCCTCAGTCTTCCAGTACCTCACCTCTGGCTAATAAAGATACAAAAATCTTCGCGAAGGGCTCCAGCAATCTTCTCCATTGTTTCCCATAATATCCTGGGATACAGCTAGGTTGTGGGATCTGATGTGGCTGATGAGGTCATTATAGGGAATGACAGACTTTTCAATAGATGGAGTAGGAGGTGTCTGATTGGGCCGGCTGCTGGGCAGTCTGAGAGGTGGTGCATTCCTTCCGTTGCTAATGCAGAGCTTCTGAGAGCTCTTGCTGCATGGCCTCAAGCTTCTCAATACCAGTTTAATGCTGCTCCTTCATTTTGAACAGTCATAGGCCAGAGATTGCCAAGAAGCAGTGGTGATGTTGCATCACTTGGTAATCTCTCCCCCAACAGAGTTTGAGAGTGAGATGTAGAGCAAACTTAAACTTCTTCAAATGTAAACTTACCTTGAGCTGGGCTCAGGACTATGAACCCAGAACAAGGTATGTTTAAATTTTCAAAAAAAATTCCTTGTGGGCTAAGAAGAGCTGGTGTTCCTCCAGGCATCACCAGGAAAGTTGAAGGCTCCAATCATCTGGGGTTTCTCTTCTGGACCATTTTCCATTTTCCAGGGTTCAGACATCTCAGACCCTGATGGGGGTCTCAACTTACCTGGTTTTAACTGACTGTTAGTTACATTCTATCATGGGCATCTCTAAAGGGATGTTGGAAAAGGCAATGTTAATAAGGCCCATCCATTAAAATGAGCCCAGCCCATCTTCTGCTTCTCCCATTGGGGACTGCCCTTACTTTGTCATCCTTTTGCCCAATAGCTAATGCTGTTATAGTGAGGGGGGATTTGCCTATCATTGTTAGAGATTGCAAAAAATGTTTAATAAATGACAACAAGGCAGATCCTAAATGGTTTAGACTGGAGTCAATATATACGAGCAGAGTGGCACCACGGTAACATTAATGTTATTAACATGTCAGTATATTGCAATATCTATGGACAATTGTAAAGATTACTGGTGAATAATCTTTTATGATGACATTTTATGAAATAAAATTTCCATACTGTCACTGAAAATATATTCAGGTTTTTATTTCTAAAAAAGAAAGATGTGTGTTTATGTTGTCCCTTCAGGACATTTCAAAACACAAGTGAAGTGCTTTTGAATGGTAGCTTCTGTTGAATTGTCATAGCCAATTTGCAAGCAGCTAGTTCACATAAGCAGCTATGTGACAATGGCTGGATAATCTGTAATGCTGGCTGAGGGATGGAATATTTATCAGGGGGCCAAGGACAACTTTTCTCTCTTCTCTCAAGTAATGTCATGGAATCTTTCCCATCTACTTGAGAGACTAGACAGCAGTTCAGTTTCATACCTCATCATGTAATGTTTTTCTCTCTCAACAAGTACTGTGATGCTCAAAGTTCTGGAGTGGGACTTGAATATGCATCTAACTGCAAGGCAGGGATGGTTTCAACTGAATCACGCCGATAAGCAAAATATTACTGCATATGTTCTAATGAGAGGTCAGAGACCTGAAACATTAACTCTGTTTATCTCTCCGTAGATACTCCCTGACCAACTAATTGTTCTCAATATTTTCTCTTATTATTTTTACCTGGTTTATTGGTTTTCAACAATGTACAGATCTTGTAAAAGGCAATCAGTCAATGTCTCCAAATTTACCTCCAGTTTGTACCTCTCAACTTAAAAGAGGATAAGTTTCAACTTCAACAGAATGTAAGTTGGATGCTTCTAAATCCTGACCTGCTTTCATTTTCTATTAAGTGTCTTGCTGCCCAATTTTTGACCTCTCCCAGACTGAGCTTTAACCTTTTTATTTGAAGAGAGGCAACATTACATTTAGCTCACCTGGTGAAATCATCTTGTCAATAACAAAAGTAGACCAGTTATCTTCATCATCTGCTAATCCCCATCTCAACCCTGCCTTTCACTATTCTTTTTCACCATGAATGCATCATTAGCTAATCCTTTTGTCAAAAATAATTGCCAAGCAAAAAGGCTCCAAAAGCCAAAATCAATTAAATTTAGGAGCGAGAATGCTCCCCCAGTAGATTCTGTAAAATTGCAATTTTAATCAAAGGTTCTTTCATCTTCCCTCAAAACTACAAGCAAAGCCACTCAGTTTCCTTCTGACTGAAGCTGAGATAAGGAGATGAGGAAAGGCCGTCAACCTATCCAATGGGCAATGCCTCATCCTCCCTAATTACAAGAAAATCTGATAACTAGAAGAATCAGCAAAGAAAGAAGACACTTCAGCAAAAGCTCTCGAAAATTCCTCTGTGATTCCATCAGGAAATCAAGTAAGCACCAGAATACTGTGGTAACATACAGCATTGCTCTAGGCAGTTAATTAATATATCACACAATGAGATCCTTACTCAAGCATTTGTCAAGCCACTTCTTAAAGTGGTCATGCTGACAACATATCGGTACTAATTAAGCATAGTACCATACTTTTAAAGTCACTACATTTCAATCACTACAGTACAATCACAATATTTAATAAGTATCTAGACTGGCACTTTAATAAACAAGGCATGGGATGAGTGTAGAAGGGCAAAATGGTCAGCATAGGCATGGTGGGCCAAAGCGCCCATTTCTGTGCCATATAACTCTATCATTCTATGACTTTTGAGTATAGTGACTGAAAACTTTCTGAATAAGCTTTCAGTCAAATGCCATTATATCTTAAACTCCTGAGATTTGGGAATCAAGATGTAATATAGGTGAGTGAGAAGAGGCAAGAAGGTTTACCAAGAGTTTCCACATGGGAATTGGACTTTTTAGGTAAGCAATAGGAAAGTGCAGAAGTGGTACAAAATTAAACTTACATTAAGAATTTAGAAGACTGTTTCACCAGTTGAGGATCATTTGCCACTTATGACATTGGTCTATTCACTGCTAATTTGCTACTTTGAATGAAAATTGATCAAGCCTGGACTTAGGAGAGCTAAAATTCAGGACAGTGATCTTACTTTGGTCTCAGCATCTGTTGAAACAAAAGTGGGGTTGGTAATTAGTGCACCATTGACTGCGGATGCTGAAATTAGGATTTTCCCCGCAACAATAATGGTTCTGATTTAGTCCAGTCTGGAGCCAACCAGCAAAGCAATAAGATTTGGTTGTTACAAATCATAGCTGCCTAATTAGACAGGCTTTGTACGTTGCAATCCATCCACATCCAGCTGATGCCACAGATGTTGCGCACAGTCGATGGCCTCAGGCTTTGTTTGGTCTGGTGCTGTGTCATACTGACATGGATAATTTAATAGCCATAATCACTTCTGTAAAATGAGATGACACAATATAATTGCACCCAAGATACAAATATTAACCCTCCAGGCCAACGGCATTTGTCTAGAGTCAATAAATAAACTAATCTTGACATTACAAACTTTGTTTCCTTCTTCTCCGTGACTGGAATAGCATTTTACTGCCAGGCTGATATATCTGCGCCAGCACAAAGACAGCCTATTTCCATCATTGAGATATTGCCCTATTACACCCCAGCCTCAGCTCACCTGCTGCTATAGGCCTATTCCATGCTTTAGTTACCTCTAATGCACTTCTGGCCATTCTCCCTCATTCTACTCACTGACCTCTGCTGCATCATGTTCTCCAAATGCCTCATCTCTGATCAGATAGATTTTAAAGGGATATTACTTCAGTTGTGTGAAAGCTTAATCAAAGGGATAGCTTTTAAAGAAGATGAAAAGAGGAGAATAAAGTTTAAGAATTCTGGAAGAGATCAGAAAAAACACTCAGCCTTTTGCATTACCCCCTTTCGTTTTGAAAGTCAATTTGTTTGAATTTCTGTTTCTAAATATACAATGAAAAATGCTCAAACTGGTATCCATTTATTTTCTCACTGGAGTTTATAATTTATCCTTCCTTTCAAAGGCTTTCTTTCTTACAAAGGTGATGTTTTGTATTTCTAAAGGAAAAAAAAACATTTGTTCAGCTTGCAATTTATTTCCACCCGCTGAAGAATAAAACCACAAGTACATTTCCTCCTGGGAGACAGAATGGAGAAACTTGGCCTTAATTAAAATTATTTGGCCAGGAATCAGATTGCCTCATTACATAAAGCCTAATTTTACATTCTACCAATGTTAATGGATGGCACAGAGAGAAAGTAAGTCAGGGAAGTCAATTAGAACATAGAACAGTACTGTACAGGAACAGGCCCTTCGGCCCACAATGTCTGTGCCAAACACAATGCTCCATTGAGTCATGCACCATTGAAACAGACCCTTCAGACTATCATGGAACCATCAGGTACCCATTTATGCTAATCCCATTTAATAGCACTTGAATTTTATTCTATGCCTTGGTGATTCAAGTACTCATCCAGATACTTCTTATATATTATAAGACTACCTGTCTCCACTACCACAGGCAGTGCGGTCCAGATTCGAACAACCCTCTGAGTGAGAAGATTTCCATAGAACAATACAGGCCCTTCGGCCCACCATGTTGTGCCGACCTTTAAACCATGCCTAGGACTAACTAACCCCTTCCTCCCACATATCCTCCTATTTTAAGTTCCTCCATATGCTTATCTAACAATCTCTTGAACTTGACCAACGTATCAGCCTCCACCACCATCCCAGGCAGCGAATTCCATGCACCAACCACTCTCTGGGTGAAAAACCTCCATCTGATATCTCCCTTGAACTTCCCACCCATTACCTTAAAGCCATGTCCTCTTGTATTGAGCATTGGTGCCCTGGGAAAGAGGCGCTGGCTGTCTGAGGGGAAACATGATAGAGGTATACAAAATACTAAGAGGAATAGATAGAGTGGCCAGCCAGCGCCTCTTTCCCAGGGCACCAACGCTCAATACAAGAGGGCATGGCTTTATCTATTCCTCTTAATATTTTGTATACCTCTATCAAGTCTCCTCTCATTCTCCTTCTCTCCAAAGAGTAAAGCCCTAGCTCCCTTCGTCTCTCCTCATAATCCATACTCTCCAATCTAGGCAGCATTCTGGTAAATCTCCTCTGTACCCTTTCCAACGTTTCCACATCCTTCCTATAATGAGGCGACCAGAACTGGACACAGTACTCCAAGTGTGGTCTTTTCATATTTCTTTTCAGATCCCTTCCAATCCTCTTACACCTTATCCTAAACTATGCCATTTACATTGAGACACCTCCAGAATAGGAAATAGTTTCCTACTTTCTACCACCTATACTCCTTTTTTTGTATACCTCTCAACCTCCTCCGCTCCAAGGAATACAAACACTGCCCACTGATTCCCTCCTCATAAGTGAAACGTTCCATCCCTGGCAACATCCTGGTGCCTCTGCACTCTCCTCTGTGCAATGATGTCCTTCCTATAGTGTGGCCACCAGAACTGTTAAGATTACAGCGGCTGTGGCTTAACACAGTTCTGAGATCTGAGTGAGAAACCAGACTGGATGTGAAAGGCACTTGTGTCTTGTCAGCACTTGAAATGAAATGATTAATCCCTTCCTATTTCCAAGGCAAAGCTTTAGTCGCTAAATTTCCAATTTCAACTGAAGATGGAGATGGAGGTTGTGGGAAAAAATGGGTACCATTGGGAGTGGATAACGTGAGGGGGGGGGGGAGGTGGAGTGCAGTTAATGTTATTGTATTATGGCCGAACTAGCTTATTTTGCAGTTGCAGTAGTTGGTTCAAACCAATGAGAACATAAATGCACAATTTAATAAATGCATCTTTCCATGTGGATTGGCAGGTCAAATATTTTGGCAGCACTAATTGAGAATGATAAAACGAGCTCTACCATATGCAATACGTGCACCAGTTGACAGGGATAGATGAATGGCATGATTGACTGACTGCAATATACAGTTAAAAGTCTGCAAGAGGCTGAAGACAAGAGAACACCAGTCACTAAAATCATATCAGATTTTCAGTGAGAATAAAGTGGCACATTGTATGATAATTCTGTCACAGTGCTTTCAGGAAGGGAGAGAATCAAAGAGAATTTGAATCAAATTTATGGCTGTGATGTCTGCGCTGCCTTCAATCACAGTTTACTTGCTGCAGTCACAGGTGAAGTACACTGGGTGTGTTTATACCTTGAAGAACTAAGAATACCATGTAATATGACTTTTGATACATTGTTGTATCAACCACTGCTCTAAGTTGAATGTTGCTATCCATCATAAAAAGGACGATATAGGATAAATGTTTGGTTCTATCCTATTTCAATCAATCAATAGACTGAATTCAATGACTCTGGATCTGGAGCTCAGAAATTCAGCCAAGGCAGGACTAACAGCTCAGCTCTCAAAGGTTGACCATCGGCAATGGGAAATCAGTAGCTGCTGTTCCATGACCTGGGTGTAAGTATGTGTGTGTGTATGACTGGGGAGGAGAGATCAATGAAGACTACAGATACAAATTCAGTGATTGTTGTACAGGTGATGCACTGCCACTGGTACAAATGGGCCTGAGTAGAGACAATCTGAAGAGCAGTCCATGGCTTGGACAATCAGGCAAGTGAAACAAACAAGTGCAAGGTTTTCTCAAAAGGAAGACATTTAGAAGTTGGGTCGATACACGCAACAATTGTGTGCACAGAAGATTGCTAGAAGATCCAGCCATGCGTAGCTGAGAATTGTATTGCAATTCTACGACAGCAGATTGGATAGGTAAAACACCCAGCCATGAAGCTGTGGTGCAGGTTGGGAACATTAATGATAAGAAAAGAAAAGAAAAGAAAAGAAAAGAAAAGAAAAGAAAAGAAAAGAAAAGAAAAGAAAAGAAAAGAAAAGAAAAGAAAAGAAAAGACAAGACAAGATAAGACAAGACAGGATAAGACAAGACAAGATATCTTTATTAGTCACGTGTACATCAAAACACACAGCGAAATGCATCTTTTGCATGGAGTGTTCTGGGGGCAGCCCGCAAGTGTCACCACACTTCTGGTGCCAACATAGCATGCCCACAACTTCCTAACCAGTATGTCTTTGGAATGTGGGTGGAAACTGGAGCACCCGGGGGAAACCCACGCAGACATGGGGACAACGTACAAACTTCTTACAGACAGCGGTCAGAATTGAACCCGGGTTGCTGGCGCTGCAATAGCGTTACACTAACTGCTACACTACCATGTATCAGGAGTTGAGAGAGTGTTTGTTTGAAACCCAGAGATTTGCAGTTGTAACCACTCCAGTGTGCTCCAGTGGGAGCTGTGAATATGTTTACTTCACAGTGGGCAGCAGGTAAATACTGCAGTACAATGGCAGAGAGATACCTGGATGGAATATTTCCTGAGTGAAGACATCAGAAAGTGGAAAGGAGACCTTAAACGGTGTAGTATTAAGGACCAAAATGAATGACTTCACTTTTCCCCACATTGCTCTGCTTCTGCTACAGTCTGTTCATTAACTTAATATCCTTTTGCAACTATCTGCTGTACTTGCACTACTTACGATGTCACTCAACTCAGTGATGTTGATGAACTTGGATAAATAGATCTTTGTTGCTTCATCCAGTTGATACTCTATGGAAGATCCCTAAGAGACAGCACACATCACCTTTTGAATACATACCCAATATCCCTACCCTCCATCACCTAAGGAATTCTTTATCCGTGTCAATCAGTTCCCTACAATTCCATATGCCTTCACCTTTTTCCAACAGTCTCTTCAATGGAATCCTTCTGAATATCCATTTGGAATCCACATAAAATAACATCCATAACCATTCCCTTACGAATGATATTAGCAATATGCACAAAATATTCATCTAGCTTGGATAAACATGACTCACTCTTTACAAATCCAAACTGATTTTCTTGACCAGTCCCAGGTCCATGTGACTGGTTAGCTGCTTCTTACTTCTTGGTTAATCTAAACTTCGTGATGATAGGCATAAATATGAAGCTGAGATAGAGTGACACCAGTGTTGTTAGCATTGCATGTATGGACATCTATGGACACCTACTCATTTGGCTGAGAATTTTTCTGAACAAAATTGCATGGCTAAGCATGACATTTTCTCTTGTTATTTCGGGGAGGATGGAGAGGTGAAACTGCCTAGACCTCAGCACAACCATTTCAAACACCAACTCCCAAATGGTTCATTTTCCAAAGGCTCTTTGTGGTCCAAGCCTTGCCTTCTACAGTTTAGTGTGCTCTTAATTACATTGTCTGGCTCCAAAAACCATGACAGAACCTTCACTTGGACTGGAATTGTCTTGCCCACTAAACTTCTGGCTCAACGAGCTCAAGCTGTAAAGAAAAGTGAATACCTGCTGCCAAAACACTGTGGCATTTTCCCCTACTGCAATGTAAACTTTACATTTGACTTCGATAGCTGATTCTCGACTAATGAAACAGCTGAGGAGAGCCAGATGTCCATTTGAGGTAATATCAAAAGACTTCAAGGAAACCGAAGTCAACAACACAAGCAGACACTCTGCTTTGTTTACTCTTGAGTTAAATCAATCCTCAATTCACTAGACAAACAATGACAGACTTCAATTATCTGTATTCATTACTCTCACTATGTAAGCCCTCTTAGGATACAGACTAATCTACAAAACTTTTTTTAACTACAAAATCAAGCTTTCTTGGACACCTGTCCTTTCTGTGAATCAAACTTTGTCTTGTGTGTGATGAATGTATCAAAATGGAACAGTAGGAGGCTATTTGGAACATTGAGTCCTTTCTGGCTCCTTATAGAGCAATCCACTCAATCCCATTGTTCTGCTCTTTTTGTGCATCCTTGTGAATTATTTTTCTCCAAATGTGAATCCAATCTTCTTTTAAAAATCCTGATTGACTCTGTTTCCATTTTCCAAGTATGAGTTCTAGAGGAACTTTACCCACAGACCAAACAATTTACCCCTCACCATCACTAACCTGGAATCCCATCACATATACCTGGTTTGTCAGGGAGGTAGAACATCGAGGATCAGTTGCTGAGTTCATTCAAAGCAGAGCTCAATAGACTTCTAGATACCAGAGGAATCATGCGATATGGGAACTGGGAAGGAAAATGTTGCTGATGTAGATCAGTTGTGATGTTTTTGAATGGAGGAGTAGGGTCAAGGGAGTGAATGAACTGTTCCTACTATTCTTTTATATTATTTTATTATCTAACATTTGTCATATTCAAGACAGTACCCCAAATTAATAAGGGAGTTCCAAAGTACTCCAACCCATATATCTGCTATTGCCCAAGTTTGTCCATGGTAATATATTGGGTATTTATCTGGGACTATGTATAAGGCAGAACATCCATGGACTCCTCGCACAGTGAACCCAAAGAGCTGGGGTGCTAGCCTTGCCTGCAAGGAATGTTGGTGCATCTTTGCAAGCTGGTCCAGTCAATATCTAGATCTGTGCCAGTCTATTCCCTGAAGAAATTAGGCTCATTTCCTGGATCCTGAAGGCCTTATCACAATCTTTAAGACATGTCATGAGTGCGATGGAATGCTCCCCACTTGTTTGATTGAATGCAGTAGCAAAAATACTCAAGAATATTAACAGGAAAACAGATCCCACTTGATTGTGTCCTAATCCGTTGCATTGAATAAGTCACTCCCTCTGCTACTCTGGCTCAAATGTGTGCCATTTACAAAATCCTTTACATTGACTCACCAAACCTTGTCACCTCTCAAACCCACAGCTTGGGTGTTAAGGACAGCTTGCACCTGGCATTAGTATGACCACCAACTCATGTCTTTCAAATACACTCTATTCCTGCACAAGATGAGGTTAAGCCCAAAGAATTCCCTCCTTTACAAGGACCATGAGGACTGTAGAGGTTCAAGAGGGCAACTCACCACCAACTTTTAAAGCCTAATAGGGTGATAAGTGTTGGTATTTACACTTACACCCACATGCTATGAAGGCAAAAAAGTAACCTGAGGAAGGCCAGTCTGAAGAAATAGCCAGAGGCCCTGAAAAGTTATGATGCAATTTTTATTGGACACAACCCCTTTGGAGATGAGGTGAGTTTGCACCAGTGGCAGTGATCCCCTGTAATGATACATTAAACCCATGCACATCCCCACCTTCAGCCACTGATCCCTTCATAGTCCAGCAAGATTTGGCCCCATATATTCAGTTGCTGATAAAGGTAAACACTAACAAGAAGCAATGTTTATGGCAGTTTTGTTTCCCTGTGGGAAGGATTGCTATTGTTATTTATTCTGCTCAGTGGCAGAATCCCAGTTTAATAACTAGGAGTGCCTCACCAGCCCCATGCTTCAAATTAAATTACAAAGTGTTCCTTGCAGCCAACAAATTTACTTGAGAAGTGAATGAATTCGGCAGAATAAATGGCAACAGCAATCTTTTTCTCAAGTACACTAAATGGTTATAAACCAATGAGAATTCTTATCAGTGGAAAAAGAGGAATGCAAGGGGAAAAATTCTACTGGAGCAGATACCTTGATGCATATATCTTTTCCTTCAGCAAGTCCAGCAGGTGAAGCCAATTCACTTTGAGCTGTGTCTTCAGTATTGCTGTCTGCTATCTATGACTGCACTTCACAAGAATGGCACTCAGACCTTAAGATCACTCTTATTTCCAGGATCTCACAGAATTCCCACATCAATTGTCCTTTAAACCTACTGTTAGAGTGCCTGTGTGGCACCAAGGGATGTTTAAAGGTGGTATGTAAATGCAAGGTCCAAGAAACTTTTTGGAGTCAGGACCGTGGTGATAAATGTGTGGTGCATGGTGGACCAAGGTGAATTTGGTGCAAGGACCCATTGCCTCAAAATGCATGGAAGGTCCAAAGCATTGTCAGTCAGAGAACAAGCCGAGCATGATTAAAGTGCTCATAGGCCTTTCGTCTGCTGATTTTACCACTGAGGAGTCATGAAGATAAACAGGTTGGCCGTCATTCGGGACAGCAGGTTATGGTCACAGTGAAGGTAATTCTGGAGTGGCTGGGCCAAGGTCAAGTTGTTAACTTGTGGGAGGGGAACGTGGATTGGAACTCCAAGTTTCAGATTGGACCATCAGGGAATGGTAGGTATGGAAACAAGGCAAGCAGAAGCAGGTGCTTGAGGGTGCCCAAACTGCTGTTGTATGATGTGGAAACTTATAGCTTTGGTTGTTACCCAGTTACAACAGTGTCAAACATTCAAAGTTCCTGCCACTGCTGGATGGCTCTCCTTCACATGTTCCATAATGCTTAAATGCAGGAGTAAATTAAACCTCAGACTGTGGGTCACAGGAGAGAGAGGGCTGGTAGTCAGGTGTTGGAATACAAGTCCATGCTCCGGTTAGATCAGATAGGGGCCTTGGTCAGGGATCGAGTTGGAAGTGGATCCAGTCTCTGGTTGGGGTTGGATGGATACCTCAGCCAGGGTTTGGGGGTCAAAAACTGGAGCCAGAATCAGTGATGATTGGAGTTTGGAGGCAATCATAGAGCTGGGAAGTGTTGGGGTAGTGGTGTGGTTGTCAAGTGCATTGTTGAGTACGTGGACAAAATAATCAGGGAATGACTAGGGCGAGATTGGGGAATGATGGGGAGGGAGTCATTACCATGAAAAGCACTCCATGGAGTTAAGCCAGAAAACCTACTGTTTGGGATTCTCAGCCTCGGGCTGAGAACTGCTTGGGGATTTGCTATTGAAACAGGGAGTTCTCAATAACCAGGCAAGGTCTTATTGCAGTTTCTGTGAGACTAACAGTGGATGAAATTGACCCTCGAATCCTGGTGATTCAGCATCTCCTGGTGTATCTCTCTACCCTGTGAACCTGCTGACTGACTTGCACATGTGTAACAGAAAGTGTTGGTCACACAACATTCCTTGCAGGCAAGATTGGACCAATGAATATCTTTTCTTTTTGTCCAAACTGACACAATGGAAGAGTAAAAAGTGTATTTTGTAATGAAAATTGTCCAATGCTTAATTATTTCCTTCAGCCATAGACCAAAGTCACAAGAAACCTGCAGATATACAATACTCTCATAAAAGGAAGCTTGGCTCAACTACACTTGAGTTAATTACATTTGGTTTTCAAAGTCACATATATGCTTTAGTGGGAGATTAACAATACAAAAGGGCAAAAATAATCACAGCACACAGCTGCACCAGCTTACTCTTTTCTTAAATCCTTGGCCTTGTTTTAAGAAAATAAACAAGACAGAAATATTTACAATGTAAAACTCAGAAAATCAGTTTCTATTCTTTATGCTCTGGTGTTGTGCAATATACAGCATATACCTTGTTCTTTTGCTGATGTTTTATTCATTAATATTTGCGTGCCTGAAATTCTATTGGGGTTTGTAAGTCTCCCCTGAAGGTTACAGTGGGAAATGAAAAGAATCATCCTGAAAATGGAGTAGCCCAGTTTCGCCAGGTATGTGGAAAAAACTGAAGATTTGAATTGTCGACATTTTGAGTTAAAACTATGACTGAGTACTAATGCAGCGTTTCAACCCAAAATGTCAATAATTCTGTTCACTCCACAGATGCTGCTTGACTACCTGAGTTGCTCCAGCAGATTGTTTGTTGCTCCAGATTCCAGCATCTGTCGTCTCTTGAGTCTCCAAAACATAGAACATAGAACAGTACAGCACACCCCTCATGTCTCATCTGAACCTACCCCTTCTCACTTAAAATGCATGCCCTCTGGCATTGGATCGCTCAATAATGGGAAGAAGGTTTTGCTTGTCCACCCTATCTATGTCCTTCATAATCTTATACACTTCTAACAGATCATCCTTCAGCCTCCGCCGCTCTAGAGAAAAGAGCCCAAGTTTGTCCAGCCTCTCCTGATTCCAAGAACTTGCAGATGCTGGAAATCTAAAACAAAAAGAGAAAATGTTGGGGATATTCAGCAGGTCGAGAAACCCCTGTGGCAAGAGAGAAAGAAGGATAGAGAGAGAGAGAGAGAGAGAAAGGGGGAGGGAGAGAGAGAGAGAGAAAGAGAGAGGGAGAGAGATAATATTTTGTATCAATGACACTTCAAGCCTCCACTTGTCTCTTTTACTTCATATTTCGAGCAATGCTGCATTCTATGTCTCACAGTTGTTTCTATTTACGTCTCTCAACTGCCCTCAATCATATCTCCCTATTTACACCTCCTCCAGCAGATCAGCTGTGAATAACAAGCATTCATTTCCATCTCTCAGAGACCAGGAGAACCTTGATCTCCAAAAGGAAGGTTTGCTTCTCACTTTTCCAGTCCAATGAAGGGTCACTGTTGTGAAATGTTGATTCTGTTTCTCCACAGATGTCGCCTGACCTACTGAGTATGCCCAGCATTTCCTCTGTTTGTGCCAGGGTATAAGTTATATCTGCAATTTTAATGTGGTTTTAAGATGCCACACCCAAGCCTTGAAAGAGAAGCCAAGCAAGCAGCCATGATCCATTTAACCTAAAAGCAAAAGATCCGTTTGGTCATCTGTTTAGTGCAAGGCTACATGGAGGATCACCAGGGTTGGTGAATGTGGTCACGTGAACACATACCCCTCCCCACTCTTTCGACCCACTGGCAGCTCATACCAGACACTCATTAGCAGCACTCCAACTACACAGATCACATCAAGGCTGGAATTTGCAGTACCAGGTGGGGGCTACACATGAATCCATAGCTATGACCATCTACAACGTGTAATGAGGGTTCTTCCCACTCAAACTGCAAACATAGATACAAGTGAGGTTGGCAGAGCACCAATTTTATGCAGCTCCTGGGACAGTGACCCACAAAATTCCAAGCCCTGTGTCTCCAATGTGGCCAAAGTCAAACTTTGAGTGGGTCCTCAAAGAGAAAGTTGGATGAATAGAAAATGAGTACCTCTTTTCATTGGCCATTACACTGAGAGATTGGTAACAAGTAAAATGTGGAAAACTTACTTCAGGTCCACAGTTGAACACTGCTTTCCTTGAACTGCCACTGTAAACAACACAAGACCTTAGTTCTACTCTTGGAGAAATTAATAGGACTGAAAACCTACAAACCTCCAGGACCTTATGACCTGCACACCCTGGTTTTGAAGGGGTTGGCTATGGAGATGTCAGATGCCCCGAGTTTCACCTTCCAAAATTCCTCAAATTCTAGAATGATTCCCACAAACTGGTGGGGAGCAAATGTAATCTCACAATTTTGGAAAGAATATGGAGGAAAACCAGGGAACCATTGACCAGGTAGACTTACATCAATGGTATGGAAAATGCTGAGATCTATCATAAAGGAAATGGTAAAGAGGCATTCAGAGAATAATAATAAGGATTGTGTCATGTCAATATGGATTTCAGAGAGTCATACAGCATAGAAATGGGCCCTTTGGCCCAACACGTCCACACTGACCTAAATCATAAATCACCCCTCAGCCTCCTTTGCGCCAGGGAAAACAAGCCCAGCCTATCCAATCCCTCCCCATTGCTTAAGTCCTCCCATCCAGACAATGTCCTGGTGAATCTCCTTAGCAATCTCTTTGGCTTAACCATATTAGAGGAAATCATGTTTGACAATAAACATGATAATTGAATAAATAAGGTAAAATCGGTGGATGCATTTAGACTTTCAGAAAGTCTCAGGTTAGGTTCCACACAAGGTGCCATTAAAATTAGAATGGAGAGTATTGTGGGTAATATACTGGTGTGGAGTGAGGATTGGGTAACAAGCATACCACAGCATGTGGAAATAAATGGTTCTTTGCTTCGGGACATTGGGACTAATGGGATGTCACAGGAATTGGCTCCGGTGTCCCAATGTTCACAATCTGCATCAATAATTTGAATGGGGGAAACCAAATGTAAAGTAGTCAAGCTTACTGTTGAATCAAACTGGGTAGGAAGGGTTTCAGGTATATAAACAAGTTAAGTGAATAGGTAAGAGAACAGCTGATGAAGTACAAGGTGAGGTCATTCTCTTTGTGGAAAAAAATAGAAAAATAGAGTATTCTTTTAATGGTCTAAGAGGGAAAGGTGTAGGTATTCAGAAAGACAGGGGTGTCTTTGTGCAAGAATCACTTAAAGTTAATATGCAGATAAAAAGGCAAATTGTCTTTATTGCAAGAAGGTATAAATACTAGAGGAGAGACATCTTTTTGGAATTATGTAGGGCTTTAGTGAGACTACACCTGGAACGTAGTTTACAAGTCCGGTTCCCAAATCAGTGATCCAATTGCAATATAGGAAATGAAACAAAGGTTCACTAGATTGATTTCTGAGTTGAAGAGATTATCCTGTGAAGTGAGATTAAGCAGACTGGGCCTGTGCTTTCCTGAGTTTGCAAGAATGAGCTCTTAAAGCACACTAAATTCTTATAGGACTTGACAAATTAGTTGCAGAGACAATGTTTCTCCTGGCTGAGTTGTCTAGAACCAGTTATCACAGTCCTAAAGTGAGCGATTGGCCACTCAAGACTCAAGATGAGAAGACATTACTTCACTCAGAAGTTCGCGGTTATTGGAATTCTCTATCCAAGATGTTGCGGAGACTCAGTCAATGAGTAAACTCAAGACACAGATTGAAAGGCAGGTGGATATTAATAGATTGGGTTTAGTGCAGGAAAGTGGTGCTGAGGTAACAGGTCAGCCATGATCTTATTGAATGATTGAGCAATCATGAGGAGACACATGGTCCACTTCCAGTTCGATTTCTTTTGTTTATATGTTCTTTCCTACCACCCCAGAACATGGCTGGATAAATCACAAATCCTTTCTGCATTCTCATCAACTCCTTTTCTCCAGTTGCAGAAGACTCTATTGGAACAAGGCAAGCCAATAAACAATAGGTCCTGTCTGATGTCCTGGCACCATTTATCCTTCCCCATCAACCCCTTCTCCCTTGAGCACCTCCTCCCTCCCTCCCTCCTCTCCTGCCCTCCCCCCATCCCCCTCCTACCAGTGCAGACACCATAAAGTCGGCAATAGATACGGGACTAAAAAAAGTCAATTGATTGAGATCAGTAGATTTGAAGAAGAAATTTTCCTTGGACCTAAAATTTCAGTTTAGGAATTGGGTAGTGAGTTTTTCTGGATATGAGAGTACACATTGAGTTGATTTACTGAAATCTTGAAGGCACCTTGAACAAAATAGGTTTTTGAAGAAACCTGCAGGATATATCATTAGAATTCAGAATTCACCTTGCTTTCCTTCTTTGTCTTTTCTCAAGTGTTCCCACTCAATCCCAAATGTTGTATTATTGAACACCTAATAAAGAAAGAGAATTAAAGAGGGAATATGAAGGATTAAAACATAAAACATTTCTTTTATAGTATCCAACTCTCCACAGATCTGGATATGAGAGGTTAAACTTTCTTGTACAAGGCCCAGAAAAGTAAAGATCAATATTTTATGTTTTTCTTGCATTTCATGTCACTCGCCTGATACTCCTGACATTATCAACGTCCTTTATGGTCATGCTTTTGATAGGAAGAGTATTTGATAAGCACATCTTGTGATGAACTTTTATTGTGTAATGTGAAACCAAATATATTAAAACTCATCAATTCTGAAGAGCTGTGTGTAAGGTTTAGATTTGATGCTTTCAAATAGCTGATTATGCGTTGTTTTCAAATCAAACTTGCACGACCTTTATTGCAAAATTTGGACATCTCGCAGAGTCGATATTGACATTTTTTATTTTTTATTTCATTCTTTTTAATCATGTTGCTATTTTTCATAATGTACTGGAGAACAGCTGATAAATGGTATGGATTCTGAATAGCTTCAGTTAAATATTAACTGTCATTTTAATCTTCTAAAGATTATACTGGGACATTTATGAGGATTGGCATACAAATCCTTCCAAGATCTATCTGCAAGTAATGTGGACACAGAGGGACCAAAATGCTTGCCTTCACTAATGTCAATAAACAACAATTGTTAAATTGATTGGACGAGATAATAGTCTCTGCCTGGTTTACTATTTTAAACCCATGAATAGGACTAAAAGGATTTTGAAATAAATTATACCCTTTGCATTGAATTCAGTATTCTCAAACTTTTATAGCAACTCATAACTTCACAGAAAATTAGAGAGAGAAAATGCTGTTTACATAAAGTGCAGATTTAGACAGACCGGCATTGCAGTGATATGTGATTAATAATTGAAATAAATAATAATAAAAAAAACTTTTGCTTTAAAGGATGGAAGTACTATTTATAACTCACTGGCAAAGAAAAAGGAAGTGAGGGAAAGAGAAAGGAGGAAAAGCTGAAGAAGGGGGAGAAAGGCTGTGCGGGAGGCGAAGGAGGAGGAAGGTAGTTAGGAAAGGAGGAGGAGAAGGAGGATGGCTAAGGTGGGAGAAGAGGAGGAATCGGAGAGAGGAAGGATGGGCTAGGGGGTGAAGAATGAACAGAGGGTAGAAGTAAAAGCTCAGCCATAATATCCAATAAGACCATAAGATATAGGAGCAGAATTAGGCCATTCGGCTCATCGAATCGGCTCTGCCATTCAATCGTGGCTAATTTTTTTCAACCCCATTGTCCCGCCGCCTCCCCATAACCCTTAACCCCCTTACCAATCAAGAACCTATCCAACATCTGCCTTAAATACACCCAATGACTTGACCTCCACAGCCCCCCATGGCAACAAATTCCACAGATTCACCACCCTCTGGCTGAAGAAATTCCTGCTCATCTCAGTTTTAAAGGGACGTCCCTTTATTCTGAGTCTGTGCCTTCGGATCCTTGCCTCTCCTATGAGTGGAAACATCCTCTCCGTGTCCACTCTATCCAGGCTTTTCAGTGAGATCCTCCCTCATCCTTCTGAACTCAATCGAGTACAGGCACAGAGACATCAAACACTCTTCATATTTTGAGCCTTTCATTCCTGGGCTCATTCTTGTGAACCTCCTCTGGACCCTCTCCAGGGACAGCACATCCTTCCTTAGATACGGGGCCCAAGATTGCTCACAGTTATTGCTATTGATTGATGGAGCAGTGCAAGGAGCCCATTGGCTACTCCTGCTTCTCTTGCTCATGTTCATACGTTTAACAAAATGGAACACCTCATTTTGCAATTAGACATATTATAGCCATTTGGTCTTGAGACTAATTTCAGCTATTTCAGATATTGGGTTTCATATTTCTAAATACACTTCCAACACACGTTTTGTTTCTGTACTTGTCCCAATACTCTCCTCTTTTGCCTCATGTTATATAATTCCTCCTGCCATCAAATATCTCTTTGTTCCGCCCTCCCTTCCCCTCTGTTTCAATGCTCCTGTTTTATTTTAAAACATGTCACACATTGGACCTTTTCCAATTCTCATGAAAGACTGTTGTCCTGAAACATGAGCTTTGTATCTCTCTTCACAGACTTGTCTGGCCTGGTGAGTCTGATGCTGTGTGCCTGTGATGCCAGTGCAAGTGTTTCACTGCACCTATGTATACATGGACTTGTGCATATAACAATAAACTTGACTTTGAGAGTTGCCAGTGTGGCCTGTAATTTTTCAACAAGAGAAACAAAGGACTGCAGATGCTGGAATCCAGATGAAAAACACGATGATGCTGGAGGAACTCAGCAGGCCAGGCAGCATCTGTGGAGAAAAGCAGGCAGTCAACGTTTCGGGTCAGGACCCTTCTTCAGGAAACATTGACCGTCTGGCCACGGATGCTGCCTGGCCTGCTGAGTTCCTCCAGCATCATAGCGTTTTTCATTTTTCAACAAGAGTTGTTTGCTTTAGAAGGTTTTTAGATAGCAATGAAGGATCACTGGCTGTCCAGGGTGTGGCCTTAGAACTTGAGGCATGCCCGTTCCCCATCACAGTTTGTGGAGGGTAAGTTTAGTCAGCCCTCCCGTATTTGCAATAGGTCACTCGGGGTGGGTGGGCTGGTAATGCAGTTGGCAAATTTGGGCAGAGGTCAGATTGTATTGGTTGTGCAGTGCAATCACAGCACTTGGCTTATTTTTAATGTTCATGATAAAAAGCTTCAGTGAGGCCTGTAGACTTCAATGAGCAAACATAATGCTGCAACATCACTGTATTAAATTGTCCAGACTAATTAGAATAATCTCTCAAGGAGCTGTGTAATATTCTTTCCCGCTGCACTTTTAGCATTGGCAATAGCAGACAAGAAACAAACAAAATTGCAGAGGATCAGAAGAACTCATAGCACAGACAAACCAATATAGCTAAGGAGATAAGTGTGAAGGTATGATCATCATGTGAGCTCTGTAATTGGACCAAGTTGTTCAAATGAGATTTCTTAAGGGATCTTCTCATTCCCGCATAAGCCCGTCATCATTTATTATCAGTCCTTTGACATCAGTTTTATCTTCCATTTGATCAACAAGCAATAACAACACTCAGTATTCTTGCTTAACTGTTAAATTCCACTGAAAGATAGGTCAGGATAAAATTTCTGCTTTGGTCACTATCAGGGAATTGTGTACAAAATGTGCCTCAGCTGGGGTCAGTAGGCCAGCAATCCACACCCAAATTAAAATTCAGCTACATTTTTTCAGCCAGAAGATCTTCCATAAACAATTGGGTCACGATATCGAACAAAATTGTTTCATTCTTTTTCCTTTCCATTGAAAGATATTTCTTGATTTACTGAAGAGAGGAAACTGGAAACGGTTTTTATTAATAGAGTTGAGATGTGCTTTTCATCAAAAGTAAGCATTCTAATGAGGATTCATGTTCATGGGTGAATGCCCAAGAAAATGAATGTCTTTTGAAGGTCTTTCCCACTCCAGGCTGATTGTGAGAATCCACCAATTTCCATCTGGGAATTGTGGCCAGGATCTGACCCATCAACAGTGGAAAAGATCACAGGAAACGTGATGGTGAAAGATCATTGAACCTGAATCATTAACTTTGTTTCTCTCCCCACACATGCTATCTGACACAGGGACAGTTTCCAACAATGTCTGTTTCATTTCAGATTTCCAGAATCTGTGGCATTTTGCTTTTATATTTTGATAATGATACCCCACCCTCAGATGGCACGCTAACAAAAGCTCTTCACTGGGTTTCAGTGCATTGAACAATAATATACCAGTAACAATACATCTATGTGTAGCTGCGTGTGTTTGGAGGGCTTTGCCGAACTGTTATAATCTGCAGGACCCAGCAGTTTTCAAATGGGGATGTGGCCAGTTTTGCAGTCAGGGTCTGATCAATGAATATTGAATCTGCAGAACATAACTTGGAAAATAGGAATGTGGTTCCTGGTTGGTATAACATTTGAAATGCCCCCAAGCGTTTGTGCTTCTGCCCACTTTACTCCAATGTAATCAAAGCAACCTCAATCCTGCAATGATATCCATGGCTTTTCCAGTCTATTTCTACTCATTATGAAAGTATTGTAGCGGCTGCTACCACGATGTGAAAACAGGACACTAGGCGATGGGTTGCAGAACAAGAACTGATTTATTTTCCCGCCTTGCGTGGGTCTTTTAAGAGAGACTGTTCCTGCCCACCGAAAACGGAAATGACGTATACGCTATGTCATCAAACCTTTCCCGCGTGCGGGTTCTCCCTCTCACTCGGGGAAGACAAAGGCCCAATGCCATCTTGGGCCTCGCCACTCCGATGATGCGCGACCCGACCGCCGAGCAGGTTCGCTTGCTCGGACGGTGAGTCGCTACACAATCCCCCCCAGAACCAGCGAAACAGTCCCCAAGGTTCGCGGGCTGTGTTAACCGTTGCTTAGGAGGTCGGCCTCTGCGTCGCAGTGCTGGAACCTCAACCGGTTGTTGTAGATCTAAATGGGCCAGTTTGAGGCGGTCCATCGTGAAGACCTCTTCCTTGCCCCCAATGTCCAAAATAAAGGTGGACCCATTATTCCTGATGACCCGGAATGGCCCCTCGTATGGTTGTTGCAACAGTGCCCGAGGTAAGCCCCTGCGAACGAAAATGAACTTACATTCTCATAGTTCCTTGGGCTCACAGGATGGGGCTTGACCATGCCGCGAAGTGGGAATCGGTGCCAAGCTGCTGAGCCCCTCGCGCAGTCTTTCCAGGACTGCCATGGGTTGTTCCTCTTGGTCCCGAAGGGTGAGTATGAAATCCCCTGACGAAGTGTGGAGATCTTCCTTGGGGGCAGTGCATATGCTGAGCAGGACCCAAGGCAGTTCGTCAACCCAGTTAGGACCCTTCAGGCGGGCCATCAAGGCTGATTTTAGATGGCAGTGGAAACGTTCCACTAACCCGTTTGATTGAGGGTGGTAGGCCGTGGTAGTGTGCAGCTGTGTCCCCAGCATGTTCGCTAATGCAGACCAGAGGCTGGAGGTAAACTGGGTGCCCCTGTCTGAAGTGATGTGGGCCAGAACACCAAAACGTGAGATTCAAGTTGTGAGCAGCGCCCGGGCGCAGGAATCAGTCGTATCTCAGATAGAGGGGTTGCCTCTGGCCACCTTGTGAACTGGTCCACGATGGTAAGGAGGTATCGGGCTCCTCTTGAAGCTGGCAGAGGACCAACGAGGTCGACGTGGATGTGGTCGAACCTTCTACGGGTAGGCTCGAACTGCTGTGGCGGGACCTTGGTGTGTCATTGGACTTTTGATGTGTGGCAGTGCGGACAAGTCCTGGCCCACTCACTGAGCTGTTTGCGCAGGCCATACCAGATGAACTTGCTGGCGACCAGTCGGACAGTTGATCTGATGGACGGGTGCACCAACCCATGTATCGAGTCAAAAATGCGTTTCCGTCAGGCTGCAGGGACTATAGGGCGGGGTTGACATGTTGCGATGTCTCAAAGGAGGGTCTGCTGACCTGGACCGACTAAGAAATCTTGGAGCTGCAGGCCCGAGACTGTGGTTCTGTAGCTGGGCAGCTCGTCATCGGCTTGCTGTGCGTCAGCCAGGGCCATGTAGTCGATACCCAGGGACAGGCTGTGGATGGTCGGTCTGGAAAGTGCGTCAGCAACGACATTGTCCTTTCCAGAGACACGTTGGATATCCGTTGTGAATTCGGAAGTGTAGGACAAATGTCTCTGCTGACGAGCTGACCAGGGATCGGAGACTTTGGAGAAGGCGAAGGACAAAGGCTTATGGTCAGTGAAAGTGGTGAAAGGCCTGCCTTCTAAAAAGTACCAGAAATGCCGGATCGCCAGGTACAGTGCTAGAAGTTCCCGATCAAAAGCGCTGTATTTCAGTTCGGGTGGTCTAAGGTGCCTGGTGAAAAATGCCAAGGGTTGCCAACGGCCTTCGATTAGTTGTTCCAGTACCCCACCAGCCGCGGTGTTGGATGCGTCCACCGTGAGGGCGGTTGGGACGTCTGTCCTAGGGTGTACAAGCATCGTGGCGTCTGCCAGGGCATCCTTGGCCTTAACGAAGGCAGCCGCAGCCTCGTCGTTCCAGGCGATGTCCTTGCCCTTACCATCCATCAGTGAGAACAGTGATATGGGCTGCTGCAGGGATGAACCGATGGTAAAAGTTGACCATCCCCAGGAATTCCTGCACGCCTTTGACCGTGTTGGGACAGGCAAAATGGCGGATAGCGTCTACCTTGGCGGGTAGGGGTGTTGCTCCGTCGCTGGTGATTCTGTGGCCGAGGAAATAGATAGAGTCAAGTCCGAATTGGCACTTGGCCGGGTTGATCGTGAGGATGAAATCACGGAGACGGGAATACAGTTGGCGGAGGTGGGAAAGGTGTTCTTGGTGGTCACGGCTGGCGATTCGTATGTCATCTAAGTAAATGACTACGAAGTCCAGGTCTTGGCCCACTGCATCCATCAGCCGCTGGAAAGTCTGCGCGGCGTTCTTAAGACCGAACGGCATTCGAAGGAACTTGAAGAGGCCAAATGCGGTGATAATCGCAGTTTTGGGGACGTCATCCGGGTGGACCAGGATTTGGTGGTATCCCCGAACAAGGTCCACCTTGGAGAAGATGCGGGCCCAAGGTAGGTTCGCCGCGAAGTCCTGGATGTGAGGGATGGGATAGCGGCCTGGGGTGGTGGCGTCATTCAGCCTGCGGTAGTCACCGCAGGGCCTCCACCCGCCGGTGGCTTTGGGGACCATGTGCAGGGGGGAGGCCCAGGGGCTGTCTGACCTGCGAACGATCCCCAGCTCCTCCATGCGATGGAACTCTTGCTTTGCCAGGCGGAGCTTGTCTGGAGGTAGTCGTCGTGCTCGGGCGTGAAGGGGTGGCCCTGTGGTAATGATGTGGTGCTGCACCCCGTGTTTGGGCATCAAATTTGTAAACTGAGGTGCCAAAACTGATGGGAACTCAGCTAGGAGCTTGGTGAACTTGTTGCCAGACAGGGAAATGGAGTCCAGGAGTGGGGCTGGTAGGCTGGCTTCTCCCAGGGGGTAGGTTTGGAAAGTTCTGGAGTGCACTAGCCGCTTCCCTCGCAGGTCGACTAACAGGCTGTGGGCCCGAAGGAAATTGGCTCCTAGGAGTGGTCGGGCAATGGCGGCAAGGGTAAAGGTCCGGGTAAAACGGCTGCCGCCGAATTGTAATTGAAGTGTACGGGTACCGAAAGTCCGTATCGTTGTGCCGTTTGCGGCATTGAGTACAGGACCTTGTTGCCTGTTACGAGTGTCGCGGCCGGTCGGGGGCAAAATACTGACCTCTGCTCCAGTATCGACGAGGAAATGCTGCCCGGACTGCTTGTCCCAAACGAATAGGAGGCTGTGTCGGCGGCCAGCTGTCGTAGCCATCAGCAGCAGCTGGCCCTGGCATTTCCCTGAAACTTGCAGGGTGGGCGGCATCGAAGGGCCTCCACGCCCCACCTCTGATGGTAGAAACACAGCTGGTGGCCAGTGTTGTCATCTGTGTTTCTGGGGTGTGGTTTAGGCAGGCGTTGGGCTTGCGGCCTGGTGATTTGGCCGACGGATGACCTGCTCTCGCGTTTGGCCTTCCACAGGACATCTGCCCGGGCAGCTACCTCACGTGGGTTGCTGAAGTCGGCGTCGGCCAACAGCAGGTGAATGTCATCGGGTAGTTGTTCGAGGAAGGCCTGTTCAAACATTAGGCAGGGCTTGTGTCACTCAGCCAATGCCAGCATCTCATTCATTAGGGCGGATGGGGATCTGACCCCCAGACCGTCAAGATGAAGCAGGTGGGCGGCGGGCTCGCGACGGGAGAGGCCGAAGGTCTGAATCAGAAGGTCTTTGAAAGCTGGGTACTTATCCTCCTCCGGAGGAGACTGGATGAAGTCTCCAACCTGGGCAGCTGTCTCCTGGTCCAGAGAGCTGACCACATGGTAGTACTTTGTGGATGCCGAAGGTGGAATTGTGCTTCGGCCTGGTCGAACCAGACGCTGGGACGAAGTGCCCAAAAGGTGGGCAGCTTGAGTGCCACTGTGTTGACTGCTGCGTTGTCGTCCATTGTGCAGGTCCAAAATCCATTTGGACTGTCGGGGTCGCCAATGTAGCGGCTGCTACTACGATGTGAAAACAAGACACTAGTCAATGGGTTGCAGAACAAGAACTGGTTTATTTTCCTGCCTTGCGCGGGCCTTTTAAGAGAGACTGTTCCCGCCCACCAAAAATGGAAATGACGTATACGCTACGTCATCAAACCTTTCCTGCGCGTGGGTTCCCCCTGTCACTCAGGGAAGACGAAGGCCCAATGCCAACTTGGGTCTCGCTGCTCCAACGACACGCGACCCGACCGCCGAGCCGGTTTGCTTGCTCGGACGGTGAGTCGCTACAGTATGCTATTTTCTATTTTCCTTCAGTGCAAGTAAACTACAAATTTATTCTGGTGGACTGATTCAGTCCTGCTGTGCAAGAGCATTCCAGGAGACCACATTTCTAGTGTATATTTACTGTGAAAAAAATAATTCATCACATATTCCACTGAGTTGTGTCAGTGTCAATGCAGGAGTCCTGGTATTAGTTTCCTCTGTGGAATAAAGAACAAGGATTCACTTTAAATATTTGAATTTGTCTGCAGGACGACTGTCTTTGAAGCTGCAATTCATAGGCTTGCACACAGCAGAATATTATTGAGCAAAAGACAATTGTTCAGATGCAGCTGAAGAATGAAAACAAAAATAGAGCAAGGAAGAAAGGAAAGGATCATAAAAGATAAACCGCAAAACCACCGAGTTTTGGCCTCAGCTCCAGATTTGGACACAACAATAGCAAACCCTTCTCAACTAACATGAAAAGGTCCTCCCCAAAATATCCAGACACTTGTGCCTAAAGTTTAAGAGCTGTCCCATAGTCATACAGTCCACCGAGCCAGCAGTTCTGCTATCAATTTTCAATAATCTACTCACTGTGGTAGGGGGTCTGGAGGTGAGTTGTAGTGACTGCACTTAAAATCAAGGAAAAATATGACAGAGATGCAGCAAGGAGTTCTTATAAAACTGAGATCAATGAAAATCAAGGAGAAAACACTACTATGGCTGACGGTTGTGGATGCACTGGAGAGAGAGCAGAGGAGAGTGATCAGGATGTTGGCTGGACTGAAAGATTTTAGTTATGGGGAGAGACTTCCATTGCACTACACATTTGCTTATGATCAAGTAGATTATGTTAATAAGCTCCATTCTCAGGTAGTGCATTGCACAAGCAAAAAGAAAAACCAGGAAAAGATCAATGGAGTACTGGATACTGTTGATGGCACAGTGGAGCAGCTTGTAGAGTGGCTGCTTCACAGCTCCAGTGGGTTCAATGCTAACCTTTTGTCAATGTGGGGTTTGCACATTCTCCCTGTGATCGCCATGGATATATGAGTTGGGACGTTAGTTGACCATCATAAATTGCCCATCATGTGTAGGTGCCTGGTAGAAGCTGAGGTTAGTTCAGAAAAATGGGGAGAATAACATGGGATTAGTGCAGGATTCTTGTAAATGGATAGTCAATGGTTGGCACAGACTTATGAGCCAAGGATGTATCTCTGTTCTGTTTCACTCCATGACTCTTCGAGTAAAATAAGTAAAATAATGTCACTAAAATACTCAGAAAATGCACATTCAAAATGTGAACTTAAGGAATTGGCACAGGACCAATTATTCAGAGAGTTACTTGGTTTCATACAATATACAATTTATTTCAATAAAACACCTATATACTGCAATCCAACAATAAAACAGTGTGCTTTCAGACATTGTTGCCAATTCATTCACATGGAGGAAAACATGTTTGTGTATTAACATAAAAATGAAATAAATGCATTTACAAAGCACCTTTCACGACCTCAAGACATCCAGAACTGCATTCCAGTTAATGTATATTATAAAATGTGGGAAAGCTGGCAACTAATTTACACAGAGCAAAGTGAAAAGGACTGCATTACCAGTTTTTGGCAAGCTTTGTTTGTGGGTAACTTATTGACCTTGTCCTAAGGAGTCACAAGAGAGGGAACACCTCTGGTCATCTTCAAACCACATCCTAGTGTTTTTTACATGAGAAAACAAGGTTTCATTTTAAAGTCACATCCATATGAAGCAGTGGAAGATTTGCTTGTTATCAGTCTGGATTTTATACTCAATTATCTTTGAACCTACAATTTTTCTGATACTCTCTTCTTCCCCCTCCCATCAGGCAGAAGATACAAACACCTGAAAGCACGTACCACCAGGCTCAAGGACAGCTTCTATCTGGCTGTTATCAGACTACTGAATGGCCCCCTAGTATGATCAAGTGGACTCTTGACCTCTCAATCTTCCTTATTATAGCCTTGTAGCTTATTTTTTCCATGCACTGCACTTTCTCTGTAACCGTAGCACTTTATTCTGTATTCTGTTAATGTTTTCCCTTGTACTGCCTTAATGTACAGTGGTATGCAAAAGTTTGGGCACCCCTGGTCAAAATTTCTGTTACTGTGAGTAGCCAAGCAAGTAAAAGATGACCTGATTTCCAAAAGGCATAAAGTTAAAGATGACACATTTCTTTAATGTTTTAAGCAAGATTACTTTTTTATTTCCATCTTTTACAGCTTCAAAATAACAAAATAGGAAAGGCACCCTGCATGGTCAGTACTTAGTAACACCCCCTTTGGCAAGTATCACAGCTTGTAAGCACTTTCTGTAGCCAGATAAGAGTCTTTCAATTCTTGTTTGGGGGATTTTTGCCCATTCTTCCTTGCAAAAGGCTTCTAGTTCTGTGAGATTCGTGGGCCATCTTGCATGCACTGCTCTTTTGAGGTCTATCCACACGTTGTCAATGATGTTTAGGTTGGGGGACTGTGAGGGCCATGGCAAAACCTTCAGCTTGTGCCTCTTGAGGTGGTCCATTGTGGATTTTGAGGTGTGTTTAGGATAGCTATCCTGTTTTAGAAGCCATCCTCTTTTCATCTTCAACTTTTTTACAGACAGTGTGATGTTTGCTTCCAGAATTTGCTGGTATTTAATTGAATTCATTCTTCCCTCTACCAGTGAAATGTCCCCTGTGCCACTGGCTGCAACACAAGCCCAAAGCATGATTGATCCACCCCCGTACTTAACAGTTGGAGAGGTGTTCTTCTCATGAAATTTTGCACCGCTTTTTCTCCAAACTTTCCTGCGTCCTCACCACAAAATTCAGCGTCAGAAGTTTGCAAAGGAACATCTCAACAAGCCTGATGCATTTTGGAAACAAGTGAGCGGCAAATGAATAATTTATGAAGCAAATCAGATGTCATAAACCGTAAGATTAGTATTGGACGGGTGTGTTAAAATAGACTGTGGATTGATGAAGTTAAAATAGAACTTTTTGGCCACAATGAGCAAAGGTACGTTTGGAGAAAATTCACTTCTCAAACAAATTTAGGCAAGTGATTTTGAAACATGATTAATATATGGATTAATGGAACTCTGCATATCAGATCTATGTTCAAGGTGTTACATCCACAGAAGAGCAAGGAAAATTAGCATTCCACAAGAGCCACACAGTATCCTATTACCAACTGTGCCTTTGATAAAATTCCTTTGTACAGCACAGAGAAAGAAACATACAATTTTGAGTCTATTATTTCATAATCTACCTTATTGCTGTTTATGGCAATTTACAGTGTGCAAATTGGCTACTGTTTTTCCTTAAAAAGCATCAGTGACTGCACTTCTAAAAGTACTCCATTCGGTATGAAGTGTCTTGGGACATCCTTAAGCCTTGACGAGTACTATATAAATACAATTTCTTTCAACAAATATCTGGCAGAGAATTTAAGGCAATGAATCATTCTGATCGTCATACACCCGTCCAATATCAATCTTACAGTTTATGACATCAGATTTGCTCCATAAATTATTCATTTGCCGCTCACTTCGGACCATCTACCACCGAACATTTAGTCTATCAATACGAATTAGTCATTTCACAGTCCACAGAATCATCATTTCAGGTTTGTGGAAATTAAAATTCTAATGTGCTCACCTTGGTAAACACACACACACATATACAGACACACACGCACACACACTTCAAAAGATCCACAGCAGCCCATGAAGTCTCAGAATAAATTAACAAAGCATGAAGACAGCTGCCGAGCTGAGAAAATTGGTACTGATCTGGAAGACTTTCTGCATCAGGAATCTGGGACAGTGTTTGGAAAATTGTCACCCCTTCCCCTACACAGTGAATTTCTAACAGACTGTGCCTAATTTCTCAAAGCAGTTTTTCTTGACTTGTACTGGAGTGTTTCAGTGGATGATTTGCTTTTGAGTCCAGTAGTGTTTTAATCACTATATAGTTCAGCAGCATTGCTGGCTTTTATCTGGTTTCTTTTGGAATAAACAATCTATCAATTACTGCAAAATAAAAAAGAAAAGACTGCAGATGCCAGAAATACGAAATAAAAACAGAGCACGCTGGAGGCTACATCTGTGGTGATAGATAGTTGGGAGTTAATGGCAAATGACCTTCCATCTGTTCTGAAGAAGTGTTGTCTCTGTTTCTCTATCAGTAACTGCATTGGTTGGGGGTTGCAGATCTCCTGAATTTTTCAAACTAATAATCATAATGCTTTTTGAGTTATTTAAGTATCCCTGTTTAATCTGGGTGTCACCCATTCATCACACATCTCAGAGTTTGAGAGTCTCCTCGAGAACTTAGTTTGAACATACTTGTCAGAATCAGTCAAAGAAAGCTTATCAACTTATGTATATTATGTGATCATTTTGGAAAATTTCACAACGGGAGGTGAGGTGGGGACAACATTCAATGAGGGACGGAACCCCACCTGAGAGATCTGTAGTACAGGCCGAGTAGAAGGTTTCTAACTTGGCAGTTTTGAATGTTACATTTTGTCCATTTTACAAAATGTAATTCAGAACGTGAAAGTGATAGTCGGCAGCACCAGTGCCCACACAGTCAACCACATTGTAGTTTACTAATTTAACTAATAGGATGATATTGCAGAGGAAGAAGCCATTTTAACTCCTACTTGTGGAAGCAAAAAATGGACTGCCTTCCTTACAATCCTCCTGTCATTCCTGGATTTTCCGCAACTAAATAATCCGAGATAGGGGATCAGGAATTTCTATGCTGTCCACTCCAATCTCCTTTCCCTGTCCTTTCCTCTTATCATTTCATATTTTCTTCCTTTCACACACCTATCCAATTTTATTTGCAAATATACAGTCAGGTCTTTACTGCAAAGGCATTTCAGACAAAGTAATTGTTGTTCTAATAACTCTTATGCATGAAAACATAAAAGGATGAAAATCATCATGGAAAATGGAATGTAAACAGGGACAGTGTGTAAAAGGGAATGCCACTGGCTTACTGTCAAGTTCCAAAGTTATGATTCATTTCCATTTCTTCCAGTTTTCCTCTTGGTCCAGGGATTGAGGACTTTCAGACCTTGGATCTACACTAAGAAAGTGGTGATGTTCATGGTCTGGTAATCCAGACCCGTGAGTGAATGATCTGGAGGTGTGATTCAAATCTCATTCAGAAAAGTAAGGAATTTAATTTTGGGTGATAGGTTGAGTGAGCTAGGGCTTTTCTCTTTGGAGGGAAGGAGGATGAGATGTGACTTGATAGAGGTGTACAAGATGATAAGAGGCATAGATCGAGTGGACAGTCAGAGACTTTTTCCCAAGGCGACTATGGCTAACACAAGGGATCATAATTTTAAGGTGATTGGAGGAAGATGTAAGGGGGATGTGGGGGTAAGTTTTTTACACAGAGGGTGGTGAGTGCGTGGAACGCACTGCCGGCAGAGGTTGTGGGGGCAGATACATTAGGGATATTTAGGAGACTCTTTATAGACACATGAATGATAGAGAAATGGGGGGCTATGTGGGAGGGAAGGGTTAGATAGATCTTAGAGCAGGATAAAATGTCAGCACTACCTTGTGGGCCGAAGGGCCTGTAGTGTGCTGTAATGTTCTATGTTCTATGTTCAATTAAATCTGCCATTAAATAGCTGGTATTAGTAACAGTGACCATGATATTAGCTTTGAAATCGTAGAAGATTTACAACACAAAGGAGGGCTTTCTCAAAAGTTGGAGAACAGGAGCATCAGAATATGGGAACAGAATCTCCGACTTCCTTATCAGGAGACCACAGTAAGTGCAAATCAGTAATAACATCTCTTCTTCACTGAAAATCAACAAAGGCACACCTCAAGGATGGGTGCTTAGCCCACTGCTCTAATCTCTTTACACTCATGACTGTGTGGCTAGGCACAGCTCAAACGCCATCTGTAAAATTCAGCGATGACACCACTGTTGCTGGCAGAATCTCAGATGGTGACGAGGAGGCGCACAGAAGTGAGATAGATCAGCTGGCTGAGTGGAGTCACAACAACCTCACCCTCAACGTCAGCAAGAACAAGGAATTGATTGTGGACTTCAGGAAAGGGAAGTTGGGAGAACACAGGTCCTCATTGAGGGGTCAGCGGTGGAAAGGGTGAGCAGCTTCAACTTCCTGGGCATCAACATCTCAGAGGATGGGCCCAACACTTTGTTGCAAGTCAGTCAGCTGCTCTACTTCATTGAGAGTTTGAAGAGATTTGGTATGTCACCAAAGGCTCTTGCAAATTTCGACAGATGTATGGTGGAGAGCATTCTGATTGGTTCCATCACCGCCTGGTATGGAGGCTCTAATGTGCCGGATCAAAAGAGGCAGCAGAGGGTTGTAGACTCAGCCAGCTCCATCATGGGCACAACCGTCCCCACCATTGAGGACATCTTCAAGAGGGGGTGCCTTAAGAAGGCAGCATTCATCACTAAGGACCCTCACCATCCACGACATACCCTCTTCACGTTACTACCATCAGGGAGGAGGTACAGGAACCTGAAGACCCACACTCAACGTTTTAGGAACAGCTTCTTCCCCTCTGCCATCAGATTTCTGAACGGTCCATGAACCCATGAACACTACCTCATTATTCCTCTTTTGTACTATTTATTTATTTTTGTAACTTATAGCAACTTTTATGACTTGCACTGTGCTGCTGCTGCAAAACAACAAATTTCACGACATATGTCAATGGTAATAAACCTGATTCTGATTCAGAAATAATGAGCCAAATGGTCTCCTTCTGTGCCATAAATTTTCTGTGAATCTATGATTTTCTATGATAAGAACAGCAAATAGAAACAGTACCAAGATAAAGAGAAGTGATAAGGAAGATGGAACAGAGGCATAATATTAGCTGAAGTGCCTTTCATGGCCCTTGGTCACCTCAGAGCAATTTACATCCAGTCAAGAACTCTGAAATGTATCACTGTTGCAGTGCAGAGAACACAGCAGGCAAGTTCGTGTGATCAGCTTCCACAAACGGCAATGTCATAATTTTCAGTGAAGAAGTATCAAATTTACCATTCACTGGAATGGTTCCTGTTGAATGTCACATACATTGTTCATCAGAGAGATCCAATGATCTGTTAGACTGTGGGTGTAGACTTTTTTTATGAACATGTCTTTTCCTCCTCCCCGAGGTTCCTGACCCACCCTGAGTGCCCAGATATGTCTGTAATGATGACCCCAGTGATGCAGTGCAGCCAGCACAGTCACGCTGACACTAAATGATGGAAGAATTCATACTCACTCGTACTTACAGTACATCTTAAAGGACTTTTGAAAGTGCTTAAACCATTCACAATCACTCTTGATGTCCATAGCCAGTTTTCCTGCAGTCAGTGTTATTGCTTTAAATGGTAAAGTGATCAAAGTGATCACCCGGTTCTTATTTCTAAGTTCTATCCATATCACCCCATTGGCTGATCTGTCCAGAATATCTTCCCTGAGAACTGCTATTGCACACTCTCTGATTAACAATGTAATAACCCTTCCCCTTTCGTACCCCCTCTATTGTGCCTCAAACTTTTATACCCTGGGACTTCAGTTACTGGTCCTGACTTCCCTCAAATATGTTTCTGTGATTGTAACATCATAATCCTATATGTTGATCCATGCTCTCTGTTTATCCATCGTACCTGTGAGGCTCCTTGCATTGAAGTAAATGCAGTTAAGCCCACCAGCCCTCTCATGCTTCCCTTCCTGTCTCTGCTCTGCCCACTGGACTTGTTTGTTCTATTTTCTACATGTCATTCTGTCTCTCCACCTGCTACCCTATCATTGAGTCCTACTCCCCTGGCTCACATGTTCTACTGAAACAATTTCTTGATAGATATAGTGTTGTGTTCTCAGCTCCAATTTAACAGAGTCCATTAAGCAAAATAAAAATACATGGTTTGGTGGAGACACAAGAAATTCTGCAGATGCTGGAATCTGGAGCAATACACAAAAAATGCTGAAGGAACCCAGCAAGTCAGGCAGCATCTATGGAGGGAAATAAATAGTTGACGTTTTGGGCTGAGACCTTTCATCAGGTCTGGAAAGGAAGAGGGCAGAAGCCGGAATAAGAAGGTGGGGGTAAGGGGAGGAGCACGCGCAGGCAGGGGATAGGTGAGTTCAGGTGATAGGTGAGTCCAGGTGAGAGGGTGCTTGGTGTGTGGCTAATGTTATAAAAAACTTAAGGTATAATAGCATAAGTATGGTGTAGAAATGTTGGTCTAATTTCACATGTGACACAGCTTCACCCAGGTACCAGCTCCAGTGTCATCAACTCCAGGTAAATGTATAAATGAACTGCAGAGCACATTCAGGTGCTGTGCAGTCCAGCTTCAAAGCCCTGTTCTGAATTTTTAGCTTCCTGGTCCCAGATTCCTCCACCAACAAAATTAATTTCTCTCCTTCTCTGTGGGCTTTAGTTCCCCTTAATAACTTGAAATCCTTGCAATCCACAAAGGAAGTAATCCACTCTGTGAAATGCTCTTAGGTACTTCAGTCATGTGAGAAACAACTACACGAGTACAAGTTTTTCTTCTATTGCTGATGCAGTATTTACAATTCCAGAAATGAGAGAAATACCAGTGAGAAATAGCTGCAATGAATAACAGAAGAACCACTGTGATCCCTGCCCTGGGTAATGCTTCTGAGACATGGTCTATCTATAGAATAGAACATAGAACATTACAGCACAGTACAGGCCCTTTGGCCCACAATGTTGTGCTGACATTTTATCCTGCTCTGAGATCTATCTAACCCTTCCCTTCCACATAGCTCCCCATTTCTCTATCATTCATGTAGGTACCTGAAAGCACAGCAGAGATACCACCGATGAGGTTTCTACTGAATCCTCCAAATCCATTATCAGGATAAGTGAACTAATGTCAGTGTCCTCTCTCAAACCAACATCCCCAGCACTGAGTGCACTGTCAGCTCCGATGAACAGGCGAACATATCCGTGTGCCGGATATCAGATTCACAAAATAGCCACTCTACTCCAAGCTCTGTCACAGCAAAAGATTACCAGGACAAAAGAAGAACCATCTGGGATGTCTGCAAACAATCCTTTAAAAAGCATCCCCATATACCTGTGGCAGTCCCTGGCTTGTGATCACTCAAAATGGAGGAAGAGTGCTTGGATTGGCATTGAGACTATTAAGTCCCTTTGTAGGTATCAGACAAAAGCTCAGTTAAAGAGGCAGAAAGAGGGCCCTAACTACCCAACTGTCCACCTACCTGGCTGGTCAAGCACACACTTTTGATAGAGTCTGTGCGTTCCACTTTGATCTCATCAGTCACCTCAGAACCTACAGGAATGGGGGTGGAAGCAAGTCATCCTCTGCTTAGGGTGACTGCATTTCGCACTGCTGTCTAATAGTTCCAGAGACTCAGGTTCAATCCTGACCTTGGGTGCTATCTGCATGGAGTTTGCACGTTCTCCTTGTGTCCACATAGCTTTCCCCCAGGTGCTCTGGTTTCCTCCCACATCCCAAAGACATGCTGGTGGTAGGTTATATGGTTGCTGTAAATTGCCCCTTGTGTTGGAGAATTGGCAGGGAGGGGTAGAGGGGGTTGAGGGAGGTGGGTCAGGTTTGATGGGGATGTAATAAAGAGATGGTGCTTGATGACTGGCATTGACACAATGTCCATGTTTCTGCACTGTGTTACTCTAACTTTAAGAAGATGGAATAATAAAAATAGTTTTTGTCAGCAACAAAAGAAAATAAGGCATCCATACAGCACTTTTAATCACATGTAACAAACTCCCCTGGAAGTTCAGTCATTTGTGTTAATTTGTGATGACTAGTTTTTCCAGGAATGCCAGTTTCTGATTGTGCTGCTTGAGGGAAGAATTTTGCTCAGAAAATTATTTGTCCTTTTTCAAAAAGTGGCATGGGACCATCAACATTCATCAAAATTGGCAGTTGTAATCTCAGTGTAATGTCTTCTTTGAAGGCCATAGGGATACTATAGGGTTCTCAGGAATTGAAGGGGTGAATCTTGCAGGCTGGAATTCACAATTCTGGTTGAAACTGGTGACATTCATGTGATCTGCACCCGAACAGATTTGAAGGCAAAATGGAAGGTAACTATTTTAAATTACTTTTCTTTTGTTTCATGTTTTGATAATGTGTTCTTAATACACTTTATTTAAAATAAAAACTTCTATTATATTCCTGATGTACTTAATTTTCAATCATTTTTAAAACTCTATATTTCAGTGGTCAGCAACCTTTTCAGATTGAGAGCAACACCAATGTGACTTGAGTCCACAGCCTTGTCACAGAGTTTCCAAAATGATGCTTACTGAGCCAAGTGCTCTTGCCCATTAAAAATATCACTTACGTTGAGTATCATTTCCAAATGACCATTTTTGCAGGATTAACCATTACTGGTGAATGATGCTGTGAATGGCATAAAACTGAGTGAAGAGTACCCATGACTGCAATCAGTATAACACAATTCTTTGTACTGCATCAACCTCCAACAAAATTAAGACAGCTTAAGTTGTATGTGCAACAATATTTTCTTTCTCCCTCCATCCCATAAACATATTTTTTTGGGCTCCTACGCTGAGAAAAGTAATTATAGGAAGCTTTCACCAAGTATTTTGAACCTTTGGAATGAATGCTTATTAGATTTTTCATAAATGGATAGAGTGTAGCTGAGGTTATTTGATTACATTTTGTGTAATTTCCTCCCATTTTAATACAACAGGCTGTGTCCCGAATGAGCTCAAAGGAAGGTTGTAATGTCATGTTATCACCAAATGCTGAACTGCTTTTACTTCATTCCATTTCTTAAGTACTTACTATGCAGGCTTGACTCATATTTGGACTGGCAACACAATATGATGCAATTTAAAAAGTAAGCATTATTGTATTAGAGTGCTTGGGACAGATTCAATTTCTCAGATAATGATACATTAGATATGAGTATTTTTTAAATTCTCTAATTGAAAATGTTTTAACTCTGCCCATTGTTTATGACCTTTCTTCTGTAGTAGGGCTCCACAGATGCTTAATGAGCTTAAATGGCTGTTGTTCTGCAGGATTTTTTTTCATACAATTGCACTGAAATTCGAGAATAGGGACAGATATTTCATCCAATTTCTCCGTACCAACATTTCTACTCCATATGATCTGTCTCACACTGTACTTTTCAAAATCTTTATCCATCAGCAATATCCTTCCATTCCTTTCTGCCTTACCTTTAATTCTTTCATGCTATTTATTATAACCACGTCCCAACATGCAAGGGGGGCACATCACAAAGAAGCCCAAAGTATCTGCTTACCAGCTGAGGTACACATGCTTTTGGCATGATTCAGATTTTAGGACATCTTTATTAGTCACATATACATCGAAACACACAGTGAAATGCACCTTTTGCGTAGAGTGCTCTGGGGGCAGCCCGCAAGTGTCGCCACGCTTCCGGCACCAACATAGCATGCCCACAACTTCCGAACCCATATGTCTTTGGAATGTGGGAGGAAACCCACACAGACACAGGGAGAATGTACAAACTCATTACAGACAGTGGCCGGAATTGAACCTGGGTTGCTGGCGCTGTAATAGTGTCAGTGACCCAGTAGTCTCACCGCAACACTACCGTGCCTACCCTTTACATTCAACAATGCTGTTCTGTACTGCAGGATAGTTACTCACGTGTAATGAGTTCAGTTTCATAAATTACAAGGCTGAATTCAATAAATCGTGCACTGTCTTTTAAGAAGTGTTGTTTACATAGCATCCCACAAAGCCTCAGAATGTCTCTATGAGTTTACAGCTGATGACACACTTTTGAAGTGTAGTCACTGTTGTAATGCAGCAATATGCACTTTGCATCCCTCTAAGAGGACAGTGGTTCCTCAGTTTGAAACCTCATATGAAGTTTAGGCCATTTTGTTCTGGATTTTCTTTGGTTCATCACCCAATTTCCAAGCAATAAAAACTGCCATCACAACTAGTCTGACATATTGCATAGCCAAGCTGAATGATCACATATATAAAAAAAAGGAATGTCCATCACCATCATATGTTAAAGGCAACCAGGTTTGGGCTGGCTGGCTTGCATCATCGATATCTAAGATCCAATAGTAAAACTTGTGGATAGAAGTCAGGTATGGTATCTGTATCACGAGACATCAGCCCTGTAACCTGCTTCATCTTCATGGCTAATTGCTGATTGGCTTATAGAGCTGAGCCTACTCCAGAAAGATGACCAATTCATAACAAGTAATCAACTAGCTGTAGTTTAACCCCTTTGCCACCGAGTTCCCAATCCTTGTTTGATCACAATGGTAGGGCACATTCAGTCATCAGTGCCATAGGTACATATTTCTCCGTTTCAGTTCAAGTCATGGTGGGATGCAAGTCTATAACAAAGCCAATCTCAGTGGAGACTGGTGTCAAACATGGCTGTGTCATTGCCCTATCACCTTTCTCTATCTTTCTGGCCTCAATATTCTAACAAACTTTCTGCAGGAGTGGAGCTGATCTTCGGAATTAATGGGAAACTCTTCAACCTGCGATGCCTACTGTCCAGAGCCAAGATCACTCAAACCTCAGTAGACAAGGTGCGGTGTGCAGATGACATCCACGTATGCGCATGGTCTGAGGCCAAGTTCCAACCCATCATCAACTTGTTCACTGAAGCATATTCAGGAATGGGCCTTTCACTCAATATCCACAAGAGAAAGGTGCTCTTCTAACCTACCTCTCAATGCACCACACTGCCAACCAACAATAAGAATTCACAGCAAGACCCTCGGAAATGTGGACCATTTCCCATATCTCAGGAACTATCTTGCAGTGAGGCAAACAAAAATCATGAAATTCATCATGATTTTTCATGTGCTAGCACATGCTTTGGTCAGTTGAAGATCAAGACCTGGTACAAAAGATCAACACCTGGTACAAAACGTATATTTGACCAGGCAACAGTAATCCCTGTCCTCCTGTAGGCTTCTGAGAGTTGGAATGCCTACAGCAGGCTCCCCACAGCATTTGAAAGATACTACTGTTGTTGCCTCTGTAAAATCCTCCAAATTCAGTGGAAAGATATGTGAACCAACATCAGTGACCTCTCCCCGGCCAACATCCCCATTTACACTTAGTTGACTCCAATGGACAGACCACATTGTTGGCATGCCCGCTACTAGATTACTGACAGAGGCAATCTGTTCCAAGCTCTGTCACGGGAAGAGATAACCAGATATATTGAGGAAAATATTAAAGGATATTCTCAAAGCCTCCTCAAATAAATGCTACATCCTCCACATACTCCTGGGAACCTCTGGCCAATGACTGCTCAAAGTGGAGAAGGAACATTCAGGATGGTATTGAGAGCACTGAGTGCATGCACCTGTAGCACAAGGAAGCCCTGCACCAGTTCACAAACTACCCACCTTCCCACTGTGGCAGGCACTCCCTGTTCCATCTGTGGAAGAATCTGCCACTCCCACATTTGCCTCATCAGCTCCCTCTGCCCCACAAAACTGGAGTGGAAGTATTATGTTCATTCTTGAGGGACTTCCTGAGGAGGAGAGGAAGGAGGTCGATATGGAGTCCATGAAGGGAATTATTTCACTGAATCATACTGTACTGGTAACATCTCCGAACACACTGGGATGAGTAAACACATTTGGAGACACAAGAGACTGCAGATGCTGGAATCTGGAGCAATACACAAAAAGATGGAGGAACTCAATGGGTCAAGTAGCATCTATGAAGAGAAATGGACTGTCAACGTTTCGGGTCGTGACCCTTCACCTGGATCAGTCCAGTCCAGATGAAAGGTCTCGACCAGAAAGGTCAACTATCCATTTCTCTCCATAGATGCTGCCTGACCTGCTGAGTTCCCAGCTTTCTGTTTGTTGCAGTAAACAAATTTCTTTATAGCTCAGCTGCACCAATATGGCCCTGTCATCAACATCAGACTCACTCTACTTTCTTCCTGGGTACTAATTTTTCCTCATTTGAGCTCTTTATCCCTTTCCAACTGCCATTTGAAGTACTCACCTTCTGCAGCTTGCCTTTGTCCTATGGCTTCTTCATTCTTTCTTAACTTTGGTCTGTGAAGCCTGAGCTTGTTAATTCTTGGTGATTTCAGTCCACATGTTGATTACTCTCCTTTGATCTATCTGCTCATCCACAGACTTGTGCCTCTCATATCTGTTGTCCAATGCACAAGCTCTGACAATGGTAATTTTAAATATTCCCTTATCTTCCTCAACAATTTCATAGCCCCACTTTTGCTTTCATTCATACTTTTTCCAACTTTGTGTATTGTATTTTGTGCCCGTGATGTGGCGGTCTCTGCATTGGCAAAACTATATGCGGATTGGTTGATTGCCATGCAGAACACCTCCATTTAGTCTACAATGGTAACCTTGAGCTTCTTCCAGTCACTTGTCACTTTAATTCCCCATCCCACTCCCATCCTGACCTATCTTTGGCCTCCTGGATTGCTCCAATATCCAACATAAGCATCTTTCAATATCTCATCTTTTATATGGGTACATTACAGTCATTGGGACTTAATATTGAATTTAACAATTTCAGGTTACCTTCTCTTCTTTTCTCTCCCCCCATGGATGTGACTGTACTTTGCAATTTGTTTTATTTTATTTTTCTGTTCTTTCTCTAATTGTTGTTTTATAACTTCATGTTTCCTTGACAACCTCTGTTCCCACCCTATCACAGATGCTCCCCCGTCTCTCCAGCCCTGCCCCTTTCTGCAAGTTAACACATGCATGTCTCCTCACTTTTCCAGTGAAAAGTTCTTGTCTTGAAATACTGACCTTGTTTCTTTCCTCATAAATGCAGCCTGACCTGCTGAGTGCTTCCAATATTTTCTGTTTTTGTTACATCTTTCCCGCATCTGCAGATTTTAGCTCAGAGTCTAATATCCTTGACTGATTCATGCTTGGCACCAGCATCTTGACAGAAACTTAAATAAAATTACTTTTCTTTGCTTGCCTCAGGCATTTCTCCACTGCAGATCAAAAATAAGTTGGAGTTAGATCTCAACTTTGCATGCATACAACTCCCTGAAATGAAATGGCCTTCATGGTTGTTAAAATGGACAGAGAGAAGCTTTCTTCTCTCACAGAGCACCTTGCAATACAGGGGTGATTTGAGGGAGAACTTCCAACAGCAAGGAATTGTGGAAACACTTTCTTTTCAAAAATGGTTGAAATCAGATCCAAAGAAAATTTCAAAACTGACATCAATAGATTGAGATCAACAGTAGTCTACAACCCAATGGTATGAACATTGAATTTTCCAACATCAGGTAGTGCACACTTCTTGTGTTCCTTTCTCCCTGCTTCTGGTCCCTCCTGCCCCCTCCCCCATTCACCCATTTCATTCCCCTCCCCCACCTGGCTCCATCTGCCTATCACCCACACATGGCACCTTCAAGTTCTTCTGTCCCCTTCCCCAAATGGTTCAATCTGCCCATCATCCTTCCACTTCCTTCCTTCCTTCCTTATCAGATTCCAGCATCTGCAGCCTCTTGTTTCTACATATCATCTTCCAGCCTCTGTCTTTTCCTCCACCCTCCCCATTCCCTATCTGGCTTCACCTGCCCTTTCTTTTTTCCTCTTTCCTTATCCATCTCTACCTATCACTCATCAGCCACTGTCTCCTGACTTCCCCTCTCCATCACCTGGATCCATCTGCCCATCATCTCCTTCCTCATCCAATTCTGCCTGAGGCCTGCCAATCCCCGCCTCACTCCTCCCATTCACCTCTTTATACTGCCTGTCTCCCCTCTAATGTCTCAGTCCAAATCCAGGATCTTGACCTGAGGCACTACCTATGCCTTTGCCTCCGCAAATGCTGCTTTAACCTGCTGAGTTCCTCCAGCATTTTGTATTTTGTTCCAATAATTTTTGTTAGATAAGGCGACAGGGAGCCAAGATGATTCAGATATGGAGCAAATTTAATAGTATAGTTTGATTGAGGGGCTGAGTAGCCTAATTGTGTTTCCATGCATAATGATGAATTTTCCTGGAATAGCTTGGCACAGATTAGATGCTTTAAACAACCAGCATCTACGCTGAAGACTGAGGTATTTTGGCGCAAATTTGCATTGCTCAGAATTAAAATCTCAGGGAATTGTGATCATTAGTGTACTCCCTCATAGATTTTTCAACTCTTCATTCTGAGTTGTTTATTGCACAGGGCCTTTGGATAAAACATAGACCTGTAATGATCCCCAAGGCACTGATGCTGACCAGTGAATATGCAGCCATGGAAATACTGTGTAAATCAGTGCAGAGGAGAGGATGGGAACAAAAATGATTAAATAAATCTTTAGTTTGCTTCATACATGATACAAAAGAAAATTTTAGCCTCTGAATTTTATAGAAAAATTGTCATGGTCATGAAATGCATTCTCAAAACCACAATATTTCTTTACAAGCAATAGCTCTGTGTGTGTGTGTGTGTGTGTGTGTGTGTGTGTGTGTGTGTGTGTGTGTGTGTGTGTGTGTGTGTGTGTGTGTGTGTGTGTGTGTGTGTGTGTGTCTGTATTGAAGGTAAGAACACTAGATTCCCATTTGCACTGATGGCAATGGACAGAAAGAGAATCACAGAATGGTTGTCGCATGTTAGAAGGTCATTTTGCCCTTCAAATCCATACCAACTATTTTCAAGAGAAATGAATCTAGGAAATGCTGGAAACACTCAGCAGGACAAGCAGCATTAGTAGAAAAAGAAGCAGTTAACCTGAAAGTTTCATCAGACCTGAAACATTACCCATTTCTCTTTCCACAGATGCTGCCTGTCCCACTGAGTGGTTCCAGCATTTCTTGTTTTGATTTTGATATTTTTAGCATTTGCAGTTTATTGATTTTTGATTGAGCAATCCAGTTAGTCCCATTTCCCCACCATCTCTTCCATAGCTCTGAAAATTCTTTTCTGTCAGATATGTTTCCAGGTCTCCTTTGAATGCTGGAATTAAATCTGCATCCACTATTAATGCTGACATTCCAAATCCTCACAACTCCCGTGCACACACATTTTCCACGCATTACTTTTGTCTCTCATGCCAATCATTTTCATTTTTTGTCCCCCAATTCTAGACCCTTTCCCCCATGCAAACAATTTCTAACTAATTCACTTGTCTATACCTTACTTAATTTTAACTGTATGATCTCCCTTCATTGAAATCAACTCTAGTTTCTCCAATCTATCCACCAAACAAATCTCCCTCTTTTTGCCACTTTTATTTTCTTTTTACACTTCCATTTTTTGTAATCAGCCTGACTTTCATTTGTATAACAATCTGGCATTTGCCACATCTTTTCTTTCTGGACAATCCTTCTGGTCATCCAAGAACTTCTGGCTTTAATTCCTCACCTTGCTCCCTCATTAGAATGTATCTAAATTGTGGCTGAAACACCCTTCATCTTCCTGTGTTTCCAGTATTCAGACACTTTTGTCTCCCAAGGTTTGTCTCCAATTCATCTGGGCCAGATCTGCTTTGGTTCCATTGAAATTGTCTTTCCTCCAATTGACTAATTTACCTGGGACTAGTGTATATCTTTTCCAGAGTCATACTAAACCTTATATTAACATAATTGTTTCCTTGATGCTCCCTTACTGTCACATCCTCACGTGGGTCTGGCTCTTTTCCCAGAGTGCCAATATCATCGTTGGGTCAGAAATGTGCAGATCAAGAAAATTCTCCTGAACACACTTCAGAAACTGACCTTTATGTTATTGCTATTCCTGTCTGTAATTGAAGAGTTGAAGGCCCCAATTATTAATACTCTGTGGCATATCTCTGCAAAGTTGTTCCTCAAAATCCTTCAATAGTAGTTGGCAGCCTATAACTAGTCCCAGTAGATAATACATCAACAGTGGGAATAATCCTGCAATCCCCAATAGTACTAAATGATTTTAACTCAATGCAGTCACAATGTTTAGTGTTCTCAAGACAACCATGTTACTGAAGGTGTATTGGTGTCAGGGGTAGGGAAGGCAATAGATGGAAATAAGTAAGTTTTCTGAAGAAAAATCACAGGGCTCACTTTGTTCTCAGAGGAACAAAGAGCTGAAAGGAGGCTGCATTTTTCAGAGATCTTTTCTTGTTATGCTTCATTAAAAATTCCTCCAATTATTACACTATTTGTCAGTTAATCCAGTTTACTATGCTTGCTATCTCTTCAGTGTTTACCCTCCTTGAATTTAAAATCTTGGTAGCTGATTCCCTTCCCTCTCCAGCTTAAAAGAACTAAGTTCAACCATTTTGCAGATAGAATTTACAAAATAGTATTTGCATCTGCTGTCAGATTATTAAATAATTCTTCTTCATCCAGTACAACCTGTCCCTTTGTTAGTCCTAAAACCTCTTTTTCTAGAAAGTAGTCCCAAATATTGAGAAATTTATTATCCATATCTGTTTCTTTCAGTTTTACTATGATCATTATAAGATCATACTTGTATGTTATGCTATTGAAAGGGTTCAGTGCATTGACTAACATTCTGTTGGCACTCAAATATTTCAAGTTTTTGTGATATTAACAGTAGAACAGATAATGTTGGAATTGAATTCTGAAATCATATCACACTGAGATTCAAACGTGTGTTTTTCAGATGTTTAAGATTCTGGCATGTGTTGCCAAGTTTGAGGATCCTTGTGGAAAAGCATTTTCATTATTTTGGACCTTTCAAGTTAATAGTTTAGAAGCAATTTTTTACAACTGAGCTATAAATCCTGTTTCTTTTTCCACCAATACCTCCTGACCTGCTGGGTGTTTCCAGCATTTTCTGTTTTGATTTCAAATGTCCATCTTCTACACTTTTTGAAATTCAAGTCTCAGTATATAATGTAAATGGGTAAAGTATTCACTGTGGATAGAGGCTCTTGCAGAATCAGGACACTTGAAGTCACTTCTTGTTTTCCTTAATTATGAAACCAAAAAAATAGACACATATACTAAATAGGCAGTTTCATTTTTGTTTTAAATAACATCAGAATTATAATATAGCATAACTGAGTTGTGGGCACGTTTCCCCTGGTCTCCCAAAATTACATTGTTAGTGGTCTCAAAGAATTAATTGGCCATTAAAGGTCAAACTAATGTCTAAATTCCTTGTAGCCTTACTTAAATTATTTCAATTCCAATTATTTCTTGATATGTAATCTCTTTTAAGTTTTGCAGAGGCAAAATATTATACAAAGTGTTTAGAATGACATTTGAGATGACAAAATTAATTGCCTTAATATTATGGAGAGAGTTCTGAAAAGGAAGAAACTGAATGATTCCAGAAGGGGAGAATATAACAAGAGGACATGATCTCAGGATAAAATATTGGCTATTTGGTTCTGAGGTCAGGAAACATTCTTTTGGGTTGTATATCTTTGAAAGGTTCCACCTCAATGAGATTAATTATTGAGACCAATCTCTGTGGGGCAGCACAGTGGTCTCACAGCTCCCGAGACCCTGGTTCAATCCCTTGGGTATTACCTGTGTGGAGTTTGCACCTTCTTCCCCTGACCACATGGGTTCCTCTGGGCCTAGTTCCCTCTCGCATCCCAAAGACGTGTGGTTTGATAGGTTACTTGGTGAGTGGTAAAATCTGCATGGAGTAAAGGGGAATGTGGGGAGAATAAAAATGGGATTGGTGATGATAGGCATTTGATGGTCAGCTTAGTGAGCCAAAGCTCCTGTTTCCATGCTGTATCTCTCTTTGACTCTGTGAGAATGGTCCAAAACAAAATCAATAGATTTTGAGATTCAAAGGGAATGAAGTGAGTAGGAAAATGGATTTGTGGCAAAGAATCAGAAATGATATTGAACGACAGAATAGCTCAAGAGACATGGTGTGTTTGTGTGTGTGTTTAAATGAGTGAATTTATTATATATATATATCTATATAATAAATTCACTCATTTATTCACTTATCCGTTTATTTATGTCTGTTTGTATGTATGTATGCCTATTTCTTCTATTTGTCTGTTGACGGAGATAAAAGGAACCCCAGTTTTAAACGGAGCTGAACCATCCAGTAGTAATCATCCAGGAACCATCCAAGAATCATTTTTCACAGACTGGAAGTCTGGAATTTTTTTTCTCCAAAAGATCAAAGAAATGTTTCAAAACATTTCCATTGGGGTGAGAACATTTAAGGATATGGACAGTGGTGGGTGAATGGAAATAGAATATGGCTGTGAACTAACTGAATGGTAGAACAGGTTCACTGGGCCCATTCTTGTCATGATATTGGACTGATTGCCTTCTGGGGTGGTGGGATCAAAATCATGGCTTTTGAAAGGGAATTGGCTAAGCATGAGGAGAATAATTTACAGATGTCTGGGAAAATGAGGAGTAATTGGGTTGAAGAGATTGCTTTAAGAAAAGCTGGTATAGACTTGATAGGATGAATGGCCACCTTCTCTGCTCTGTGATTCTCCCATGATGAAGTGAAATAGAACTTACTAATAGGAAGCTAAATGATTATTATCTCAACGGATAATTATTCATCTCCATTGGTAACACTGAACATGCTGTGCAGAAACATTAGTGCATTCTATCTGCTCAGAAATTCATTCCATTAATGTCAATGAAATTAAATTCCCTGAAAGAGCACAACATGCCAACTTGACAACATACCACCACTAACTGGAATGAATTTCCAGGAAATCATACATAACTATCAGCATCATAAGATCAACTTCCAGGAGTAAGAGGATCAGACTCCTAAGTGCCTACACATTATTATAAACTCTGCAGAGCAACTTCAGATATTCTGATGCAATTTGTTCAAATGTCAAAGGGCAGCTACAGAAGCAAGTGAACTTGGTGTTCTCTGTTATTTTCATTTATAATATTAAACATATGAAGATCTTTGAATTGAAAATGTTAAATGAAATTGGCTCTTGTGAACTGTGAAAAAGTAACTTTTATTGCTCCCCTTAAAAGTGTTTCAAAGATAACAGCTGGCAGCTGAACAGATTATTGTTTACTCAGATCACAGCAGATAAAATGCGTTGCCATTTCAAAGTATATTCTGCCCAAGGGTTTAATACAACATCAGCAGTAGTATTTGGTAAACTGCTGCATTTCTGGTTGCAAGTGCCTTCAGCTATCAGTTTTGAATGCTGTAACATACAGTACTCTCAGTCACTTATGCAATGCTGGAGGAATTATTTACCACTACAGGCTTCAAATGTGATAAAGATTTGTACATTGTGATTTTATTTTGTTAACTCAGTCTCTTTATGTATTTGGTTGACTCTCAATGATGGAAAATATCTGTGCTTGTCAATTACATTAGAGATTGAAGAGTAATGATTACCAATAGGGCAGAATACTTGTGTCAATTCTGAGAATGGGCATATCTGCCCTGTATTCAATTGAAAGCTTTGAAAGTCAATCCTCATAAACTAAGAATTTTCACTTTACTTACTGTGTTATCATGGTATATTTTACCTAACTGGTAAGGAATGTTGAATACGAAGTCGGGAGATTATTCTTCTGTTATCTGGGGCAATGATGAGGTGTGTACAATATGTGTTTCCTCATTTAAGAAAGGATGTAAATCCTGATGAATCTCTTCTGCAATGTCTCTATTGCTGCTGCATCCTTCCTGTAATGTGATGACCAGAACTGTACCCAGGACTCTAAGTGCAGTCTGACCATTGTTTTGCAGAACTACAAGATCACGTCTCAATTCTGTACTCAATGCCTCAGCCCTTGAAGGCAAATGCCTTTCTCACTGGCTTCAATGCACAAACACAGATTTTGGTTGATTGAGGGAAAGAATACTTGAAGATCAAATCCTGGCACAAAACTCACGGAATGCAGGACAGCAGTGATTCTTTCCCTTATGAGAGACATGGATTACCTAAAGCAGGCACATCAAGGCACTAGGAAGATAACATCAACACTATCCCAACAGAATCCTCCAAATTCACTGTCAGTGTCCTCTCCTAGGCAAACAGTGCTAGCACCGAGGCCCTGGTTACACCCTGTTGGCTCGGTAACACATTTGCATGCCTGACACCAGATTCCTGAAATAGACCTTCTATTCATAACTCTGTCACAGAAAGGGATTACCAGGTGGACAGATGAAAAGAAATGCTCAAAACTTCTTGAAGAAATGCAACAACTTCTCCATCTCCTGGAAATTTCTCACCCATAATCATTAAAAGTACAGGAATATTCAGGATGGTGTTGAGAAGCTCAAATTAATACCATGAGATGGCCTGTGTAAGCATCGGAGTAAGTGCACCAACCTCACAAACCACCCACACATCCACCTTGGTAGGGACTTCCTGCTGTCTCTATGAAAGAGTCTGGAGGTCCCTCACTGAACCCATAAAACTGAAGCAAGTCATCCTTCATCCCGAGGAAATGACTGAGAAGATAATGTAGGCATCTGACCTAATTTGATTCCAGATTAATGTTAATATTCTTAACATTTTGAAAAATATCATGTCTTTAAAACATAATATTTTGGCTCATTTTTATTCTGCCACATTATCTCCCTATTTGCTTTGATGGTGAGCTTTGTTGGATAATGCAGTCATGGCGGTTTGACATGTTAAAGATTCTATATAAGTGCAAATTTCCATTCAAAAGCCTACTTTAAAGAACCACGTTGTTTGATGAAACAATGTATTTTTGCATACAAAATCCACATAAAACGTCTTGGGATATTGCTTGGCATTGTTCTTGGCTCCACTCTGCTATAACTGCAAATGTTACCTCTGTTTTGTCACACTCTTGTTAATGTCTCCTCAATTCTTCCTGACTGGCTTTCCATCCTGCCTGGATGCGAACCTGCATCTCTCCGCTGAGTCACATTACTTGTACAGCTCTTAAGATATCTCCTCAATCTGCCCCTCCTTTGCCATGCGGAGTGTTAATTCTGTTCTGTGCATAACTTCATTTTTAGTTCCAAAATTATTTCTTTGACCCTCTTTCATCCTGACTTTAAAACTTATATCATTATCTCATTACTCTTAACTTCCACATAAAATGGACATCTGTTTCTACATCCATATCTAAATGGACATTTACATCTACTTGGAGAATTCCAAGTGCAAAGTGGAGGAACAGCACCTCATTTTCTGCCTTGGAACCTTGCAGCCTAAAGGCATAAACATTGAATTCTCCAAATTTAAGTAACCCTCACACCTCCCTCACACCCACCATGCCTCTTCTTTTTTTGACTTTCCCAGCCTCTCTCTCTTTATCTACCCCCCTTTTTTCCTCCTTACCTTTGACCCATCTACTCTCCCCTCCTCGCCCGCACCTGCCTGTCACTATCTCTTATCTGCATCTACCTATCACCACCTTGACCCACCCTACCTCCCTTCTTTTGTCTACCATTCACTGCTCTGTTTTTCCTTCCTATGTATTGGGCTTCCCCTTTTCCTATCTTCAGCCCTGAAGAAGGGTCCTAACCCCAAACGTTGACCACCTGCTTTTCTCCACGGATGCTGCCTGGCCTGCTGAGTTCCTCCAGCATCGCAGAAAGCCTGCCCCGAGTCAGAGGTTTCCGCCGCCGCATGGTCCTCTGGCACCCCCTCCTCCACTTGGCGGGACAACCCCACCCCTGCGTTACACCACTCTCTGCTCCTCCCACCCTCTTCCTCCCCGGGGCCTCCCTCTCTCCAGGCTTCACTTTCTGTTGCCTCTGCTCCGTTTCTTCCCCCATCTACTTCTAATTCTGCATCCCACCTTGACCCTCCACCAGCCCAGTCCTAGCCCCGCCCTTATCCCCTCCCCTGACCTCTCCTCCTGCTTCCCCTCCCCTACATCCACCTCCTATACTTTATCGCACTCTTCACGCCTGTACCACTCCCAACCCCTCTCACCCATTTCCTCTCACCAGCCCAGACCCTCTATCCCCCTTCCCCCTACCCTCCCTCCTCTAGCCCCAACTCTAACCCTTGCTGGGTCTTTACCATCCTCCCCCCACCCCCCCGACCTCCCCCTCTCTGAGGATGAGCAGTCTGTTCTCAGCAAAGGCCTCACCTTCAAACCTCTACGCCCCCGCGTCAATGAATTCCAAGCCCGGCACAATGCCGAGCTCTTTTTCCGCTGCCACCTTCGTGCCTGCTTCTTCAGTAAGGAGCCCTCTCCCCCTTCTGATAACCCGTTCTCCCACCTCCAATCCTCTTCTTCCAACTGGACTCCCCCACCGGGCCTGTTACCATCCCTGGACCTATTCATAGCCAATTGTCGGCGTGACATCAGCGGCCTTGATTTTTCTGCTCCCCTCACCCACTTCAACCTCACCCCTTCTGAACGCTCTGCTCTCCATTCCCTCCGTATCAACCTTGCCATTGTCATCAAACCAGCTGACAAAGGTGGTGCTGTGGTAGTCTGGCAGACTAAGCTCTGCCTTGCAGAGGCCCTCCACCAACTCTCAGACACTTCCTCCTACCTACCCCTTAACCATGACCCCACCAAGGACCAACCAGGATATTATCTCCCGCACCATCACTGACCTCATCACCAAGGGAGATCTCCTCCCCATAGCTACCTACATGATAGTCCCGCAATCTAAGACTGTCTGCTTCTATCTTCTCCCCAAAATCCACAAGAAGGACTGTCCCAGCAGACCTACTGTCTCCGCATGCTCTTGCCCCATGGAGCTTGTATCCTCATACCTGGACACTATCCTGTCCCTCCAGTCCAAACCCTTCCCACCTATAACTGTGACACACACACTCTCCAACTCTTCCATAGCTTTAAGTTTCCCGGCACGCACAACCTCATCTTCACCGTGGACGTCCAGTCCCTATATACCTCCATTCCCCATAATGACGGCCTCACCAGCCTCTGCTTCTTTCTTAACCAGAGATAGAACCAGTCCCCTTCTACTAACACTCTCCTCCGCCTGACTGAACTTGTCCTCACCCTTAACAACTTCACTTTCGCTATCTCTCACATTCTACAGACCAAAAGCGTAGCTATGGGCACTCACATGGACCCCAGCTGTGCCTGCCTCTTTGTTGGTTATGGTGAACAGTCTCTGTTCCAAGCTACTCCGGTCCCATTCCTCAACTCTTTCTCCATTATATTGATGACTGCATTGGTTCCACCTCTTGCACCCATGCGGAACTCGACAGTTTCATAAATTTCGCCACAAATTTTCATGCTGCTCTCTAATTCACTTGGACTATCTCTGACATCTCTCTCTCCTTCCTCAATCTTTCTATCTCCATCTCAGGAGGTTCCTTATCCACAAAGATCTTCTACGAACCCACTGACGCCCACAGCTACCTCGATTACAGCTCCTCACCCCGTCTCTTGCAAGGACGATTTCTTCTCAATTTCCACCGTATCTGTTTCCATGATAAGGCTTTCCATTCCAGGACATCCAAGATGTCCAACTTCTTTACTAACCATGGCTTCTGCCCTGACTGTGGTCGAGAAAGCTCGCACCAGCATCTCTGCCATTTCTGCTATCTCCAATGAGATCCCACGATCAAGCATACCTTCCCCTCGCCACCCCTTTCTGACTTTCGCAGGAACCACTCTCTCCATGACTCCCTATTTCACTCCTCCCTCACAGCCACCTCACTCCCACCCCGGGAACTTTCCACTGTCCCTGTCACAGGTGCAACACCTGCCCCCACACCACCTCCATCAGCTCCATACAGGGACCCAAACAGTCCTTTCAGGTGAGACAGAAATTTACCTGTGCCTCCCTTAATATCACCTACTGCTCCAAGTGTGGCCTCCTCTATATTGGTGAGACCAAACGCAGACTAAGTGACTGTTTTGCAGAACACCTGCACTCCGTCCGAAACCGCGATCTGCATCTCCCCGTTGCCAGTCACTTCAATTCCCCCTCCCACTCATCACAGATATGTCAGTCCTCAGCCTCCTCCACTGCCAGGAGAACCTCAAGCGCAAACTGGAGGAACAGCACCTCGTTTTCTGTCTTGGAACCTTGTAGCCTAATGGCATGAACATTGAATTCTCCAACTTTAAGTAAACCCCACATTCTTCTTTTCTTCCCTTTCCTAGCCTCCCTCTCTTTTTTCTACCCCCCCTTTTTTCCTCCTTACCTTTGACCCATTCCCCGGTGGATCTGATCTCCCCTCCTCTCCCGCACCTGCCTGTCACTATCTCTTACCTGCATCACCACCCTGTGCCCACCCCGCCTCCCTTTTTTTGTCCACCTATCACTGCTCTGTTTTTCCCTCCTATATATTGGGCTTCCCCTTTTCCTATCTTCAGTCCTGAAGAAGGGTCCTGACCCGAAACATTGACCATCTGCTTTCCTCCACGGACGCTGCCTGGCCTGCTGAGTTCCTCCAGCATCATCGTGTTTTTCATCTGCTTCTTATTTCTGCAGATTTTTTTCTTCATTGAATGAAACTTTGGAAAGACAAGTTGCTGACATCATCCATATCCTTCAAGTTTCACCACACTATTTCTTTATATCTCTTCATCTTCATCTATATATTTCTTCATCGCACTGGGGTGTGTGAAACATGCTTACACAGACAAAGTAAATTTTAAGCAAGCCAAAAGAAATATCATAGCTGTAGAAGTGAATTTTCTGTTTCCAACATTTTCTGTTTTCACGTCCTGAGACTTGGTATCCTTAAACTAGCTTCCCAAATGGAAATGTTATCTTAAATATCAACAACATATATATTTTGCAGTTTTAACATAGAACATAGAACACCACAGCACAGTACAGGCCCTTCAGCCCACGATGTTGTGACAACATTTTATCCTGCTCTAAGATCCATCTAACCCTTCCCTCCCACATAGCCCCCTATTTTTCTATCATTTATGTGTCTACCTAGGCATCTCTTAAATGTCCCTATTGTTTCTGGCCCCACAACCTTTGCAGACAGTGCGTCCCATGTACCCACCACTCTCTGTGTAAAATACTTACCCCTGACATCCCCCTTATTGCTTCCTCCAATCACCTTAAAATTATGTCCCCTCGTGTTAGCCATGTGTTATTCACACACTTTTTTCTGTTCCATGCACTTGTTAGACTTCTGGAGTGCCCTCATTTTCATTGTTAATATGATGTTTGTTCAGAATAAAAACACTATTATAGAACATTGAACATGGCTTTTTAACATGACTTCTTTCTATGTTATTGTGGAAAATTACAGTAACACTCTCGTAATAAGACATTACTGGTAAACTAGTGAATCAATGATACTATATTTTTTGCCAGGAAATGAATTACTAGATTCAATCAACAGCTCCCTTTCTAAATGAGCACAATAATTGCCACATATAGCACATCCATGAGAACATTGGGTTTGGCAGTTACATGAAGATGATTTGTTCCTGCAAAGAAGGAACCTTTGCACAGAATAGTAAGCATGCTTCATTGTAACAATGCTTCAGTGTCAGCCAATAGTATTACACAAATTGGGATCTGTCTGCAAGGTTTAAATGATGGGGAGTGACAGTTCTATGTTCTCATTCCGAATGGCAGCAAACTTAATTTGGTACACAGGTTCCAAGTATAATTGGTTGAAATCTTGTCCAATGTACTCAGAGGTTTATAGAAAATGATACTTCTAATTTTTGTGGAAATACACCCTTTCAATTGGTGGTTTATAAATGAGCAAAATGAGGCTTTGCTCAAAGTGAGTCCATAGTGACAAGATCACACCCTTCTTCCTATCTGTTACGGACTCGGTGAAAGTCCCTTTAAGATAGAGTGTGTGTGTGTGTGTGTGTGTGTGTGTGTGTGTGTGTGTGTGTGTGTGTGTGTGTGAGATAAAGGCGTAATGACGTTGTTGAAGAGGTCAGAAGAAAGAGAGAGAGAGAGAAGGGAGAGAGTCACCAGCCTGCTAGTGTTCTCTATCGATGGATGAGAACCAATAACTGTGTCTGCAACTGAAATCCATGTATGGAAATTGGAAGTAATCTAGTGGAGTTCACTTTGTTGCTGACCTGTAGAAGGAAACAGGTATTTGTGTGTGGACGATCACGATTCGGATGCTTTTCGGGGTGAGGAAGTCACTACCGAGTAAATACTGAAGTGTCGTTTGGGTTCCATCATGGAACATTTGGACTTCGTAATTACTCTCTCTATGTTTCTCTACATCTACGTCTTATCTTCAGTCAACGGTGGTTGTTGAAGAAGCCTTTGCTCATGTTTCACCTTATGGCTTGCGGAACTGAACTTTAAGAACCATTCCTGGACTTGGAGTTTGGGACTTTGCCACACACACACACGAAGAGTTTAGTTTTTGGGGTTAATGTTCAAGGTTTAACATTTTTGAATTTCTAACATACTAACATTTTTACTTCTATTTTTCGTATTATCATAAGTAGTGATTAATAAAATAGTTTTTAACACTGAATTATGACTCAGTGTGTTTCTTTTGTTGCTGGTTCGTGACACTATCCCATAAATTTTTTAAAAATTTTTTAAATTTTATTTACAGCGTGGTAACAGGCCCTTCCGGCCCAACGAGTCTGCGCCGCCCATTTTAAACTCAAATTAACCTACCCGTACGTCTTTGCAATGTGGGAGGAAACCGGAGCACCTGGAGGAAACCCACGCAGACACGGGAGAACGTACAAACTCCTTACAGACAGCGACGGGAATCGAACCCCGATCGTTGGCACTGTAATAGCGTCGCACTAACTGCTATGCTACCGTGCCGCATGCTACTGTGAAGAGCATGCTACTGTGTAGAATGCAAATATTCTCTGGTGGAGGCGATATTCTCATCTCATTTAAGATATCTTTATTAGTCACACGTACATCGAAACACACAGTGAAATGCATCTTTTGCGTTGAGTGTTCTGAGGGCAGCCCACAAGTGTCGCCACGCTTCCGGCGCCAACACAGCATGTCCACAACTTCTTGACCCGTTCCTAACCTGTGCGTCTTTGGAATATGGGAGGAAACCGGAGCACCCGGAGGAAACCCACGCAGACATGGGGAGAACATACAAACTCCTTACAGACAGTAGCCAGAATTGAACCTGGGTCTCTGGCACTGTAATAGTGTCACGCTGACCGCTACATACCTTACACCAAGCTTGTGAGTTTAAACATGGAAGAATTTTCCCATTTTGGTGTCTATGACAACTTTAACCATCAAAGCAGGCATGCCAACTTCCATGTTATCTTTTGTAATTTTCATCTCTTTAAATTGACAAATTAGACTCGTTCAGGAAGATACCTTGGTTAGCATGGATGAGTTCGGCTGAAAGTCCTGAATGCACGCTGTAGAACTCTACGACTCTGAATTTGTTAGTTGGTGTAAATCAAGTTGTATGAGTCAGAACCAGATTTTATTTCCTCAGTGAGATCAGTCACTGAAACAGCTGAATCCCATTACTTTATTTTAGCATCTCTACAGATTTTCTCTCTATAAGTACTTACTGAGGGGCAATATACCACATCATTTCATTAGATAATGAATAAAATCCTTAGGTACACGATTACTTCCCCAAAGGTGTGGGAAGATTATCGCAGAAAATCCAGTGCAGTTACAGTCTGTGATGTGCTGATGCCTGACTTATCAACAGGCTCTGAGGAACTGACCAGTGAGTGCACTGTGTTTCCCAAGCTGTTGTTGTAACACTGTAGCTTGCCATAAGCTATAGTTGTTTAACTCCTGGTCTTTTCCCCAAGCTTGTGGCAGTTGAAAAGTTATGAGCAAATGCAATTCAACATCCACAGCTGCAGAATCACAGTCACTCAGGCCACTAATCACTTTGGCAACCCTCGCACCTCGCACAACCTGTACCAATGCTTTCAGCAGCTGCTCTGAGTTTTGGGTGTGTGCGTTATGCTTTCAGAGTCAGAGGTTGCATTAGATCAACAGCAGTGTGTAAAGTGAGCTGTATCATAAATGAATACTGTGCATTTTATTTCGAGCTCCATTTTATAGGGTAGCTGTTTTATCTACCATCAGACAGATAAGGTTTGTTTTCTTAAGGCTGCAGTTCAACATCAGATGCTTTTTCCTTTTTTGAATGCATTGAAATTAATTATTTATGAAACTTATCTCTACTTTTTTGCTGTCTAGCTAATGTGACCATGATACACACTCCCAGAATTTGCAGCCAAGGTAACAGTGAGTTTAATCACTAATGTCCTTATTAATGCACAAATCATCGAGCAATGTACATTGAGAAGATTATACAATGCAAATTGGAATTGTTCCAAGTGGCTGGATGATTTGTCCTATTTTTCTATTTGCATCACAAAGGTGGCAGCTTGCCTTCGGTGTCACTGTCAGGTTTCATGCAGTTGCTCTATTGACACATTGATAGCTAATTAACCTTGCTGCACAATATTTGGTTTGGTACTTAAAATCTAGTCCCCTTTTCTATGAGAAGATTTGCACCTGTGGAATCAATGTGTAGCTGTACAATACTTGACATGGAAAATATACCAAAAAAAGTTCAGATGCTGGAAATCTGAAAGAAAATCAGAAATTACTGGAAACAATCAGCAGGTCAGACAGCATCTGTGGAAAGAAAAACAGTTAATGCTTCAGATCAAAGACCCTTCCTGATACTTTGGGCTCCTCCGCATCACGTGGAAACCTGTGTGTTATTATGTGTACCAATATAGGGCAAATGACATTAGCCCAGGAGAAAAGTGGAAGAATTGCATTCTCAAAAGCCAGCTCTTGCTGGCTATTGCCCCTGATTAAATGAAACAGTCAGTTTTCAACCATTTACGTGACTGTAAATCTTTGAGCTTTGTGCACGCACCAAATGCAGGAGTCAAGGGCTTACTGACACATTCAGAATGTTGAATCTGCTGCTGGACTTCACAAGGAATCAAGTGTGGGCTCTGGCCTTGCTGAGGTTCCTGGCGTCACAGTGGGGAATTTCCGGTTGGATCTTGCACCAGGTTCGACCATGCACAGGATTGGAGTCCCCCACTGATTTCAATCAGGGCTGCAGGTTAGCAGGCAATTATCTTGAATTAATGTAATGTTTTTAACTGCGTATAATTAGATTTAGCTGTTTTTGATAAGTTTATTTTTATAGTTTTGAAAACTATTAAAAATCTCTTTCACAGCTTGCATGCTGAGGAACATGGGGTGGGAATCAGGACAGTGTGATCAGGTCACAGGTCCTGGGCCAATGGGTTCAGTACCTGATGTCTTATTATCCCTCTCTTTGACGCTAGAATGTGATTGGTGATTCGAATTAACAACAAAGTGATTCAAATGAAAAAATTAACACAAAATACAAAAGTGACCATACAATTTGCCCCCACACAGGAAAACCTGTTCTCACCGCTTCTACGTTGCAACATTTGTGAGAACATATAGAAAGCAGCTGGGTAATCCCGCAGTTCCAAAACCCAACTAATATCACATAAGATATTCATCATCATGATGCATCAAATGAAAGGGGAGCTTGCACAAGGAAAGGCCATAAGCCTGACACAATAACTGTTCCTTTCTCCAGAGAAGCTGCCTGACTTAGAACATCAAACATTACAGCGCATGTCCTTTGGCCCACGATGTTGTGCCAAACTTTCAACCTACTTTAAGATCAAACTAGCCATTCCCTCCCACATATCCCTCCATTCTTCTATCATCCATGTGCCTATCTAAGAGTCTCTTAAATGTCCCTAATGATTCTGCTTCAACCAGCACCCCTGAGAGTGCGTTCTGCGCACCCACCACTGTGTACAAAACTTATCTCAGATATCCCCCCTGTACTTTCCTCCAATTACCTTAAAATTATGCCCCCTTGAGTTAGCCATTTCCACCTTGGGAAAAAGTCTCTGGCTGTCCGCTCAATCTATGCCTCTTATCATCTTGTACACCTCTGTCAGGTCACTTCTCATCCTCTTTTGCTCCAAAGAGAAAAGCCCCAGCTTGCTCAACCTGTCCTCATAAGACATGTTCTCCAATCCAGGTAGCATCCTGGTAAATCTTCTCTGCACCCTTTCTAAAGCTTCCACATCCTTCCTATAGAGAAAATTAGCTTTATTTTGTGAATCCTGAGCAGATCCATGTTGGCAACAGCTAATTTGGGCAGATCTATAACTATTTATGGAAGTTAAATTCTATGAAGTTAATTCTATTTATTTTTTTTAACATGAGATGTGTTTATTTGTTGTTTTTGTGCTAAATTCAGTATACATCAGTGAATAACTGCCCAATGTACTTGGTATTATCAGGCTATTGTCTCACTAAATATTGAACCAAGGAGGTTCTGGATCATCTCTTTACCAACAAAAGGGCATGAAGCGTCATGCAGCCACTCTTCATGGGGACTACGTTATTAGTTCTATCAGTCTATGGAATTGTGTTAATGCATTATAAGATCCTACAGTTTATTTTTATTGTTAAATCTTTCAACATTGGACTAACGTACAATTGTGGTGATTAGTAATGAACCAGACTGCTTGACCATTCCATCTCCTCATCTAGAAAAAAAGAGGACGAAGACTTTCCAGAAATCAGATCGATCTATCGATAGTTTCTAGTCATTTTCCCTTGTCCTACATGAGCTACACCATTTTTGGAGGAGTTGTGAATAAAGCGTAAAACTGTGGAATTAACAGCAAGCAGTTTGACACTTCGTGTATGCCTACTGGAAGGTTATTGATGAATCAGCTAGAGATGGCTGGATTGAGTTCACTTCTGCAGTAATTTCCCAGGGTATACCAGGACACCACTGAAATCCCGCATCAAATGTACCTTGTATCTTGTGGTGCATCTTGGAAAATGTAACAATTTATACCAGAGTACAAGTTTGTCATAAAGCAGGACACTGGCATCTACCCATCTATTTTTTAAGACTAAGGCACATGAGACTGAAGATTCTGGAATCTGGAGCAACAATCAATCTGCTGGAGGAACTCAGCGGGTCGAGCAGCATCTGTGGGGGGGGGGGAGGAATTGTCGACATTTCAGAATGAAATCTTTTTAAGATTGCTACTTAAGGCAGTATATTGCTGTACTGGAAAATGCAACACAGAAAAAGGTCATTTGCTCACTCTGGTCTATACTAGCCATTATGTTCTACCCAGTTTCCATTGCCATTCTATTCATTTCTCCTTACAACATGAAACTAGGGACTAGTATCTCCTTAAATGTTCCCAAGCTGTTCACTTTGACAGCATAAATGTTGACAACCATTTTACCTTTGGTCAGCTCTTTATCACAATAAATATTAACATAATAAATACTATTTTGCCAGGGCTCCTTGCTCTCTTATACATTACCAGAAACTCTCACCTGTCCTTCGGTGTTCGGTTCATTCAAGAAAGTGATGAAATCTGGGGCCAGGCAGCTGTGGCAAAATCTAAAATTTCTTATTGGTTGAGTATTTACTGTTCACCTCAATAACTTGGTGAGACAATCAATGACTCCCTCCTGATTTTCACTGATATGTTACCAAAGTACGTAGCTTGAGAACATTTAAGTAGGAATTAGTTTAATATTCTAAGGAGAAATAAACACTTCTGAGACAGAAGAGATTTCAAATGCTGGAATCTGGAGCAAAAGACGAACTGCTGGAAGAACTCAGCAGTTGTAGAAAGTGGGAGGAACTGAAAGAGAAGTTCTTGAGGGCAAGAACAAGTTCCTCCAGGCAGATAATGGTGTTGGTGGAGGGGAAATGGTTAGGTCTTTGTTCTAGAAAGAAGCAGATGGACCTCAGACCTTCCTGATCAGGGAATGGAGGTGCAGAGAGACTGGATGTCCATGGTAAAGATGAGGTGGTTGGAATCAGGAATTCTAAGTTGTCAAAATGGTGGAGGGCATGAGAAGTTTCCTGGATGTTGGTGGGAAGGATAGATGGATGATGGGCGAAGGGATAAAGTCGAAGTATAAAGAGATAAGTTTGATGGAGCAAGAGAAGCAGAAACAATGGGTCTACCAAGGCAGTCCTCTTTTGTGGATTTTAGGTAGGAGGCAGAAGCGGGCAGGGCGGGGTTAGGCTCTATCAGGTTGGGGGCCTGTAGAGAGTGGGAGGAAGCAAAAGAGAAGCAGATCAGTGTCAGGACAAGTTCCACCAGGCTAATGAGAGTGTTGGTGAAGGATGGAGAATCTGCTGAATTCTCTGAGCAGCTTGTTTTTCTTTCTCAAGAACAACTGTTGGATGAAAGGGGAAATGGAAAAAGGCTTGTGTAGAGCATAAATGTCAGCACGGACCAGATGAGGAAATGACCTTTTTCTATGACATGCTATTCCTATTTGGAAATGACAATCTTAAAAACATAGATGGGTAGATGCCAGTGTCTCGCTTTATGACAAACGTGTATTCTTGTATAAATTGTTCTCAATGTACTCAGGGATAGAAGATGCACAATTCATTTGATGTTAATGCAACTTCCATTGGCCCATGCTTCCAAAGACACAGAATCATTTTTTTTTTAGAAAAGCCTTTGACAAAATCAAAATGAACTTACCATGAATGACTATTGTAGATACATACTGTATCTGTTCTTAACATCTCTCTTGGATTCAGATAATAGTCAGCTTACAAGGTCAACAAGAAAGTAAAAAATGACATTCTTCAAATGAATTTGATATCTTTGGATCCAAAAGAATTTCATCAGAATGCAGGAATCATTTTTTTGGATGCAGAAACTGGAAGGCCACAGATATGTAAATAATGAATTAACAAATTGTAGAGATATTGCATTCAACTGTGAGGAGCTCATCAAATGTGGTAATCTCTGGAAGGCTCCTTCTCAGTGACTCAGCTGGTTTGAGCAGTAATTGGCTGGTGGAGGAACCAGTCTCTTTCCATTACTCACTGCCATGTTATCCAGATCTCAGCCTTCTGCTTTATGGACTTGAATAGAAGCAAACAAGCCAGTCAGGAAGCAAATGGGATTGAGCAGAACATGGTGATAAACTGACTGTGATCAATGTGCATGTTCCACAGATCATGTGGAGGTTACTCTCAGCACATTTTATTTTGAATATTTATGCATTTACAGGCTGTCGATTTTACTTGCAAAGGCTAATATTCATTATCCTATTCACCACTGCTCCCGATCTCACTGAACCACTTCAGAGAGAAGGTAAGAGCCAATTACAAAGCAGGGCCTGGAGTCACCTGTCTACCAGACCAGGTAAGGTATGGAAGATTTACTTCTTGAAAGATGCTCTTGAATCAGATGGACTTTTTACAATAATCCAGCAGCTTCATTGCCAGTAATCCAGCAGCTTCATTACAGACACCAACTTTTTATTTCAGATTTACAATTTGAATAGAAATTCTCAGCTATCATGGTGAGATTGGAATTGAGGTATCTGGATGAATAGTCCAATAACTTATCCACAATGCTCCTGTGCTCTACCTGGAATGACTTCAAGGTTGGAGTTTGTGGAGGTCTGGCAGTGCCTGTAGAACTTTTCCAGTAAGGAGATACACATAGACGAGAGACTCAGAATGTCACTATTTTTGATTAGCATACAATCACTCACTACACTCACAAGAAGCTATTATGCCTGCTGTTTTTATGGAGGCCTTAATTTGTTTACAATAAACAGGTTAATACTTCCTTTTAACGGCGAACAAAGCAATTCCATAAAGACACATTAAGGCTCGATGTTCTAAACAACACAGTGCAATTTTACACTAATGAGGTCTCTTACGTACACTATAAAAATAAAGACTTATTTGAACATTCAGAAGTGACTGAAAACTCACGTTCTACCCACCTAACGCTTTCAAACACTGAATAATACAAAGGAATTTTGTGATTGTGCCTCATGAAATATGCCCCCATTGTTGGCTCTAGTCTGTAATGATTATCATTAACACAAGGGTTAATAACTGATTCCCCACTGGCACCTCATGTAAAATATTGTGATTTGCATTTGGTGAACACAAATAGAATTGGAAGTCTCAAAGTCTCAGGACATCTGCAGTTAACTAAAATAAAATTGGAAAGTCAGAAATACTCAGCACATAAGGCCCCACCTGTGGGAAGTGAAACAGACTAAGTGTTTCAGATCGAAGATCCTAACTATGGGGATAACCTAAGGCTATGTGGTGAATGAGTGAATGGGATCAGTTGGAGAGTGAGAACATAGGCAAGAAAATGTAGGAGTTATAAAATGCAGAGTAGGAAGAAATGCCTGGTAGATCAGATTGGCATGTCCTCCACTTCCACAGGAAAAAAAGGGGGAAAAAGGACCAAATAAGCTGAGGCAATATCACAGGTGGATGATTAACACGGACGGAGAACTCAAGTTACTTCAAGCTGTTGAATTCAATATTGAGTCCAGAAGGCTGCAATGTGCCTAGAGGTGCTGTTCCTCTAGCTTGTTTTGGGGGCCTCATTGTGACATCGTCGGAGGCCACAGATGAATGGGTCAGCATGGGAGTGAGATAGAGAATTAAAATGTCCTGCAACAGAAAACTCATGGTCGCCCCCACGGACTGAACGCAGGTGCTCTGCAAAATGGTCAACCAATCTGCCTTTGGTTTCTCCAATGTAGAGGACACCACATTGTGAACACTGAATGCAGTTTACTCGTTTGAAAGAAGTGTGTTTGCAGCTGATGGGAATGGCAATGCATTGGTTTGTTTAACATGTTGAAGGCTGTCCAGCCAATCACCATTTTAGCAAGGAAAATTCTTTGAATCAAGATGGAGCAGTTTGCTTCCAAATTCTTGAGAAGTAAACTAAACAAAGGCAAGCTGATATCATTCATTAATCAGCCCACAAACAGGAATTTGGGAAGTCCATTGAGAAATGTCAATATATTGATGAACCCGTTATCCTCAGCCAAAATTGTAATGGATGAAGGTTTCTTCAGCAAACATTACTAACAATTTAACTCATCAATCTAGTTGACATTAATGCACAGCACTGACACATTGGCACTGTTACTGAAGGTATTGACAACTCTAATCTCTGGGTTGGCATATGTAAAGGGTTCACTTGTCCTCTCAGGAAAGCATACCTTTTATCGAAATGAACAGAATAATGTCACGGTTTCTTTTAAAATTCAAGTCATGAAAAACAACATGTACTTAATACTAATCTTATTCATACTGCTTGCATGAATGATTTTCACTGGGCAGAATATTATTGAGAGCTAGTGTGAGGCTATTTCAGGCTCTTGTCTTGCAGTGCTGCCTCCTTGTTGATACAGTAATTTCTTTACTAAATAGAATGCTACTTTTCCACACAGGATGAGATCTCAGCAAAGCTCCACAAACAGTGATGCATGAATGCGGACTTTAAGTAATCTGAATTGCAATGCTGTTTGTACTCCTTAGTACTGTGCAAGAGGATACAACAGGACAGGAACAAAACACAGCTGGCTAGACTTTTATTTAACAATAGTAAATGGAGAAATCAACAGGACCTCAGAAAGTAACTCAAGGAATTAATTTTAATAAGTATCTCACTGAAAAGCACAGAATGCATCAAATAAATTGAATAATATACCAAGGATTAGACTTAAATCACAAACGGCTTAGCAGATTCCAAGCATCCATTATTCTTAGCAAATGGTCTTAAAATGCTCTCTGTACCATTATTTTCAGTATCCTCAGAACCAGAGCCCAAAGTACTTTAATAATACAATGTAATTGCTGAGTGCCCACTTCATCAATAAAACTTACTTCTCTTTAAATTGGCGCAAGCAAATAATTTATCTCTGATGTCTTTCTCCAAAATTCAAAGTAGTTTTTGATTAAACGGCAATTCAACTAGCATTACTTAGAGTGGCTGAATCACACATTTGCATGCCAATTGTGCACAGATCTGTAATCTGGCAAAGATTGTTAATAAATGGCTTGTGGATACCGGTGTCAAGCAGGGTTCAACCTGAGACAATTTGCATCTGTGCAATGGAGGAATTTCACGTGTTGCCCCAATCTGGCACCAGATGGGCTCTTGTCAATAAATAAATACTTCAGTATCTCATTTGCAATTACTTGAAAACATAACTGATAAAATTAAACCACTTTGTATATATGAAGTAAAAACAGAAAAATGCTGGAAATACTCTGCAGGTCTGATGGCATCTGTGGAGAGAGGAACCAAGTTAAGAGTTAAAAGTCAATGACCTAAAATATGCATTAAGTTGCAATGAAGGAGGAGAAGAGATAACAAAAAGAATGTCCGCCGAGACATCCCCGTCATCAAACATGATTTGTCTTTCCTTAATCCATGTTGACTCCAGCAAATCCTATTATTGTTTTCTCAGTTCCCTGAAACCACTTCCTTCATAATAAATTCCAGCAGTTCCCACGACTGGTGAGTCTTCAAATTAAATTTCAGCATCTGAGTGTCATTGGCAGGGCAAGCTTTCATTCCTAATTGTACCGAGAAAATGTTGGTGAGCCGTCTTGAACTGCACGCCATCTACATCTTGCTGCGTGTAGGCTGGGGCTGCTTTGTTAGCTGAACAGTCATGAACTGGATTGAACATCGTGCAGTCGTCAGGGAATAACCCCACTTATGATGGAAGGAAGGTCGTTGATAAAGCAGATGTGGACGGTTGGTCCTTTAGACATTGTCCTGCAGTAATGTACTGTGTTGGGATGATTGTCCTCGAACAACTACAACCATCTTCCTTTGGGCAAGGTGTGACTCCAACCACTGGAGAGTTTTATTTTTGAAGCCTATTGACTTCACTTTTACCAGTGCACCTAGTATCACACTTGATTAAGTGCTGTCTTGATGTCAAGTTCAGTCACTCTCACCTCATCTCTGGAATTCAATCCTCTGGTCCAAGTTTGACCCAAGGCTGTGTCGGGATTTGGAGCAGAATGGACCCGGCAAAACCAAAACAGAACCTCATTGAGTAGGTTATTAGTGAGGAAGCACCACTGGATAGCACTGTCAATGACACTTTCCATCACTTTGCTGATTAATCATCAAAATAGACTGATTGGATGGTAACGAGTTGGATTGGATTTGCTCCACTTTTTGTCCACTAGATATAGTTGTGCAATCTTCCATATTGTCAGGTAGATGCTAGAATTGTAACTGTACTGGAACAGCATGGTTCATTCTGTAGCACAGGTCTCCAGTTTTACCTTGGGATGTTGTCTGTTCCATAGCTTTTGCTGCATCCTGTGCTCACCGTCATTTCTTGATATCACGTGGAATGAATGAAATGGCCTGGAGTAAATTCAGTTCTTCAGTTTTCTGCCTGAAGAGAGGTTTTACTGATGGTGGGGATCTCAGAAGAAAGTTCAGGTGGATCTTCAACTCAGTCCTTTGGCTGAACATGTTTGCAAATACTTCAGCCTTTACTTTAGCATTCACATTCTGGTCCCTGTCACCACGGAGGATGTTTTTGGAGCTTTCTCCTCCCTTCAGCTGTCTAATTATCCATCATCACTCATGACTATTCATGGTAGCCCTCCAGATCGGGTCGTGAGCTTGTTTAGCTCTGTCTATTGCACTCTGTTCTTGCTGTTCAGCATGCACATAGTCCTGCATTGTAGCTTCACTATGCTAGAAACTCTTCATGTTTGGATATGTTAGAAACTCTTCATGCTGCTCCTAGCATGTCCTTCTTTACTCCTCATTGAACCAGTGCTGATCACCTGCGTTCATAGCAATGATAGAGTCGAGGGAAATGCTGGGCCATGAATTTATGGACTGTCTGCTGCTGATGATGGTCCTAGTTTTTGAGCTGTCAGATTGGTTCTCAGTCTCACCGATTTCTCACTTGTTTAGTGTCAGACAAGATGATGGAGTGCGTCATCAGTGTTTCAATGGACTTTACCTCCACAGGGGCTGTGCAGTAATAGCTACTACCAATATTGTCATGGGCATATGTAGATTGATTGACATATGTTCAAATAGGTTTATCCCTCATTTTGGTGCTTACAAGCCATTCTTGGTGATGGATATTGAAGAATATCCAGTCTCTATCTCCCTATTTTTTCTTTCCTCTTTTTTCAAATAGTGTGGTTACACTTGCTTTGATTCATACTATGGAAACTGGTCCAGAATCTTGGAAATTTTGGAAGGTGCATCTACTTTTTTCATTACTGTCCTTTTCAAACCATTAATTTCTCCCTTATTTTGACTAATTCTGTTTTTTCTTAGTTTTTTTTTGTTCACTCTAAACCAGCTCTATTTCTGGGATATTCAATGAAGTTAGAGACAATTTATGTAAACATTCTCTGTCATTTCCTTACTTGCCAATATAATTTCTCTTGTCAATCTTTAAGAGACCGACACTGACTTTTGCAAATGTTTTCCTTTTTCACAAATGTACATAAGCTCTGTAGTTTGTTTTTTATGTTTCTTGCTGGTGTGTTTTCATCCAAAAGTGATCTCCAATGCAATCTACTCTGTGTAAAATCGCTGAGTTCATCCAGCACTTCTTTGTATGCGTTGATCCAGATTCCAGCATCTGCAGAATCTCTTGTGTCCATGTAAAATTGAAATTGGATTGTGTAGCGAATAATACATCGACACCATGTGATCCAGTTTCTGGGCTAACCTACTTAAAGGCTTGTTGTATTTCAATGATAATAGATGATCAATATTTCTAAAATGTTATTTCCAATGCACGGTGCTGCAGTTCATTGCAATGTCAATACTTGTTAGATAAAGCAAACACATCTTTAGTATGATTGTTTGCCAGGTGATGACAAATTAATGCAGAGCAGCAGCAGACATCAACTTGGAGATACTGTAAAATAAGCAGTGTCGGTTGTGCTGCCCAATCTAGGTCTGTCATGTTTTCTATTGGAAGACTGCATCTATAAGCTAGTTTTCATGGCTTCATTAGCCCAAAGAGCTTTGCAGCCAACCAAGTGCTTTGAAGTATACTCAGTGTAGTAATGTACAAAATGTAGTAATTTTCAAAGTATGAATACAGGCAACTTGGACACAGCAAGGTCTCACAAACAGCTGTGTGATAGTCACTATAACATTAGTTTTAGTGATGTTAATGTAGGTTGGCATCAATTTGTTCCTTTGGTAACAATTCTGTAAACTTCGAGATATCTCTGCAATGTTAAAGAAACAAAATAAATGAGGAGAACTTTTATTGATTGAGGCATAAATATTGGCCAAGATACTCAGCTGTCTCCTCCCGTTCTTCATCAAAATAGACTGATGGGAACTTTCAATTTCAGAGGCCTTGGTTTAGTACCTCATTGAAAGACAGTATTTCCAATTGTGCAGAACTTTATCAATAGTGCAATGGAATATCAAACAAGAATGTTGTACTTAAGTATCTGGAGGGGGACTTGAACATATCATCTTCTGATCCAAGAGAAGAGAATTCTACCAAATATGTTAAAGCCAGCACTGATTTCAACTGAATTAACTGTTTCAACAGAAAATCAAGTAACTAATCCAATAGTATCTGTGTTGTACCCCTGTTTTAAGTCAAATTATCCTTACTGTCTTCAAAGTATTAATACATTGATGGCAAGGATTTTGAATAGCAATCATATAGATCACACAGTTATTCACCAGTTATTTCTGTGGAATATCAATGCCATACGCCAAGATCCCAGAAAAATTTTTGAGTTAGTTAATCTTAGTTAAGTTAACTTGAAATGTTGCCAAATTGCTCTTGCCCTGTTACATCAGGGAGAGAACATTTAGGCAAGCTGCCATTTTTGCTTGTCATTGTTCTGGAAGAAAAATAGCAAAGGAAAAAGAGCAGCTTTGATGAATTGAAATGTTGCAAGAGATAAAGCCCAAAAGGGATCCACAGCAATATCATGTTAGGAGAGATAATTGACAACAGTGACAAACACATCGGGAGGTTTATATAAAAGGGAAAAGAATTAGCAAGGTTTAAGGTTAAATGATGATTGCCTTCACTGATTGCTCCTTCCTCAAGCACGAAAATAAGTATGCTTAAAGTATCTGTTTCCCTTTAAACATGCTCATCGAGATCAAGGGAAATGAGGAGAAAGCAGAAACAGGGTACTGAATTTGGATGATCAGGCTTTCAGGGTTGCATTGCCAACATCTAACTCCTCTGTCCCAAAGCAATTGTGGTCCATAGTTCCACTTTATTCTCTGCCGCATTTGGTGCTGCAACAAAATGACTTTTCTCCTTCCTTTCAGATGTCAAAGATTGATAACTTCAACGCCTCTTGAATTCTTTGTCCCGATACACTTTCCTCTGACCCCATCTCTCGCTGCGGATCCTTCCCTCTGCCCTGTTTCCACCATCCGTTCTGATCTTCCCCTCTCTGAACCCAAATAATTAGGCCTCAGCACAGGCCTCAGTCTCATTCAGTGAGTGAAAAATCATGTAAAACCAAACAAAAAATCCGCAGATGCTGAAAACCTAAAATAAAAACAGAAAATGCTGGAAATACTTAGCAGGTCAGACCACATCTGTGGGAAGAAGAACGGTGTTAATGTTTCAAGTTGAAACCTCTGCCACCTGTGCCTTTCTGCCGACTTTTTTGACCAGGAGCCTTCATCCCAGAGGTGTAGATCCTTTCACCCATCTCCAGAATTCCCAATCCACTGGACCACTCCATTTGGTCTCAAACCTTCTCAAGATGTATTCATTGTTAACAGCTGATGGGATATTGATGGCCTTGAACTTACCACTCCTCTCACTCATTCCAATCAACCCCTGTCTGAACCTGCAGCACTCTGCTAACTAAGAACCAATCCTGACATCATTGTCAAACTTGCTGAGAAGTGTGGTGCTGTTGTCGTCTGGCAGACTGCGCTCTACCAGATGTCAGCTCTCAGACACAGCCTCAGACCTCCCTCTGGATCCTGAACCACGCCCCCCCCCCCGTAAAAAATCAGGCCATTGTCTCCCACACAATCACGGACTTCATTTCGACAGTAGATCCTCCCTCCATAGCTTCCAGCCTTGTAGTCTGCCAGTCCCACATCACCGACTTCTACATCCTGTCAAGATCTGTAAGCAGGATTGTACAGGTGGACCCATTGTTTCAGCCTGCTTTTGTCCCACTGAACTTATTTCTTCCTACCCCAAGTCCACCTTTTCTTCCCTCATCTAGTCCCTCCCCAGTTATATCTGGGACTCTTTGGATGTCTCCACAATTTCAACAGTTTCCAATTCCCTGGTCCAAACTGATTTATCTTCATTGTGGATATATAATCCTTCCACATCACCTCGGGCGGGTCTGAGGGCTCTCTGCTACTTCCTTGAGCAGAGACCCATCCAGCTCTCCTTCACCAACACACTCATTCACCTGGCAGAACTTGTCCTCACCTTAAACAACCTCTTAAATTCCACCTACTTTCTCCATATCAATGGTGCAGGTCTGGACACTCAAGTGGGCCCAAGCAATGCCTGTCTTTTTGTGGGATGCATGGAGCAGTCTTTGTTTCAGACTACCTCAGCTCATTTTCTGACATTGATGACTCCATTGGTGCTGCTTCCTGCATGCACACAGAACCCAACATTTTTATCTTTTTTCCTGCTGCTGTTTAAAGACTATTGAATGGACCTTTTGTATGTTAAGATGGACTCCTGACCTCACAATCTACTTCATCGCGGCATTGCACCTTATCGTCTGCCTGCACTTTCTCTGAAACTGTAACACTATATTCTGTATTCTGTTATTTTTTTTTCCAATACCACTTTGATGTACTGATGTGATGAAATGATCTGTAAGGATGGTATGCAAAACAAAGTTTTTCACTGTACCTTGGTACATGTGACAATAATAAACCAATTTACCAACTTCCACCCTGATCTCGTCTTCACATGGTCCATCTCTGACTCTTCCCTTCCCTTTCTGGATCTCTCGGTCTCCATCTCAGGGGATACACTAACTAGCAACAACCACTGCAAGCCCACATATTCCCACAGCTACCTTGATTATACTTCCTTCCACCCTGCCTCCTGGAAGGACTCTATTCAACTCTCCCAGTTCCGCCACCTCTGCTGCATTTGCTCCAGTGATGAGACATTCTGCACAGGTGCCTCCGAAATGTCTTCCTTCTTCCTGAACAATGGTTTCCCCACTGTCATAGTGGACAGAGCCTTTGACATCATCTCATCTATTTCCCTTTACTCTCACCCCTCTACTTGACAGAGCAAGAACAGAATTCCCCTGGTCCTCACCTTCCTCCTACCAGGCCCTACATTGCAAGGATCAAATTTCACAGTTTCTACCCGCTTCAGTAAGATTCCACCCTCAGGACATATTCTCCTCCCCTCCTCTTTCAACATTTCAAAGGGATTGACCCTTCATGACTCCCTAGTTCACTCTTCTGTCCTCATCTACCACTCCCGGTCAAGGCATTTTCCCATGCAAGCGCAGGAGAAGGAATGCCTGTAATTTTATGTCTTCTCTTTCCACCACCCAGTGACACAACAGTCTTTCTAGGTGATGCAGCAATTCACTTGCACTTCTTCCAGTCTTGTGTACTGCATTCGGTGTCCACAATGTGGTCTCCTCTATACTGGAGAAACCAAATGCAGATTGTGTGATCGCTTTGTGGAGCACGTGTTCAATTTGCAGAAACGACCCTGAGCTTTCCAGCCACTTTAATGCCCCAATCTAGTTCCACATTGATCCAGCTGTCTGACGCCTCCTATAATGTTAAAATGAGGCCCAAGGCAAGATTGAGGGATCGCATCTCACCTTTCAGCTGGACATGGTTGCAGCTTTCTGGACCGTATACTGAATTCTCCAACTTAAAGAAACTCACTCTTTCTTTCTGTCTGTCTCAGAACTGGTCTTTTCTGCCTGTCAATTTGGCTCACAGTTTTTCCATTAGTATTGTCTGATCATGTACCACAGCCTTGCGCTCAGAAATACATTAGATAGACAGAGATATCTGATTCTACTTGGAATTGGTTTATTATTGTCACATGTACCGAGGTACAGTGAAAAATTTGTCTTGCACTTGTTGTGAGAAATCCACATGGATGTCACGTGACAGTAGCAACACTGGCCCCCGCTGACTGGAGGACAGCATTGCTGCTCTGATCGGAAGTGATACTACTGTCAGTCAAGGTGTGGCTCCATCCAACCCTCAGGTGTGAGAGTACCTTTTGCATCTGAACTTGCCTGACCAGTATCCTTTGTCTCTGAACCTGCCTGACCATTGGCTGTGGCAGGAACCTTTGTCTTTGACTTCCACACCATTGGCTCGTTCAAATCATAACAGTGAGGCTCCACCCAGCCTCCTAGCACCATAAAAAGGGATGCCTCCCCTAGCCCTTCCTCTTTTGATGACCCCAGGAGTAGTGAGACCATGCTGCAGAGATCATTGGTAAGAGTGCATCACCACATGGTCAGGGAGCATTTCACTCAGACTCAGGGAGGGTTAAGGGCCAATGCTAGTGTGGGACGGGCATTGAAGTGTTATATCCTGAAGTTGTACACTGTTACTGTGTGCTTGTGTATATTAGTGTGTGTGTGTGTGTGAGTGTACTTAACCCCAGTTGCGCTTCCCCTCGTGTTTGTGGTATCCTGTGCGTGAGTGAGCATGTGTGTGTTCCCATCCATTCTGTCCCGCGTTTGCCTTTGTGGTTAAACTAGTTTTGGCCTACAAAGCTCGAGTCCAGAGTCCTTGATCCTTAAGACAGTTAAAAGAATGATTTCACACAACAGCATTCTGTTCATACAGATCAATTCATTGTACAGTGCATCAAGGTAGTCCAAGGTAAAACAACAACAGAACGCAGATTTAAGTGTAACAGCTGCAGAGAAAGCTACTTATAAGCTACTTATTACTCAAGCTGCTTCATTAACTCAGTTGGCCTCACCATATCAGAGATATTCCATTTGTTCTATTCATCACTCCCCCACCTTCCCTGCTACTGAAAACCAACCTTTGTCTTTCCCAGTTCTCGTGAAGGGTCTCGGATCCAAAACGTTCTGTTTTTCTTTGCATACTTGCTGCCCGACTTGCTGAGTATTTCCAGCATTTTGTATTTACCTTTACCATCTGCAGTTTTTTTCTTTGCTTACAGATATCATGGATCAGGAACGCTAGATCTGTTTTTTCTCTCTTGAGAGTTGTTGACTGACTGACTTACTGAGTGCAGAAAATGATGAAAATACCCAATGAAATCAATCTGATGAAGGGGCTTAGATGTGAAGCTATGGTTTTCTCTCTACAGATGCTGACTAACCTGCTGAATGTTTCCATCATTTTCTGTTTTTGTTACTAAAGATAAAATTGTTTTATTATTGTCACATGTACCGAGGTACAGTAAAATACTTGTCTTGCATACCGTTCATACAGATCAATTCATTACATAGTGCATTGAGGTCGTACAAGGTAAAGCAATAACAGAATGCAGAACAAAGTGTTACAGTTACAGAGAAAGTGCAGTGCAGGTAGACAGTAAAATGCACGGTCATAATGAGGTAGACTGTGAGGTCAAAAGTCCACGTTACCATACTAGGGAACCGTTCAATAGTATTATAATAGCCGGATAGAAGCTGTCCTTGAGCCGGGTGGTATGCGTTTTCAGGGCTTTGTATCTTCAGCCCGATGGGAGAGAGGAGAAGAGAGAATGTTCGGGGTGGGTGGGGGTCTTTGATTATGCTGGCTGCTTTACCGAGGCAGCAAGAAGTGTAGGCAGAGTCCGTAGAGGGGAGGCTGTTTCTCATAATGTGCTGAGCTGTGTCCACAACTCTCCGCAGTTTCCTACAGTCATGGGCAAAGCAGTTGCCATACCAAGCCGTGATGCATCCAGATCGGATGCTTTCAATGGTCCATCGATAAAAATTGGTCAGTGCCAACACCTCCTTTTGTAACTGGATCCTTAACTTCCTGATATTTAAACCTGATGTCTGCTTCAAGTTACCTAAACCTGCTGTCAGCTTCAACTCACTTAAACCTGCTGTCTGCTTCAAGTTACCAATTTCCATTATTTTCACCCAGCTTCTCTGGTGGTAAAGTGGATTCAGCTTTCTGCTGAAAATTAAAATGGGAAGTGGGTAAATGGGAATCATTCAGGGAGAAGAGGGGGGAAAAAGGAGGATTGATCAACCAATATAGTTTTACCTGATTGGTTTATATTGAAGAATAGATGTTCTATTTATTCTTTCTCAATATGCCTCTTGAAAGCTCTATCAAAATCTGAGTCAGTTAGCACTCTTTTCAATCCTACAATGTAAGTTAGATAGAGCTATAGAGTTTTACAGCAGAGGAATGGGCCCTTCGGCCCACCAGTTCATGCAGACCATTTTACCAATCTACTCTAATCCCACTTGCCTGCATTAGGACCTTATCCTTCTATACATTGCCTATTTCAGTGCCTGCCTGAACCTCTCTCAATCATTACAACTGTATCCGATTCCATTGCCTTGGGTGGCACAGTGGTGCAGCTAGTAGAAACATTTGCCTACTTGTTTCTATTCATATCCCGACCATGGGAAAAAGATTTTGACTTTCTACCCTATCTGTGCCCCTCAGAACCTTATATCCATCTATCAGGTCACTCCTCAGTCTCCTCCACTCCAGGGGAAACAAGTCCAGCCTGTCCAATTTCTCCTCATAACTGAAGTCCTCCAATCCAGGAACCATCCTGGAGAACCTCCTCTGCACCCTCTCCAGCATGACTACATCCACATTATATGTTTGAATTGACGTACCTCTTCAAATTAAACTGGCATAATGGGCATGAAGAAATAGATTCAATGTGCATAAGATGAACTGGCCAAATTCCTGGGATGAGAGGGTTGCCCAATTAATGAATGAGTAAAGAAATTAGATCTATATTCTTTGGTATTTAGAAGAATAAGGGGTGAGCTTATTGAAACATTTCAGATCCTTAGGAGGCAGGGTAGATGCTGAGATGTTCCCACAAGTGGGAGAATCTTGAAAGAGGGGACATAGTCACAAGATCAGATGGTGGCCATTTAAAATTGAGTTGCATCAGAGCTTCTTCTTGCAGAGGGTGGTGAGTCTCTGGAGGATTGTGGAGGTTAGATCATGGAGTATTTAGAAAAGATTTAGATAAATTTTGGAAGGATCAGGGAAGTTTGCACAGAAGATGAGATAGGCCTGGGGCAGAACAACGGTGATGTTATTGAATACTGGGCAGGTTTGAAAGGCCAAGTGGACTACTCCTGCTCCTATCTTCTTTCATCCTAGTGCTCTTTGCTCTCATGTGTCATGAAATTTGGCACAAAATATGATCAGCGTGTGGAAAGGAATTCCATGTGGAGATTTCAATGCAAAATCTAAAGGTTTGTGTTGGAAGTTTTCAGAATAAGTGGTGGGAAATTTGGAGGTCTTAAATGGGTGACCCTTTACTTTTAATCAGGGACCTTAGTTCTGGTTTTCCCACAAAAGGTTGAGTGGTGAAAGGTAAATTGATCTTTTTCACACATATCTGCTGAGTAATTACACAGCAGACTTGATCTCTGAACTACTCGAAAATGAATCAGGTAAAATGCAAGTGGGCCAGGAGTTTGAGATTGACCACAATATCCTTCCACAGGCAGGGCACAGACGAGGTGAAGGAATCATCAAAGGCCATTGATGCAATTTTAAACCCTCTTCTTTGCAAAAGTTGGGGAAGGGGCAACATCCAATCACAAAATGATTATGTATCTGCTTTTTGCATCCTTTTTAACTGTGGCTGTGTTTTGATTAAAAGGCTAATTTTAGCTCTGACCCAGTCATCTTAAGTGCTAACACATTGATATTTTAGGTCCAGTCAATATCTCGTACAATTCAGATCAATAACTGTGGAAATGGTCCAATCAGCTATAACTGTTGGGATACTGCATTACAAGCCTTCGTCCATGCTGTGACTTTTGTGATTTTGTGGTTCTATTTGGGCTGTCCTGTGCTTGGAAGAGCTCTGTCACAAAGCTACGACACCAGGTTCATACTACAGATATCAGATATTCTGCACATTTTACAAGGAAGGATAACATTAAAAAAAAATCATTCAGAATCAGACTCTGCCACTGAAACAAAGTTTCCTGTTTAAGTGGAAGAGTTGCACATCAATAAATTCAGTGGGACAATAAATTGCACCTCACAGTTTCAAGAGAAATTCAGAATGATCTTCTTATCATTCAGTAATCAAAGATATTGATCTCAAATGAATCCAATAACATCAAAGGAGATCTAATTGATTTTCCATGATCAATAAAGTTAACATTGTGAGGCAGGAAGAAACAATTTGAAGTGAAACTGTATCATCGGTTGAGCTTGAGATACCTTGCTGAAGATTTACAATGCTCCAATCAAACTTCATTTGGGGTACTGAGGGGTCTTGACAGGGTGAATATGCAGAGGATATTTCCTCATGGGAAAATAGAGTCGCAGAGTCACAGAGTTATACAGCACGGAAACAGGTTCTTCAGCCCAACTCATCCATGCTGACCAAGTTGCCTACCTGAGCTAATCCCATTTGCCTGCATTTGGCCCTTGTCCCTCTAAACCCTTCCTCTCCATGTATGTATCCTAATGTCTTTTAATATTGTAATGGTAACCTCCTCTACCATTTCCTCAGGCAGATCATTCCATATACGCACCACCCTCTGTCTAAAAAAACTTTCCTCTCAGGTCCCCTTCTCACCTTAAGATATGATATGATATCTTTATTGTACATCAAAACACACAGTGAAATACATCTTTTTGCATGGAGTGTTCTGGGGGCAGCCCACAAGTGTCACCACGCTTCTGGCGCCAACATAGCATGCCCACAACTTCCTAACCTGTACGTCTTTGGAATGAGGGAGGAAACCGGAGCACCCGGAGGAAACCCACGCAGACACGGGGAGAACGGACAAACTTCTTACAGACAGTGGCTGGAATTGAAACCAGGTCGCTGGCACTGTAATAGTGTTACGTTAACTGCTACATTACTGTACCTGCCCCTACACTACCATGCCTGTGCCATATAGTTTTGGACTCACCTACCTTCAAATAAAGACTGTGACAATCTACCCTATCTATACACCTCATGATGTTATAAACCTCTAAGGTCACCTTTCAGCCTCCTTTGCTCCAGGAAAACAGTCCCAGCCTCTCCAATCTCTCTTATAACACAAGCCCTCCAGTGCTGGCAATGTCCTTGTGAACCTTTTCTGCACCCTCTCTGGCTTAATCATATCCTTCATACAGCACAGTGACCAGAACTGCACACAATACTTTGAATGTAGTCTCACCAATGTCTTGTACAGCAGTAACATGACATCCCCAATCTTGTACTCAATGCCCTGACTGTTGAAGGGAAACATGACATTTGCCTTCTTCACCATTGCCTAACTGTGTCGACACTTTCAGGGAGCTACGTACTTGAACATCTGGAAGTAGAGGTTACTGTTTAAAAAATAAGAGGTCACCCACTTATGATGGAGAAGACGTGAATTTTTTCTCCATTTGTGAGTTTTTGGAATTGTCTTCCTTAAAGGCCGGTGGAAGCAGATCTTTGAATATTTTTTGAGGCAGATGGAGAAGGTACTTTTGAATCAAGGAAGTGAATGATTACTGCAGGAGGATGGGAATGCTCAGACCTGAAATTACAATGAGATCAGTCATGAACTTATTAAATGGCAGAGCAAACTTGAGAGACTGAGAGGCCTATTCCTGCTCCTGATATGTATGGACATACAGAAGCAGACCTTTGAATATTTTTAGTACAGAGGTAGATAGATTCTTGATAAGCAGGCATGTGAAAAGTTACCTGGTGCAGGCAGGAATGCAGATTTGAATCTACTTTTAGAATAGCCATGATCTTACTGAATGACAAAGCTGGTTCAAGAAGCCGAATTCTGCTTATAACTTATACGAACATATGTAGGTACCTACTGCTAATCATTCTGATTCCTACTAAACAGATGCTTGCTGGGCAACGCTAATTCTGGAAGCAATATTGAATAGAACGAACCTGGACAATGAGGTTTAGCTACTGTTGTAATGAAGGAAATAGAACAATTTGCCCACAACCAGTGCACAGAAGCTATGTGACAAATAACCAGATAATGTTTTAGTTCTGCTGGTTGAGGAGTGAAAATACTGGCTGAAGTATGAGGGAGACCTCTACAACTCTTCTTTGAATAAACTTAGGGATCTTTCATATTTACCAAAAAGCAGTACCGTGAACAATGCAGCACTCCGTTAGTACAGCACTGAAGTTTTAGCCTTCATTATATGGTCAAGTCATTTCACCAACTACAGTCAGGAGGATGATGGAATGCTCTCTGTTTGTCTGGATGAGAGCAACTCCACAACGATCATGAAGCTCGACACTATTCAAGACAATGGGGTGGCATGGTGGCTCATTAGTTAGTGCTGCTGCCTCACAGCCTCAGCCACCCCAGTTCAATCCTGACCTCAGCTGCTGTCTGGGTAGACTTTGCACATTCTCCCTATGACTGTCTGCATAACACATGCCACAAAGCCATTTTCTGGAAGACCACAGAATTGATATTTGTCAAAGAAATGTGACATGATACCTTAATGTTGTTCTTGCTAGCAATGTCTGTGACTTTATTGTGTTTTTTTTAAACTTCTAGGCTGTAGTGAATGTTAAGTATTTACCTAAACACATTGGCACTTAGCAATGTTAAAGATCATTGCATTGAAAAGAAGCTCTTAAATCCAGCAACAATTTACATATGTCTACTGCCTTTAATGTACCAATTTAAGATAAGATAAGATTTCTTTATTAGTCACATGTACATCGAAACACACAGTGAAATGCATCTTTGCGTAGCGTGTTCTGGGGGCAGCCCGCAAGTGTTGCCATGCTTCCAGCACTAACATAGCATGCCCACAACTTCCTAATCTGTACGTCTTTGGAATGTGGGAGGAAACCGGAGCACCCGGAGGAAACCCACGCAGACGCGGGGAGAACATACAAACTCCTTACAGGCAGCGGCCTGAATCGAACCTGGGCCGCTGGCGCTGTAATAGCGTTACACTAACTGCTACCCTACCGTGCCTGCCCTTTTGGGGAAATTTATTAAACAAACATTAAATTAACCCACACAAGGACATAAATGCAACAACTGTCCTTCACCTCTTCCCTTCCCACCTTCCAGGAATGCAAACCAGTTCTCCTTCCACAGGTGCTCCCTGACCTACGAAAGCCTTCCACCCTTCTCTGCAATCCTTTCAGATTTCCAGCATCTGCAGATTTTTGATTTTCATAAATAGGGACTGATGGCCCAAGGATTGGTCAAACAGATCAGTACTGATGACCATTTTAACCGAGAATATAGAGGTATACTGTAATAATGAAGTAAGATAGTGCAATGTTTAAGTTACTGGATTAGCAGCTAGAGACCTGGATACAGAGCCAAAGACTTGAGTTCAAATCCTGCTATGGCAGCTGGGAATTTAAGTTTAAGTAATTAAATAATCAGTCATTTAAAGCACAAAGCCAGGCTCAGTAACACTAAGTACAAAGCTACTGGATTATTGTTAAACCCCAGCTATTTCACCAATGTTTCTAGGGAATAAGACCTGCCAGCCTGGCCTATGTGTGACTATAGACCCAGCAACTTTGTTGTCTCTGAACTGACTCCTCAATTCAGGGGAAATTTGAAGTGTATATAATGGCATTATTGTCAGTGAAGTCACCCTGTTGTATTAATCCCTCCTTTTGGGGAACTTCAGTTTTAGAAAATCACTTTTCTTGTGTTTGAAACACATTTAGCAGTTCCCCAAAAGCTTCAGTTCAATAATGGAAAATCAATTCAAGTTCTGACTTGCTTTTTATTCCATTAAAAATGTATGTACTAAGTTATGCTTTGCAATTTCTTTCCAAACATGCAAAGTAAAGGTCAAATTATATCAGTCCTAATCTTATTAGGCAAACATTTCCATGTAGAAATCTTTTCCACCCTCTGCCATCACCTAACACATTTTTACCCCTTCTAAGAATATCATGAAAGTTGACTTGCACTTCAATATGTTTGGTAGATTTGGAGAAGTTCAAATTATTAATTTTACAGCTTAAAGCCTCAGCAGATGAAAGTATAGCTTTTAATAAGGGAACAATTAGGTACAGGGATGCTTGAGAGTTGAGTGCTGGAGAAGCACAGGCATTGAAAGTAAAAAAAAGCTGTAGGCATTGAAAAAAATTGCAACAGCTGGGCGTCTGATGACGTTTTATGATTGGTAGTATTGTGCTAACCACTGAGTGTTTCAGGGGCAAAGGGCTGTAGAAGATGAGAGGGGCAGAGAGAGAGACGAGGCCATGGAGAGATATTACATATGGAGAAATTAAGGTTCTGGTTAACCAGAAGCCAATATAAGCCAACAAGTGCAGGGTTGATCAGTGAATGAATCATGGTGTGAATTCTGACATTGATAGTAGACCCCAAGTCAACAAAAAGCAGAATGAAGGAGGGAGGGGCGAAAACAAAGTGGGATAGATGAGTCTGAAGGTAACAAAGTTAGAGATGAGGATGAAGATGTTAGACCCCAAGTCAACAAAAAGCAGAATGACGGAGGGAGGGGCAAAAACAAAGTGGGATAGATGAGTCTGAAGGTAACAAAGTTAGAGATGAGGATGAAGATGCAGGTGAAGATTCAGACACAGCAACATTAAGCTACTTCATTTCCAGGCTAACAGCCAGGCTGGCAGCTGGTTGTTAAACCAAGTGTAGGCCTTGTTTAATTAAATTAGGAAGCTATTGGTTTTGAGAAAATTAGCTGCTGAAGGTAGGCAGCTGTTTAATCAAGGTTGCCAGAAGGACACATTTTATTGTTTTTAATTTAATATTCAACTTCTAAATGCATATCACCAGAATATCTTTGGGCTGACACATGCCACGTGGCCACAGCACACAAGAGAGAATTTTAATTGGGAGAGTACTCAGGCTTGTGGGGTGGTAAACATACCGAGCATCATAGGGAATATAGTTTGGGCACTTCTAGGTCCTGGTCAGTAGCTGTGTGCTACTGCATGATTGCTAGTACATTGCAGGTTGAAAGCAGTGACTGGCTGACTAGAGGGGGAGTCAGCTTGAATGACTGGTGACTGCCACACAACAAAATTAGGGCATTCACTGCAGGATGTGCTCAATGGGAGAATGGTTCAGTAAGGTCATGCAAAATGGAGTCCAGAGGTTTGACGTGCTGTGGGGGAGGTGGAGGGAAAGTGCGCATGTCTGTCTTCACAAGATCAGTTTGAAAAAAAACGCTATTTATCAATACTGTTACATGGCAACTGGGGATAGTTACCCGAATGGAAGGTGCTGTACAAGTGCAATTTGGCATTGATGCTGAGTTCAAAATATTTGCCATACAAAGATAATTGAATTGTGGCAAGATGAGGAAAACAGATAAGATTACAGGGAGAGTTAATAGAGGTGTTTAAAACTACCCGGTGCAGGCACAATAGGTCAAATGCCCTTTCCTCTATTTAAGAATCTTACAATTCATAGTAAACTATCTTTTCTACCACAAACATTTCGAATGCTTTAAGGCAATTACTTATTGCAGCAATTCCATCCTTAACCCATACGGAAGGAAGGTAACATCAAGTAGGCTGTTGTCAAGTAGGATCAAGTAGGATGTTGTTCCCTTATTCAAGAAGGGGAGTAGGGATAGCCCAGGAAATTGTAGATTGGTGAGTCTTACCTCAGTAGTTGGTAAGCTGATGGAGAAGATCCTGAGAGGCAGGATTATGAACATTTGGAGAGGTATAATATGATTAGGAATAGTCAGCATGGCTTTGTTAAGGGCAGGTCCTACCCTACGAGCCTGATTGAATTTTTTGAAGATGTGACCAAGCACATCGATGAAGGGAGAGCAGTAGATGTAGTGTATATGGATTTCAGCAAGGTGTTTGATAAGGTACCCCATGCGAGGCTTATGGAGAAGGTGAGGAGACATGGGATCCAAGGGGACATTGCAGTGTGGATCCAGAACTGGCTGGCCCACAGAAGGCAAAGAGTGGTTGTTGAGGGGTCGTATTCTGAGTGGAGGTCGGTGACCAGTGGTGTACCTCGGGGATCTGTACTGGGACCCTTACTCTTTGTGATTTTTATAAATGACCTGGATGAGGAAGTGGAGGGGTGGGTTAGTAAGTTTACGGATGACACGAAGGTTGGGGGTGTTGTGGATAGTTTGAAGGGCTGTCAGGGGTTACAGAGGGATATAGATAGGATGCAGAGTTGGGCTGAGAAGTGGCAGATGCAGTTCAACCCAGATAAGTGTGAAGTGGTTCATTTTGGTAGGTCAAATATGTTGGCGGAATATAGTCTTAATGGTAGGACTCTTGGCAGTGTGGAGGATCAGAGGGATCTTGGGGTCCGAGTCCATAGGACATTCAAAGCGGCGGCGCAGGTTGACCCTGTGGTTAAGAAGGCATATGGTGTATTGTCCTTCATCAATCGGGGAATTGAATTTAGGAGTCATGAGGTATTGTTGCAGCTATATAGGTCCCTGGTCAGACCCCACTTGGAGTATTGTGCTCAGTTGTGATCGCCTCACTACAGGAAAGATGTGGAAGCCATAGAGAGGGTGCAGAGGAGATTTACAAGGATGCTGCCTGCAATGCGGAGCATGCCTTATGAAAGCAGGTTGAGGGAACTCGGCCTTTTCTCCTTGGAGAGACAGAGGATGAGGGGGGACCTGATAGGGGTGTATAAGTTGATGAGAGGTATTGATAGGGTAGATAGTCAGAGACTTTTCCCCAGTGCTGAATTGGTGGTCACAAGAGGACATAGGTTTAAGGTGCTGGGGAGTAGATATAGAGGAGATGTCAGGGGTAAGTTTTTTACTCAGAGAGTGGTGAGTGCGTGGAATAGGCTGCCGCAAATGGTGGTGGAGGATCATACGATAGGGTCTTTCACGAGGCTGTTAGATCGGTATATGGAGCTGAGTAAAATAGAGGGCTATGGGTAAGCCTAGTAATTTCTAGGGTAGGGACATGTTCGGCACAGCTTTGTGGGCCGAAGGGCCTGAATTGTGCTGTAATTGTTCTATGTTCTAGGCGAAGAATCTCCTACATCAACCCTTTCTCCTGAAGCTAAGATTAGTTTAGGCCTTATTTTTATTTTCCTTGCTTTGCACAATTAGTCCTTTCAATATTTGCTTAACCATTGCACCTACATAATATGTGAATTGTACTGAAAAGATGAATCATTTTCTAAGTCCCAGTTTCTGCTTTCATAGCACTATTGTGCATTTCTGAATTTAACTTACAATTCATCTCCCCTACTGTCGTAACTCAAAAGATTTATCTCACAGCTATCTGCCTTCTGCACATCTCACACTGTGACAAAAATTCATATTTTTCTGAATAATGACATCATTATAACAGTTAATAAAAGTTAAATGTACTATAAGTAAAAATATTTTATCGTAATTGTATGATATTTGGTAAAGTTATCTGGTACATACAATTATTGATACTATAGTATTGCCAGTTTATTATCAAGAAAAATAATTTCTCTTTTTTTCCAAGGCAGTACTTTATCAACCAGGTAATTGTGTAGAAATTCACCTACAATCACTTGCATCGAACTGGGAGTATATTAATGGTTGGACTTTATGCTCTGCGAAATGTATTTCAATTGGCTTCAGTGGAATTGAATTTCAAAAGCAGATCTAATGCAAAGCTACTACATTGAGGCACATCATCCTGGACCTAGCCCACAGATTAAACTTGCTGCCCACAGTGCCTACCCTCGTATACAAGGGTCATCTTGCAAAGTCTCAAGTGTTGTATACCAAGGTCCCACCCTGCTAGATATTTGGAACTGCCTCTAATAGTCAGAGATGTATAAAACCTATCCAAATTGATTTATATGATTAAAAGAATAAAAATAATTAAAATAATGTAGATGATCTTTGCAAATGACCCTTCAACTTTATGCTTTAAACATAGTTACCCCTTCGCCTTATGTTTTAATAAGTTACTAGGATTTAATTTTCTTTGTTATTTTTTAGCAGGAAGTGGATTTTTGAATAGTTGATCATTAGATACAGTTAAAATTCAATGGATCTGCCTCCTGAGGCCAGTCCAATGCTTATACCGCACGCTCATTCACAGGAGTTCTCTTGAACTGTAGGGTCACCTTGTTTAGTCCTCCATATCCAGGTTAGTGGAAGAGAAGACACAAGTGGGGGTTCGTTAGAGCAGGGAGCTGAATTCAGAATCATCCGTTCAATATTTCCTGAACAGCAAAATAACAAAACCATTTGTCACCAATATTCCATCCTTCAAGGATTTTGATCCCCGTTTCCATGCTTTAACTGATACTTCTGTAAGTACATTCAAATGACATTGTAACAACAAAAACTATGTCAATGACCTGCAATATTTTGTTTTCAACTTATTTAAAATATTCAAATATTTGTTCTTTTGCAATTAGTTTATTTGAAATTACAGACCAAGAAACAGCTCTTCTAGATCTATTCTCATTCCTTCAATTATTCTTGGTGTAATCCATCTGACTCTTATATGGTATATTACACACTCAAATACAGAGTTTCTTTGAATGACATTTTCATCCTTGTTCTCAATTTCTCCCCTCAACTGATACATGTGAGAATCACTCAACAGAAAGAATTAAATGACATGGTGAATAAAAAAAATTGGTACTATTTTGGTAATTACAAGATATATTTTTACAGTTTCTGAAGAAGATAGGCTTCTCACAGCTTGTTGGCCAGTACTCATCCTTCAGCAACATCACCAAAAAGCATCTTAACTGGAGATTAGTTGCAGTTGTGATTTCTAAGCAGAAATTGGTTACCATTCTAACAGTATCAAAATTTGATAAGTAACTCACTTCCAGTTAGCATGCTCTAAAAATGTGAAAATTACCATATAAATGACAATTATTTTCTTTGATTTTTTTAAAGCATCTTCAAATATTGTTTGAACACTTAAAACCTATTCCTATAGAAGTCTTCAACTGCCAACTTTTCTATTGAGACTTCAACTATATTTAACATTCCTTCATAACCAGACATTATCACGTTGATATTGCACTTTTACATCAAAATGTGATACATAGTTAACTAACAAAATATCACTAACATTTGACATTTATTATCAGTCCCAACCACTAAATAATAGCCATTATAATCTATCTAATTACACAGTTCCTTTTCCCATCTGATATAAATGAAGATGGTTATGATGAAACAAGCCCCATTAAAGTTATAGAACATTACAGTTTAGAAATGGATGATGTGGACAATTAAGTCTGAGCCAACAGGTCCACACACCATCTAACGTAATTTGACTTTCCTGGTCACTTCCAATATTCTTCAATATTCCTCCTTATTAATGAACTACCTACTTCTGTTTTAAAGATATTTATGAATTTAACTTCAAAGGCACTGAGAGAGAATGTCAAAATCTAAAAGAAATACATTGATTTTTTTTTCTTTCTGGAGCTCTCTCAGCTTCAAATGAATGGACATTCCTTTGATTTGAACAAGTAAAAGGAATCTCCGACCATTTACTTTATCATTACTCTTCAAAATGAAGAAGACATTTCAGATTACCCTTAACTTGTTCTGCTCAAGTGATATCGGAGCCTCAGTTTTCTCCAGGTAATTATAATCTGCCATTTTTGTTCTGTACTACTTGAATTATGCCATTGTCTTTCCAGTGTTTTGATAGAATCATGGAATAATAGCACAGGAGGAGAGCATTCAGTACCTGGGACAGCTCAGAGGAGCTATTTAACTCGTCCCATTGTGTGGTGTCATACTGTTAATTGTTTTCCCATTCAAGTATTCAACCAGTTCTTTTCGAAAGTTAGTAACAACACATTCAGTGAATGATATCCAGATAAAACAGTTCATTGAGTAAAAGTATGTTTCCTCAACTTTTCCATTTGTCTTAAATCTGTATTTTTTGATTCTTAATTCTTCAGCCATTGGAACAATTTGGAACATAGTAAAATCTCATTTTAACCATCTCAACTTAAAAGGGACTGACAAGGGACTGACTTCTCCAGGTTCTTCCAACTACTGAACAGCTTCCTCCCTGGTACCTCCCTGCCACTATGCATTTCCATTCTCTCTCAGGCACCCACCCTAAATGACTGGGCCCAGGAGAGAACTCTATGTACAGCTCTATGACTCCAACTTTTCCCATCCTTATGCCTATTTTTGGGCCTTCCCAGTTAAACCACCGTTAAATTCACTGTCTCTCTCACACATCCCCACGTCTTGTCTTCTACAACCCCTCCCAACGCCCCACCCTAAACCCAATTGTCTTCCAATTTTGGACATTTTACTCTCCTTTGCTCACACTGAAATAACATCAGTAATTTTCAACACATCAACAACAAATTGACAAATAACAATGTGTACACATTGACATCTTTGAAACCTGTTTCCCAGGCAACCAGATTTTAGCTCCAGGAGTTTACCTTTAGCAACAACCCATCAGTAAAGAAGAAAAGGCCATGGTTAAAAGGGGACAACTGACCTTCTGTACGTGGCTTGGTGTTTGCTCTGTGAAAAATTGGCTCTGGTTTTACTGTGGCAGAGTGCCTCAGCATGGCCTTGCATGTTTCAGTTTGAATTGTGTGTAAGGTTGATATCGGTGTGAGGTGGTAACAGCATAATGAAAGCGACAGGACATCTGGGACCTGAGTAAACAGGACAAGCAAGTGTACATCTGTTCCCTTGACCAATCAGATCATTGGATTCTGGAATTAGCACCAAAAGAACTTGGATGGAATTGTAATTGGAGTGATGTCCTTTAAAGGGAGACAGTTTCGGAGGCATGGCTGGTTCTCCACTTTGGAAGCTAGTGAACGGTAGCATTATGGTTAAGTTACTGGACTAATATACTGAAGCCTAGAGTACTCATCCATAAGTACAATACTGCAGATGCTTTAAACTTGAAATAAAATAGAAAATGCAATAAACATTGAACAAACCAGGCAGCAGCTGTAAAGAGAGAAACAGAGTTAACATTTGACCCTTTGTCAAAACCTTTTACAGATACTTTTCTTGTTAGCTGGGTGTTTCTGTTTTTATTTCTATTCATCAAAAGTCCTTAATTCAAGTCTCACCATGGTGCCTGGGGAGTTTAAATTCACGTAATTAAATAAACCTGGTATGAGTAATGGTGACCATAAAACTGCTGGATTGTCATAAGAACACAGTTGATTCACTAAATTGCTTTTGGGAAGGAAATCTATGTCCTTATCTAGTTTGGCTCATTTTTAACTCCAGGCTCAAAACAACAAGCAATAGCAAAACACTCAGGATCAAGAGCAATTAAGGATGGGCGATAAATGCTGAGTTTGCCACTGATGCTCATATTCCATGAATAAATAACAAGTTCTTCTCTGAAAGGAAGTATTATGAGCTTGTGGCCTAAGTTTAAGGACTAGTTGATTATGTCTCACTCTCTTGAAGAGCTGACCATTTCAAGTGCAGCGGCTGCTAAAAAAAACAGCTGAATGCACTAGTTCAGGAACAACCTCCAATGCTATGTTCCAACATTCACACACTGGCAACTGACCCGGCATCCACTTGCACAGATGCACAAAACTGACAAATCAGCAAACAATTATTTATTTAAGAAAACATAATGAAGTCTGACATCAATTCCAAAGTGTTTAGTGCTAAAAGTTTTGCAACAGAGATTTGGATAATTAAGAGTATTGTAGAACAAATTGCAATGCTACTGTTTTCTCAGGTGACCTTGTGACTAAAATCTGATTTTATTTGCGTTTAAGTGTTGCAAAATACATACAACCCAACCTGCATGCTTCTTAACAACAAGGGTCTGATTGGGTTAGCCCTCTTGCAAAGAACAGAATAGATGGAGATACTCCATTTGTGTGATTGCCTATGAGTTCAGTATGATGCAGTTCACAAATAACAATGTTGGTTCATGAGAATGTCTGTGAGATAGTGAAAGCAGATATCCATAATCCTTGGTCCTCCTGTACTTGGTGGAGGAAACTTCTCACACTGTTTGCTCTCTGCATTTGTGTTCACTGTTGATTGGTGAAGAAGCATAATGTTGCCAGGGCAACCAAGCCATGAATATGAAGTCATGTTGTAACTGAAAAAAAACCTTTTGCTTCTTACTTTTGACATCCTGCAAAGTACCAATTCCATCATACATGGGATAGGTACATAGTGTTGTGGTTAGCATAACACTATTACAGTGTTAGTGACCGGGATTCAATTCTGGCTGCTGTCAGTTCTCCCCATGACTGCATGGGTTTCCTCTGAGTGCTCTGGTTTCCTCCCATATTTCAAAGACTTACGGGTTAGGAGTTGAGGTCATGCTATGTTGGCGCTGTAAGTGTGGTGATACTTGCAGGCACCCCCCCCCCCCCCCCAGAATATTCTATGCAATCGATGCACTTCACTGTGTGTTTTGATGTACATGTGACTAATAAAGATATCTTATATAGCAGCTACCTAAGGAATACTGTCGTCAATGTTGGAAGGAAGTTGAAATGCTATTGCAAAGAATGAACCACAAGGGTGACACCAAATTTGCATTTGATCATTTGTTACTAAAAAATCTATAAAATAAGTCACCTGTCGGAGAACCTCTTGCTGTGCAGCATTGGTGAATTCAGGCAGGGTCACAGAACTGAGTTTCATAACAAGATAGCAAGTAAATATGTAAATTCAGTAAAAAAATAATAAATCTGGGCTTCAATATTAATGTACATTCAAAAACTGAGCCATCTGACCAAGAGCTCATGTGTTTCTTGGTATTTACATGACGTCTTATTTTTCTATTGTCTTTTTATGGCAATGAGTGGAAAATAGTTTGATGTAGAACCATTTCACATTTCTGGTCAATATTTATTCAGAAGTGTTAGGTAGTACAGTTAACTGATCACTGTGAGGATCACAGCTGATCCATCCTGAGTTTTATTCCCACTTCCAGGTGTCTATACTCTCCTTTTCATTTTGTTCTCACTGACGCCAACTATGGAATCTCCAATGTTCCGGCCACAAGCTCATTAATGAAAGCCAGAGGTCACCTATTTGCAAACCATGGAGCACTACCACACTGAAGGAGTTGTTCAAGGACTACACCCAAAAACATAAGAAAATACATTCAAAACAGACACATACAGCACTGTGCAGGTGATAAATTATAAGCCAATGCATGCAACTACAGGTCAACAGTTGGATGACATCATCTCAATTTAGATATTATGTTACTGCATCTGATTGCTATCTTTCACAACTCTGGCAGAATTATGGCAAAGAATATGAGGTGCTGCCGATCCCCAGCAATGGATGTGCCGGTCAGGATGCAGTACTGAGCCCAGCACCTCAGTCGCGCCACTCACCCCATCCTGCCCAGCACTGTCCATGTACGATGGAGAACATCCCAACTAGCTGCATCACCGCCTGGTACGGAGGTCCCAATGCACAGGATCGCAAGAGGCTGCAGAGGGTTGTAGACTCAGCCAGCTCCATCACAGTCACAACCCTCCCCGCCATCGAGGACATCTTCAAGAGGCACTGCATCAAGAAGGTGGCATCCATCACCAAGGACCTTCACCACCCAGAACATGCCTTCTTCTCATTACTGCCATGAGAGAGGAGGCACAGGAGCCTGAAGACCTACACTCACTGATTCAGAAACAGCTTCTTCCCCTCCGCCATCAGATTTCTGAACAATCCATGAACCCATAAGTACTACCTCATTATTCCCTTATTTTTGAAGTATTTACTTTTGTAATTTATAGTAATTTTTATCTTTGCACTGTACTGCTGCTGCAAAACAACAAATTTCATGTCATGTAAGTCAGTGATAATAATCTGATTCTGATTAGATCTCTTTAACTGTTTCATTGCTGCAAGAGTGCCAGCAATGGGCTGAGCCATCAACTAGGTTCCCTACAAATAACAGCAGAGAGAGCAGGGGTTTGATTAAGGCAGTGCTTCTCTAGATACATAATGATTTAATGACCCACTTGAAAACTCATTCCATTTGCACACTCATTCCTGGGAGGACATCCCAAATGCTAAACAAGGTATCAATATAATTGACTTAATATTAAAGTGAGTACTGGAACAGAGACACTTGGCCACATATGTGCAGAAGTCTTTGGAGATGGCTGGATACGTTCAGAAAGTAGTAAATAGAGCATAAGGAATCCTGGGTTTCATGAATGAAGGCATTGAGCACAAAAACAAGGTTTGTTGAAGCTTTAAAAAAGTGGTGAGACCATGAATGGATTATTGCATTCTACTCTGGTCACCACAGTTCAGGAAGTGTGGCCACATTGATGAGGCATCTGATTCCACTAACAACCAACTGGACAATCAAAAAACTGCAAGTCCTGTCATGGTTATTTCCCACTGAGGGGATTTTTTTCTTTCCTGCAAGCTATGAGTTTTGGCAACACAGTGGCATGGCTAGGAGAGCAGCTACCTTACTGCTCCAGCAATCCAGGTTCAATATTAACCTCCGATGATGCCTTTATGGTGTTTGCATGTTCTCCCTGTGACTGTGTGGGTTTTCTCCTACATGCTAAAGGTGTGCAGCTTATAGTTGGTTATCTGACCACTGTATATTACCCTAGTGTGATGTGAGTCCTAGAGTTGATGGGAATATGGGGAGAATGAGTTACAGGGAAAACTAGTAGAAAATTAATGGTTTTGTACTGTAAACTGGCATGGACTCAATGGCCCAAATGGCTTCCTTCCATGTCATTAAGGAATATGGAATAACAGAAAGATGTGAAGAGTTCACAAAGAATCCAGAAAAGATTGGGAAGAAGAACTTTAAGGATTTTGGGATCCGAGTGAATTTCGGCTTGACTTCCTCGGGGTAGCAAAGATTGAAAGGAGATGAACGGGATGGATAAGATAGTGGCAGGAAGGTTGTTTCCACTGGTATATAAGACTAGAGCTAGGGGACATAGCCTCAAGATTCAGGGGGAATAGATTTAGGATGGAGATGAGGAGAAACTGATTTTCCCAGAGAGTAGTGAATCTGTGGAATTCTCTGCCCAAGGAAGCAGTGGAGGCTACATTATTAAATATATTTAAGACACAGTTAAACAGTGCACAGTGGGGGAATTAAGGCTTATGGGGAAAAGGCAGGTCAGTAGATCTGTGTCCACAACCAGATCAGCCACGATCTTATTGAATGGCGGAACAGGCTTGACGGGCCAGATGGCCTACTCCTGCTCCTATTTCTTACGTTCTTATGAGGTGTAATATGCCATGATGAGTTTAGATACCTTAGGTACTGAGAAACTGTTCCTATTGGCATCAGCATTGATCAGAGGGACACAGATTGAATATGATTGGCTAAATAAGACTGGCTATGATCTGCAAGTGTGATGGAAGCAGACTCCATGGTGGCTTTCAAAAGAGAACTGGATAAATATTTGAGAAAAAAGATTCAGGTCAATGAGGAATGATCAGGAAAATGGTACTAACTGCAATATTCCACAAATATATCTTCATGAGCAGATCAAATGCATTAGTATAGCACAAAACCATACAGATGAACAATTCAGTTTGGAGCTCTTGGAAAGCAAATTTATCAAACAGCTGCCAAAGTGAAAAATTCCAAGGTGCAAAACCACAATCTGAGAACCAAAATATTAATGATAGTATCAGACTTAACAGAAAGGCTTATAGTTGTGGAGGGACAGGTGATCGGTAAGAAGATTGCACAGAATATAAACAAAAATTAAAAATACTAAGAAACACAAATTGAGGCGATGAGATAAAGCTCGCCAAAAATGAGGGAAGCACCAACCACTGTCTAAGTAAAAAAAATTTGCCCTGCACGTCTTCCTTAGGCTTTCCCCCTCTCACCTTAAAGCTATGCCTTCCAGTATTTGATGTTTCCACCCTGGGAAAGGGACTCTGACCATCTACCCCATCAATGCCTCTCATAATTTTATAAACTTCCATCAGGTCTCCCCTCAGCATCCAACACTCCAGAGAAAACAATCCATGTCTGTCCAACCTCTTCTTACAGCCAACACTCTCTAACCCAGGCAGCATCCTGGTGAACCTCCTCTGCACCCTCTCTAAAGCTTCCACATCCTTCCTGCAAAGGGACAACCAAAACTAAACACAATGCTCCAAATACATCCCAACCAAGGTTTTATACAGCTGCAACATGACTTCCTGACTCTTATGCTCAATGCCTCAACCAATGAAGGCAAGCATGTCACATGCCTTCTTTAGCACCCTACCTACTTGTGTTGCCACTTTCAGGGAGCTATGGACTTGGACCCCAAGATCCTTCTGTACATCAATGCTCTTAAGAGTCCTGCCATTGACTATGTACATTCTCCTACCAGTGAGGAATATTCCGTCACTGTCTATTATTGTCAAATTCTTTTAGTGTCTTGAATATAATGAGTTAATCAGAGTAAAACTCATGACTGTACAGAATGATACTGCACTTAAATATAGACTACTTGATGAATGTACTTTCATCATCGGGTTCTAATGTATGAACTAACCTGTCTAGAGATAATGGGTTTTCTTAATTATTAAACTCTCTGAGTACTGGGATTTCAGTAATGCCTAGAAATAATAAAAATACAGGTGCAGTTTTCCAATAAGTATCCATAACTAACAAAATGACACAATATGATGACCACATGAAATTTATGAAACTAAGATATAAATGAGTAATGAGATAATAAAAAAAATGCCTTGAATGAAAGGGTTATCTTATGTGGTTGAGCCTATATTCCTGAGGCTTTGACAAATGAGAGGGAATTTTATTGAAACTTATCAGATTCCGAGGGGTCTGGAAAGGGTAGACAACATAAGGATGGTTTCCCTTGTGGGGAAATCAAGAAAAAGAGAGCACAGTTTCAGAATAAGGAACCATCCAATTAAGAGTGAGTTGAGAAGAAGCTTCTCCCAGAAGATCACAAATCTTTGGAATTCTCTGCTCCAGAGACTGTGGAGGCTGAATCACTGAATATATTCATGGCTGAGATAGATCTTTGGATGATTGTGGAATGAGGAGTATGGGGAACAGACAACAAAACTGATCAAAGATCAGATTAGCCATTATCTTACTGAATGGCTCGAGGGTTCAAAAGGACTACTCCATTCTGACAAAATATTCCCCAGTTAATAGTGCTAAAGAGGCTGTATTGTGGCAATAGTGAAATGAATACTGCTTCTGGAATTCAGTTCCACTTACTTCAATGGAATGACTGAAGGATTAGGGCTTTGTACTGCCACTATTATATAATCTCTTTGGTGCAATCAACCAGGGATGGATTTCTATGCAATGCAACTTAGAAATGGCTAGTAAATGAAGTCTTACACTTTCATCAAAAAGTGTTGAGATTGTTTTTGAAAGTTTTTGAATTGAAGTTTCAAACTTTATGGGGGCCAGGAGACTATGATACCAAACATACAAGATCATTGATTTGGACACAACATTTACCACACCTTCCTCAAGTAACTGATCATTCCAGTATGTAATTGTCCTTATACAGGTGACCACCATGTTATGAGTTTGGGGTGGGGGTGGGGAGAGAGGGAGGTGTGGGTGGTTGTTGTGTTCCTCGAAAATGGAGTGTATTGCAATTTTCCATGAAGTGAAGTCGTGTCACCTCAGCATGCGTCAAGAAACATAGAAACAAAATCCTTGTTAATTAATTTACTTTTTCTTGACATAAGTTCTGTGAGAGCCTCATCCATACCTCAAATTTCTTTTGGGGAGTGATTTGAGAATTCTGCAAGACCGAATTTCTGTGACCCGAATGGGCATAATGCAGGTGTTGCCTGTAACGTCAAATGGATTCTCAGAACCACCTGACAACTTGCATTCCATTTTTTTTCATGAAGCTTGTTGACTGTGCAACCCCTTCTCAGCCAAGTACATGCCTACATTTTCACTGAAAGGTCTCAGATGTGCACAGAATGTCCAAGTATCCCTGAGTTATGAGCCTTGCCCTGCTTGTATCCACTGGAGTTTCAAAGAGGAAGAGAAAACTTGATTGAAACCATAAGGCAACCCACCCATTCCATGTATTAGCCAAGTAATCCTTCGCTCAACTGTCTTGAATGCATTAACATCCTTCCTTAAATTCGGAGTTGAAATTGTACAGTCCAGATGAGGTCGCAACAATGCCTGACTGAAGTTGAACTACCTACAGCAAAAACTCCTTATCTTAAAATTCAGTTCCCTTTACCAGACAAAAATTCAACCCCATTCATTCATTGCCCTTCCTGATTAAGCATGTACTCTCAAAGGTCACCTGTAAAGGACTTTTGGACTGCATAGTTGCTGCATGGTAGGCTGTGTCTATGCATTGTGGTATCAGTAAATGGTTGACATTGAAAATAAAGGCTGTAAAAACTTTGTCAACCATAAATAAAGGAAGATGTAGATTTAAGCACCTTTTCCTCAATTGTACTTAATAAAAGAAAATTTGTTTTCGTGCAAATTTTGTCTGTCCCTAGTCAATGATTCGGAGGATTAAGACATTTTTCCAATGCCACTAATTACCATGCAGGATGAAATATCCCTTCAAGTTTTTTATGTGTGAAAACAAATTTTCTTTCATTCAGTACAACTGAAGAAAAGGTGCTTAAATTTACATCTTCCTTTACTTATGGTTGACTGGCAAAGTTTTTACAGCCTTTATTTTTAATGTTACCTATTTACTGAAATAAATGTTCTTATTACTCAATAAGAAAATTATAAAAAATGGAAGGAATAGTCAATATGTTAATCAATAATATGTCTTTTAAGGTACACTGGAAAATCAAAACTCCCATTTTAAAAACAATATTTTGCACTTGCAGAACATGAAATAATGTATTGTTGTTAACTGATATGGAAGTTAATAAAATTATGTATGATTTGTACATGTGAATTTGGTTGAAAATTAATTTCAAATTTCTAATACTTAAATCCCCACGAAGCCAAATTTTGATTTTGGATTCTTTCTGATAACAATTGTAATTCCCAATAACACTTACAGTATGTTCTCAAAGAAGTGACAATGGAGAGCAGAGGTGTCTGATGTAATTGGAAAGCCTATAAGAGGCAAATGCAGAATATGAAATAGAACATAGAACAATACAGCCTAGGAATAGGCCCTTCGGCCCACAATGTCTGTGCCGAACACAATGCCAAATTTAGCTGAATCTCTTCTGCCTGCACATGATCCACGTTGCTCAATTCCCTATATATTCATGTGCCTGTCCAAAAGCCTCTTAAAACTCCACTATTATTTCTGCTTCCAGAAACAGAAAGCTGGAAGAATGGCAGCCCATTCCAGGCAGCCCATTGAAGTGATAGCCCATTCCAGGCACTCACTGCTCTCTGTGAAAAAAAACTTGCCCTGCACATCTCCTTTCGACTCCACAACTCTACCCCCACTTAAAATGCATGTCCTCTATAACTTGACATTTGTACCCTGGGAGAAAGATTCTGACTGTCAACCCTATCTTTGCCTCTCTTACATTTATAAACTTCTATCAGGTCTTCCTCAGCCTCCAACGCTCCAGAGAAAACTGCCCAAGTTTGTCCAACCTCTCCTTATAATTCATACCCTTTAGTTCAGGCAGCATTCTGGTAAACCTCTTTTGCACCCTTTGCAAAGCCTCCACATCGTTCCTGTAATGGGGTGACCAGAATTGCACAGAATACTCCAAGTGCAACCTAACCAAGGTTTTATATATCTGCAACATTACTTCCTGACTCTTACACTCCATGTCCCAACCAATGAAGGCAAGCATGCCATATGCCTTCTTTACTACCCTATCTACTTGCATGGCCACTTTCATGGAGCTATGGACATGGACCCCTAGATCCCTTTGTATATCAAGAGATAGATACATCCCATCATTTTTCAGTTCAGCTATTCTGGTTGTCAGGAAGGCTTGTGCATTCTAGTTGCCCAACATCCTGATAAGCCACAAGCTAAAATTTTAAATAGCCATCTTTGTTCAAAGGTGAAAAAACACTCATAAAAACTGAAGATGCTGGAATCTGAACCAAAAACACAACACAGCATCTTCAGAAAGAGAAATTCATTCACGTTTCCGATATCAACTGTCCATCCAGTGGTCACTTCATTTCACTCTATTACAGAGACTTCTTTTGTTCCACCCATTATCCTCCCCCACCTCCTTTTCTATTTTGACCACCTTGCTCTCTCTCTTTCTCAGTTCTGATGAAGGATCTATGACCTGACACACTGTCTGGTTTCTCTTTCCACAGATGCTGCTTGACTGGCTGAGTTCTTCCAGCATTTCTGTTTTTATTTCAAAGTTGTGTTTTTTTTTAAATAAAGTGCTCATTCCTTGAAGAATCACACGGGCTGGTGAACATCACAGTGAGCAACTTTATTTCTTACATCTCCACCCCAAGGCTTTGTGAGCAACCATCCCTAACAGAGCTCAGAGCCCCAGTAGGAATGTTTGTGGCTCCACTTGCTATAATTGGTTGCTCCAAATCCTATGAATAACATTAACAGACAGAAAGAAGCCTTGTCACCCTTGAGAAAATTCCACTCTTGTGGCTTTGTATCAATATTGAGGCTGCTATATCTGTGAAACTTGATGAATTTTGCAATCAACAATAACAGAGTGGTGAGTTCTGGTAATTAGAATCATTTATTAGTTGCAGATTAGGTTCATTACAAAACCATTTTATTCCATGAAAGCAACTTCATCAACTGTAATCCAGAAATTCTCAAAGTCTCACATGCGACAATTTCACAGACATTTTTCTGTTGTTTTTTCTTGCATTTAATTTCTTAGATGATGAATGAATCCATGTTTTTTTATTTTCTGATCAGTTAATTTATGTACCAGGAACATTCCTTTGCCAGCATTAATTTCCATTTTCCACCAGATAAGCCAGCTTCACTGGCGAAAATAAAGGAATATCTTCTAAATATTCGTTAAACAAGCGATTCAAGGTACCAGGGGAATACATCATTATCAAGGGATGTGATCTGTAGCCATGACAGACAACTTATCTCTTTGGCTCAGTGCTTCTCTGCTGCTGCTCTGACCCAAGTACAATCACAGTCCAGTACTCCCAATTTTATTGTTTCATATGAAAGAATAATTCCGATGATCACAGGATGATAAAGTTTTATTCTGCAGTACTGTAGCAGTATAATGAACAGCCATACAGTTCAAAGCTCACAGCAATTTGAAATGCATCATTTTCAATCTCTCTTGTACATTGAAACCTTGGAAATGGGAGTTTTAAAAAAGGTCTTTTTTCTGAATAGTCCTATACTTATGCTTAAATTTAATTGAAATGTTGTTCAGTGCATGGAAACTATGACCGATTGTAATTTTAATTGGAAACAAATAATAACAATTAACTTTGTCCCCTCAATAGAGGGAGTTCCAAAGTATATGCTCTGGCCTTGCCATAAATAAAGCAGCAATACTGCTTGACATGAGGTGCGTAGCTTGGATTTGGTCTGCATGCCAGAATGTGAGGATTACTCCATGACAGTGGAGGAAGCAATGCCATCTGCTAAATTAAGATATTTATTTATTAGTCACATGTACATCGAAACACACAGTGAAATACGTCTTTCTGCGTTGCTAAGAATGTGCTGGGGGAATTGTATTTATTGTTGGCGCTTCTGAGATGTTTGCACATCTGCCAGTGATTACACAGAGCACAATGGAATTGTTCTCAGACACCAGTCTCTACGATCACTTCCTGTCCTCTCTGCCTCAATATAATGCAACCGAGTCCTGAATTTGACACTGAGTCCTGCAGGGTGCAACATGCCTGGAGGAAAGATGGGGTGTATCTTCCCTCAAGCTTGGGTTGAGCCTCCTAATGGTGCAGGAGACCATAGACAGAGAGCTCAGAGTGGGAGCAAGAAGATGAATCAGAGTGGCAGGCAACCAGAAATTTGTTTGGATTAAATTCCATCTACCATTTTTCAGCCCATTTCACCAAAACATCTCTCTGCAGCCTAAGGCTACCTCTCACACTATCGACAATTCCACCAATTGTGCCGTCCGCGAACTTACTGATCTTGCCTCCCACATAGACATCCAGGTCATTCACGTATATTACAAAGCACAAGGGTTCTGGCTCTGGTCCTTGTGGGACACAACTAGTCACTGGCATCCAATCACAAAAACAACCCTCTACCATCATCCTCTATCTCCATCGGTTGGACACCAATTTATCATTTAATCTGAAAGTCTACACTTCTAAACAGAATCGGACTTTCTTAGTACTGCACTGAGGTCTTGGCCGAGATGTTTCATTCAAGCCTTTGGAACATGACTTAAACGTTCTGACTCAGAGGCAGATGGGCTATCAACAGAATTGAGTTCCTTTCTGTTTATATTTGGCTACCTTGCAGGTCAGTAAGTTCAAAATCCATGTAAAATTAACAATAACAATCATTGGTAAATTAATTTTTTTTAAATTGCAGAGGCTGGAAATCTGAAATAAAAACAGAAACTGCTGCAATCATTCAGCAGGTCAGGCAGCATCTGTAGAAAGGGAGACAGAAAGAGTTCTAATGAAGGGTCTTTGGTCTGAAGTATTATCTGTTTCTCTTTCCACTGATGTTGCCTGACCTCCAAAGTATTTCCAGCATTTTATATTTTTATATTAACAATCCAGATGTCATTTTATTCAATTCTTTTGATCTCTTTTGTCACAAATCTAATCAGAAAGGATTTGTTTGAAATTATAAAATAAGATATATGGTGGATGTAATAACAGAATATTCATTTGTCAGTGCAGAAATGCCAACTAAATTCAAGGCTTTTATCCAATTGTGTAGTTCAGTAAACGAATGACTGTCATAGCTCTGTAACTATAATTTGTGGTACGGTTTGGATCTCTTGATTGGATTAGTACATTGTAATTAATTAGGAACTGTCTGTGATTGTCTACGGCTAACTTTCATCCAGAGAATCATCTGTGAACCTCGATAATTACCATGCACACAGGAGTATTTACAACTCCTGATATTTTACAGGACTGCCTGCATTGGTAAACAATGGAGCAGAGGTCCATAACAAGAGATAAGTAGGAGAAAAGAATAATAATTCTGCAAATGCTCCCAGAACGCATCATATGTGTTTGCAAACAAAGAACTTTGCATTCAGCAAGACTTCTTCATCAACATGTCTAAAAATAGAATTTTTTAAAAATCAGAATGCACAGGGTGTAAGAAAATTTTCTGTAGATAGCCATCAGTTCCTTGCTGAGCTACTTAACCTTTGGGCTGGTTTACTGCCAGCGGGTTATCGTCCAAATTTGTTGGCTTAGTACTGCCGGCTTTTCCTGAGATCTGAGGTCCAATATTGGACAGGCAGGAGTTTGCTGAAATTCTCCAGCACTCACACTGCAAAACGTCTTGCGTCATATGCCAGGTTAGATCTATTGCGAGATTAGACCGAGGATGAGGGGGGACCTGATAGAGGTGTATAAGATGATGAGAGGTATTGATAGGGGAGATAGTTAGAGGTTTTTCCCCAGGGCTGAATTAGTGGCCACAAGAGGACATAGGTTTAAGGTGCTGGGGAGTAGATACAGAGGAGATGTCAGGGGTAAGTTTTTTGCTCAGAGAGTGGTGAGTGTGTGGAATGCGCTGCCGGAAATGGTGGTGGAGGCTGATATGATAGGGTCTTTCAAGAGACTGTTAGATAGGTATATGGAGCTGAGTGAAATAGAGGGCTATGGGTAAGCCTAGTAATTTCTAGGGTAGGGACATGTTCGGCACAGCTTTGTGGGCCGAAGGGCCTGAATTGTGCTGTAATTTTTCGCTGTTCTATGTTCTATCCATGAACCCATTCATTTGAGCAGGGAATGTGGGTGCATGGGGAGGAAAGGTGAGAATAACGTATTTTAAATTCATTGTATTTGATTAATTATTTAGAAGTTTTTGTATTAGAAATAAATTCATTCTAAGTTTTAATTTAAAATATTATCTTTAGTAGTTTTTCAGTGACTCTGAGCATCAGAGACATTCAGAAGTATTCAGAAGCCATAACAGCTTTGTTAGGCAGCAAAACCAAGGGTGGAACTTTGCCATCTATCAAAGACTTTCAAATTAGTTATATGTGTGGGGCAGGTTCTGTTCTTGCCACAGAACTCAATGAAGTAATTCGCAGTTCAGGGTCTCGCCACTGGGTGCCGAAACAATCTGGGTTTATCAGACAAATGTAAGTTCTGGGAACTGAGAATACAGGTGGCGAGTGCTGGCAACCAGTCCCGCTCGGGAATATCCAGCCCTTTGTGCTTGAAATGTAATCACCAAAATGCTGATGTTCATTAGCCAAATCAAAAAAGTACTTGCAATGCTAATATTTACTTTGCATCTTGTCACATCAAGAAAAATGTCTCAAAACACCTGGTAAAATGAATTGCTTTTGGAAGTGCAGTGAATGTTGGCTGGAAAAACACAATAGGATTCAGCATCTATACCAAAAAAAGAAGTGAGTATTTAATCTGCTTATCTTTTTTATTGGCATTTATACATATCACTCATTTCACCATGTGTGTCCCAGCTCTTTGAAGAACTGTCCAATTAGTCCTACTTCCTTGCCCTTTTTCCATAATTCACTTTATGCCTATTGCTTAAAGTTTATGATTGAATGTACTTCCACACCCTTTCATGTGGTGTATGTCAGATCATTAAATTAGCTACACAATGCAAAGTGGATCATTCAGTGCAGAAAGGCAACAAATTTTATTTCTTAAAACAGGTCTTTGGACATTAACTGGAGGACAAGCAATAGCTTCTTTCTGATTTTACCTTTGAAGTACAGTACTTCCAAAAATCCAGATGTTTCCTAACATTATATTCAAGCATTTCCCTGTTTATTTGGTTAAGAGCTTCTGCAAAGTAGAAACATTCAATCTTCTGGCCCAAAGACCATTTGACAGTAAAGCAGTAGATTCAATTTTAATGAGACATCATCATATCACTGTCATACTTCGTGAATAAAGAATTACACATTTTGAATTGTCTGTGGGCACAATGGGATTGGATAAGTATCAGAGCTGGAGCTACCAACAGAATTTCATTTATTGAAGGTAGCAACTCTCAATTCATGGCAGTGTCTGGTACAACAATGTGTCAAAAGTTACACCACATGTATACCTAATTGTACTCGGATTTGTATATGTAGAACCATGACCAGCAAGGCTACAGACCAAGTGCTGGACATGGGATTAGGCTGGGTAACTCTTCTTCAACCAGTAAGGGAATGATGGACCAAATAGCCTCCTACCGTGTTGTACATTTTCTATAAGGCTATGAAAACAAAGGAGAATTATTGATCATCTTATTTCAAAGTAAAACTGAAATTGCAGGGCTATTCTTCATTTCTGGACTCTTTCTATAGATTCTGCACTGCTATCATAGATCAGGTGGGGCTAAAATGAAGGCTTCTAAGCCTTCTGACTTAGAAGCAAGCAACCACGTTCTCTTCAATATCTACACTGACAAACTAGGTCAACAAAAACTGCTATCACCCGATATATTTCCAATTTAATCATCAACAGAATCCACATCATCACATTTTTTCCATTATTGTTGCAAATACAATCCGACCATAACAAGCAGGGAAACCACAATAAAATCAGAATGGTGATGGTGTTTGCTTTTTAACAGTGTACAAGATTGTACAATTGAAATTTTAAAATAGACCACAAATTTAGATGTAGATTGATCAGTCCAGAATTTGCAGTTGTGATGATCGCAAAACTCAGTTCTTATAGAAGTTCTGCTCATAGAACAATGCAGCACAGGTACAGGACCTATCTATGCTACTCATAATTTTATAAACCTCTACCAGGTCTCCTCTCAGCCTCCAACACTACAAAGAAAACAATCCTAGTTTGTCCAACCTCTCCTTATGGCCAATACTCTCTAATCCAGGTAACATCTTGGTGAATCTCTTCTGCACCCTCTCCAAAGCCTCCAATCCTACCTGTAAAGGAGTGATCAGAACTACACACAATATCACAAATGTGGCCTAACTGAGGTTTTATACAGTTGTAACATGATTTCCTGACTGTCCAGATGAAGGATCTTGACCCAAAACATTGACTGTTAATTTCCCTCCACAGATGTTGCTTGCCCCATTGAGTTCTTCCAGCATCTGCAGTCTCTTGTGTCACGATGACTTCCTGAGGCTTCCACTCAAAGGCCCAACTGATGAAGGCAAGCATGTCATATGCTTTTTTTACCACCTTATCTACTAGTGTTGCTTCTTTCAGGGAGCTATAGACTTAGATCCCAAGATCCCTTTGTACATCAATGCTCCTAAGGGTCCTACGATTTACTGTAGACTTTCCCCTTACATTTGACCCCTCAAAGTGCAACACCTCACATTTGCATGGAGTAAACTCCATCTGTCATTTCTCTGCCCATATCTGCAGCTGATCTATATCCTGATGTATCTTTTGATGACCTTCTTCACTGTCCAATGATCTTCTTCACTCTCGATAAAACTCATTGCTTGAAAGCTGACTAAAGCATCTAGCATCTTACAAATCCACAGTCAAATGTGAAGTCTAGAAGCTACTGCTTCACAAGGTATCTGTTGCAGTTTCTGTTAAAGTGACCAATATATAAATGAACACAGAACTCTTCTCAATGTGAAAACATTGGAACTGTTAAGCCTTGTTCAATGAGGTGTAACATATTTTTCTGAAATAATTACTGTCAAGAACTTCCCTACCCTTGAAGAAGTAATTTTTTGATGTGTGGATCATCTTTCCTTTCAGACAAATTTGCAAATATTATGATAAAATATTCTAAAGAGATTTCAATGTCTACTTTATTCCCTTGATATGACACAATATTTATTTTGTGTCTTGAAAAATGGGTTGAAAATGAAGTATATCTCTGCTTTTTACTTCCTGGTTTGCAGCTTGTGAAAATTCTTCAACCTAATTAGCTGTTCAGTCGAGATAATGGAATCATCATTCTGGGATGACACAGTACCCTACAGATGGCATCACACAGGAAGCCATGCTTAATGTTGTCAGCTGTTGCTTCAGTATTAACTGCAAAGTCTGGGCTGTTAGCTTTCTGTATCAATATTTAACAAATGGAAATTTGAAAATGTTTATTACGTACCTATTCTTTTGCAATAATAATCAAAATAGATGAAATATGATAAATGGCATTGACTATAATTTGCTACACTTTATCAAAATTATTACACAGCCAAACTCAGCTCAAGGTTCAAGTTATCAAATGCTTCTATTTTACTTTAAATAAAAAAAACTGATCTGCTGACGTAACTGCTGATGGACTGCCAGTGTACATTGCACTGCAAGATCAAAAATGAGTTTCTTTAATGCCTTATAATCTTAATTAGCAACATTTAGAATCATTGCCTCTCAACTAAATCACTAATTAATGCAGTTAATTAAGAAAAAAATATTTTAGTTTACTCCACATTCATCTGATATTTTCCATTATGTTCCAAATATCATATTATTCCTGACAATGGGGTCACACTATTCAAATAGTGTTAAAATGGAATCAGGCTGCTACATAATGATGCAATTGTTGGAGTGTAAATGCTGTGTTCACACTTACAAGTCTGGTATCAATGTGAAGCTGTTTGAGTTTTGCATTGACACTAATTGTGTGGAATCTAAGTCAGGGATTTACAGACTGAAGTATGGAATAAAGCAGATTGAAACTGTCTCCTCTGTTGTCAAACTAGAGCCCTAATTCCACTGCATTAACAGTATCAATGTAATAGCAAGAGGTCGTAAAGCCACTTTGCAATCAAGACTGCATTTGTGGTGTGAATGCACCCTTGCTACACCTTGGAAGTGATCTCATGTTGTTTGGCTTTGACATCCCACAGACCATGGTTGCAGTCGCAGTGGTATACGGGGTTTGGAAAGCAGATACGGTCTCCCTTGGCATTCCCAGGCATTTCATAAGTTTATGCACAGTCTTAGTGAAGTAACCACCTCCATCTTTGTTCTAAAAATATAACGGCTCAGAACTGTGCACAGATTTGGAGAACTCAGGAGTCAGATCTTTATCTAGGCATTGGCAATCCCAATTTTCTAATTGAGGGAAGGGCATTGATAAAGTGTTGAAGATAATTGGACCTATAGCCTTTGTCATAGCATATGCTGTATCCAATACTCCTCAGCATTTCATGAGAGCAAATGCATTGAACTGAATTGTCCTCAGTGATGGTGGGGTCTCAGGAAAAGCATTAATTCTGCACTTTTGCCTTAAGACAATTAGCACTGATTTGGCCTTCCTTTTGCAATGGCTGGCCGTGCCAATATTCACAAAGGCTCGACCTCACACCAGTAGTTTGATGGCCGGAATGTGGCAGGATGGTAGGGCTTGGGTCAGATTTTTTATCCCATTACAATACCAGCGACCTGGGTTCAATTCCCGCTGCTGCTTGTAAGGAGTTTGTACATTCTCCCCATGTCTGCGTGTCTTTCCTCTGGGTGCTCCGGTTTCCTCCCACTTTCCAAAAAACAGATGTACCGGTTAGGAGCTGTGGGCATGCTATGTTGGCGCCGGAAGTGTGGCGACACTTGCGGGCTGCCCCCAGAACACTCTACGCAAAAAGATGCATTTCACTGTGTGTTTCGATGTACATGTGACTAATAAATAAATACCTTATTTTATCTTGTCTACTCCTTCCGCACTTTGACATGCACTTAATTCAAAATTGTAACTTCACCAAGTTGTCACCACATATTTAAATTCACAGCAGTGTGTGATGACACAGCAGTCGGTGCTGTTGCCTCATAGCTCCATGGATCAATGTACAATCCTAACCTTAGGTGCTGTCTGTGTGGAGTTTGCTTGCTCTCCCAGTGACCGTGTGGGTTTCCAGTGGACACCCTGGTTTCCTCCCACATCCGAAAGACATATTGGTAGGTTAATTGACAACTATAAATTATGCCTTTCTGCAAGTAAATATCATTAGGATCAATTGACATATGAGAAAAGTTGCTTCAAGGTTAGAAGAAGGGGAATAAGATAAAAAAAAAGCAGAGTGGGACTGTCGGGATTGTTCTGCTGGGAGATGGTTTGGACACTGAGCTAAATATTCTCTTCCTGTGTTGTAATAAGTGCACCTTGTGCTGAAACCTTCTCTAATCTTCCTTATCAAAATTGATTCACTGTCTTGACAGTAACAGTAGAGTGAGAGATATGCCAGGCCAGATTATGAGAAAACAGCAACAGTTTTATCTCACGACCCACAGCACAGAATTGAGCTGCTCGTTCTGTTATGAATTCAACCCATTTATGGCAGTTCTGCTGCCACATAACAGCAGAGGATGTCTTCAATGTTAAACATGAGACATACTTTCTACACAACTGCGGTGTGGTGTCTCCTACCAATATTGTCAATCTATATGACAGGTGGATCTTTGATCTATATGACAGGAGGATGACTTTCGGATCACTTCAGACCTCAACCAACTCAGTAAGTAGTGGTGCTATCAAGCCACTCTTACTGTTTAACTCTGAAGTCTTCCAATATTCTGCTCCCATTCCATTCCAAGTCATGGTCAACATGCAGGATTACTCCTTCATTAGAAGAAGATAGTGTTCATCAGCGGGGTGTTGCCTTACACATATTTGGTCGTAAAACCATGTAGATTCATGGGATCCAGGGTTAATACTGAGGACTCCCCAGTAGATGTTAACTTATTCATAACTTTATGCTGTCATCTCTGGTGCACCTGTCTTGCCAATAGATGTAGCCAGGGATGTTGACGTAGATAGCAACTGAAAGGTCAAGTTGTTGCTTGATTAGTGATTTGAAAAAGTCACCAAAATTTGTTCCAATTCCCGGAGGAGGTCTTTTCATAGCAGTTATGATCCAGCTAACTAGTTTGCTGGACAATTTCAAGAGCCATTGATGTCAGCATGCAGCCATGGAAACACCAGAACACATAAGGACAGCAAATTTTCTTCTCCAGGGAAACTTAGTAAGCCAGATGGGAAGGTGCAGACAATCTATTTATATCAGAGTCACCATCATAAGGACTAGCTTTCTTATTTTAAACATTCCTGTTTTATTTTGTTCATCAAATAAATAAAAAAATCCTCAACTCAGTGAAGGGGTTTGAACTCTCACCTCCAAATTATTTGTCTCGTTCTCCAGATTAAAACACAAACACCATTCTGCTCTACAGCAAGTTCATGATCTGCGAAAACCTGAAGCTAGACAAATGTAATTCTCCTGCCCTCTTCCTTCCTCAAAGGCAACTTTCTCTTGAAAATAAAAAGGAAGCAAAGATGAAATCTGGAAGATGGCTTATTTATGTTACCATGGCAACATCTTTGAAAGGGTACAATCAATCTCCATGGAGAAACGTAGATCACTGCATACAGAATTCTAGAGAACATTAAAAGTAAGCATTCCAAGCTCTTCTGTTCAAATTGAATCCTTAAGAAGGAGGAGGGCTAGCTCTGATAATAAAGGTCGGGATAAATACAGCAGAGAGAAGGGATCACAGCTCCAAAAAATCAAGAAATAAAATCAGTTCGGGTGGAGCAAGAGAATAGCAAGGGGCTAAAAACATTTGCGGGAGTTGCATTTTGACCCCTAAACAGAAAATACAGGAAATTAGCGGCACATGTAACAAGGGAGTTTAATCTGCACAAGATCAGGAAAACCTAATTAGTAGTAATGAAGAACATAGAACAGTAAAGCACAGTATGGGCCCTTTGGCCCACGATGTTGTGCCGACCAAAATAAACCTTATCCACATTCTATCTATCCCCCTCTCAACTTCACCTCCCATAACCCTCTATTTTTCTTTCATCCTATCTTAGAGTCTCTTAAATTACCCTATCGTATCAGCCCCTACCACCACCACCACCATCCACCCCCCCTCCACTGGCAGTGCATTTCAGGCACCCACCACTCTGTGTAAAAACCTACCTCTGACATTGCCCCTGAACTTTCCTCCACACACCTTAAATAGGTGACCTCTAGTATTGGCCATTATCACCCTGGGGAAAAGATGCTGGCTGTCCACTCTGTCTATGCCTCTCATAATCTTATACACCTCCATCAAATCTCCTCTCATCCTCTATCTCTCCACAGAGAAAAACCCTAACTTGCTCAACCTCTCCTCATAAGACATGTTCTCCAATCCAGGAAACATTCTTATAAATCTCCTCTGCACCCTCTCCAAAGCTTCCACATCCTTCCTATAATGTGGCGACCAGAACTGAACACAATATTCTCGATGTGGTCTAACCAGGGTCTTAGAGAGCTGCAACATTACCTCTCTGCTCTTGAACTAAATCCCCCGGCTCATGAAGGCCAGCAGACCATATGCCTTTTTAACCACCTTATCAACGTGCAGCAATTTTGAGGGATCTATATACTGGAACCCCAAGATCTCTCTGTTCCTCCACACTGCTAAGAATCCTGTCATTAACCATGCAAACTGCCTTCAAGTTCGATCTTCCAAAGTGTATCACTTCACACTTCTCTGGATTGAACTCCGTCTGCCACTTCTCTGGTTTATTATTGCCATATGTACCAAGGTACAGTGAAAAACTTTGTTTTGTATGCCATTCATACAGATCATTTCATCACATCAATGCATTGAGGCAGTACAAGAAAAAACACTAATAGAATGCAGAATAAAGTGTTAGTTATAAAGAAAGTGCAGTACAGGCAGATTGTGCTCTAACCAACAAAAAAACAGGCTACTTCAGATTTATTACTGTGTAATTGAGAAAGGGTTAAGTAATATCCTCAGAGTTAAGTTTCCTTAAGGGAAGAGTTATCATAATATGTAAATATTTAAATGGTTTAGTTCAACCTGAAACCAGAGTCCAAATATAAACGAAGGAAAGTATGAAGGTATCAGGTGTGAGTCAGCTTTGGTAAACTGGGGAATGACATTAAAAGGCATGATAGTAAATGAGCAATGGTTGACAGATAAAGAATTAATGTATAGTTTATAACAAAAGTGTATCTCTTTCAGGCACAAACACTAACTTTAAGAGTAGTCTAACCAAAGAGAAGTTAAAGGTAATATTAGAAAGAGGCTTATAATGTTGCCAAAGAGAACAGTAAGTAAATTGGTTTATTATTGTCACATGTATGGAGATTGAGCGAAAAACTTTGTTTTGCATGCCATCCATACAGATCATTTCATTACAACAGTGCATAAGTCTGAGGATTGGAAAAAATTAAGAATTCAGCAAAGGAGAACCGAGAAAATGATAAGCAGAAAGGGAAAGTAGAGTATAAGTGTCATCTAGCATGAAAGATAAACATAGACTTAAAAGCTTCTCAAGATATGTAAAATGGAATAGGTTAGCAGAAGTTAACCTGAGACAGTGACAGGAGAAATGATCTTGGGGAATAAAGAAATAATGGAAAAGTTAACCAAACATACTGTGTCTGTCTTCACAAAAGACACAGAAAACTTACTGGAAATAGTGGAGAACCTGTCAGGAGTGAATTAGAAGCCCAAGAAAACTGGCACAAGTAAAATAATAGCTTTGGAGACATTAATGGAACCAAATGCAAATAATTCCATCAGAATTTGATATTCTGCATCCCAAGACCTTGAAAGAGGTGACTGTGGAGAAACTGGATGTTCTGTGGTCATCTTCCAAAATTCCACAAAGTCTTAATCAGTTCTTACAGACTGCAAGGTACAAATGTAACCACTCTATTTAAGAAAAGAGGAAGAGAGAAAAAGGGAATGACACAGGAGTTAGCCTGACACCAGCATTAAGAAAAAATCTATTATTGATAAATGTTAACAGGGCAGTTCGAAAGTAATAATAGAACTACACACGGTCAGCATGGAATTATGAAAGTGAAATTCCAATTGACATATCTGTTAGTTTTTTAAGGTTGTAACTTGTAGATTGGATCAGAGGGAAAAGTATCTGTGATCTATTTGGCCTTTAATGAGACCATCAATAAGCTACCACAGATGAGGTGATTAAACAAAATGAGAGCACACAGGATTGGGGGTAATATGCGCTAAGTGTTGTTTAATCTACAGAAAACAGAGCGTAGGAATAAATACGTCACTGTCGAGCTGGGAGGCCGTGATTAGTTGGGTGCCAGAGGGATTGGTGCTAGGGACAACATACATCAATGATTTAGAAAAGGGAAACCAGGTGTAATAAAGTCAAGTTTGCTGATAATACACAGTTGTGGTCTGTAAGGAGATTGCAGAATGGCTTCAAGGGAATACAGGCTAAGTGAATGGGCAAAGATGTGGAAGATGGAAGATAACAATTAAGTGTGGAGACGTTCACCTTGATATAAAAATAGAAAGGAAGAGATTTTTTAAAATGGTAAGTTAGGAGAGATCTAGGTGTCATTGTACATCTATCACTGAGAGCTAATGTGCAGGTAGAGCAAGGAAAAGGTAGGTTGGCTTCTATTGTAAGAATACAATGAAGACATCTCATTGTAATTAAACAGGGCTCCTGGTGAGACTGCACCTGGAATCATGTGTACAAGTTTGGTCTTCCTCTCGAAGGAAGCTTATATCTGTGACAGGAGAAGTCTAGTGTAGGCTTATCAAATTGATTCCTGGTACAGGCATTTGTTCTACGAGGAAAGATTAAACACACTGAGCCGACACCCTCTACAGTTTGGAGGAATGCGTTCTTAATGAAACATACAAAATTCTTATGGGGTTTGACAAGAATAAGGTTTCGAGAACCAGAAATCATAGTCGAAACATGAAGTGCCAATACAGAGGGATTCTTTGGAACTTTCAACCCACTGGGCAGAAGAGACTCAGTTGCTGAATACCTTTAAGGTAGACATTGATAGATTTTTGGATATTAAGAGAATCAAAGGAGAGGAGGCTAGTGCAAGAGAGTGATACTGAAGTGAAAGATTATTGAATGGTGGGGCATGCATGAGGAGCTGATTGGCCTGTTCCTGGTCCTGTTTCTTATACCATAGAACCATAGAACAATACAGCACAATACAGGCCCTTCAGCCCACCATGTTGTGCCGACCTTCAAACCACACCTTAGACTATTTAACCTCTTCCTCCCACATATCCCTCTATTTTAAATTCCTCCATATGCTTATCCAACAATCTCTTGAACTTGACCAACATATCAGCCTCTACCACCATCCCAGGTAACGCATTCCATGCACCAACCACCCTCTGGGTGAAAAATCTCCCTTGAACTTCCCACCCATTACCTTAAAGCCATGCCCTCTTGTATTGAGCATTGGTGCCCTGAGAAAGAGGTGCTGGCTGTCCACTCTATCTATTCCTCTTAATATCTTGTATGCCTCTATCATGTCTCCTCTCATCCTCCTTCTCTCCAATGAGTAAAGCCCTAGCTCCTTTACTCTCTCCTCATAATCCATACTCTCTAATCCAGGCAGCATCCTGGTAGATCTCCTCTGCACCCTCTCCAACACCTCCACATCCTTCCTATAATGAGGTGACCAGAACTGGACAGTGTGGTCTAACCAGAGTTTTGTAAAGCTGCATCATTACTTCACGGCTCTTAAACTCGATCCCTCTACTTATGAAAGCTAACATCCCATAAGCTTTCCTAACTACCCTATCCACCTGTGAGACAACATTCAGTGATCTGTGGATATGAACCCCCAGATCCCTCTGTTCCTCCACACTGCCCAGAATCCTGCCATTAACCTTGTACTCCGCCTTGGAGTTAGTCCTTCCAAAGTGTACCACCTCACACTTCTCCGGATTGAACTCCATCTGCCACTTATCAGCCCAGCTCTGCATCCTATCAATATCCCTCTGTAAGCTTCAACAGCCCTCCACACTATCCACCACCGATCTTCGTGTCATCTGCTAACCCACCCTTCCACCCTCTCATCTAAGTCATTAATAAATATCACGAAAATAGAGGTCCCAGAACTGATCCCTGTGGGACACCACTAGTCACAGCCCTCCAAGCTGAATGCACTCCCTCCACCACAACCCTCTGCTTTCTACAGGCAAGTCAATTCTGAATCCACATGGCCAAGCCTCCCGGGGTCCCATGTCCTCTGACCTTCTGAAGAAGCCTACCATGTGGAACCTTGTCAAACGCCTTACTAAAATCCATGTAGACTGCATCCACTGCACTACGCTCATCAATCTTCCTGGTCACCTCCTCAAAGGACCCTATCAGGCTTGTGAGGCAAGATCTTCCTTTCACAAAGCCATGCTGGCTGTCCCTAATTAGTCCATGATTCTCTAAATGCTCATAGATCCTATTTCTTAGAATCCTTTCTAACAGCTTGCCCACGACAGACATAAGGCTCACTAGTCTGTAATTCCCTGGACTATCCCTACTACCTTTTTTGAATAAGGGGACAACATTTGCCACCCTCCAATCCTCAGGTACCATTCCTGTGGACAACAAGGACTCAAAGATCCTAGCCAAAGGTTCAGCAATCTCCTCCCTCACCCGCAGAGCAGCCTGGGGAATATTCCATCAGGCCCCAGGGACTTATCTGTCCTAATATTTTCTAACAGCTCCAACACATCCTCTCTCTTGATATCTACATACTCTAGAACATTACCCTTACCAACACTGTCCTCAGCGTCATCAAGACCCCTCTCCTTGGTGAATACTGAAGAGAAGTATTCATTGAGGACCTCATCCGCTTCCAGGCACATCTTCCCACCTTTGTCTCTGATCGGACCTACCTTTACTCTTCACTCTTCACGTATGAGGAAAAAGCCTTGGGATTCTCCTTAACCCTACTCGCCAAAGCCTTTTCATATCCCCTTCTTTCTCTCCTCAGCCCCTTCAGAGACCTGTCTGATCCTTGCTGCTTACACCTTATGTATGCTGCCTTCTTCTTCCTAACTAGTTGTTCCCCCTCTCTTGTCACCCATGGTTCCTTCACCCTGCCATTCTTTCTCTGCCTCGCTGGGACAAATTTATCCCTAACATTCTGCAAGAGATCCCTGAACATCGGCCACATCTCCATAGTACATTTCCCTTCAAAAATGTCATCCCAATTTACACTGTCAAGTTCTCGCCTTATCGCCTCATAATTTACCTTTCTCCAATTAAATATCTTCCCGTCCTCTTTGCTCCTATCCTTTTCCATGACAATGCTAAAGGTTATGGAGCGGTGGTCACTGTCCCCCAAATGCTCACCCACTGATAGATCTGTCACCTGACCCGGTTCATTACCTACAACTAGATCTAATATGGCATTCCCTCTAGTCGGCCTGTCAAAATACTGTGACAGGAATCCGTCCTGGACACACTTAACAAACTCTGCCCCATCTAAACCTTTGGTACTAAGCAGGTGCCAATCAATATTTGGGAAGTTGAAGTTTCCCATGATAACAACCTTGTTATTTTTGCATCTTTCCAAAATCTGCCTCCCAATCTGCTCCTCAGTATCCCTGCTGCTACCTGGGGGCCTATTGAATACTCCCAGTAGAGTAACTGCTCTTTTCTTGTTCCTAACTTCCACCCATACTGACTCTAGAGAGGATCCTTCTACATTATCCACCCTTTCTACAGCTGTAATGGTATCCCTGACCAGTATCGCCACCCCTCCTCCTCTTCTCCCCCCCCCTCCTTATCCCTTTTGAAACACTAAAAACCAGGATATTCAATACCCATTCCTGCCCTGGTGTCAGCCAAGTCTCTGTAAGAGCCATAATATCGTAGTCCCATGTATTTATCCAAGCTCTCAGTTCATCACCCTTATTCCTGATACTTCTTGCATTTAAGTAAATGCACCTTAGCCCATCCACCTTTCTACTTTTATACCCGAGAGTACAGGGTGCTTCTCCTTCCTCAAAGCCTCTCGGCCTGTTAGATCTGACTTTTCCCCATCCCCTTCTTCCTCTGACCTACCCCTCTGGTTCCCATCCCCCTCACAGACTAGTTTAAACCCTCCTGAACCACCCTGGCAAACCTGCCTGCAAGGATATAGGCCCCCCTCAGGTTCGGGTGTAACCCGTCCTCTCTGTATAGGTCCCACCTTCCCCAGAAGAGATCCCAATGATCCAAAAATCTAAAACCTTCCTCCCTGCACCAACTTCTCAGCCACACATTTATTTACCATCTCCTCCTATTCCTACCTTCACTATCGTGTGGCACTGGCAGCAATCCTGAGATTGCTACCCTTGAGGTCCTGTTCTTCAGCCTTCTGCCTAGCTCCCTAAACTCACTTTTCAGGACCTCATCCCTCTTCCTACCCATGTCGTTGGTATCAACATGAACCACGACTTCTGGCTGTTCTTCCTCCTGCTCAAGAATCCTGTGGACCCGATCAGAGACATCCCGGACCTTGGCACCCGGGAGGCAACATACCATCTGGGATTCATGGTCACTGCCACAAAACTTCCTATCTGTTTCCCTGACTATCGAGTCCCCTATCACTCCTGCCCTCCTCTTCTCCTCCCCTCCCTTCCTGAGCAGCAGGACCAGTCCCAGTGCCAGAGACCTGGCTACTGTTGCTTGATCCCTGCAGGTCATCCTCCTCAACAGCTTCCGAAGCAGAAAATTTGTTATTGAGGGGAACAGCCTCCAGGGTCCTCTGCACTATCTGCCTGTTCATTTTCTTTCTCCTTTTCTCTCCCCTGACGGTCACCCTTCTATCTACTTCCTGGACCCCAGAAGTACCTGCTCTAAGGGGAGTGACTATCTCCCGATGTACATTATCTACATAACTCTCTCCCTCCCTGATGCTTCACAGTATGCTCCAGCTCATCAATTTTAAGCCGAAGTTCCTCCAGCCTCAAGCACTTACTGCAGATGTGGTCCACTTGCTCCCACGTCAAGCATCTGCAGCACACCACCATGTCCTCCATTTGAACTAATTCTTTCCCACCTAGTTTTATTCTACTTAAAAATTTATAACAGATAACAAATAAACCTTACCTTTACCTACCAATGTAATTCATTTCTACTATCCTACCCTCAATGTGGAAGTTGGAGAGGTCAAATGTCAGTGCTTCTGACCTCCCATTGCTATCTAAGGATTCATCACTGAGACCAGTAGTGTCACTGGAACACACTAACCTAAGGAACAGAATGCATTTTGCATTGTGTACCTCACCTTTGCGCTAGCCATGCCTGGGTGCGAGTGAACCCATTAACTTGAATGCCTTCTTAAATTTTTCTTGTTCATTTTTCTTTACTGTATGTTAATGTTTTAATTCACGGTAGTGTCTTTAACTAGATATTGCTTTCTATATTATTTTTAAACATTATTTTCTTTTGATCGACCAACTGCTTTTGAATATTGCTGAATATTAGAGATATTTAAAAGAGCAAAGGATGCCTTTAACAGCAGCGAGCTCTCAAAGGCAGTTGGAGCAGTCCTGGGGTCAGGGCATCGGGTTTCACTACCTGAGGCTCAGTGCTCAAGCGATCTTGCTTCACCTTGTGGAAGGACAAAAACTTCCAACACGGCCCCATCTTGCAATGCTGCTGCAGGTGAAACTCAGTCACAGCAACACCCAGAAAGTGCTGGTGGAACTCAGCAGTTCAGGCAGTATCTATGGAGGGAAATAAACAAAGCTCCAGATTCCAGCATCTGCAGAATCTCTTGTGTCTCCAAAACTCAGTCACAGGTTTAATGCAGGAACCAAGTTCAGGTGATGAGCTGGATCAAGCATAATCCATTCCATTAACAATTGCAGTGCAAACCCACACTACTGCTACAAACCGTCTTGGTCAGTTTGCTTACATACTAAATCCTCAAAGATATACGTACAGATCTGGTATCTGCTACTACAAACAGACACGAGCAGAAGCTTCACCATTCATAACAAAGCGAGGTAGTCTTAAATCCAATAGCTTAGATTTAACCACAGCAAGAAGCAGACAACATGGAGATGCAGTGAAGAAAAACAGTGTCAAGAAACTTGAAAGGCAACAGAGGAGATTTATGGTGGAAATTGATGAGAGAGTCAGGGAAAATAGAGGGCAGGGTTTTTCAAATTTTGGAACTTGGCAGATGATCCACAGTGAATCTTTTTCCATTCCCTTGTATTAGTGAAGCAGCTTGTCTTCGATCTGAGCTGCAGCCTGCATTCAGGCGCAGTGCTGATCCAGTTGTAGTACATCAGGATGGGTTGTGCTGGAGATTGCCACTTGACAGCACTTCCACAAAGTGACCAACCTTGACCTGAAGGCCTTTCACAGCTCACTGTTCTCAGAGTCATTTTCAATTTGATATTCAGAGGCAATTAAAATGGTTGAAATTGATTAAATAATAAAAACAAACTAAAAAGTTAATTAATGAATTAATGATTAAAGTGCCAAGGCCACCGTCTGTAAGGAGTTTGTACGTTCTTCCCGTGACTGCATGAGTTTCCTCCGGGTGCTCCGGTTTCCTCCCACATTCCAAAGATGTACAGGTTAGAAAGTTGTGGACATGCTATGTTGGCTCCAGAAGTGTGGAGAACACTCTATGCAAAAGATGCATTTCACTGTGTGTTTTGATGTACATGTGACTAATAAAGATCTCTTATATACGTATTGAAATGAAAAACAATAAAGAAAATAATATTCTTTACCTTTTTAATGGAGGTTGGCATCCTCAACTATTGCTGTTGAAAGCTGAGGGGCCAGATGTGAAGTAGTAGTGAAGAAAAACTGTCAAGAAACTTGAAATGCAACAGAGAAGATTTACAATAGAAAGTGACGAGGCAGTCAAGAAAAATAGAGGGCAGGGTTTTTCAAATTTTGGAACTTGGCAGGTGATTCACAGTGAATCTTCTTCTGTTCTCTATATTCTTGTATTAAGGAACAGCTTGTGTTCAATCTGAGCTGCAGCCCATATTCAGAAGCTGAATCAGAAGCTACTGGGATCCAGTGGTGGAGCAGGAGTTCTGACATCTGACTTCTGGGGCATCTCCGACTTTGGTGCTGCAGTATGCTGCTGTGGATTTGGAGATACACTGACCAGTGGATGTGTGGCAGTTCCCTGGAGTACAGTTGCCCACAATGAAACACCATTGGTCTTCCCTCTTCTCACAACATAATATGAGCTCACAGCATCACAGAGTATAGAACATGGAACAGTGTGGCACAGGAACAAACCCTTTGGCCCACCATGTCTGCGCTGAACACAATGCCAAATTAAACTACATCTCTTCTGCTGGTACATGATCCATATCCCTCCAGTCCCTGCATATTCATGTGTCTATCTAAAATCCCCTTTAAAACCATTATCATATCTGCTTCCACCACTACCCCTGGCAGCCTGTTCCAGGCACCTACCACTCTCTGTGTAACAGATTTGCCCTGCATATCTCCTTCACACTTTCCTCCTCTCGCTTTTAAAGCATGCCCCCTAGTATTTGATAATTTGTAGTACAAGTCTGAGGAGTGTTTGTTTGCTCTGGACAAATACTGAAGGGGCTGGATAGGGTGGACGTGGAGAGGATGTTTCCATTAGTCGGAGAGGCTAGAATCTGAGGGCACAGCCTCAGAATAAGGGGACATACCGAATAACTGAGATGAGGAGGAATTTCTTCAGCTGGAGGGTGATGAATCTGTGGAATTTATTGCCATCGAGGACCGTGGAGGCCAAGTCATTGGGTGTATTTAAGGCAGAGATTGATAGGTTCTTAATTGGTAAGGGGGGTTAAGGGTTATGGGGAGAAGGTGGAAGAATGGGGTTGAAATAAAAATCAGCCATGATTGTAGGGCGGAACAGACTCGAGGGGCCAAATGGCCTAATGCTGCTCCTATTATCTTATGGTCTATGGTATAAATTTACATCTGAAGTAGTATAAGTTTGTTATTTTGCTAAGTACCTTGTTTTTGCCCTTCCCATTGGTAACCAGATGAGAAGAAACAAAGAGAACAAAAAAAATCACTGCTTTACTAAACGGTCTCCAACACTTATTTTCTTTATTATGATCTCTTTTAGCTGGCAGTCTTAATTTACCTGTTCCATCTTGTTTATGCTTTAAGGCATAGAAATAGCAGAAGATGTACAAAATAATTGCACCACAGCACAGCCAAATAGCAATAACCAGAGGCTTGTTCAAAGTTCGGCTCACAGATTAATGTTAAAGTAAATTACATTTCATATTATTAAACGTATTGCCCTAGAATTCTGCACTCGACGTAATTGTTTTTCACCAGTCTTCTTCCTCATCCCCACTGTGGGCCGAGAGTGTTCGCTCTCTGCAACAGAGCAATTCCACAGTTAGTGGTTGAGATACTGGAGGCAAACGGAGCAGTCATCGAGCCAGATTGTGCTGGGTCTGGCTGGCTGCCCACACCAGCACCCTGTCCTTCTCTCAGTTTCAATTGACTTTGAGGTCTGGGGCTGTGGCTGTACCATGGCACAGGCCCCACCCCTACCACACACTGATGACCCATTGACAACTGACCACAGCCCTTGAAATGACAATCAGAGACATTACACAATCAATATAGAATGAAATAACTAAAATAAAATCATATTCTGTGCTTAGCTATCTAGAAATTAATAAGATAAACATAAAGGTAAAGTGAACTAACCATGTACATACACTGACCTATTCACTCCAGGTTGATTACCCGATTCAAATGAATGAGATTGTGCTGCTGATATTGGAGTGAAGCGGAAGGGTTACATTACATTCAGCCCCTCAGTTCAGGATGTTAGTGCACAGGGAGTCCAGCAGTGGAGGGGGTGAAGTGACCCAGCTGACCTACAAGGAAGATGTCACCAAGGGTCAGAGACAAGTTGACCTATGAGGCAGATGTCACCAAGGGTCAGGGACGAGCTGACTTATGAGGAGGATGTCACGGAGGGTCAGAGATGAGCTGATTTATGAGGAGAATGCACCAGGGGTTGGAAATGAGCTAATCCATGAGGATGATGTGACCAAAGGTCGGGGAGGAGCTGACCTACAAGGAAGATATCACCAAGGGTCAGAGGTGAGCTGACCTACAAGAAAGATTTCACCAAGGATCAGAGGTGAGTGGACCTACAAGGAAGATGTCACCAAGGGTCAGAAGTGAGTACATTTTGGCCCAATATGGGTAAGACATGCCTTCAGTCTTTTCAACTGTTAACACTAGTGAGTCATGTGCAACAGAGATCACTACATGGAGGGAGCCTTTGTAGATTTTTTCTTTCTTAATCTTGAAAATAGAGGCAAAGTGAACTGTCAAATTTTAATGTTCAGCTGGGAATGGGTAATCACCACAGAACAGTGCTCACAGAGGTCTGTTCACCTGAGAGACAATGGGATACTTTTACAACATGGATGGGTATTTTGCAAGCAATGTTATTCACTACAAAATAGAATGCTACATTGCTAAATGTTACATTATTTTACGTATTAGAAACTGAGAGAGTTCAGCTAATAGAAGCAACCATTAATCAGGCTTAAGTGAGTGCAGAATCTATCTTTAGCCATTTAACTGCTGAACAATGGGAGAAATCCACACATTTCTACCCCTGCCATCCCATCACAAACACCTGACCCCTCCAATGAAAATGCATCAACACCATAGGAGATGTTTTCAGCAGCAAATGTTGTTTTCCTTTTTTTGCTGACCTGCATTTAACATTTCAAGGGATTGAATTTGAGTATGATAATGTTTAGCTTTTACCAGACTAAGCGTGTGTAGTTTGGAAATATCCACAATATCCATAAACCTGCAGAATAATTTGTGACATAAATTGAATGAAAGCACATTACTTACTGATGTTATTAAGCAAATAAATCACTATTAACATGAAAGTGTTGAAGGCAGAGGAGACATAAAACACTTTGCTCAAAAGATCTCAGGAGAGAATAAGTGTTGTTCCAAAAATCAATGGTAACTCAATGGAAGACAAGTTGCAGAGCAAGCATAGTGTAGATACAGGCTGCATGTTGTCAAGACATGCCTGTTTACTGACATTAACAGGAAAGTAACTCAAAGGGCCTTTTCAGGAATTATATATTTGTGGAAAATCGGACTACAGGTTCAAAGTAGCTCACTCCCAATTTTGGAATACAATGCAATAAATCTTACATTTTCCAAAGGCCGCCTATTAATAAAAGGTGACTACCTGTAGGGAAGTTATTCATAACTAAGTCAGTATTAGGTGAATAACTCACATTTACAATGCTATTGGAACATCTTGAAGATCCCAAATCATTTCAACTAGTTTTAGTAATAACTATTGTCTCAAAGAGCAGTCTCCTGCTTGAAATTCAAGGAGATTTCCTTGAAATCTTGAAGCAGGAGATTTCTCCTGCTTGAAATTCAGATTGGACCTTTTTTTGAAGATGCTGTTTGAAACCTGAATAATTAAGAAGTCCTTCTAATTGAATCACAGATTAGAATCTCAACATTATCATTTTAACCTAACTGGGCCAATCACCTGCCAAGTTTTCTGTGTTTAGCCCTGTAACAATTTCCAGGCATCGCTATACAAATGTACCACATGGATGTTTACTTAATGTAACACCAGAGGTTGTTGGAGGTATTGACAGGGAATAAGCATTGCAATAACCTAAGCTTTTTGCAAAAATATCGTGCCATTGGACTCTCATGATGACATACAATGACACTCACGGGCACAGCCCTCCCCACCATTGACGGCATCTACAGGAGGTGCTGCCTGTAGATGCCTCACCAAAAAGGTCATGCCTTCTTCTCACTGCTACCATTAGGCAGGAGTTACAGAAGGCTAAAGTCCCACACCATCAGATTCAGGAACAGCTACTTTCCTACAGCCATCGGGTTCTTGAACCGACCTGCACAACCCTAACCTACTTCAGCAATGGAACACTATAGACCACCTCTTGCACTACCATGGATTTGTCTCTGATTGTGTCTTTTTTTTGCACTGTCTTAGTTTCGCGCAGTCTGATTTTCTCTCTCTTCTCACTATCTTGTATAATTTATGCATAACTTATGTAGAACTTATATTCCGTGTGTTGTCTGTACCTATATGCCTGTGATGCTACTGCAAGCAAGTCTTTCATTGTACTGTACCTCACCATACTTGTGCACATGACAATAGACTCAACTAAACTCGACTTGACATACAATGTCAACCACTGATTGTAAAAATTGTTTCTTCAGGAAAAGTAGAAACAATGTTTGCAAACTAAGCCCTCATTTCTCACTGGACTCTGGAATGCACTGTGAGATTCAGCAATTTGTTGAAACATAGTGGAACATAATTGTCTTATAAAAGCAAAAAAATGCAGATGGTTGAAATCTGATATGAAAACAGAAAATACTGAGGATACTCAGCAGGTCAGGCAGCATAGATGGAGAGAGAAAAACAAGGTTAACATTTCATAAGAACTGAATAAAAATCAACTTTTGTTAATCAAAAAATATATAGCTGCCGAAAATCTAAAAACAAAAACAGAAGATGAGGAGTGTTTCAAGGAGATGAGCTTTCATCAGAACTGGGAGGAGACAAAAGAAACTTGCTAAGCTTCATTATCTTTTGCCTTTTTTAAAACCATTAAACTTCATTAGTATCAAGTTTATGGGTCTGAGATTTCAATTGTTTTATTTCTTTGACAGAAGTAGGGAAACAAAATGTTAAACTTATGAGCTATTTACATTCAACATCCTGATTGTCTTCACAGTCCAGGGGCTGTATCCTGAGGTGCAGAAACAGAACATAAAAACTGCAGCTAAGACTTGAAGAAAGATAAAAGAAGCCAGGTTGGAATATTTTCTAACCTTGCAAATAGATGGATTTTGTGGCGGTTCTGATATTTAGTGGTATATTTTACAATTTGGGCCATTCTGTGTTGAATGACCAAAAAAAGTCAGGGGTACAAGTGTGTGTGAGTAGGAACAGATTATTTCTTCTACTGAACAAAATAATGTAATTTTCAATTCTTACAGGTCAATTCCTGTTCTAATATTATGCATCACCTTTGCTGAAATAAAAATCATATCACTCATATCAAATGATACTCGACCTTTTAAACATACAATCCAAAGGGACTTTAACCTTTTCTATTCATGAAAATGCAGTTATTTCATGAACAGAGAAGGTGCATAGGTTTTCACTGACTTGTGACAGCCATGATATGGGTTAAGTTAAAAGTAGTTAAAAGTAGGCACAGAAATTTCTATTTATATCTTCAGGATATTACAATAAATTTATTTTGAAGCAATAACTTTCCTTGTAGACACAGAGTTTAATTTTAGCTTTATTCATTTTTCAGTATATGGTTAGGGACTGATCGTGCAGTAACTAGCCAGATTGACTTAGTCTGTTTTTTTTTTACAAACAGGACATTCCTGAGAAGTTTTCCACATTATCAGGTAGATGTCAATGTTGTAACTGATCTAGAACTACTTGGCTCGAGGTATAGCTAGTTTTGGAGTCTGGGTCAGTACTACAGCTGGGATGTTGTCTGGTCCCATTGCCTTCACTATATTCAGTGCTCTCAACTGTTTCTTGATATCACTTGGAGAAAACCAAGTGGATGAGCACTGTGTTTTCTGATGCTGTGGCTCTCAGGAGGAAGCTGATATGGATCGTCCACTCAGCTCTTCTTCTCCTTTCATGACAGCAGAGTTTCGATCTGATCGGTTGGTTGTGAGATGGTTCTGTCTTTGCATGCTGTTTCTGCTGTTTAGCAATGCATTTAGTTCTATGTTGCAGTTTCACTAGACTGACCCCTCATTATTTTTAGGTATTGCTGCTCCTGGCAAGCCCTTTTGTACTCCTCATTGAACCAGATTGATTGTGGGGTTTGATGGTAACGATAGAGGAACAGGTGTACGGCATCATGAGACTGCAGATTATGGTAGTGTACATTTTTGCTGCTGCTGATAGTTCACAGCACCTCGTGGCTGCCCAGTTTTAAGCTGCCAGATCTGTTCTGAGTCTATTTTATTCAGCACATTTGTAGAGTCAAACAACATGATGGAGGAAGTCCTCAGTGCAAGGACTGTGCATTGGTCATTTCTACCAATGTGTCATGGACACATCAATGAGGACAAGGTCAAGTAGGTTTATCCTTCATGTTGGTTCAGTCACTACCTGCCACAGACCTTATCTGGCAGTGGTCCTTCAGGACTGGATCAGTTCAGTTTGTGGTGACCATTCTTGGTGACGGTCTTTGAAGTACATTTTGTGTCCTCGCTACTTTCAGTGCTTCTTCAAAGTGTTTTCACCTCGGAGGAGCACTGGTTCACCAACTGAGGGAGGACAATAAAAAGGTGGTAATCAGGAGTAGTTTTCTTTGTCTGTGTTTGACCTGGTGCCATAAGACTTCATGGGGTCTGGAGTCAATGTTGAGGATTCCAAGGGCGAGCCCATTCCACCTGCATATCACTGTATTTCCCCCTTTGTTGGGACAGGACATATCCAAGGATTGTAATGGAGGAGGCATATTGTTTGTAAGGCATGATTCCTTGAATATAACTGTGTCAGGCTGTTGGTCAACCAGTATGTGGTTTAAACACCAGTCCACAGATATTTGTGAGGAGGATTATGCAAGATTGACTGGCTGGGAGTGACTTTGGTGTGCCCAAATTCAGTTCCTACATTGGGGTCAGGTTAGCCATCTGACTTTATTCTTTCTCTGTTTGAAGGTAGCAGCAATGATACCACTCAGAGGCTTGCTAGGCCACTTTAGAGGGCATTTAAGAGCCAACCACATGTAGAAGTAACATGGGCCAACTGAGCCATTGTGATCAGAATACTTTCTGCAAAGAGATTTTCAACCCCACTTGAATAAGTAGCCAGAGCCTCAGTTTAACCCTTCATTATAAAGGATGTCCAACATCTTTTTATGCTTAAGTATCAGCTCTGACTGAAGCACTCAAGGGAGAAATTGGACTGATGTCCAAAATTCCATATGTCACAAATGCGAACAATGAATCCGGCTTCTGCCCTCTTCCTTTCCAGTCCTGATGAAGGGTCTCGACCCAAAATGTTGACTGTTTATTTCCCTCCATAAATGCTGCCTGACCTGCTGAGTTCCTCCAGCATGTGTGTGTCGATACTGATGATCTTGTTACATTACCTGCTTTAGAGCAGTCACATGAATCAAATCAGCACCTTTCTTTAACCTCAAACACTTTGAAATTGCATCAATCAAATGAAAAAAAACACGTTTTGCAGTTTCTGTAATTTAGGTAATACTTTGAGGAACTAACCAGGCAGCACGGTACTTTAGATCTGCCATGATGTAATGAGACAGGATTGATTAATAGTCTCATCATACAGGATCCATGAAGAAAGAATGATCACCGCATGGTAGAATCTCAAAATGAGTTTGAGGGTGAGCAACTTGGATCTGAAACAAATGTCCCAAACTTAAATCAAAGCAATTACTGTGATAGGAGGATAAAGTTGGCTGACATGGACTCGGAAGATAAAAGACAAGATAGTAGAGAATTAGAGGCCGACCTCTGAGGAGATATTTCACGTCTTTTAAAAGATATATTTGAGCGAATAGGAAAGACTCCATGAGGATGCACCATCCATAACTAACTAAAGGTTAAGGATGGTTTCAAATTGAATGAAAAATCAAACAATGTTGCAGAGATCAGTGGTAGGTGACAAGATTTTTTTCAGAAACCGGCAAAGGATGACAAAAATAAAGAGGGTGAAGATAGAGTAGAAGAATAAATAAAAAATAATATAAGATAGATAATAAAAGCTTATACATGCATTAACATGAACAAAATAGCTAAACAATGATCTCTTAAACGATGAGAGTCAGGAATTATTAATGGGAAATAGTGAAATGAGTGAGATTTAAATTAATTATTTTTGTGTCAGACTCCATGGTAAAAGATATGAAAAACATTCCCATAATAGTAGATAATGAAGGGGTGACTGGGGACAGAAAAATACAGCACAGGAACAGGCCCCTCAGCCCACAATGTCTGTGCCAAGCATGATACCAAATTAAACTAATCTCATCTGCCTGCACATGGCCTATATTCCTCTTTTCCCTGCCCGTTCATGTGCCTGAATAAATGCCTCTTAAGTGTTGCTATTATATCTGCCTCCACTACCTCCCCTGGCAGAGTGTTCCAGGCACCTATAACTTTGTGTAAAAAACTTGCCACACAAATCTCCTTTAAACTATCCTCTCACCTTAAACCTATGCCCTCTAGTATTTGACATCCCCTCCCTGGCAAAGACTCTATCTGCCCCATCTATGCCTTTCATAATTTTATATACTTCCATCAAGTTACTTCTCAGCCTCCAGTGCTTCAGAGAAAACAATCCAAGATTGCCCAACTCCTCCTTATAGGTAGTACTGTCTAATCCATGCAACATCCTGGTGAACCTCTTCTGCATCTTCTCCAAAGTATCTACCTCCTTCTTACCATGTAGCCACCAGAACTGCACGTGAGACTTCAAAAGTAATCTAACAAAAGTTTTATATAGCTGCAACATGACTTACAAACTTTTATACTCAATTCTCATACCGCTGAAGGCAAGCATGCCACATGCCTTTTTGCCACCTTATCAATGTGTTGCAACTTTCAGTGAGTTAAGGACTTGCACCCCAAGGTCCCTCCGTACATCAATGTTTCTAAGGGTCCTGCCATTTATTGTATATTTTCCTCTTGCATTTGACCTCCCAAAGTGCAACACCTCACATATGTCTGAATTAAACCCCATCTGCCATTTCTCTGCCCACATTTCCAGCTGATCTATGTCCGAATATAATCTTTGAGAACCTTCATTGCTATCCAAAACTCCACCAATTTTTGTTCATCTGTAAAATTACTAATCAGACCAACTATACTTTCGTCCAAATCATGAATATATATCACAAACAACAGAGGTCCCAGCATTGATCCTTTAGGAACACCACTAGTCACAGACCTCCAGTTAGAGAAACAGTCCTCGAACACCACGCTCTGTCTTCTATGACCAAGCCAATTTTGGACACAATTTACCAATTCACCGTGAATCCTGTGTGATGAAATCTTCTGAACCACCCTACCATGAGGCACCTGGTCAAATGCTTTACTAAAGTCCATACAGGCAACATCCATTGCCCTACTCTTATCAATCTCAATCAAATTTGGAGACCAAACCTTTCCCACACAAAAGCCATGCTGACTACCCCCCAATAAGACCGTGCTTTTCAAAATGTGAGTAAATCCTGTTCCCAAGAATCTTCTCCAATAATTACCCCACCACTGGTGTAAAACCTCACCAGAAGGAAGGAGGTGCAAAGAGAGATGATGAATGAAATCTTAATTGGCAACTTGGCACAGGGGAGCAAGAAAAAAAGATGAGGCACAAGGCCGGAATAACTGATTATCTGAAATTATTAAATTTGATGTTGACTACTGAAGGCTACAATGTGCTTGGTTATAAGATGAGGTGCTGAAACTAGCTTTGTTGCAACAGTGCAAGAGGCCAAATACAGATAGGTCAGAGTGGGAATGGAATGGAAAATTAAAGTGGCAGACGACTGGAAGCTCAACGTCACCCTTGCAGACTGAACAAAGGTGTTCTGTAAAGCGAATTAATCTGCGCTTGGCAGTCAGGAGGTCACCTTATGAGCAATGAATGCAATGCACTAAATTGGAAGAATTGTCGATTGACCTGGAATAATAACTTTTTTTTGCTATTTAGTTTCTGTTAAGCAGTTTATAATTTGAGGATGTCAGGAGCATTTTGATGATCCAAACATGCATCCTGATGTCACTGCCTAAATTGCTGGCATGTACCTTCTTTCCCAACCAGGAGATGGTCAGACGAGTGGATTCATTCACCCATCGATGGGCTGCTGGCATTCTGACTGACCATCTGGTAGTAAAGCTTGTTTCAGGCTGTGATGTTGGGAGCCCTGCCTTCGCATCAGTGTGCAGTCTCTGTCAAATTTCTTGGTGTGTCTGGATTGGTGAATGTTGACAAGCCTCTGGATGAAGGAGATGCCAGGAAGGACAGTGTCCCTAACTCAGTCTGAGACTCATTGTGGGAGTGGGATGGGGAATGGGGTGGAAGGATTCTGAGGGTCACTGAAGGGTGGAGGAATCTAAGCTACCATCCTGAACTCACCCTTATTGACAAAGATCCCTGATTAACATGTGCTTTATCAATTCTTGACTTGGAAGCAAATATATTATAAACACTTAAGCTGCCTGCCTGTTTCTCACCCCTCTTAATTGTTGCTTTGCTCATCTAGAGTGGTGACTATATGGAATGAGCTGCAGAGGACATGGTTGAGGCAGGTACAATAGTATCATTTAAGAAGCACTTGGACAGCTATATGGAGGGGCGGGCCTTGGAGGGATATGGGCCGAATGCAGGAAATTGGGACTAGCTGGGTGGACAACGTGGTCAGCAATGGACTGGTTGGTTGAAGGGCCTGTATCTGTGCTGTGTTGCTCTATGACTCTACAAAAGGCCCTAACCTGTTCTCTGTTTCTTAACTTAGGTCTATTTAGCCTTATTTTGTTTATACTTTTGGTGCAGTTATTTATTGAAATGTCTCCAAAAATATTTTGCAAGAATGAACAGGAGTCCAAAAGCTGCAGTCCTGAATGTTCAGCAACACTATTGCAGTACCAGTGAAAATTTCAGCATGGCAAACACTTGAGTGTCTTCAAAAAGAAATGATGGGCTCTATGGAAATGTGGCACTGATTCCCAAATTTTAAATCATCCTTTATCTCGTAAAAATATTTTAAAAATTCCCAGTTAATTCTTCTCATGATTGCCTTGCATTTGTGCGCTCCCATTAGCATTGTGCTGAAAAGAGTGAGCAATCTCTTATATCTGCCTAATCACACTCCTTCATCACCTGGAAGCTCTCTGGGCAACCACAAACTTCTCATCTTCAGGGAGAAAAGAAGAATCTCCACTTCTTAAATTTTATAGCTGCAAGCCTCATCCTTAATGAATTCCCACCTGAGCTTCCCTATAAAAGGTGTTCAATATGACAAAATATCCCAGGCTGGGGTTTAATCACAAAAGTCAAAAAATGCAGATGTGGGAAATCTGAAGTAAAAACAGAAAATGCTGGAAACACCTGCTGAACATTCCCAGCATTTTCTGTTTTCATTTGGGGTTTTAAATTCTATGCACAAAATGCTGGAGGAATTCAGTGGGTCAGGCAGCATCTATGGAGGGGAATCGGCAGTCAATGTTTCAGGTCGAGACTCTTTATCTGGACTCAATTCACCACGCAGTTTTCCTTCTCTGGCTCCACTGCGAAGTCTCTTCAAGGTATGCCTACTTTGAAGAAGTGTACCTCCTCTAATCTGAGTCTCTTGTGTCTCCATTTTAAATTCTATGATTCTGGAACATTTTATCAAGTGTACTTTTAGTAGCAAGTATATTTGTTCTCCTCTTTGCTTCATGTATTTAAAATCTCACCTTTTAAGGTGCATTTCCAATCCTTCTTCCTTTCAAAATACACTGCTTCATTGAACTGGCCATTCTGTTGCCTGCAGTCTTTCACAGTGTGTGCACTCCCTGTTTTGATAGTGCATATAATCTGTGATACTCTTCACTCTATACATAGGTTCAGAACAATTATGTCTCTAATAAATCACAGCAGTCCAGCCCAAGTCTCCTGAGTGTACATCTGCACAGAAAGAGAGACCTATATCACACATGAAACCTGGGAGCATTTGCCTTTCAGTTGGAGTGTTGTGAGCTTCAGGGGTCAAAAGTAACAACTAACTCTTTCTTATTGACACCATGACAGCTGATAACATTGACACCAAATAAAAGAATACTTGCAACTGTGATGCCTTCATGACAAAGTGCTGTAGACTTTTCAATCGATGCCAGATAATTCTGATTCAATCTCTTCTGTACGAACATACTGATTAGAAGCAGGAGTAGGCCGCTCAGTCCTCAAGCCTGCCCAACCATTCAATGACATCATGGCTGATTTAATTGTAGCCTTAACTCCACATTCATACCTGTGCCCATTCATATCCAACCACAGTAACCTATCACCCACTTGCTTATCAAGTATCTAAAATAAAAATATTCAAACACTGTTTCCATCACACTGTGAGGAAGAATTCCAAAAACTCACAATCATTTGAGAGAAGACATACGACTTATTTCAGTTTTAAGTGAGCAGACGCTTATAGTTAAACAATGATCCCTACTTCCAGATTGTCCTTTAAGAAAAAATCTTCACCACATCCACTCTGTCAAGATCTCTTACATTTTTCAGTCAAGTCACCCATCACTCTCTAAATTCCAGCAGATACAAGCTGAGTCTGTACAACCTTTCCTCAGAAGACAACCCAGCCATTCCAGTATCAAGTGCGTTAAACCTCTGAACTACATTAACATCCTTCCTTGAATAAGGAGACCAACTCTGTACACACTGCTCCAGATACAGTCTCTTTGTTTGATAAAGTGGAGACATACAAGGCATCGGTGAGACTATATCCCAATTTTTGGATTCTGTTTCCTTGCAATATACAATAACATTCTGTCACATTCGGAATTCTGTCGACACTGCAGAGAGAGCTGTGACCCACCCACTTGCCGAGCAATGCAACAGCTGATGGGTCCCAGGTAAAGCAAGCCAATACTTTCACAGAAGAGTCTGGACACTAGTCTTTTCCACAGCTTGTGGCATGGGACCTCTGATGAGATCCAGTATGTTAATAAAAGTTAACCAGTACAAAAATGGCTGATGCTCTGACCACACTGGTAAGTAGTACCAGTGTGGTCAGAGCATCAGCCAAGTTTTGTACTGATAGACCATAGCAGCTTACTTTCAATTCTGTGCAACTGTATGTGTGAAGATAAATATAGTTACACCTCACCTTCAACACAATTCCCTCGTGCATAGTATTAATTTTCAGAATTAATGGGAAACTGTTCAACTTATAGCAATTAGATTCCAAAACCAAGGTCACCCAAACCTCAGTAGTTAAGGTGCATTATGGAGACAATGCGTGTATTTTTGCATGCAAATGTGCAAATTTAAGTATATACAATGATGAGAGGCATTGATAGGATGGATAATCAGAGTTTTGTTTTTCTCGGGGTGGAAATGTCTAATACTAGAGGGCATATATGTGAGGTGAGAGGGGGAAATTTTAAAGGATACTTGCAACACGTTTATACACAGACTTTCCTGGAATGGGCTACCAGGGGAGGAAGCAGATATGATGGTAGCATTTAAGAGGCAGTTAGACAGACACATGAACACAGGGGATGGGGGGGATATCGACCACATGCAGGCAGATGGGATTAGTTTAAATTGGCATCATGGTTGGCACAGATATTGCGGGCTGAAGGACCTGTTCCTGTGCTGTACTGTTCTGTGTTCTCAAAGCCCAAATTCCAAGACATCATAAACTTGCTCACTGAAGCATGCAAGATGATGGATTTTACACTAAATATCCACAAGACAAAGGTCCTCTACTAATCTTCTTCGGCTACACAACACTGCCCCTCCGACATCAAGGGTTCATAGGGCCATCCTGAAAAATTGTGGATCCTCTTCCCATTCCTTGGGAACTGCCTGTTAGCAAACGCAAACATAAAACATGAGAGGATAGGAGCTTTAAGGACAGGTTGGACAAAGTTCATTTGTTCTCCCTAGAGCATCAGAGGCTGAGGGGAGACCTAATAGAGGTTTTTTTTAAATTATGAGAGGCATAGATAGGGTAGGCAGTCAGAATCTTTTCCCCAAGGTGGAAATGTCAAATACCAGAGGACATGCTTTTAAAGTGGGAGGGAGGAAGTTTGAGGACGACGTGAAGGGCAAGTTTTTTTATGCAGAGAGTGGGAGGTGCCTGGAATGGGTTACCAGGGGTAGTAGTGGATGCAGGCAGTTTGGTGGAGTTTAAGAAGCTTTTAAATAGACACATGAATATGAAGGGAATGGAGGGATATGGATGATACGCAGGAGGAGGACATTTAGTATAAATCGGCATCAAGATTGGCACAACATCATGGGCCGAATGGCCTGTCCAGTGCCTACTGTTCTATGTTCTATGAACTGTGAAATTCATGATTGCTTTCAATGCAGCCTTTGATTAATTGAGGAAAAGGGCACTAGAAATTCAGTACTCCAAACTTGACGCAAGACCAGCTTCACCGGTCTCAACCAAATAGTTGAATCCTCACAGCTTTGGTCTCGTTCTTGCAAATCTCCTCGACATTCTCTCCATAGCCTTAAGCTTCCCTTCTTTAGTGTGATGGCCAGATTGAACACAATGCCCCTGCTGAGGCTTAACATTTAATTTACTTCTTCCCCTTCATAACAATAGGGAGAAGATTGCCACCAGTAATTGCAGAAGAGAATGTGGACTATTGGTTATACTCACATTTGATTCCATTGATTTCACCCAGCAATCAAGTCTCTTGTGTGTGGTTACTCTTAGCAACCAAGGTCACTTTTCTCCCCTTATGACTTATAAAGCCAAGCATTAAGTCAGTTGTTTCGAACAGCTTGTCCTGCCACTTATTAAGATTTAAAATAGTACCCTTTAGTTTCCTATCCTCAATTTTTTCCTTTGGAAATTAAACACTTTGCAATCTTTAGCATTAAGTTTTACCTGCTATATTATCACTCATTTCACCAGCCTGTTCACATTCACCTGACGTCTTATTTTCACATTGCTGTTTATTGCATTTCCAAGCAAACAGTGAAATGATACCTAAGATATCCAGTCTGTAAATATTGTTGCACATCAGAGTGAAAAAGAGATCTCAATGCCGGTGCAAGGCAACACCAACATATACTACATCAAGCCCAAAAAAAAGTGCAACCATTTACTCTGCTCCAAAAAACAAGGCACAGCAGGTGCTGCAAGTGCAAAATAAAATGCTAGAAATATTCAGAAGATAACAGCATTTGGGAGTGGGAAAAACAGAGTTAACTCTTCAGACTAATGACCTTCCAAAAGAGTTCTGATGAAAGATTAATTATTTGAAACACTAACACTTTTTACTCCCTGCTTTTTGACTCTCAGTCTATTTTGTATCCTTATTGCCACTGTCCCTTTAATCCAGTAGACTTCCTCAATTTTGCTAACAAGCACATTAAGTTACAGATGCATTAAGCTGCAAATACATTAAGTATTCATACGATAATATCGCACTCATTTCCAGGGTAATAGATCTAAAGCTTTACTTCTCCCCTAATTAACTACTGAAATATTCAATATCGGTAGAGCAAATCTCTGAGTCAGTAACTTGCTGTTGATGCACTTATGCCAAGAATTTCCTTTTGCTTCTGTACCAAGGGGTCTGCAAACTCCAACTGATGTCCATTTATACTAACGTGGTGCATCAACAACTAAACAACGTGAGCAATGACACTAACTTACGCACGTATTAACACCTTGAGAGTAGAAAAACAATACATTGCACAGTTCCATTGATAAACTGAACTTTGCACTCGTAAATTATCAAAATGTGGCCATAGGGGAATAATAAGGAGAAAGAGGAGTCTGGGGGAGGGTCGGGCGAGAAGTCCACAGCTAAGTGCCAGGCAGCTGAGTGATGGAGAAACCAAAAGATGGGAACAATCACAAATCAGAAAAACAACAGAGTCTCAATGGGCTCAGGCCTGGAGCAGAGGACGGACATAAGGGTGGAGAAATGATGGGGGAGGGGCGAGACAGTGGAGGGGTTCAAAAACAAGGATATGGCTTTGTAAAATCAAGCTTTTTGTTCAGTTTGGAGCCAATAAAGGTCAGCAAGTAACAGACAAACAGGACTTGATGTGAATTGAGATGCCTTAAAGAAATGATGCTTTCAGAGATTAGAATAGAGACTGGTCATTCATGTATTTTAATGGTCACAAAGCTATAGAGCTACTGTAGCTTAACTGTTAAGGTACTGGACTAACCTTCAGAGGCTTGCATCAGTGATCAGAAAGTTGAGCTCAAATCTTGTCTGCAAGAAGACGGGGTTGTAGAGTTGCACAACACAGAAACAGGCCCTTCGGCCCATCACAAAAATGCCAACCTTTTTGCCCATCTACATTAATCCCAATTTGCCTGCATTAGGTCTGTGTCCTTCTATTAAAGCAGCTTTCTAAATAGCGCTTCAAAGCTGAAATTGTATCTGATTGCACCACCTGCTCAGGCAGTGTGTTCCAGATATCAACCACTCTCCGTGTAAAAAAAACTTGCCCTTCAGATCCCTTTTAAAATTCCTCTTTCTCTTTCTTTAAACCCATGTCCTCTTGTTTTTGAGATCCTTTCCAATGGAAAAAAATATTTTGACTATCCACTCTTTATATGCCACTCATAATCTTATCCAGTTCGATCAGGTCACCCTTCAGTTGTCGAACTGCACCCTTGGAGAACTACACACGGAACTCCAAGTGCAGCCTCACCAGTGTTTTGTAAGGCTGCAACTTAATGTCCCAACTCTGTAGAACCTGGATGCAAAATGCTAAGTCTTGCATCATAGGTAGAACAAGAAGCTGGAGGAAATCAGTGGGTCAGACAGCATCTGTGAAGGAAAATGGGCAGTCGACGGCATCTGCAGTCTTTTGTGTTGCCCTTTGTTTCACAGGTAAGTTGCTTTTGATCCACAAGTGTGCATTAAAATTGAAAATGAAAATGTTGATAAATACCTCATTAATTATGCATGGCTTGGAATTCATATGCGGAGTCATGGGATGGAGATTTTTCTCTTCTGTTAGTTTTAAAGTTCATGCTTGGGAAAAGCTCACAATCTCTTTGAATGGATGACACAAAATAATCTATAATTTGGTTAAATTTGTTGTTAAAGAGCAACCAAACTCATTTGTCTCCCCTGCATCGTAAGTAGAAACAAATAGACGAGCACAAAAACTGGGCCGACATCCAGTATAAAACTGTGGGAAGTGTGCTGAACTGTCAAAGGCATCAACTTTCTTTAAGATGTTGAACTTAGGCTCCCATCAGTCTCCCACATGGACAGTAAAGACCCTCTGGTATTACTTGGGAGAATAGGGAAATCCTGACTAATATTTATCTGTCTGCAAACTACACTGAAAACAGATTGTGTACTCGTTATCACCTTGCTATATACGGGAGCTTGATGTGTGCAAATTGGCACCTGTGGTTTCTAAATGCCATCAGCGACTGCATTTCAAAAGCTATGGCATTAGCTATAAAGCACTTTTTGATTTGAGGTTGTAAAAAAATGCTGCACTAGTATGAGCAATATTCTCAGTGAACTCTATTTTTTCTCAACTAAAATAACAACACTTCCAAAATTACATTTGTTAGGAAATACTACAAAGATTCCATTTGTGTTGATTCCCCCCACCCCCAACTCGCCCCCTGCTTAATGTTTTCATGTGAAGGAATACACAGGAGAAAATTAGACAGAAACTTGGCAGAAAAAGCTTTCAGGAAATGTGAAAGACACAGCAAGGTGGATGGAGGTGAATTGGGTAAAACGGATGTCAATTTGAACCTCAGCATCCAATTGATCAAGTTTGGAACAGGTCCCAACAGCTACCAGTTTTGAACACTATCCAATTTTAATTTCCATTGATTTAGATTGGGTTTATCTCAAGGATACTTCGGAATTTTGAAAACACCAGAAACAGTTTAATTATTTGTCAATGTAGATTTTAAGTGCTGCTTCATCTAATAAAACTGAGAAAGTTAAACTAATAATAGGACCATAATACTGAGGAACGAATTGATGCTAAATCTCTGAAGTTGAAACACTACTTTTCTCATATTTTATAATTCTTGCAAAATCATTTTAAAACTGTACTTTTCCAATTGAAACTTTCAGAATATTGAAAGTCTCATTCTTGGCAATAAGAGAAAGATAAATCTTGGCATTCTTTAAGCAGAGACACAAATCGCTAGGCACTACTTTAAAAATAAATTAGCAAGTTAGGTGCTGTGAGGCTATAGACACATTCTTTCAATTACACCACAGGACAGATCATAATATACAAATAAATTTGCAACCCATCCAATTTATATTTCTTGTAATGAAATTTTTATTGGCATACCTTCCAACAGCATATTATAATATTTGTTTCACAGATTAACCACATGCAAGGTAAACTACCACTTATTAATGCTTTCTTTGAATAACTTACCTTATATTATATTCAATTATATCTATTTCAGTGTTCGCCATAAATCAGTAGGTTGCCTCCTTGCGTATGAGTGGGATTCATGATCCACTCCAGAAATCTAAATGGATCAACTTTCTGACTTTGTGGCACTTATAGAGCAATGTTGAGAGAGTGCTACACAGTCTGACATGTTCCCTTTCAGGTGAGATCTTAAACTTGTGTGCTGTCAGTGTCTTCTGTGGATCATTATGAACCTATAGCACTGGAGCAGGGGAATTCTGCTCGGTGAACTGACCGATAATTATTTCAAAATCAACGTCACAACACCTGGTCATTAGCACATTGATGCTTGTGGTCTCTTTCTGTGCCCAAATGGCTGTTGCATTTCAAAAATTACAATTGTGACAAAATACTCAAAATATCTTATCAGTTGTAAAGTGCCTCTGGGACAATCTGAGATTGTGTAAAATGTTACGTGGCAACTATTTCCTTTCTAAAACCTTTTCATTATTTGTTGATTTATAGCTCATCCTGATTTTGTTTCTCTGCACGAATATGCCTGCTGCTGTTTAGAAGTCCTTTGAAGCCTGTCTTTTCTATTTTTTATTTAAATGGGCATTTATTTCTGAGACAGATTTATCAAAGAATTACACCTTAGGGAAGCATGTTGAGAAAAGAAACAAGAAGGGAAATAAAAAAAGAATTCCAAAAATGAAACAGACTAATGGGAATCCCAGGCCCATGACTGCTCAAAATAGACAGGAAGTAGATAGATGATACCAAAAACCTAACTGCCTGTGTTATGTGAAAACCTGGCAAAACTGGCAGAAGGGGTATGCAGAGTCACAGAGTTATACAGCACAGACACTGGCCCTTCAGCCCAAATCGTCCATGCTGACCGAAATGCCCACCTGAGCTAGTCCCATTTGCCTGTGTTTTGCCTATATCCCCCTAAGTCTTTCCTATGCACATACCTGTCTGAATATTTTTTCAATGTTATTGTACCTGCCTTAACCACTTCTTCTGGCAATTTGTTCCATATACTTACCACCCTGTGTGTGAAAAAGTTGCTCCTCAGGTCCCTTTTAAATCTTCCCCCTTTTGCCTTAAAGTTTTTGATTCCCTTTCTCTTGGAAAAACACCCTATCTATGTCCCTCATGATTTTATACACCTCCAACGCTCCAGTTAGAACACACTTCCAAGCCAATATTGAATCCAATCTACGAAGTAACCATGGATCAGCCTACCATGAGGGGCCTTGTCAAATGCCACACATACAGGCAACATCCACTGCCCTACCTCGTTAATCATCTTCACTATCCACCCGGTGGCCATGTCAAATATAGACTGTTTCACTTGTGGCAGGGTCTATATATCTCATGTAGATCTAATCAGCCACCTCAGAACACATAGACCTGGGGTAGTAACAACTCATCTGTGACTCCAAGTGATTGCCAATGACAGAGAGACTCTATAACAGTGTAGAGCTATGGTTAAGGTTCAGGCAAAGGGATTGTTTGGATTGGTTTATTAGAGAGGACCATAGTCTTTCTCAGGGGTTCTATTATTCTGCAAGGATTTTTAAGAGAGAATACCATGCCTCTCTTAAGGGGAAATTGTGTTAATTATTTCAACCAAAGGAAAATATTGGATTGGAGAATGAACTTAGTCACGAGTTGTTCTTGTTCTGCAGTTTGGGCTCTCTTGGTGCTATAAATATCCACAGTCCTATTTGAGAATATTCAGGAGATCAACAGGAAAAGAAAACAATAAACAGCTCAGCTGTTCCATCCTGAAACATCAACCATTGCTTGTTATCCCAATTTTAAGTCCTTTCGAGTTAAAATCCACTTCATAACTCAAGCTCAATTAGCAAGGCTCAATTGTTCACTGAAAGGTCATGTTGCTTTCCAGATTTTTATGCTGATTTATAACCAAACTGTATTTCCTATTCTTTATGGATATTTCCCCCTCAGTCATTCATCTGTCTGTAATTATAAGGGAATGGAGTGCCTGTATTGTTTATGGTCAACCTTTTGACACATTCTGTGAAACTGCTTCTGCTTGCATTGTCAGTCAGTCTCCTGCCACCTCCTGAGGAGCAGCTCCGGCTGAGACATCCTTTTCAATGTGAAATACCTTATATAACCCTGCACTCTCTCTCAGTTCTCTGTTCCCCACCTTCATGTCTGAAATAATTAGTTCCATGCTGCAATGGAATTCTGCAGATGCTGGCTGGAAACTGTTCCAGTGGCTGTTATATGTGAATGACTATTGAAGGGGATTGCAAGCAATTTGTTCAATCTCTGGATAATTGCAGTGCCCTTACCATCACCCCAGCTAAGGCCAGTTAACGATACAGAACAAGATTGAAACAGGATTTCCTCGAACTGTATAATTCTCTCACTTGCTATCTTATCCAGCCGAACCATGAAAGAAATCTTAAACACAAAGAGAAAATGTTTACAACTTGGGTCATGGAGCTTCTCTGCAGAGGAGGAGAGAGGTTATACTTCAGATAAATAACCTTTCACCTTAACTGTTACACTGGTCTTTGACCTGAGACTAACTTACTTGTGTATCCTGATAATTATGATGCAGAAAGAGGCCATTCAGCCCATTGGTCCATGCCAACTCCTGGGTGGACAATCTCACCAATCTCCTCCACACATTTCCCTGTAGCAGTGTTATTTTATTCTCTCTCATGTCCATCAACTCCCCTTTGATCCTTTTCATCACTTGCCCTATACTGATGAGTAATTTATAGCAGCCAACTTGTCTTTAGGATCGGGATATGGAGGAAAGCCACTTGGTCACAGGAAGCACACGGAGACACAAGAGGTTCTGTAGATGCTGGAATCTGGAGAAACACACACAATGTGCTGGAGGAACTCAGCAGGTCAGGCAGCATCCATGGAAGGAAGTAAACAGTTGATGTTTCAGGTCTAGACCCTTCATCAGGACTGGAAAGGGAGAGGGCAGAAGCCAGAACAAGAAGGTTGGGGGAGGGGGAGGAGCACAAGGTGGCAGGTGAGAGGTGAGTCGGGTGAGAGGTGAGTCGGGTGAGAGGGGAAGGTAAGTGGGTGGGGGAGGGGGATGAAAGGGAATGGAAGGAGAAGCTTGGAGTTGATAGGTAGAAGATACAAAGGGCTGAAGAAGGAGTCCGATAGGAGAGGACAGTAGACCATGGAATAATGGGAAGGAGGTGGGGAACCAGAGGCAGGTCGTGAGGGCGGGGGAGGGGAAAGAGAAGGAGTGAGGGGGCCACAGGAATGAGGGAAAATAAAGGAGGGGGAAGGGGGAGAAACAGAGGGGAGAGATTACCGGAAGTTGGAGAAATCAATGTTCTTGCCATCAGGTTGGAGACTAACAAGGCAGAATATGAGGTGTTGCTTCTCCAACCTGCATCTGGCCTCAGGTGGCAGTAGAGGAAGCCATGGATAGACATGTTGGTATGGGAATGGGAAGCGGAATTGAACTGGCTGGCCACCAGGAAATCCTGGCTGTTGTGGCGGATGGAGCACAGGTGCTCGACAAAGCTGTCACCCATTCTGCGTCGGGTCTCACTGATGTAGAGGAGGCTGCACCAGGAGCACTGGATGCAATAACATGAACAGAAAGAACATGCAAATTCCACACAGACAGCACCTTAGGTCAGGTCCCTGGAGCTGTGAGGCAGCAGAACCAGCTGCAGCACCATGTTGCACCTGCTAACCCAACAGTTGCTGCATGATCTGTTGAGTATCTCTAGCATTTTTTGGTTATTCTCTCAGAAAAGTGTCCTGTTGGTATTCCATTGGCATGAAGTCAAACCATCATATACAGATTACCATTTCCTGTTTTTTTACCACATTTTTTATTTTTTTTAATTTTGAAAAAAAAATTTAAATTCTTTTAATTTAAATTTTTTAAAACTTTAAAATTACCACATTCATGTACAATATCATAGAGTGGGCTAGATTTATATCTTCTTGTCTGGGTTCATCAGCTTTTTGGTTCAATCTCATCAAAGTTAGGCAGGGGGAATCTCATCCAGAATTCCAATTATACATACAGGCACCAATATGAAAACCTACCCCAATGGATGGTTAAATACAGGAATGTATGATTCACCTTCCAATTATCTTTCTGTTTATGGTTCACATCAGGTCCACTAAGCTTCTTCACCACCTACATGGTACATATCAGGCATATTTCAAACATTTTCCATTCATATGTCTGCAGTCAATGTGAGTGTGGTGTCCCTCTAAGAACTGTGTGTACCATGTAGAACTTTTGATGCATTGCAGTACCCACCACTGCAGTTTATCAAATGGCATCAATAAAAGACGTTTCTTTTGTTACTCTCTCCTTGTTACTTTCTTTGCTTAACAGCCAAACAAAAGAGATCACAAAGACAGTCGTTTCAGATTTCCATCTACCACATCTTTCATTTATAAATATTAGGTGGATAATTCTTTATTATCAAGCACAGACAAAATATTCTGCATTCTAAGGTTTTCATCATTCTCTGATTCTACTGCATGCATTGTTGAGCCTTTCACCATTGTTGAGGTGAGGGAGATCAGAGAGAGGGAAGATTGACAGAGAGGATTTTCAAGAAAAGACCTTCAATTATGAAGAAAATAATCAAAACTCTTTGACATTTTTCAACTGGTACAGCAAAGGTTAAATGATTCTACCTAATTAAGAGCAAATGAACCTTAAAAGTTTAATAATTAAGATGGGTAAATCAGGAATAAGGGGATGTAAAGGCTGAATTATCGGAGGAAGCACAAAGTGGAAAGCAAAACAAAATACTTTCCATACATTTCATTGAGACTTGGAATGTAATGGTTTACTATTGTCACATGTACCGAGATACAGTGAAAAACTTTGTTTTGTATGCCATCCATGCAGATCATTTCAAAACACAAGTACATCGAGATAGTAGAAGGGAAAAGCAATAACAGAATGAAGAATATTGTGTTACAGTCACAGTTATAGAGGAAGTGCAGGATAGGTAGACAATAAGGTGCAAGGGCCAGGATGAGGTAGATTTTGAGGTCAAAGAGTTGATCTTCAACGTACAAGAGGTCTGTTCAAGAGTCTGATCACAGCGGGGTATAAGCTGTCCTTGAGCCTGGTGGAGCATGTTTTCAAGCTTTTCTATCTTCTTCCTGATGGAAGGGTGGGGGGTGTGGAGGAGAGAGAACATCCGTGGTGGAGGGGTCTTTGATTATGCTGGCTGCTTTCCTGAGGCAGTAGGAAGTGTAGACAGAGTCTATGGAGCAGAGGCTGCTTTCATGATGGACTGAACTGTGTCCACAACTCTACAGTTCCTTGTGGTCTTGAGCAGAGCAATCGCCATATCAAGCTGTAATGCATCTGGATAGTGGATCAGACTGAGCAATTACAAAATAAAATTGCGGTGATGTATTTGAACAGCAAAATAAAAGGATATGAAGAAAGGGCAGTTAAAAGAGGTAAAAGTACATAACTGCAGACACCGGCATAGTGACCTATTGCAATTTTTATGAACCAGCCCCAGCAAAACCCTTCAGCTTCTTCAATTAATTTTATACATACTTATGCCAGAGAAACTATTTCAGCAGTTCCACAGTATTTTCTCTGCAATTTCAAGAAACTTGCAAAAAGCAAAGAATAGAGACTTTTTTTTGCCTTGTACTTTCTTTTGCTTTGATGTCGTTCGCTTGCATTTACATCCTCTGGTAACTTCACTGTCAAAATAATGAGGTTGAAATCCACACCTTAGTTCATATCCGAGAGCCAGAGCAATGTACACATCACAATTATGTTGTTTTATTTCTCTTTCTGATCAACATTTTCCTTGTCCCCTTACTTTTTGCTGTGTATATCTCCATGCACCCGGACTCAAGCCTCCTTTAACCAGGAGTATTCATTACACTTCAGGAGTAATGGCACTCCCCCACAACTGAAAAGCACAACTTTAAGAAGAACCTTACCCAAGTGTTCTTTATGAACATACAACCTTTGAAGGTAGGTATTTGCAAGTTACCCCATGACTGTAGGGAGAGGTGGATCTCCCATTCCCGCCCACCCATCAATGCATGCATGCACTCCAACGAGCAATCAGGAACCTCATTCAATTTTCCTCTTCCCAATGCAGGGTTAATCAAATTCAATAAAGACAGCACCCCAAGATTTTAGACCAGCCTGAAAACTGGGAAATCTAACAACAACAGCATCCTTGAAGATTTCTTTAAAGTCAGCCAGCAATGTTTTATGTGGAAGTTTGTTGACAAACAATGTACTGCAGCCACTCCCTGGGTTGTCAACTCTGCTGTGTGCCTTCATCAATTCTTCTCTGGTTAGTAATGCACCTTGAAGCTTTTTGAGCAATTTCTTCCCCTCTACTACCTCTCCCAGCAGTGGGACTTCATTGAAGTTCCTGCTCCACAGGAAGATTTCATTCTTGCTTAAGTCCACATTGATGTAAACTTTGATGTGAAACTTTCGCTGCAGTTAATAACTTCTCCAGCATCTCCTGAAGAATCAGTCACCTATCTTCGTGAGCCTTTCATATTCACCTGATGACTTACTTTAGTTTGCTCAAGCTTGTTATTAAGTAAAGCCTTTTCTTATTCCAAATACATAAAGATGTTCATGTGTTTCCTGCAGTTTATGAATAAAAGGTATTGTCCTGCAAATTCCAGTTTGCTTTCTGCAGGTAGATTTTTGTGGTTATCAACTCACCTCTTCTTTCTTCAGATAGTTTTTTTTTAACATCATCAACTCATCATTTTCTTTTGCCAGCTTTTAACCCCTCCTCTCCCACCCTCCTACTCATCCCTGAACAATGATAAATGTACACATAACCATAACCAACTCACTAAATAATGATGACTTCACACATAATTATAATCACTCCCTCAATTAGCATAGTCATAGAGTACTACAGCATAAAAACAGGCCCTTCAGCCCATCTGGTCCATGCTGGCCTAGTTTTCTGCCTTGTCCCATCTACCCGCACCTGGATCATAGCCCTCCATGTCTCCCTCATCCATGCTCCTATCCAAACTTCTCTTAAATATTACAATTGAACCCGCATCCACCACTTCTGCTGGCAGCTAATTCCACACTCGCACCACCCTCTGAGTGAACAAGTTCCTCCTCAGATTCCCCTTCAATATTTCACCTTTCACCCTAAACCTATGACCTGTAGTTCTCGTCACACCCAACCTGAGGGGAAAAAGCCTGCATGCATTCACCCTATCTATACCCCTCATAATTGTGCATACCTCTATATGATCTCCTCTCATTCTCCTGCACTTCAGGGAACAAAGTCCTAACCTGTTCAACCTTTCCCTATAACTCAGGTCCTGGCAACATCTGTGTAAAATTTCTCTGCACTCTTTCAAGCTTATCAATATCTTTCCTGCAGGTAGGTGACCAGAACTGCATGCAATACTCTAAGTTTGGCCTCACCAACGTCTCATACAACTTCAACGTTGCAACTCCTATACTCAATGCCCTGATTTATGAAGGCCAAAGTGCCAAAAGCTCTCTTTATCACCCTATCTACCTGTGACACCACTTTCAAGGAATTATGGACCTGTATTCACAGGTCCCTTTGTTCTACTGCACACCTCAGTACTCTATCATTCACTGTGTGTAAGTCTTACCCTGGTTTGTCTTCCCAAAGTGCAACACCTCACCTGTCTGCATTAAATTCCATCTGCCATTTTTCAGCCCATTTTCCTTGCTGGTCCAGATCACTTTGCAAGCTTTGATAGCCTTCCTCACTGTCCACTACGCCCCCAATCTTGGTGTCATCCACAAATTTGCTGATGCAGTTTACCACATTATCATCTAAATCATTGATATAGATGATATACAACAACGAACCCAGCACCAATCACTGTGGCACACCACTAGTCACAGGTGTCCAGTCAGAGAGACAACCATCTATTACCACTCTCTGGCTTCTCCCCGCTGAGCCAAAGTTGAATCCAATTGACTACTTCATCCTGAATGCCATGCAACTTCACTTTCTGGAGCAGCCAAGAAACTTAACCTTTGTCAAACATCTTGCTAAAGTCCATGTAGACAAAGTCCACTGCCTTCCCTTGATCAACCTTCCTGGTAACCTCCTCAAGAAACTCTATAAGATTGATTAGACATGACCTGCCATGCACAAAGCCATGTTGACTATCCCTAATTAGGCCCTGTTTATCCAAATACTTTTATATCCTGTCCCTCAGAACACCTTCCAATAATTTAACCACAGCTGATGTTAGGCTCACTGGCCTATAATTTCCCAACATTCTTAGAGCCTTCCTTCAACAACAGAACAACATTAGCTATCCTCCAGTCCTCCAGCACCTCATATGATGCAACATGATGACTTACAGGTATCATCTAATCACAGAACATCCTTTATTGAAGACAACCATTCTAAAAATAAACAGAAGTATCTGGTAAAATAATGTATCATGATCATACCACTAGAAAAACTCAGTTCTGAAAGCACATTCATACTTATATTGCAAGATTGTTGTGGTCTGAGTGTTTTTCTGGATGCTCCTTCAATTTGGCCATTCTTGGGCTTGGGATTCCCGTTGGTCAGTAAGGATGGTGCATTTTTTCAAAGACGTTGAGGATTCACTTAAAGAAGTTAGAACATAAAAACATTGGAGCAGGAGAAGGTCACCTGGAACAGGAATAATCTGCCCTACCATTCTTTATGATCATGGCTGACTGGCCCCAGGCCTCATCTCCTCTTCTGTGCCAGTTCTCTGGAGCCCTCAATTCCCTAGTCATTCAAAAAGTTATCTACTTCTTCTTAAATACACTCAATTATCTAGCCTCCACAATCCTATGTGATAGAGAGTTCTGAAGATTCACAACCCTCCACACACTTCCATTTTAAATGACCACTCCTAATCTTGTAACTATATGCCCTTGCTCAAGATTCTCCCACTTGTGAAAACACCTCCAATGTCAAACCTGTCATGGCCCCTCAGGATCTTATATGTTTCAGTGTGATCAGCCCTCATTCTTCCAAATGCCATGGAAATAATTTCTTTGGATGCTCTGTCCTGGTCCAACCACATATACCCGATGGCCAGGAGGCTAAAGAAATTTGGCATGTCCCCTTTGACCTTCACCAATTTTTATCAATGCACCACAGAAAGCATCCTATCCAGGTGCATCATGGCTTAGTATGGCAACTACTAGGCCTGAGACCGCAAGAAACTGCAGTGAGTTGTGGATGCAGCTTAGCACATCACAAACACCAGACTACCTTCCATGGTCTACACTTCTTGTTGCCTCAATAAAGCAGTCAGCATAATTAATGACCCCTCCAACCCTGGACATTCTCTCTCCATCAGGCAGGAGATACAAAAGCCTGAAATCACTCACCACAAGAACTCTTGACCTCATAATCTACCTCATCATGGCCTTGCACCTTACTTTCTGCCTACACTGCACTTTGTCTGTAATTATAACACTATATTCAAGTTCCTGGGCATCAACACCTCAGAGGATCTATCCTGGGCCTAACACATTGATGCAATCAGGCACGCCAGCGGCTCTACTTCGTTAGGAGTTTGTGGGGATTTGGTATGTCACCAAAGACCCTTACAAATTTCTACAGATGTCCAGTGGAGAGCAATCTGACTGGTTGCATCACTGCCTGGTATGGTGGCTCCAATGCATGGGATCACAAGAGGCTGTTGAGGGTTGTAGACTCAGCCAGCTCCATCACAGGCACTACCCTCGCCACCATCGAGGACATCTTCAAGAGGCGGTGCCTCAAGAAGGCGGCATCCGTCACCATCTGCGACCTACCCTCTTCTCATTACTACCATAAGGGAAGAGCCTGAAGAACCACACTTAACAATTCAGAAATGAGTAATTCCCCATCACCATCAGATTACTGAATGGTCCATTAACCCATGAATATTACCTCGTCATTCCTTTTATTCAGCCTTTATTTATTTTTGTAATTTATAGTAATTTTATGTCTTTATACTGTTTTGCTACTGCAAAACAATAAATTTCATGTCATATGTTAGTGATAATAAATCTGATTCTGCTCTGTACACATGGCTTGCAAAACAGAGTTTTTCACTGTACCTCGGTACAGGTGACAATAATAAACAATTTATCAATTTAATAAGACATCTTTCTGATCCCAGCAATTGGCCCAGTTTTTTGGACTGCCTCCACTGCTAGTAAATCCTTTCTAAAATAAGGAGACAAAAAATGCACAGAACACCAAGTGTATTCTCATCAGTACCTGTATCAATGTAACAAAACGTCACTATTTCTAAACTCCAACCCACTTGCAATATCGGCCAATATGTTATTGGGCCTTCCCAACAACCTGGTGAACCTGCCTGCTAACATTTTGTGATTTGTATACAAGAACACCCAGATTCCTCTGCATTTTGCTCATCTGTAATCCTCCTCCATTAAGAGAATAGTCTGCCTTCAGATTCTTCATACCAAAGTGCATAAAGCTCACACTTTCCTACATTTGACTTCATTTGCAAATGTTTGCTCATATGCCCAACCTAGCTATTTCCAGCTGCAGACTCCAAATATTCTCATTGCAACATACCGTTCCACCTATTTTCAAGTCATTGGCAAACTTGGATTCCTTATTCTCTACTCTTTCTTCCAGGTCATCAATATTAATTGTAAATATTTGAGGGCCAAGAACTGATCCTTGGGGCACCTCCTTCCATTCTGAATAACGCCCATTTATTCTGATTCTGTCTTCCTGATAGTAAGATAAGATAAGAAAAGATATCTTTATTAGTCACATGTACATCGAAACACACAGTGAAATGCATCTTTGCGTAGAATGTTCTGGGGGCAACCTGCAAGTGCCGCCACGCTTCCGGCATCAACAAAGCATGCTCACAACTTCCTAACCCGTACGCCTTTGGAATGTGGGAGGAAACCAGAACACCTGGAGGAAACACACGCAGACACGGGGAGAATGTACAGACTCCTTACAGACAGCGCTGGGGATTAATTGAACCCCGATCACTGGTGCTGTAATAGCGTTATGCTAACCGCTACACTACCGTGCCTGCCCTTTATTTCTATCTTAATCTCTCTCTAATCTTAACCTCTATTTTAATCGATTTTCAGTCCATGGGAATACACTTCCCATAATAATGCGTTCTTACCCTGGGCACCAGCCTTTTACTTGGTGCTTGTCAAATGGCTTCTGAAAATTCAAATACACTACACTTAGATTATTGAGCACATTTCTGGTTGCCACACTACAGGAAGGATGTGGTAGCAATAGAAGGAGTACAGAAGAGATTCACCAGAGTGTTGCCTGGATTGGAGGGAAGTAGTTTTAAGATTGGATTGGATTGGCTGGGTTTATTTTCATTGAAATGACAGAGACTGAGGGGTGTCCTTATTGAGGTTCACAAAATTATGAAGGGCATGAATGGGATAGATAGTCAGAATCTTTTTCCCAGGTAAAGGGAGTCAAGAACTAGGGGGAACAGGTTTAAGGTGAGAGGGGAGAAATTTAAAGTAGATCTGAGGGGCAGGTTTCTCACACTGAGGGTAATGAATATGGAGAACAAGCTGTCAGAGGAAGTGGGGGGGGCAGATACTTTAACAATGTTTAAAAGACATATGGATAGGTCCTTGGATAGGAAAGGAAGGATATGGGCCTAACACAGGCAAATGGGATTAATGTAGAGAGGTATCACACTCGGCATGGATGAGGTGTGCCATAATGGTCCGTTTCAGTGTTGTACATTTTTTATGATTCTGGGATACCTCTACAGGTTCCCCTTATCGACTCTCCTTACATCCTCAAAGAACTCTAACAAATTGTCAAACATGAGTTACCTTTCATAAAACCAGGTTGATGTGACTTGATTACATTATATTTCTCTAAATGACTAGTTATTTCTTCCTTGATTACAGCATCTTGCCAACAATGGATGTTCAGTTTACAGGCCTATAGTCACTCAATCTTTGTCTTCCTCTCTTCTTGAACAATTGAGTCAGATATGCAGTTTTCCAGTCTGTTGGAACCTTCCTGGAAAAAAAACCTCAACCAGTGGCTCCACTATCTCTGTAGCCGCTTCCTTGAAACCCTTGGGTGCAGACCACAGCGACTTCTCTGCCTTTGTTTCTGTCAGTTTTTCTGACACCTTGTCCCATGTGATAGCGACTGTTACAAGTTATTTTGTTGTGTTTGAAGCTAGCCCATCAGATATCTTTGCATTGTTTGCAGTGTCCTCCACTGTGAAGGATTGATTTAATGTGTCTGCCATTTCTTTGTTTTCTGATATTAATTCCCCTGTCTCACTCCCCAGGGGTCCCAACTTGCATGAGCGACCCTCTTCCTTTTCATATTTCCATAGAAGCCCTTGTTGTTTGTTTTAATGTTTCTTACAGTTTTCTCTTGTAATCACATTTCTCCCTCCTTATTGAGTTTTCAGTTTCTCGTTGCTGGTTCTTGTAAAATTCGCAGTCCTGTGGACTAACATTTAGTTGTGCAACTTTATACGTTCTGGTCTTTAACATTTTCATTGACCTTTTTTTGGTGAACCATGAATGAATCTAACCTTTTAAACCATGAATTTTCTCTATCCTCCTGAGTTTTTTTTGCCATCACAAAACTCAGACCAGAGTGCTTGTTCCCAGAGTTTGATGCCAGACATGCAAATAACATGGCCCCACCACTAGTGCCAGTTGAGGATGATCAGACCCTCAATGATACTGGGGACAAGGGGTGTGGTCTTCGCCAAGTCAAGAACACTGACATTGGTTTGTCTAGCCTGCCGGTGGGTTTGCAGCATCTTGCAGGTACATAATTGGTGGTACTTCTCCGCTGCTTTGAGCTTGTCGACTGTAGGCTGTAGGCTACATGTTAATGCACACAGGGAGACAGGGTTGAATGCTCCTTGGCAGACCATCAGCTCAATGGAAGGTTTCAGATCTTGGACTATGAATACTCTTTTCCGGAGCTGGCTGAAAGCCGTTCCAGAGCACTGGAGGCAAGCAGTGCATTCTTGCTGGTATCTGTTTTCGTTTAAAGGTAGTTCCCAAATTATGAGAAGTGATCCACATTTTCCAGTCTCATCACAGATCTTGATTGTCAGGGAGGGAGGGGGCTGTGCAGTGCAATGGGACCTGATTGGAAGAGAACTTTCTCTTTCAAATTTTCGGCACAAGGCTCATCCTTCCATGTGGTTCAATGAATAACCAACGACAGCAGAGCTTTGTGAGAGGGACGAGCAGTGTCCACTAGAACGTAGAAGGCTGAGGGGCCTTATGGAGCTATACGAAATCATGAGGGGAAGTAGATAAGACAGATGGTCATTTTTTTTTCCTCAAAGAGGGGAGTCTAAAATTAGAGGGCATATATTTAAGGCGAGAGGGGAAAAAATTTAAAAGGGATCTGAGGTGAAATTTTTTTCACACAGAGGGTGGTTGGTATATGGAACGAGCTGCCAGAGGGAGTGGTAGAGGCGGGTACAATTACAATGTCTGAAAGACATTTGGACAGATGCATAGATAGAATAGGACTAGAGGGCTGTGGGCCAAATGCAGGCAAATGGGACTGACTCAGGTATACATCTTGGTCTGTGATGATATTGAGTGTACCATCCGAGAGCTCCGAACTTTAAGTTCTATCTGGCATAAGTATCTACGAATACCCTCACTGTAGGAAGATTGTACTGTTTCAACCTATACTTCAAGGACTAGTTCACTTCACTACTTTAGTCTCTACAGAATGGTCTAGCTGTCAGTAATCACGATTTCGAGTGGTGGGTCCCTCCTCCCAACCAAGGACAAGATGCTTCCAGCTAAGGAAGCAGTTTAAACACTGTTTATTTTAAGTGAGACACGTTTAATTCTAATAAGTAATTCTTAATGACGTGTAACTTACAAAGGATTTCCAAACACAAGCACAATTCTTACAGACTGAAAAGTCATACCAACAAGTTGCAGACAAATAAGGCGTTCTTCACAAAAACCAAAGGCTGAGGAATGTATTCTAGGTCTTCTTTCTGTAACCCCTTCCCTCTGTCATTCCCCCTACCCTGACTGCTTTCTAACATTTATACTGTTTTTTCACTCAGTTGACATTCACATGTGATGTTTTTTCAACCACATTTTCAGCCCAGGTGACTGGTGTTCAATTAAGTAAACGTGGATCCCATTGTTCTCTTGTTTCTGTTAAGAGGCTGAGCGGGGAATATTGGTTAGAAGTTTGACTGACTTAGTAAACAACAAACATCTTGAGCCTTGGACAACTTTCTGCTGTTTTTGTAAAAGGGATTTTAGCTTAATGAGCAACCACTTCTTGACCTTTGGACAGGTCATGCTGCTGTGTTAAAAAGCTGAGGTTAGCAATAACCCTTTTCGGGGCCTGGAAAGTGAATATCCATCACAGGTCGGCATAGACAAATTGGGCTGAAGGGACTGGTTCTGTGCTTTATAACTCTTGTGACTCCAAGATCTCTCCAACTCACATTCTTACTGTGAGCATCCTTTATAACTCTGTGACTCCCAAGATCTCTCCAACTCACATTCTTACTGTGAGCATCCTTGATTCCATCCCACAGCACATTATCCCTGACAATTTTAGGGATATCTGAGCCCAGTGAGGCCATAAACAGCTATAAAGCAACAAAGCTCCAGAACAGACAAAATGCCTGCTGAGCTACTCAAACATGGTGGAGAAGCACTCTTGGCATGAATCCATTAGCAATAAACGGAGTCTAAAATAAATACACCAAGGAATTACAAATCATGAAATACATGTTAGTGACAATTTGATTACCAAATAAAATCTCTAATTCAAATGTTACTCAATTAATTGATCTGAGAAACCACTTTCCTAATTCACTGAGGTAAAAACTCTGAGTGCTCCTGAACTAATAGGATGCCTGGAAGGAAACAGAGGAGAAAAAACAAATACACACAACTGACTGCTACTACCACTGGCCTGGGTGCACAAGTATCATGCATCAATGAGTCTTATCAAAGGTCGACAAAAGAACCAATTTCAGTGAAAGCTAGTATCAAAGAAGACTATTTTATAGCCCCAAGACTTTTCTCAATTTTTCACTTTACAATGCTGAGCCCAATCCAACTATCTGTGAGAGTGGAGCTAATCTTCAGAACTGCAGTTTTTCAGCATATGGTTATGACAGTCCAGAACCAAGGCCATGCAATCTCAGTGGCATGCAGTTGATAAAAAACACTATGATGCTGAAGGAACTCAGCAGGTCAGACAACATCCATGAGAAAAGCAGGCGGTCAACGTTTCGGGTCAGGACCCATCTTCAGGACCAGTCCTGAAGAATGCTGCCTGGATTGCTGAGTTCCTCCAGCATCATAGTGTTTTTCATCCAGATTCCAGCATCTGCAGTCCTTTGTTTCTCTGTCATGCAGTTGATGCTTTGTTTGCACACATTCAGAGACGGAGCTCCAACCATGATTGACTCATTCATCGAAACACATGAGAAAATGGTCTTGTGTTAAAGATCCACAAAACCAAGGTCCTTCACCAACCTGCCCCACACCACAACACTTGACAATAAACATTTCACGCAGAGGGTGCTGCATATATGGAATGAGCTGCCAGAGAAAGTGATTGAGGCAGGTACAATAACAACATTTAAAATATATTTGAACAGATACATGGATAGGAATGGTTTAGAGGGATATGGGCTAAAGCCAGACAAATGGGACAAGCTTAGATGGGCAACTTGGTCAGTATGGATGAGTTGAGGTGAAGGTCCTCTTTCCATGCTGTATAACTGTGTAACTCTAATAATGGTTTGCAACAAGATTCAGGAAACTGTGGACCACTTTCTGTATCTCAGGAGCTACTTCTCTGCAAAGGCAGGCATAATTGATGAAATTCACCACTGCCTTCAATGCTTCTGCACAGCCTTTGGTTGATTGATAAAGCGGATATTTGAAGGTCAGGATCTTCGACACCAGCTTCCTATATACATCTGAGACCTGGGTTACATATAGCAGACATCTTAAGGTACTGGAGAAGATCGCCAATGCTGACTCTGCAAAATCCTCCAAATTCACCAGAAGGATAGGTGAACCTATCACGACAGTGTCATCTCCCAGGCCAATGTCACCAGCAATGAGGACCTAGTCAACCTCAGTCAGCTACTTTGCGCAGGCCAGGTCATTCACATGGTGAGCACTCGATTCCCAATATAGATACTCCAAGTTTTGTCAGGGGAAGAGATTACGAGGTACACAGAGTAAAATATTCAAGGATGTACTCAAAGACTCCTTGATAAAATACAACATCCCCACTGATGCCTGAGAATCTCTGGACTATAACTACTCAAATTGTCATGAAGTCACAGAATCATGAAGTCATACAGAAAATAGGGCTTTTAGTCAACCACTTGCATGCTGACCATAAAGTACCCATGCATTAAGGTGAGAGGGGGAAAGTTCAAAAGAGATGTGCAGGGCAAGTTTGTGTTATATAGAGAGTGGTGGGTATCTGGAATGCACTGGCAGCAGCGTTGGTGGAGGCAGATACGATAGAGGTATTCAAGAGGCTCTTAGATAGCCACATGGATATGCAGAGAACGGAGGGATATGGACGTTGTGCAGGCTCAAGGGATTTGGTGTCATTGGCTTAATTAGTTCAGCACAACATCATGGGCTGAAAGGCCTGTCCTGTGCTGTTCTAGGTTCCATGTACCATCTATACTAATCCCATTTAACAACACTTGAGCATCAGAATGATATTGAGGAGCTCAAAGTGATGCATTGGGAACACAGAGCAGCCCTGCGTAAATAGCAAAGGAGTGCACCACCTTACAAACTACCAGTCACCCTTCTGACCAGGCACTTTCTCCCTCATCTGTGGAAGAGTCAGCTGTTCCCACACTGGCCTCATTAGCCACCTCACTATGTTGAAAACCAGAATGGATGCAAGTCATTCTCAGTCCTAAGAAGGAGAATTTTCAGCAGTCTTGGGTAATTGGTTAGAATACTGGTTGTCATTGCATATGTTCCTTTTTAAGGGATAGGTCCCAAGGTCATAGCTGCAAGTCTAAATGCTAACAGCTGTGAGATCTTGCAAAGCGTCAATGCAATAACACATGCTGGAACTGAAAAATTACGTCATTGTGCACGGAAACTCAACCACAGGTATAATTGGAGAAATCAGCAGTCCTCTACTGATCTGCAGACTCGACAGCTTGTCAGTCACTATGGATTAAGGGTACAATTAGGTGGTTGCCGTCTGCCTTTGCTGGTATTCACAGGCCTCATATAACCATGCTTTTAAACCACTTCTTTCTTCCAAAGTAAATAGACTGATTCTCACTGGGAGACATGCTAGCCTAGAATTTCTTTTCCTACAATTTTATTGCATTCAAACAGTGTTGTGTGTCACCTCAGCCCATTTTCACAGAATCACAAAATGGTTTGAGTCACAGAGAGATGCAAACAGGTCCTTCGGCGTACTGAACTCATGTAAACCACCAGGCACAAATTTTTATTCCAATTCTACCCTCACCCATTTTATTCCCCCTGCACTCATATCAACACCTTCCCTCCCTCCAGATTCTATCACACATCTACATGCTAGATGCAATCTGCTGTTGCAGATTAACCTACCACCCCACACATTTTGGGGATGTGGGAGGAAACAAGAGCACAGATTTATATCAAATACAGTTACAATGCAGAAAGAGGACATTTGGTCCATTGAGTCCATATCAGCTTTAGACATTAATACAAGAAACAAGATAACCACTACCATTTACGTTTACACCTAGAGTGACAGAGTGGCACAGCTAATAGAGCCGCTCCCTCACAGTGCCAGAGACCTGGGTTCAATCCTGACCTCGGCTGCTGTCCGTGTGGAGTTTGCATGTTCTCCCTTTGACTACGCAGGTTTCCCCTGGGTGCTTTACATCCCAAAGATGTGCCGGTTAGTAGGTTAATTGACTGCTGTAAATTGCTCTTAGTGTGGAGGTGAGTGGTAGAACCTGGGGGAACTTGATGAGAATATGGGGAGAATAAAATATGGGATTAATATAGGATCAATGTAAATGGATGGTTGGTGTTACTCAGTGGGCCAAAGGGTCTGTTTCTATCATTCTGTGACTCTATGATTTGGCAATCCAGAGAAAACCTGACGGGTCTGAGTGGATCGATCCTCATTGTAGGCATTGTTGTGGGATGGGTTAGTCGGGTGGAAATTGTGGAACGCTCTCGAAACTGAGAGATGTCATCCATATGCAAAGAGCTTCACACTATCAAATAAACTATGTCAGGGGTTAAAAGGAAAAGAGAATGTTAACGAGACTCAACTCTGGATGTTTACAAATAACTGGGATGATGGTTGATAGAAGTGAATGGTAGAGGCGGGTACAATCACAACATTTAAAAGACATTTAGAGAGGTACATGTGAAAAAGGCAAGTGGGACTAGCTCAGGGAGGCACCTTGGTCAGCATACACAAGTTAGGCTGAATGGCCTGTTTATGTGCTGTTATGTGTTTCTGGGTTGTTCTGTGCTGTACTTACACTTGATTGTCTACTTGCAATGCACTTCCCTGTAGCTGTGATACTTTACTCTGTATTTTGTTATTGTTTTTACCCTGTACTACCTCAATGCACTGTGTAATGAATTGATCTGTACGAACGGTATGCAAGACAAGTTTTTCACTGTACTCAGTACAAGTGACAATAATAAACCAATACCAATATATAGAGTCATGTAATTCTATGACTCTAAAGCACACAAAAAACATACATTAATATTTCTATTGGTTTCTCTTGTGTAATGTTTTTTGCATAAACTTTATCGCAGACATTATATGTAGAAATGCAATAAAAAAACTATTTGAATATACAAAATTTTCAGAAATAGAACAAAGATATGAATGGATATCATTCTGCATTACCTAAAACATATGGTGCATGTCTTAGCTACTCAAAGGAGATCTTTGAGAAAGATAACACATTTAAACGAAAAGCACACTTGTAGGTATATTCACTTATTCAAATACTCCTGTATAACTTTATTGGAGTTATAAAGTGATGAAGGGAATGTCATCAAGCTTTACTTCTGACATTTAATCTATCTAGGACAGCACAATGGTATTTGAAAGTATTGAGTTTTACTCCCTAGACATGCTTGACAGACAGCTTGATGCAAGACATATAGCGCTTCACTTCATACCAACATCATATTTTAAAAGGTGAGAAATGTGAAAAACAATTCTCATTGCAGCTGTTTGAACAGCTGGGCCACTGTCATCTGTCGGCAACATTCTTTAAGGTATTGAAGTCCTCACGTACCTGTCAGATTTCATAGCCTGCTTCACTAAATGAGCATAGATGACGAAATGTTTAGATTATACAAGTTATAAATTGCACCAGATGCTTGTGGAAATAATCTTTTTAACTTCAACAGCCTTGACACACACTGACATTCAACAGAGGTCACATTGGTTGGCATTCTAATCTCAAGTTCTTCTCGTGTAACACAGCATTCAATACTTAACTATGAAAAGTTGGAGTAATGGGAAAACAACATTTTATTTGAGCTGAGGAATGATATGGATTATCTACCGCACAAAAGGGGGTATGCCTCCCCAGCGTGAGGAACAGAAATTGGTGGCCAATTGAGTTTGCAGACTCTGTGATTACTGAGCCTCTTTGTTCTAACCCTTTTTCTTTCCTTACAATTCTCAACTGCAATAATTCATCTGGTACTGTATTTTCTGGAAATCGGCTTCCCACATCAGTCAGTTATGACTCAGGCAAAAAGACCCCAGAACACACAGTGGGGTTTTAGAAATTAATACACTGGCCTGTTCTCATTCACACTCATGTTCTTATTGTCTCAGTCCAAACAAGTTGATATGTTTACCACTTAAAATATACATAGCTGTACTATTTATGCTCAAGTCATCATTTTTTGTAGAGACTGGGTTAGCTACTACATGCAGACACAAAAGACTGCAGATGCTGGAATTTGGAGCTAGAGAAACTCAGCAGGTCAGGCAACATCTGTGGAGGGAAATGGACTATCAACTTTTTTAGCTACTATATATGTAAGCTGATGACAACACCCAGCATTATGACCTCTGCCTCTCTCTTGCACAGATCAGTCTTTTCTCCCTCAAGCTATTTACATACGTTGAGCACCTGGAGATTCTTATTTGGTTAAGCATACTATAAATGGAGATTATTGTTTATTTGTTAATGCAAACACTAATTCCTTTATAGAATAATGGTTAAATTAATCTATGGTAGCACAGTGGTTAAGTTGCATTCAGAGGCCTGGGCTATTGATCTGGAGAACTAAGTTTAAATTCCAGCCTGACAGCTGGGGAATTAAAATTCAAATGATTAAATAAATGTGGAATAAAAAGCTAGCAACAGTAATTGTGACGATGAAACTACTGGATTGTAGCCAAAGGAAAAGCACTGTGCTTGAGGAGCAGCCAGGCACACAGAAGGTAATCTGGTCCATGCGTGTGATTGCATGAGCAAAGCTTTCTCTACCTATAGACAATGACTTGGTGTCCAGTGGAACACTGGAACATCAAGAGCTCACAATAAGCATGTTCAAGCCCTCTGTCCAGCTTCACTTCAACGTATGAAAACACATTTTGTATAATTTACGTTGTTGATTTATGTTTTTCTTGTGAGTTATCTGATGCTATGTACATATGATGCTGCTGCAAGGAAGTTTTTCATTGCACTTGTGCACACATGTACTTGTGCATATGACAATAAACTCGACTTTGACTTTGAATACACATTGTTGAGTTTCTAGCCCTTAACAATTTAATGCTCAGTACTAAACATACCATCAAACTGCTGATTACAGCGTCAAAAAATGAAGTCAATGAATTTTCAAAAATGCCAGGTGCACCAATGGAAATCTGATAACAGTTGAAGGCACAAGAGTTTGCACAACTTACTTTTCACTCGAGTAAATTATTTTTCCAGTTTCAAAAGCAGGAGAATATACTTTTCATAAAAGGCTGGTTGTAGGATTTATTCGAGTTCAAAAGACCACATGAATGGTTAGATATACTGCACAGATGATTGCTCCATGATACAGATCACTTCCTATTGGCCTTTTCTTTTCCTTCATCAAGAACACAGTTTAAACACAATTGACAAGTCCATGCTATGTACATATGATGGAAACCAGCACAGTGTTTTCTTTTCTTTTTTTCCTACAGAAATAACTGGATAACCCCAATAAGATTGTGTTTTTTTGTTTCTGCGGGAAACTCTGGGAATTTAATTTGTTGTGTTGAATTCTTTTCTTCAGTAAGATTTTCTCCTACATTGCTGTACAAGCAATATTGATGACTTCCATTTCTTTGTATTCTACCACTAAGCTACATGGGATCAACAAAGGAGAGGGGAAATGAGTGAATACCAGTGGATAAGGTTGACTGAGGCAAGGATGCAACAACAGTTACTGAAATTGTTATCTCACACAAGGAAAATCACTGCAATTGTCTCTGTGTGTTCCTCATGATTATACACGTATTTGTGGATGCCAAAGCAGTTAGTCACAGTTTCTACTGCAGAATTGGATCCCTGAAAACCAGAAGATGAACTTAGCCCTTAAACAACTGCCAGGTCCAGGAACATAACCATTAAAAATTGGCTCATTTCCCAGAGAGGAAAGAGATGCAAATATGTTAATTTCTGCCCTGAAGACACTAAAATACATGCAGCCCTATTTTGGCTTCAATTGATTTTATTCAAGCCAGCTGAAAACAATAATTGGGTGTCTCTTAAGTGCCTTCGATGGCTCTCCCTGTAAAAATCAGAGCTCAAATGTTGTTACTAGTGCCATCAAAAGCTTCTCTTTTAATAGCTTCTTGAAGATCTGGCAAGATCAGAAGTCTGGGTGAAGATATTCTTCTGCTGACAAATATCAATTTCTCTCTACCTCCCATGTATCACTGACCAGGATTTACCCCAGGGCAGCTGTCAGCACTGCAGGCAGCTCACACTGGGTGCTGTAACCCGCAGGCACAACAGGCAGTTTGAATCGATGCTAAGGGGGGGCCTGAGGCCAAATCTTTGGTGAGCATCAGGCCTCTGGCCTTTCAACTTGAAAACTAACCCAACCTACACGATTAACTGTTTAGCTTCAAAATGTTACTTCACAGTGACTGCTGCGAGGGTGAACACTGAACTTCCAGCATTTTTCTATCTTCATCTTGTTCTCTTCAATATATTTTTCTCATTCATCAATTTTCTGCTCAAAATTAGCCTTTTGTTTTTAAATAAGATTTAATTTCTTCCTGTCCTCCTCATTATAAAAATTCAGAGAAAAGAGTTGTAACAACACGAGGAGATCATTTGGCCTATCATGTTCATGTCAACTATGTAAAGTGTTCCAGTCAATCCCATTGACTTGCTCTTTTCCCCACAGCCTTCTAAGTTACCTTTCTTCATTCCTTACTGGTTTCCTGTTGAAAATCCCGATTCCACTACCCTTGCTGTTAGGGAAAGGGACAAGTGCACTTAATTCAGTAACGAGTAACACAAGTTTGAGATGATCATTGCTATTTCTTATTGGCAACCCTTATGTGATGCTTTTGCAGCATGGACAACAGATCATCTGAGACTGCATAGTCCTGCTCTCCCTACAATGAATATGCTATAGCATTGGAAAAATAGTTTAAATAGACAATGTGGATCGTATATGTTATATCTACCAGGACAGACTGAACAGGCTGTGGCACTATTCACTTAAAAAGAGAATGCTGAACAGTATATTGGTCAGGTAGTTTTAAGATTATGACCAATTTTGGTGGGTTATGTACATCAAAAAATGTGTTCATACCAGGGAGACCAGGCTATTGCACATAAATATAAGATTGTGACTAATCAATCTGATGGTGAAGCTGAGAAAATCATATTTATTCTGAGAAGGAGTAAAAGAAACAGTTGGGACAAAAAATACTTGGTGCTCTGGGGAATCTGGATGAGGGGTAAAGGAATACCAGTTTATGTTGAGCATTAATGGGATGAGAAAGGTTCATGTGTGGTATAAACTGTCACAGATCAGTTTAGCCAAATAGTTTTGCTTTGCACACTCCATGTAGCTCTAAGATGAGCATGTATTTATTGTGAGCATTAAGGTGGTATGCTACTGGACCAATCGTCAAGAGACTCTGAACCAATAATCCAGAGAGACTAGTTCAAATTCCAACTAAAGCGATGGGAAACTTAAATTTAGATTTAAATAAAAACTTACCATGCAAACTTCTGTAAACATCAATGAACAGGTTAGATGCAGAATATTTGAAATCAAGGGGAATATTGCCACTGGCAAAAGAAAATCTATGCCATATTCAATGAAATTCTGACCTTGATTACAGAAGTAAAGCACATTGGCCAGCAGATTGTCTTGTGCTTGTTTATTGACTGTTGGCTGTTATCCATTTGGCGACTGTCCATGGAAAATTCTGATACTTGACAGGGATTCTAAAGCACATGGGTTTGAGGTAAATAATGACAAGACTCTAAATACTTCCCCTTTGTAAAATGGTACAAATTCAATTTGAAAATGAGTCCTCCAAGTTTCTGCATCTATTATGAAAATGGTGCACACTTACATATCATTGAAGCACTCTGCTTGTGAGTCAAGATTAAATTTGGCATGGGATTTGGTCATGAAGAGATGGCACTACTCAGAATATTTCAATCATATTCCAATAAGGTTTCCTCTTCCTGCATTTGATTTATGATGCACTTGCTCTGGAATCAAAGTCATTGACAAATATAGCAATTGCCAATCACCTCCTTACTGTTAGGATCTTGTCCCATACATCAATTATCCCTTGCTATATCCTAGCTGTGAGGAAGACTATTAATCAGGTATACCACAAATATTGTCAATGGCAAATGTTATATCATTTCCAATAATTAATAGATTTGATAGCAAACTTCGAATACCACTCTTTGAATTAGTATGTTAATTGCTATCTAGTTCCATTTGCTTCCTTGTGAAATAATTGCAATTCATAACATGAACTGTAAAATAATGCCACAAATTCAAATTCTGTTTTGGGTTAAAACAGCAACTTACAAACATGTCTTTGCAGAAAATGTCTGAAGGAATCACCAACCAGAAGTGAACCTCTTTCACCATGTGATAAGGGTGTAGGGAAAACTTGAGGTATTTTATCTGATATAGACCCAGAACATGAAATTGCTTCTAATTTGTCACCAATTGAAATCTCAGTATGAGAAATCAGGGGATGGATAATGAAGGGAACAGGTATGTCAAACTGATGAAGAACTTTATTGAAAATAACTGCCAGAATTTGAGTGAGCTATACTTTGTTGCATCCATCTAAGTAACATTAAATGCTTACAGAAACTGCTTAAACCAGAATTTCCATCATGTTATCTCATAGAAATCAACAACAGTGAATCCTGAATTCTCTGCTTGCACGGAATTTGGATGAGACTACAAGCAACAGAACTTCAGAAATATAAATCATTTTAAGTAGTCAGTAATAAATGCCAGATGCAGCCTCTACATTTAGAATGCAGATGCTTACGAGTTTGAAGCAAACACAATTACAATTAATTTAGCACAATTAGTTCTGCCCTTTACATACTGAAAAATGTCATATTGGAAAAACTGGCTGGATAAAAAAGTCTCTCTCTGAAAATGCAATCATAATTTATACTTTAGACATGAATTAATGGCGTTCATGCAAAATATGCTGAAGTCTAATTAAATCAATGCATTATACTTGATTCTCAAATTGAACAACTCCCTCTTAGAATAGATGTACAGCACTATTTGGGACCATGGCACTGAGGTTTGATTGTACAAGATTACTTTAATTACCTACTAGATTCAGCCCTTAAGAGATATTCAATAGTAAAAGGTATCAAGGTAATGATAAATATTCCATATTTTTGTGAATACAGAATAATTCTTTGCATTGAAATGTCATCTCTGACATTCCCACTGAAAAAGTCATGTTCATTTCTTTGCAAAAAGCACTATTATTAGTACATGTAGTTACAAATTAACAATGCCAACCCCTTTTCAAATTATTATAGAGTAATTTCTCTTCTTGCCATATGCTTAAGGACTCTGTAAAGATATAACATGCTTCTATTTTGGGAGAAATCATCAGATACTTGTCTGTAGTTTCAACTTGTTCCTGAATAAATATAATTTCTGCCTGCAGGCTGAGACTGCATCATTCTGTTTGGGTTTCAACACCAAGCATCTGAATCACCGAAAAAGTTTAAAAAGGAAATCTTTCAGTATGTTTTAAATGAAAATGCAAGAAGCTGTAATAGCCACCCACTAAAATTCTTTGAAGCAATATTTATATTCTTGGCCTAAATTTTACGAGGAAAGGCCAGCAGCTCCAAATTGTTTTCAGCCTTTTGCATCAAAGATACTCTTAGACTTCTGCACATGTGTGGTGAAGGGCAGAAGCCCAGGGAGCTTTGGAGGTCTGATGGACCTGACTGGACAATTCCAACTCACCAGGGGGAAGCAATTTCACCCCAAACACTGGATCCAGCTTTAGCCCAGGGACATGGGCAAATCAACAACAACCCCATTCCTTTGAATGGGGGTCATCAAGCCTGTGGAAAATGATTTAGATAGTAACTTCACTTATTTTACTTTATTTTAATGTTTTTAATTATGTTACTGTATGAATGTTTTTTTAAATTAAAATTCCATTAATTTTTTAATTATTTTATGGAGGTATAGAGAGATACAGCACAGAAAGAGACACTTCAGCCCACCAAGTCTGTGTCGACCAGCAACTGTCCATTCACACCAAACCTATATTAATCCCACTTTATTCTCCCCACATTCTCATCCACTCCTCCTAGATTCGACCACCCACGCTTTAGAGGCAATTTACAGTGGCCAATTAACCTATTGGGTCTTGGGATGTGGGAGGAAACTGAACCTCAAAGGAAACCCACAGGGTCACAGGAAGCATGTGCAAACCACACAGAGGTCAGGATTGAACCCGGGTTTCTGGCACTGTGAGACAGTAGATCTACTAGCTGCAATATTGTGCTGCCAGAAGAGAATCTTGAACAAGAAGATACAGATTCAAGACAAGAAGCCAGTCATTTAAAACTGAGGTACATAGAAATTTCTTCTCAAAGGGGTAGTTAATCTCGGAAATTCTCTGCCCCGGAAAGTTGTGAAGGGGAGCTCAATAGAATTATTTGAAATGGAGGTATATATAATTTTTTTTAAATCAGGAAATTGAGGGGATGGTGATCTGGCACAGAAGAAGAGATGAGGCTTTGATCATCTTGAATGGCAGGGCAGGCTTGGTGACCTACTCCTGTCCTTGCGTTCTAAATCATTTAAATCTATATGATTAGTTTTTATATGTATTGTACTATGTATGGGGTACATTAAATAAAAGGCAGTTAAGGATGTTCATGGTCCATAGTCTCGGCATTTAATTATGCAAGGCCAACTCACCACTTGGAGTCGCTCCATCCCACAGAATGTCCGGCAGATGCAGAGGGTGTGGGGTCAGCTTGTCTCTCCTTCCTATTCCAGAGAAATGGATGTGGGATCGAGGGGTGGTGAATCCGGATTGTGAGCTGAGGCCAAAACAAACCAGTGGGATGTGCGAAATGATGGGAAGGCTTGGATTAATTTTAAATTTCAAATTTATTCACTAAAATTTCAGATGTATATAGTACAGATGATTCAATGCTGGTATGACATCACCAGTTATCAGATACAACCCTTGAGTACAGTTCATGGTGTTTTAACAGATTCCATCCATTTATGTGCAATGGCATGAGGGCCTTTAATTGTGGCCCTCCCTTGAAGAAACTTTGCAATGGTTGTGAGAGCTATCCCTTTTGTTATTTCAATAATATGTTTTATTCATAAAAACATCAAATATATATAATGCCGAACATTCAAATCAACATTTTCATCACCGGTCACATTATTTATAGCATATCTTGGGTTCCCTTGAACCACCAGATAAATGCAATAGTGAACTGCAAGATATTCTTCACTGTAAATACAGCTACTTACATGGTTGGAATGATAGTCACCTGGACAAGGAAGGAAAAGGAAGGGAATGCACACCAAGGGATGAGGAAGATTGTGGGAAGGGAGAACACAAAAGCATAATTGAAGGGTTAACTATTTTGAAAGTGTTGCAAAGAAATAAGGGTAAAGAAAGCTAACAGTCCAGGATCATTTTTTACTCCCAGCTTCATAAAATGCCAGGCTAGATCTCATCTCATTTTAAATATACTGGCTACATTTTTGGAAGATGTAGCAGTATTTTCAGCTGCAATAATAATGGTGGCAGTAAATTATAAAGGCATTGAAGATAAAAGCAACTAGACTGCCTTCATCGCATCCATCTACCTGCCATAAATTGTAATGAGCAGTTCCCTAATGTAAGTGAAATTTAATGTAGCAGAAGGCAGCCTCTTAAACATAAAAACTTTTTTTTAATTTAAGATAACATGATGACAAGATGCATTAATAGTGAGGATCAACTGTTCATGTCCAGTTCAGTTGCAGAACTAAACTTTACATTGACAGTTGTGGCCCCAACAAACTGAAATCAAGTAAAAAGGAAATCTGATGAATATTAAATGCAGTAATTCCTATGACTGATCTCTGACCAGCAATCTGTTTCTGCAGAGGGCTTTGATAATGAAAACCTTCTGCAGAGCTTAATGAAGGTTTGGTCACTGAGACATCAGGGGAAAAACAACAGTATCTCCTCCAATCTTCACAATGATATCTCCCCTAACACGTAGCACAGATTCAAATTTTGTGATGAGGAGTTCAATGGAAGTTTGCTCTGATTGTGGAAAAGCTGGAGAATCTAATGAGTAGTTGGGTCAAATGTTATTGAGCAAGTTCTGTGGGATTGCAGAAATATGGAAATAGATGACACCTATTAATCCAATGTTAATCCAATAGATTAACAATGGTAGTGGGCCACGGAGTCTGTGCTGTGTTGGGTCAGGTAAGTATTGGTGGGAGAATGTTCCTGTGCATGTACAGAGAAGGTCAAAATCCTGGGATCTGGTATCATATTTGGGATGGGCTGTGAAGCAGTACTTAAATATGGAACAAATACATGGGGAGTCCCAGAGCATGGGAGGATTGGAAAGTACATGCTTGAGTTTGGAAAATTGGGAAGGGATCTAGGATCTGACAATGTTGAACAATGGGAAACTGTGGTCTGGAATCCAGAAATACAAATAATATTTAATGTGTGGTTCTATTAAGGAGAATTCCAATATTTTGGAACAATCTAGATGTCTCAGGATGCAAAACTATTGAAGGAGGATAAATTTTACAATAGTGTGGCAACCTGGCCCCTCAAGCAACGCACAAAAAGCTGAAGGAACTCAACGCGTCGGGCAGCATCTAAGGAGGGGAATGTACAATCGACATTTCGGGTCGATACCTTTTATCAGGACTGGAAAGAAAGAGGGGAGGTAGCCGGTATAAAAAGATAAGGGGAAGGTGTGGAGGAAGAGCTGGCAGGTGATAGGTGGATCCAGGTGAGGGGGGGAGGAAGATAGACAGGTGAGAGTGGGGGAGAGAGGGAATGATGCAAGAAGCTGGGAGGTGATAGGTGGAAGTGACAAAGGGCTGAAGAAGATGGAATCTGATAGGCGAGAACAGTGGACTATGGGATAAAGGAAAGAGGAGAGGAGGAGAACCAGAGGGAGGAATGTGTGGGTGATGGGTAGATTGAAAGGTTTTGCTCCACCCCTTCCCCTTACATTTTATACTGGCCATCTCCCCTCTTTCTTTCCTGACCTGATGAAGGGTCTTGATCCTAAATGTCGACTGTCTATTTCCCTCCATAGATGCTGGCTGACCTGCTGAGTTCCTCCAGCATTCCATGTGTTGCTCCAGATTTTCAGCATCTGTGGTGTCTCTTGTGTCTCCATGTGGCCTCTCAAGCCTGCCTTTCTATTCAAGATGAGAATGCTCCTCCAAAGTGGCACGAACCAAGTGCCTACAGAAGCTCCACGCAAATGACCAAAGAGCACACCACCACGAGAACTACCAAATGCCACCCATCAGTCATCTCCTGCCCCACCTGTGGAAGATTTGGCGGTCTCCACATTTGCCTCATTAGCCACCTCCAAACACACAAAACCAGACAGAAAACAAATAAAATTCAATTCCAAGGGACTACCGAAAATGAAAATAATTTGCATACAGCACATTGCTGCAAACATTAATGTGATAACGAACATTTATTCTTTTGATTGAGGGACAAATATTGAGTAGCACACAGAGGGGAATTTCCTTGTTCTTCTTCAAAACAGTGCTTTTGGAGCTTTTCTATCCACCTGCAATGAAGCTTCAGTGCATCATCTCACCATACTCCTTCAATATTGTACTTGATGCTTATCTCCCCAGAGCAAGAGCCATGTTATTTAGAATCAGGGGCAAGAATGGTATTAATGGAGCCACAGTTGACAGCTTGTCACAAGTGCATGGACTTACTCTTGCAATAAATTTTGAAATTATACATTTTGGCAGCTTTTTAAAGTAGCAAGTTATCTAAATGGTGAGCGACAGTTGTACTTTGAGATGCAGAGAGATCTGGGTGTCCTGTGCATGATACACAGAAGGATAGTACGCAGGTACAGTAAGTGGTTTGGGAAACTAACAGAAAGTTATTGTTTAGTGCTTGGGAATTTGAATAAATATAGAGAGAGCTGATAATCTGTTATGTAGGGCATTGGGGAGACCACATCTGGAGTAATGAAGTCCTTTTTAAGGAAGCATGTTAATACATTGGAAGCAGTTCAGACATATTTTCTTGGACTGATAACTGGAAAAGGGAGATTGCCTTATGAAGGAAAGTTGGACAGGCTAGGGTTGTATCTGTTGGAGTTTGGAAGAGTGAAAGGGAGTTGATTGAAACATACAAGACCCTGAGGGGTCTTGAGAGGATGGATGTGGAATGGATGTTTCCTCTTGTGGGAGAATCTAGAATTTGGAGTCATGGTTTAATAATAAGTGTTCACCCATTTACATCAGAGATAAGGTGAATGTTTTTCTCTCAGAGGGTCATTAGTCTTTGGAACCCTCGTCCTCAAAGGACAGTAGAGTCTTTGAATAATGTTAAGGTAGAAGTAGATCGAGACTTGATAAACAAGGGGTTGATAGGTTCCCGCAGGAGATGGGAATGTAGAATCACTATCTCGTTAAATGGTGGAGCAAGCTTGAGGAGCTGAGTGGACGTCTCCTACTCTGAATTCATCTGTTCATTGGATATCCTGTTTTGACCTCAAACACTCAACATTACAGAAGAGCCAATTGACATTCTGTGGAAATTACAGGAAGAGGAAGAGGACTTGAATCCACTCCACACAAATGTGTGAATATTATGCGCCAATATGTGACTAATTAGTTTACAGTTATCAGCAAAAACTGTGTTGAAATTTCGAGAGAAAGTAAACCAAATAACTCTCATTTCCCTTCAAACTATTAATCGAAATTAAGAAGAAGAATGACATTTCCAAGAAAGTATTATGGTGACACCATTTATTTCTCAACATTACTAAATATCTCCTGGCAGAATATAATGGCTCGAATCCCTGCAGGAGTGTCATACTATCCGGTTCATTAACTCTTTTTTTATCTATAATTTTAATGACAGCCTATAATAAACACACATTTTTCTTGCACAGAAAAGAGACTACTGGAGATAATCAGCAGGTCAGCTTGTTTCCATTGTCTGAATTCAAACTCATCTGCAAAGATCTCACAATTTGCAACTTTTGTGAAAGTCTAGAAAAAACATTCAGAACCTTAGAACTGGTGTGATTTAACTAAGCAAGGCAGGAAAGCAACCATTTCATTCTGGTAAATATCCACAATTTAATATTAGACATTACTTTGATCATAGATATTAAAAAAGCAATAGATAAAATGCAGGTCATAGAGTCATGGTGTCATCGAGCCATACAGCATGGAAACAGGCCCTTTTAGCCGATAAGGTTGGTGCCAACCATCAATACCTATTTTACATTAATTCTATACTAATCCCATTTTTCTCCCTATATCCCCATTATTAATCCCTCCAGATTCTACCACTCACCTGCACACTAGGGACAATTGACAATGGCCAATTAAACTACCAACCTGTGCTTCTCTGGAACGTGGGAGGAAACGGGATCACCAGGAGGGAACCCCAGTGGTCATAGGGAGAATGTACAAACTCCACAGGATATAACCCAAGTCTCTGAAGCTGTGAGACTGCAGGTCTACAAGCTGTGCCACAGTGACACCTGCTCAAATGACATTTTTTAACAGAATAATGACTGGAAGTTGAATGGAAGTTTTCTCTGATTGTGGAAAAACCAGAGAATCGAAAGAATAGTTGGATCCAATATCATTGAGCAGGTTCTGTGGGATTGAAGAACTATGGAAGTAAATAACACAAGAGTCTTTTAACAATGGAAGTGGGTCACGGAGTGTTGCGTCAGATGAACATTGGTGGGAGGTAGTTCCTGTGCATGCACAGGGAAGGTCAGAATCCTGAGATCTGGTATCATATTTGGGAAGAGCTGTGAGGCAGTACTTAAATATCGAACCAATGCCTGCGAGGATTGGAAAATACATGCCGGAGTCTGGAAAACTGGGAGGGGATCGAGGATCTGGCAATGTAGGACAATGGGCACTGTGAGCAGAAATACAGAGAAAGTTTAATATTAAAGGATAATCCCAATATTTTGGAGCAATCTAGAAGTCTCAGGATGCAAAATTACTGAAGGAGCTATAACTTAGCTGATTTGCCCCAGGCCTCAAATCCTCTTCTTTTCCAGTTCCCTCTAGCCCCTAATTCCCTGATCTTTCAGAAATGTATCTACCTCCTTCTATGATCAAGCCTCCACAACCCTCCAGGGTAGACAGTTCCAGAGATTCACTACTCATACCATCTTTGCAAATTCTTTCTTTATATTTTTCTCCCCACTTTGGCCTCCTGTTCCCCTCTGTGGCTTCTTGTTCTCTTTGTCTCTTTTGATTTCAGTCTGATCTGTTTTGCAATCTTCAAGTCTTGTTCTTCTGCTGCTTTCTCTCCCTTCCCCTCTCCTCCCAATGTTCTACTAGCATCTCCCCTGCCTTTTGTTCTGCATGCATCTCATGTTCTTCTTTGGTTTATTTATTTCTTAGTTAAGTTAAGCACAGCTGGTCGGTTGATCGGAAGAGGCATTTGGCTTGCATAACGGATTAGCAGGATTTGGTGGAGTCATAGAGTCATACAATATGGAAACAGGCCCTTCGACCCAACTGGTCCCTGCTGATCATGATGTCCCACTCATCAAGCTAGTCCCATTTGCCAGTGTTTGGCCCATAACCTTCTAAACCAGAGCTATTATGGTACCTGCCTCAGCCATTTCCTTTGGCAGCTCGTTCCACATACATACCACTATCTGTGTAAAAAAAAGTTTCCCTTCAAGTTCCTACTGAGTCTTTCCCCTCTCGCCTTAAACCTATGCCCTCTAGTTGGATGACAGATGTTCATACAGAATCATAAAGGCACAGTAAAGATGCAGTACAGAATGAAAACAACAATTTGGTATTCATGTAGCACCCTTAATGTAATAAGACATCTGTAAATGTTACACCGGGACCCTATCAAACAAATATTGCTCTTTTCCATGCATGGTCACAAAAGGTCAGGGAGAGAAGTTTTAAAAAGAGTCCAAAAGGAGAAGAGAGATGAAGAGAAAGGGATTGAATCTCAGAGTTTAGAAGTCAAACAATGGAAGTTATAATTGTCTCTGGTGGCATGATGAAAATTGGACACACAAGAGGCCAGAATTTGATGAATGCAGTCAAGTGAACAAGGTGGACAATGCTGTGGGTACATTAAGACAGCAAGCATCTAAGGAATAGAATACTAAACAAAACGGAAAGGAGAATTTTACAGCTTAAAACACTGTATAAAATTAACATTCAGGTGTGACATTCAAGCATGATTAACAAAAATGCCACATTCACAGCCACGGTATGAATGACAAATGTTGACACAGGAAGTAAATGCAACACAAGATGTCTTCATTTTTTAAAAAACTACATTGCAGGTTGCATGTGTAGCACCTGCACACACACACTTCCACTCACACATTGTATAATGTTTCCTGAAATGTTTTTGTGTTAATCTGAGTTCTGGGCAGATTTATTCTACTCTGTAGACTTTCATGACAAAGTTGATCTACCATGGCTGCTGAGGACACTGTTCCCATTAAGTGAGATGAGACCAGACCACCTGTAACAATGGCCAACGGCATCAAAACACTTGAAATCATTGACCTCGACAGTCTGCTTTAAAGCCAATTGTTGCGCACAGAACTGTCAATATTGACTATAAAACTAGGTGGAGTTTTGGGACTCCCAAGAGAATACAAAAGTCCTGAAATTAAGCACAGCTGATCACAGCTCTTGGGACAGCTGCATTAGATTCCTGCTGACTGAATTAAATTCCATAGTGTTATTTCAATTATCTAATGTAAACTCACTTAATTGTTTTTTAAGTTGTCCATTGTGTGTTGAACTGTTTTCAGTTTGCTTTTTTTAACTTCTCACTGGAACATAGGAAGCTGAAGAGTGACTTTATAAAGATTTATAATAATGATTAAGGGCATAGATAGGATAGATAATCAGAGTCCTTTTTCCCAGGATGGGAGGCCAGTGCTAGAAGGCACAGGTTTAAAATGAGAGGGGAGAAATTTAAGAAAGATCTGAGGGGTAAGTTTTCACACAGAGGACGGTGGTCATCTGGACCAAGCTGCGAGAAGAGGCAGTAGTGGAGATACTACTACAATGTTCAAAAGACATTTAGACAGGTACTTAGACAGGAAAGGTGGAGAGGGATACGGAGCTAATGCGGGAAATTGGAATTGGTGACAATAGGCATTGCAATTGGCATGAACATGGTGGGCCAGAAGGGCCCATTTCTATGCACTATGATTCTATGATTTTTATAATGAAAAAGTGATAGTATTTTTAACTTTTATTAGTTTTTGAGTGATGTTGAATGTTTGCGAATATCAAAAATGTTCAATCTCTTTTACATCTTTAACTGCCAGTAAGCTTGGGCTGAAGCTTAACTAACTCATCAAAGCAGGTCTTGTTGATTAATATAACAAAAAGTCCCAAATCCCTTGAGGACATGGCTTCTTGAATGGAGATTGCACCCAGTGTTCCAATCCAGGTAAGGACACACTTCGAGAGTTTGCACGGCTTGCCAATGAGAAGAAAATTGGCCTAATGTAAGTGGCAAGTTGAGCTTAAATGAGGGAAAATGTACATCAGTTATTCTTGCACTTGGGAGGATTTTGTTTTTTCATTTCCAGCACTTGGATTTTTTGTTAGAATTATGGCCCATTGGTTTATCCTGGCTCTTTGACAGAGCTTTCCAATTAGTCTTATTCCCCTACTTTTGCTCTGTTACCCTGCAATTGTGTTCCTTTTCAAGAATGTAACTAATTCCCTTAAGAAAGTTATAATTGAATCTGATCTCACCACCCTTTCAGGCACTGCATTCTAAATCAAAGCAATTTGCTCAGGAAAATAAATCTTAATTCCACTCAGGTGCTTTTTCCGATTGTCCTAAATCTCAGACTTCTGGATATTGAGCTTTCTGTAAGTGGAAACAGCTTAGCCCTGTCTACTTTGACAAAACAACTCATAATATAAATACCTCTCTTCAACTTTCTTTTAACTTTCTGTGTTCCAAGGAGAACAATCACTGATCACATCAAAGGAAAACTTTTTTAAGCACTTTATATTTGAGTGCTCTCACTCAAAGAGACTACAATCTCCATCTCGTTTTCTGGCTTTTCAGTAAGAAATATGTAACAAGGTTACTATTTATTCTTTGAAAAAGAAGCAAGTCCACCAACAGTATCTTATTAACACAGGAGTCAAAATGTCTGTAGCCAATGGCTTAAAAAGAGTTATGTTCTCTAAACATTCCCATTTACAATGATTAGACCTTATATGCTTAAAGGGTCATGTTAGTATAACAGTTACTGTAGCAGAATGTAAGGAAATTATGTGATAAAATGGACCCCATGTGGTGATAGGACATGTATATAGAGTGAATATGATAGATCACTCACAATCTTAGAACAACCTTCGAATCTTTTGGTTTATTCTTGATTCTTCATTCTTATATTATTATCAAGCAGATTATCCTTGCAGTCATCGAGGTACGACCTTCGAAAAGCTATCAGGGATGCCAAGAGGCAATACCAACTCAAAATAGAGTCCCTGACCAGCTGCCAGTTATGACAGGGCTTACACGCCATAACAGGCCACAAGACGAAACCAGGCTGCATAGCTAACAACAACGCATCCCTTCCTGATGAACTTAACGCATTCTATGCGCCTTTTGAACAAAAGGGAAGTGGATTGTCACCATCCACCCTGACAGCCACCAACGCAGCTGAACCTGTGATCACAGTGGAGAACGTAAGATCAGTCTTCCGGAGAGTGAACACGAGGAAAGCACCTGGCCCAGATGGTGTCCCGGGCCGCATGCTCAGATCTTGTGCTGATCGGCTGGCAGAAGTATTTGCAGACATATTCAACCTCTCCCTGCTTCAATCTCAGGTTCCCTCCTGTTTTAAGAAGGCCACTATCATCCCGGTACCAAAGAAAAGCAAGGTAACATGCCTCAATGACTACCAACTAGTGGCTCTGACATCCACCATCATGAAGTGCTTTGAGAGGTCGGTCATGGCACGCATTACCAGACAACCTGGACCCATTGCAATTCACCTGTCGGCAAAACAAGTCTACAGAGGATGCCATCTCCTTGGCCCTACGCTCAGCTCTGGAGCATCTGGACAGTAAAGACACCTACATTAGACTATTGTTTATTGACTACAGCTCTGCCTTCAATACAATAATTTCAAGCAAGCTTGTCACCAAACTCCGAGACCTAGGACTCAACACCTCCCTCTGTAACTAGATCCTTGACTTTCTAACAAACAGACTGCAATCAGTGAGAACAGGCAACAATAGCTCCGGCACAATTATTCTCAACACTGGTGCCCCACAAGGCTGCGTCCTCAGCCTTCCACTCTACTCCCTATACACTCATGACTGTGTGGCCAGATTCTGCTCTAACTCCATCTACAAGTTTGCAGATGATATCACCGTTATAGGCCATATCTCAAACAGTGATGAGACGGAGTACAGGAAGGAGATAGAGAGCTTAGTGGAATGATGTCATGACAACAACCTTTCCCTCAATGTCAACAAAACAAAAGAACTGGTCATTGACTTCAGGAAAGGGGGCGGTGTACATTCACCTGTCTACATCAATGGTGCTGAGGTCGAGAGGGTTGAGAGCTTCAAGTTCCTGGGAGTGAACATCACCAACAGCCTGTCCTGGTCAAATCACGTAGATGCCACGGCCAAGAAAGCTCACCAGCGCCTCTACTTCCTCAGGGGAGCTAAAGAAATTTGGTTTGTCCCCTTTGACATTCACCAACTTTTACCGATGCACCATAGAAAGCATCCTATCTGGATGTATCACGGCTTGGTACGGCAACTGCTATGCCCAGAACCGCAAGAAGCTGCAGAGAGTTGTGGACACAGCCCAGCGCATCATGGACACCAGCCTCCCCTCCTTAGGAGTCCTGGTCTTTACCTCTTGTTGTCTTGGTGTAGCAGCCAGCATAATCAAAGACCCCACCCACCCGAGACATTCTCTCTTCTCTCTTCTTCCATCACGCAGAAGATACAGGAGCCTGAGGGTACGTACCACCAGAATTAAGGACAGCTTCTACCCCACTGTGATAAGACTATTGAACAGTTCCCTTATTCAATGAGATGGACTATGACCTCATGATCTACCTTGTTGTGACCTTGCACCTTATTGCAACCTTGCACCTTATTGCACTGCACTTTCTCTGTAGCTGTGACACTTTACTCTGTACTGTTATTGTTTTTACCTGTACTACATCAATGCACTTTGTACTAACTCAATGTAACTGCACTGTGTAATGAATCGACCTGTACGATTAGTATGCAAGACAAGCTTTTCACTGTATCTTGGTGCAAGTCACAATAATAAACCAATAACAATGATTGCTACAGTAGTACAGTGGTTACGTTACCGGACCTTTGATCCAGAGTTCAAATCCTATCACGGCAGCTGGAAATTTAAATTCAAGTGATGGTGCCTGTGATCTGGTTCACCAATGTCCTTCAGGGAAGGAAATTTGCTATTGTTACCCATCTGGTCTGACTCTGACTGCAACCATGAATGTGGTTGATTTCTCAGTTCGAGGGCAATTGGATCTGGACAATAAATGTTGGAATTGCCAATGACATCAACATTCTGTGAATAAATTAATAGAATAAATGACAAGGAACATTTTGGTAAATTAAAAAGAATCAGAAGTGTTAATTAGCATAATATAGTAATGCAAATATGAAAATGGATAAACATTTTCTCACATTTTGGAATTATAGGATCTGTTGTTGATGTACTACGGGTAGTATACTGATCCAGTGAGGCTGGGAGCCCTGCATGGTGCTGTAATCAGAAAAACAAAATTTGGCCACAATTGACTGCTGCTTAAATTCTGATTTCTCTTGTGTTCCTGACCAACATACCAGGGTTTAGTGAAGTGAAAAGACTCAAAACCAATACCATAAGATTAAGCAATATAGCTCACAGTTGAAGGAGCTAACCCAGGTGAAAATTAGATGTTTCATACTGGAATCAATTCCATATACCTACCGCAATGTAGGGAAATAAAATCCAATCTACAATCTTGCTGCAGGCAAGTTAATCTTGCAATTGTGTATGTACAATAGCTTCAAGTAACCTGCAGACACTTCAAGTTGTCCACTGCCATTTACAAAACATCTATATTCTCCAAAATAGGAGACAGATTTCACTTCACCTCAAGGCACTGCCTTACAGTTTTCTGAAGTCTGAATAGGTAAGCTCCAATTCCAGCTGCTTCAAGTTCTACATGGAACATATGTGCTTGAATTAAAGTTATTAGCTCTGGGTTGTTCCCACTTCAAAGTGCCACCGCTGCATCTGTGCTCCAGCTTTACTCAGCTGGACAGGGAAGAGGTTCTGAGCCAAACAATTTTCCAAAGCTCCTGCCAATTCCCCAACATAATCAGTCGGCAAAAAACGTATTCATGATTAATCTTGCCATCTTTCCCCTTTTGGACAAAGATTCAAATTCGCAATCTGGCATTCCTAAATTGGAAACACAGTATTTTGTTAAAAGGAAGACAAAAAACACTAAATAATCAGAGAAATGTACAGCAGATGAGGAGGCCATTTAGCCCTTCATGTCCATGCCAGACAGGAATGGAGCTGTTTAGATAATCACCACTTCCCAGCTACCAGTCAGCAGCTTTGTAGATTGCAGCTCCTCTCGTGTTCACCCAAGTGCTTTTTCCAATATGATGAAGATTTTTGCCTCCATCATCCTTTCAGGTCCTGACCTCCACCATTCCTTGGATAAAAACATTTTTCCTCAACTTCCCTTCAATCCTTTTGCCTATTAACTGAAATCTATGCCGATAGTTATTGACCTCTCTGTAAAAGGTCACTCTGTTCATCCTGCATCATCCTCTCTCAATTTTACACCATTTCAATCGAGAGTCTCCTTTGTTCCAAAAATAAAATAACCACAGCCTAGTCAGTCTCCTCTTTTCAATATTCAAGCCCTTCCAATATCCTTGTAAACCACCTCTACACCCTCTCTAGTGCTCTCACATTCTTCCTATATTGCAATGACCAGAACTGTACACAGTCCTGAACTAACAACTGGAGGCATGAAATGACATTAGAGGTGTGCAGTCAAATCGTACCAACTGCCGAAGACATGCCTGACCGTGAGGTGGAAAACTTCAACAGAAGCTAATCAGTAGGCTTTGATTAGAACTATACCTCGTTGACTGATAACTTTCTCTTTTCGGCACTATACAGTGGGCTGGGTACTGCTGGGGAAAAATATGCATTCTCCCACATTGCTGTTCTTAATTCCCTGTGAAGGTGAGCAAATCCAGGGTTTCTGCAAAAATGAACCAAAAGGTTCAATCAACAATCTGATGTTGTTTTTCCAAATGTATTCCAGTGCTGGAGATCTCAGCGAGGAAGAGAAATTAATAGCAACTCTCCACCGCTTATGGATCTGGTGCAGGGGATACTTCACTCGAGTTTAATGGGAAAGAATGGCTGTTTGGGATTAGTTACTCACAAACATACAGTTTTCTTTCCATAGTTTTTTTTCTAAAAAGTGTTTTAAGTTATTTTTCCAGTTATATAAAAAACATTTTTTAATGTTTTCAAATGCCTTTGAACAGCAGAAGCTATCACTGCTTTTGATAATTTCGACAGTTAGCTAACCCAGGGGCAGTGGTTTTTATTTTTTTAAATTCATATCTTAGGTCTTGGTATCTAGAGGGAGGGTTTTTGTTGGCAAGACCAGCATTTATTGACCATCCCTAATTTCCCTTGAGGTGGTGGTGAGCTGCCATCTTAAATCACTGCAGTCATTCTGGTGAAGGTACTCACACAATGAAGGTTCTCATGATGCAGGGTCTCCATCCCTTTGCCTCCACAGATGCTGCCTGACCCGCTGAGTTCCTCCAGCAGTTTGTTGATTGCTTCAGATTACAGCATCTGCTGTCTCTTGTGACCTCCAGAAGAGTGGGAGTTCCAGGATTTAGAACAAGTAATAATTATGGAATATCAATATATTTCCAAATTAGCTTGGCCATCTGCCAAAGCTACTATCAACTGTTTTCGGAAGGGTTGGTGCTGCATTCTACCTCCTACACCCCCACTGCCAATCTTGATACATTGTTTCTCAGAGAGTCTTGTCAAAGCACAAGGCCCTGCCACAGTGGAGTGGGCAAGCTCCAGTCCCAGCTTCCCATTGAGGAACTGGTCTGGTGAGTTCAAACTTTGTTCAGTAACAAGCAGGAATGCAGGTATTTACTGCCTGCGGCAAACTCTGGCCCATTATTTATTCTAAGGCATGTGTATTCCCTGTAGAGGGGAACCACGCTTTGTGATGTTTCAATTCAGGCTGGACTTTGCCTGATTTGAAGATAAATAAAACATTGTGCTTGGCTTTGAATTTCTCATTTCTCACAGGCTTCCTTGTAATGCTTCCCCTGTTTACTCAACAGATCAAATCCAGTTCAAATCTATTGATCTGAGCCAAATTTGATCTCCTGGTATTTACGCAGCAGCATACTCTCAGTGCGATCAAGTTTTTCTCCATACATGCAGAGCTTGTAGATTAGAAAGTTGAAAAAATGTCTCTCAATCAAGCTTGTTAGGACCAAATTTTAAAACTCTCCATTGGTACATATTTTATAAATCAAGAGCAGAAGCCTTGGATTTTCCCCCTCAAAGGAACTGTTGCCAGCAGTAGGTATATCTCCATGTACTTCTGCTGTCTGATCCTCCTGAGTAACTGTCAGAGCTCATCACTGTCCATGCGGCAGTGATTGCAGGGACTGTTTCAGGTGTGTCGATGACAAGGGGGGCAGAAGGATGGAGGAGTGAGTGGGGTCAGACGAAGCACTGAAAGATAATTCAACCAGTGGCCAAAGGAAATTTACTGCAGCCATATTCCCCATTGAAAATAAAGTTAAGAAAAACAGGCAGTCCCACTGCCAAAGGAATACATCACAGGAGGTTGAAATTCCTGTGTTCTATTTACAGTCACCCATTATATCAGTGGTTAAGTTTGATTTGAATATATTAATCTAATTAATAGCATCATACACAGGAGTCTTATCATCTTGCTATTGCTTGCAGAAGCAGCCTATTAAAGAAACAATGTTTCTTTTAACGTATTTTTTTTTCTCAATATGGGCGTGTGAAAAGCAATTGGGGCATCCCTAATTGTTCTTCAGAAGATCCTGAACTGTTGTAACTCTTCTGGTGAAGATGCTCCTGCAACGCTGTTGGGTAGAGAGTGCCGAGATTTAGACCAAGAGGAAGATGAACAAATGGTGATATATTTCCAAGACACAATAGAGTGAACAAGAGAGGAACCTGCAAGTGGTGGTAGTCTGCAGTCCTTGCCTTCCTAGTGATTAAAGGTCATAAACTCAGAATGTGCTGCTGGTGCAGCCTTCCATTTTGTAAATGATGCACACTGCAGCCACAATGTACCAGTGTGGAAGGAATGAATGCTTTGGGTGCCAATCAAGTAGATTGCTATATCTTGGATGGTGTCAAACTTCTTGAGTGTTGTGGTGCTGCACTCTTTCAGACAAGAGGAGACAATTCCATTATGCTCCTGGTTTATGATTTGTAGATGGAAGGTAGACTTTTGGGTGGAAGGATATGAGCCATTCATTGCAGGATATCCAACCTCTGATCCTCTCTTGTAGTCACAGTAATAATGTGGCTGGTGAAGTTGAGTTTCTAGTTATTAACTAAAAACATTAATGGTGACATTAACGGTGGGGAATTTGGAAAATACCCAATTTTACATTTTTTTTTAGATGGGTGAAGGATAAAATCATTGTGCCTTTAAATTAATAGTTAATGCATAATGTGGTATAATGTTGGATTACACTGTGGTGATGTAGGTTGGTATGTTCCATTAAGTTAAAGGCACTATATAATTGTGAGTTGTTGTTGGCATCAAACCAGAGGGAAGCCAGAATGTTGTCCTGGCTCCATCCTCAGCTGCTTTTGATGGCAAGACATCAGCCAAAGCAGAATGCAGACAGCACAATATTCCTAATTTTGGAGGAATATCAACCCAATTTAGCAACGTTGCTGGACATCTGAAGAACAAAATGGTGAGTATCTTGGACGCTTATGGGTTAATATTTCAATCATCTTTGAGAAATCATCTTTCTGCAATACACAGGAAAACAGTAGATTCCTCAACTAAAGAAATATGTGACTCAGATTAAAGTATAATGTCAGCAATGAATGTAATAAACATAAGCAGAGGTATCAATTAGCTATGGAAAGGATGATTAGAAAAATAAACTGTTAATAAATCTGCTCCTCAAAGGATTCAAAAATGGATAGGCTCGGAAGTTCGGTTTGAGAGAATGCCTTTCAAGTTCATCAACAGGATCACTTAATTCAAACTCGCGGTACTAAACTGTAATAACAAAACAGAAATGCTGGAAGGTCTCAGCCAGTATCTGTGGAAAGAAAAAACAGTCGACATTTCAGTGACCCCTCCTCAGAACCAATAGCTGGCCCAAATCATTGACTGGTTTCTCTTTCTGTAGATACCGTGTGACTGGTTGAGTTCTTCCAAATTTCTGTTTTTGTTTCCAATTGGTCCTCAATCAACTTCACTCTCTCTGATTAATAGGCATCACTCTCAACCTTTGCAAATAATACAAACAACACATAATTACATAAAGCTGGAATTAAAAAGTTGCTGTTTGTAATCAGAATTGCGAGACTGTTGCAAAATCCTATTTGGTTCACTGATGTCCTTCAGAAAAGGGAATCTGACGTGCTTACTAATGTGGCTTTTTGTGACTCCAATGCCACAAGAATATATTAGATTCTTAACTACCCTCTGAAATGGCCCAGCAAGACAATCTGCTCAGGGGGCAATTAGGAATAGATTACAAATGCTGAAATATAAAACAGAAAATGCTTAAACACTCAGCAGGTCAAGTAGCATCTGTGGAAAGAGAAAGGAAGTTAACTGTTTCAAAGTCCTGACTTGAAACATTAATTGTTTCTCTTTCCACAAATCATACCTGACCTGATGAGTGTTCCAGAATTTTCTGGGTTTTTTTCCGATTTCCAGCATCTGCAGTTCTTTCATTTTCATTTATTTGTTTGTTCTTGCCAATGACAAGAACATGACAAAATAAATGAAAGTGAATGCACCACAAGGCTTCAAGGGCAGATAAATTGGAAGTTCTTTCATATTTGTGTCATGTACCATTGATGCTTGAAAATTGATGGTTTTCAACATTTGGTTAAAGACCTCTAAATTGAAAAGGTGTTCTGCGTACAATATTGATCCAATATATGAAGAAAGTTTATTCCATGAATTCTAACATCAACTCATGGGCTTAATCAACGTATTATGTTGTAAACCATGGAAGAAGGAGGTTCAATAACGTTTTTAAGAGTTTTCATGACTCATCTTTATCCTCCAGTCTGTGCCAAAAGTTTAGCCTGCAGAATACCACAACAAGGTGTGGAATGGGTGGGACATTATGAACCATAACTAAAGTATAACTGCAATGGCTAGTGTTCTAAACATAAGCAGAAGGATCAATTAACTATCATCTTGCAGAGATGATTAACAAGCTGGGCTGAGCTGGTTCCAATAATTCAACAATCAACTGGACAGATTCATTAATCTATAATCATAAATCTATGCTAAAAATACAGTGTTCACAATGTAAGGTATTTCTTGGAGCTAATTTTCTTATCAAATCCCAGGTCCCAGGCAGACAAATGATACCCAAACTGTGCAGCACAGGAAGACATCACATAATAGATGGAAACAGGTCCTTCAGCCTAACTTGTCTATGCCAACCAAGATGCCCATCTAAACTAGTCCCACTTGCCCACATTTGGCCCATCTCCTTCTAAACCTTTCCTATCCATGTACCAGTCAAAGTGGCGTTTAAATGTTGTTATTGTACTTGCTTCAACCACTTCTTCTGGCTGCTCATTCCATAAACGTACCACCTTGTGTGTGAAAAAGTTGCCCCTCAGATACCTATTAAATCTTTCCACTCTCACCTTAAATCTATACCCTCTAGTTCTTGATTTCCCTTTCCTGGAAAAAAAAGTGTGCATTCACCCTATGCCCCTCATGATTTTATACATCTCTATAAGATCACCCCTCAGTCTCCTACGCTCCAAGGAATAAAGTCTTAGCATGCCTAACCTCTATTTATAAATCCAGTCAAGTCCTGGCAACATCCTCTTAAATCTTTTCTGCACTCTTTCCAGCTTAATGGCATTTTTCCTGCAGCATGGTGACCAAAATTGGCTATAATACTCCAAGTGTGGCCTCACCACCATCTTATACAATTGCAGCCTAACATCCTAACCTCTATACTCAATGTCCTGACTGATGAAGGCCTGTGTGCCAAAGCTGCCTTCACCACCCTATCAACCTGTGATGCCACTTTCAAGGAAAAATGGCCTTTCTCCAGTCACAGCTGTGCAAGCTCTGTAATGATACAAATCATTTCAATAAGAAGCATTCTTTTCTTTAAAAATGATATGTTGCACCCTGAGAGAAACCATTATTACAACAGTTTAGGACTGCTGACTTGAATTTAGTGGAAAGCTGGTGAATAAAATTAAGGTAAGGAATCTGAGTTTTGGCTTTTTGCGTACATAGAACAGTACAACACAGGAACAGCCCATTCGAGCAACATTGTTGTGCTGAACTGATGAAGCTAATAATGCCCAATTAAACTAATCTCTTCCACCTGCATATGGTCCATATCCCTCTATTCTCTGCATATTCATGTGCCCATCTAAGAGCCTCTGAAATGCCTTTATTGTATCAGTCTCTGCCACCACCCCTGGCAGCACACTCCAAGCACCCACTGCTCTCTGAGTAAAAAAAAACTTGCCCTGCACACCTCCTTTGAACTTTCCCCCTCTTACCTTAAATGCATGCCCTCTGGAATGAGACATTTCGACTGTGGCAAAAGGATACCGGCTGTCTACTGTAAGTTTCTCACAATTTTATGAACTTCTATCAGGTCTCCCCTCAGCCTTTGCCAATCCAGAGAAAACAAGCCAAGTTTGTCCAACCTCTCTTTATAACTCATTCCCTTTAATCCAGGCAGCATTCTTCTGCACCCTCTCCAAATCCTTTACGTCCTTCCTATAATGGAGTGACCGGAATTGAATGTAATTCTCCAGATGGGGCTTATAGAGAGTGTTATAAAACAGAGCTCTTCAGTCCATTTGAACCAGATTCTGAAGACCTGAAGCCACAATAGTGCTATTTTAAAGTATCCACTTGGTTCCCTGACTGCACTTTGGATTTCATTCACTACTTCAGGAGCTTAGAATTGCAAGGAAAATTTGAGAGTAATGCCTATTAATCAGAAAGAGTGAAGTAGATTGGAAACAAAAACAGACAACTTGGAAGAACTCACGAGACATTTGTAGAAAGAGCAACCAGTCAATATTTCGGGTTCGGAGGAGGGGTCACTGAAACATTGACCGGGTTTTCTTTCCGCAGAGAAACAAAGGACTGCAGGTGCTGGAATCGAGAAGAAAAACACTATGATGCTGGAGGAACTCAGCAGTCCAGGCAGCATCCGTGGAGAAAAGCAGGCGGTCAACATTTCAGGTCAGGACCCTTCTTCAAGACTGAAGATAGGGAAAGTGGAAGCCCAATATATAGGAAGGAAAAGTAGAGCAGTGATAGGTGGACAAAAGAGAGGCGGCGGGGTGGGCACAGGGAGGCGATAGGTCGATGCAGTTAAGAGATAGTGATAGGCAGGTGCGGAGGAGGGGAGAGCAGATCTAACGGGAGATGGGTAAAAGGTAAGGAGAGGGGAAAAAAGGACGAGGAAAGGGAAGAAGAGAATAAGCATTGTGGGGGGGGGGAGGAGGTTTGTGGGGAAGAGGTGGGGTAGGGATTACCTAAAGTGGGAGAATTCAATGTTCATGCCGTTAGGCTACAAGGTTCCAAGACTGAAAATGAGGTGCTGTTCCTCTTCTATCTTCTGCCTTGGAACCTTGCAGACTAATGGCATGAACATTGAGTTCTCCCACTTTTGGTAATCCCACCCCCCCCCCCCCCCACAATGCTTATTCTCTTCTTCCCTTTCCTAGTCCTTTTTTCCCCTCTCCTTACCTTTTACCCATCTCCCGTTAGATCTGCTCTCCCCTCCTCCGCACCTGCCTATCACTATCTCTTACCTACATCCACCTATCACCTCCCTGTGCCCACCCCATCTCCCCTCTTTTGTCCACCTATCACTGCTCTGTTTTTCCCTCCTATATATTGGGCTTCCCCCTTTCCTATCTTCAGTCCTGAAGAAGGGTCCTGACCCAAAACGTTGACCACCTGCTTTTCTCCACGGATGCTGCCTGGCCTGCTGAGTTCCTCCAGCATCATCGTGTTTCGTTCCGCAGATGCTTCTTGACTGGCTGAGTCCTTCCAGCACTTCTGGTTTGTTTCAGATTCCTGCATCCACAGTTTTATTTGTTTCCATTGCTGTTAAGGGCCAATTGGAACTGTATTCATCTTATTTTAAATAAAAATGGGTCAGATTTTTTCATATATAGTTTGTGACCAAACATTCTAAATAAACCTGTAAATGGTATGTGCAACATATGGTTTGTAAAATATATTTTTTGTAAGAATTCATAACACAGCATTTGTCATTTCTCAAAATGGTTCTTACAATGTCCCTGATGTGCATTATTGTAGCGACATGGCAGCCATACTTTGCCAGCAATGTCTCACAAACAGTTTTGAAATGAATATCATATCATCAGGAATCATTTTAGTGTTTGGGATTGAGGCTGAAGTTAAGGTTGGAGATGAGATGTGTTAGGAAGTCAGGATTGTTGAGAAATATTGCTCATCTTTAAGTACTGATGTGCTAATTTTATGCCTGCTGTATAAGCAGAGGACATATTGTTTGAAAGGGTGATGAAGAAAGTAACATCAACATTTAAAAAGAAAAAGAGCATCGACCTCTATGGTTCTATTTAAAAGCTTAGGGCATCCCATAATACTTTGCAGGCCGTGAAGTACCTTCCCCTGAAGATAAGTCACTGGAAGATTGCAGGAGGCAAGCTCCCTGAAAAATTAAGCTAATAATGAAACTTTAACATGTTCAGTGATGCAGCAGCAAACTTGCAATTCCCTGAAGTGGTTTTGCAGGAACTTTTGTATCAAAAAAAAAGGACACCTTCAACAGTGCAGCACTCCCTCAGAATTGCACTGGTTGGCCAGGTTATGTGCTTAGTTATCAGGAAGGTAACTTGAACCCACAAGCAATTTTCTCAGTGGGGGAAAGAGCTATCTACTGAGCCACAGTGAATAGCTAAATGCTCATGTTCTGTAAAGAACTGAGAAAAAGTCCCAGATGAGTTTAAAGAGGCTTATAAAATCATGATGTAGATCGTCACAGTCTTTTACTCAGGGTAGGGGAGTCTAAAACTAGAGGACTTAGGTTTCAGGTAAGAGAGGAAAAAATTAAAGGGGATCTGAGAGTTACGTTTTTTACTCAGAGGGTGGTGCGTATATGGAACGAGCTGCCAGAGGAAGTGGTAGAGGGAGATACAACTACAACATTTAAATGACACTTGGACAAGTAGATGGATAAGAAGGTTTAAAGGGATATGGGCCAAATGCAGACAAACGGGACTAGCTTGGGTAGTCAGCATGGATAAGCTGAGCAGAAGGGTCTGTTTTCGTTCTGTATAACTCGACAAATCTACGACTGTGAATCTACTCCTGTCAAGTGACTAATCAAAAGCAACAGTGTGGCTGGCTGAAGCAAGTAAACAAGAATTCAAGTTTTCACAAGAGGTATGTACTCTCATTAATGATCCAAAATGTATTAAGAAATTTGTAGCTTTCAAGATTTTGTTTATCTGAGCAGGTAAATGTTACCCCTCACATATTTAAACTAATACAGGATTTACAACAAACACCAGAACATTTTTTGGTTAGATTTGAAAGGGTGATTTTCTTCAACATGATGAAAAATCTAAGCATGAGGATAAGTCACTGTGAGAGAGCATCTTGCAATTTAATTGGGCAGAAGACTACACTCAGCTCCAGTTCAAAGTTTGTCAGATACAAAATTGAACATAGGCTCTGAGGTTCAGAAGTGTCACATTGTTTTCTTCAGTACAGATGTTCTGAAAAATGTGACAAAATTGCCAGGTATATAATACTACTCATTATTGGGCCTGAGTTATTGTTGAGGACAATCCTATTTATTGGGAAATCCGAGAATTGATCCACCTTGCACAAAACTTATCGATGTTTTCGCCAAGTTTTCAGTTTTAAAATCCAGTCCTGTGTACCAATCAGATATGGGCGGACACAACTTCTGACATTATAAGTTTGGCTATCAAACTAAATTTTCATAAGGAAGATTATACTGGAGTTTTCACTTAGGACCATGGTGTAATAATTAAGAAACAATCCTAACTTTCTTTTGGTGTGAGCAGTCCTGAGATTTAATGGCAGCAGTGGAATAATGGTAATTTTTTGACTTGTTTATGAAGTATTTTTGATTTGGGTGTTACTGTATGGCCAATATTTATTCTTAATTGTCCTCGAGAGGGTGGTAATCTCACCTTCCTGAACTGCAGAAGTCCCTCTATAGAAGGTGCTTCCACAGCTTCATTAGATAGAGCCTTCCGGAATATAGACCCAGTGGAGACAAAGGAGTGGAAAATATTTCCAAGTCAGAATGGTGTCAAACAGAGAGAAACCTACAGGTGGTGGAATTCCATGGCAGCTGAACTCATTGAACATTTTGTTATGGGTTGTGGGTTTCGGAAATTACGTCAGAGGTGCCTGGGTGAGCAATGTAGTGCATTTTTTCGACCAGACATTCTATGCCTGAATGGTGGATGGAATGAGTGTCCTGCATGATGGATAGGATACCAATCAAGAAAACTGCTTTGCCCTAGAAGGTGGCAAGCTTCTTGAGTCTTGTTGGAGTTGTATTCATCTGGTTAAGTACAATGTATTCCATCACATTCATGACTTGTGCCTTGGAGATAAGATAAGATTTCTTTATTAGTCACATGTCCATCGAAACACACAGTGAAATGCATCTTTTGCGTAGAGTGTTCTGGGGGCAGCCCGCAAGTGTCACCACTCTTCCAGCACCAACATAGCATGCCCACAACTTCCTAACCTGTACATCTTTGGAATGTGGGAGGAAACCGGAGCACCCGGAGGAAACCCAAGCAGACACAGTGAGAACATACAAACTCCTTACAGACAGCGGCGGGAATTGAACCTGGGTCGCTGACACTGTAATAGCATTACTCTAACTGCTACCTTACCTTGCCTGCCCTGTGGAAAGGCTTTGAGTAGTCAGAAGGTGAGTCACTCATCTCAGGGTATGCAGCCTCTGACTGCTCTTGTAGTGACAGTACTCATGTGACAGGTCTAGTTAAACCTCTGGTGAACGGTGATACCAAGGACGTTGATGGTGCAACTCAGCAACAGTTATGCCATTGATGTCATGGATAAATGTTGACACTCTCCCTTATGGGAGATGGCCATTGTTTGGCACTTTTGTGGCGTTGATGTTCCATAACACTAATTAGCCATGCCTGAATGTTGTCAAGGTCTTGCTGCATTCAAGCATGGGCTGCTACCTCGGCTGAGGAGTAGTGAACATTATGGAATTATCAGTGAATGTTTCCTTTCCTGACCTTATGGAGAAAGGAAGATAGTGATGGAACCTGGTCCCACTTCCTGCCCAGTTTAGGACTCATTGTGAAAGCTGTAGATTCACTCATCCTGTGGCAGCACTGCCTTGCAGATTTAAGTGATATTTATAGGATGGCATTTAACACCCAAGCTTTCATCATTATTACTCTCACAGAATCCAATACAGCATGCAATCTTATGAAAGCAGTCCTACACTGCTGGCAGAAGTTCTTAATTACAATGTACCCTGCCCTAGAAATATCCTTGCATACTTCTTTTTCTGTTCTCCAGTCTTCATTTCCAACTGCAAGAAATGCCACATTAAGAAGCTTTCTGGTCAATTTTGTGACGCTGATCCATAATGAAATGTTTAGCATAAGATCGAGCAGGTTCCTACATGAATTGTGATCCATTTCATGTTAATGTTGATGAATTTTGTCAAGGAGCAATGGATGATACAAAGAATGAGTGAGCAAGGCACAAGGCATTAGTACCTACCTCATGTAGAGTGGATTTGGATTTTCTCAGAATACAATCAATGATGCCTCTCAAGAATGGATAATTAAACACTTTGGGCACATGAGCTCCTATAAAGGTACCAGTGAAGATAAAAATCTGAAATCTTGAAATTCTGCACCCTTTTTCTCCAAACATACCTTTGCTCATTGTGGCCAAAAAGTTCTATTTTAACTTCATCAGTCCACAGGACTTGTTTCCAAAATGCATCAGGCTTGTTTAGATGTTCCTTTGCAAACTTCTGATGCTGAATTTTGTGGTGAGGACACAGGAAAGTTTGGAGAAAAAAGGGTGCAAAATTTCATGAAAAGAATACCTCTCCAACTGTTAAGCATGGGGGTGGATCGATCGTGCTTTGGGCTTGTGTTGCAGCCAGTGGCACGGGGAACATTTCACTGGTAGAGGGAAGAATGAATTCAATTAAATACCAGCAAATTCTGGAAGCAAACATCACACCATCTGTATAAAAGCTGAAGATGAAAAGAGGATGGCTTCTACAACAGGATAATGATCCTAAACACACCTCAAAATCCACAATGGACTACCTCAAGAGGCACAAGCTGAAGGTTTTGCCATGGCCCTCACAGTCCCCCAACCTAAACATCAACGACAATGTGTGAATAGACCTCAAAAGAGCAGTGCATGCAAGACGGCCCACGAATCTCACAGAACTAGAAGCCCTTTGCAAGGAAGAACGGGCAAAAATCCCCTAAACAAGAATTGAAAGACTCTTATCTGGCTACAGAAAGTGGTTACAAGCTGTGATACTTGCCAAAGGGGGTGTTACTAAATACTGACTGTGCAGGGTGCCCAAACCTTTGCTTCATGCCCTTTTCCTTTTTTGTTATTTTGAAACTGTAAAAGATGGAAATAAAAGAGTAATCTTGCTTAAAATATTAAAGAAACGTGTCTTCTTTAACTTTACGCCTTTTGGAAATCAGGTCATCTTTTACTCGCAGTAACAGAAATTTTGACCGGGGTGCCCAAACTTTTGCATACCACTGTAAGTGCAAGATCTCTATAAATGTGCATCCAAAATTCCTGCTGTGATAGTACCATTATTCCATCAATAATTATTGCATTGTTTTCAGGATATACGCTGGTTAATTTCTCATAGTATTTGCTCCCTGCAATTTTAATTATTTATCCATTCCAGAGCCTAACTGCAATAATCAGACAGCAGGTTCCTAATAGGTTATTGGCACTGTAATTGGATTGCTAAATAAATTGGATATTTATCTTATAATAATAAACCTAACCATGAAAAATCAGTTTGAATTTGATGATAAACTGCACTGTTCCTGATCTCACAATGGGTGAGCTGTACATGCAAGGCTCCATTTCTTATTCTAAACACTCCATTAGAAAAAAAATTGGAGGTGAAACCAATCTTCACAGCCATATGAATCAGGCAAAGTGAAGTGGCAGTCCTTTTCATTTTCTCCCCATTAATATCACTCTTTTTTATTATAAGGAGTTTTATGTCTCCTCCAGCTCATCTCCTAAGGAGGCAAAGATAATGACAGTAAAATTTGAGAGACGATTCTTGAGGTATTTAAAAAAAAAACATGCGCTAAATGGGGAAAGAGATTTCCTCTGGATGGGGAATCAGAGATGAGAGATACCAATTCAGACCGTCACAAAATGAGCCAAGAGCACAATTGGGAGAGTTTCAGTCGATGGAACATTGCCTGCTTCAGGAAATAATTGAGCCAAAGGTCACTTTTATGGGAAAGAGCAGATAAACGTTAAAATCAGCAGAGATTGCTGAAGTATGCAGAGAGCAGGGCAGTGGGGTTAGTTCTGATGAAAGATCATTGACCTGAAACAATGACTGTTTACAATCTCTACAATCGCTTAACCTGCTATATCTTTCTAGCATTTTCATCTTAAATTTCAGATTTCCAACATTCACAGAGCTCAGTGCTTGGATTAATTTGGATTTTTTTCTGGTGAAGGACCAAAGCAGACACAATGACCTTTTGTACTTTAACCCACAAAAAATCCCTAGATTCTGCAAACACTGTTTCCTCTGCTGTTTGTACATTATGTGAGAAGTAATATTCAATCAGCTGTGAATGGAATGTTTACACTAACTGTGTAATTGATTAAATCAGTGAATGGATGCTCATTCCTTTATCAGATGGTTGTTTAGTAACATTCTGATTGCACATTAACTGCTATGTGTCAAGTGAGATGTATAGAATTAGGAGTTCAAAGTGATATTGAGCTCTTATGCATTCAAGAAAATTGATATATGAATTTAACTTTTACTTGTTTCATGTTTGCTTCAGAGCACGCAACAATGACAATGTTGTTGGTCTGGGCTCTGACTTGTCTCCAGAGGTTATGGTATCAGAGATGGCATTTATCCTTGAAGAAGGAACTTTCCACTATTTTAATTTGATACTGCATTGCCTGTAACAGGTTTAAATACAGACGCAAAGTGTCTCTGGGTGGTAACTTTATAATTGGCCCTGACCCAAGGGTCTGTGTGGAGGGTCCCTGCCTGTGAGATCTAAATGCATTTAAAATTCATGATTACGCTGTCTCCTAAGTTACAGCATTTGAATGGAACCCAGGTGAAGTACTGCTTGGTTAAAGTCAACTTTGAGGATATAAGCATCTCATGCATGTCTGAAAATATTAAGTTATTGTATGCTCTTCATAATATAAAAAGTAGTGAAAAAAATTCCAGTAGACAGAGGGTAAAATATACCCTGATCAATTTTTTTCCTGGGTGTTTCCATAGAAACAAAAGTAATCTTTCATGTTCTGTGCTTCTGCTCGGACCTTCAATAGCTATTCAACATTTTGGAAAAGTTACTCTTCTGGCTTTGAAATGCCCAGTCTGAATTCTTTAAAAAATCTTTAACCTCTACTTAACTAAAAGTATTGCAAACGAAAGTCCAAGTGGTATTATGTTGCATCAATTTGGATAGAGCCAACAATATCCTCTTCCACTATCCAACCTTCCCTTGTCCTTTTGTCCTCTCATTCCCATTCCATTTTCTCGGCATCTTAAAACCTGTTTATTTCTAAGTGTTTAAAAGCAAAATACAGCTGATGCTGGAAATTGGAACTAAAACAAAGTGCTAGAAATACTCACCAAAGTCAGGCAGCAGGTATGGAAAGCGCATCAATGACCTTTCATCAGAATTTACCTCCAATTTTCCCCAATTCTGATGTAAGGCCCTGAATGCAACCTTTACTCCTTTAAAGGACATCTGACCTGCTGAGTGTTTCCAGTATTTTCTGTTTTCTATTATGATTTAAGGTGTTACTTCTTGTACTATTCTGTCGGCATAAAAACTTGAGAGGTAAATGCTGATAACTGGGGCACATTTTCATTTTGTTGTCATGGGGTAAAATTGGTCAACTATCTGCCGGGAATAATAAAATGAAAACTAGATGTTTTTTATGGTGAGGACCACATTCACAACTTGAAATTTTTAAAATGGGCATCAATTGGAAAATTGACTCCAGTACCTGCTCACAAACATGAATTATATGTTTAAGGTTTGCTTTCCTATCACACTTTGTAGTGTGTGGCTCACCTCAAGTTCCCCCAGACCTCAGCCATCAGATGCAGCTGGTGGAATAGTCTCCTTTTTGGTTCAGCTGCAAGCAGTTCAGTCCCATCCTGGATAAAGCTGTTTGTTTGCCCATCTTTCCATCAACTTAACAATCACTCCCTAATGCACATCACAGCTACAGAAGGTTATGTCTGCAAAATGCACTGGAGAAACTCAGGAAAGTTTCTTTATCAGCTTTTCTCAGACTCACAATCACTGTCGCTTCAATGGATCATTCAACTCACACATTATCCTGATATGGACAAATATCATCAGTGGGGGGGGGGGGGGGGTCAAACTCCTGAGACTCCATCCCTAACAGCACCTTCACCACAAGAATTAGAACAGGTGAAGAAGGCAGTTCACAGTCACCTTCTCAAGGGGAACCAGATCTGGACAGTAAGCATTGGCCCTGTCAGCAATGCCTGTATCTTAAGAATAAATAACAAAAATATATTCCAGTTTCCCAGCGACTATAGCCTGCAGTAGGTCAGACAAAGCATAGTTTAGTGCAATTATCACACATTTGTCATATTTCATTCATGACAGCAAGTAAAAAACTATTTTTACAAACTTAACCACTAACAGGACCAGGGTATGTCTAGCTTTAATTGTGTGCAACCACATTCATTTTAAGATAACCTCATTTTTGACATCGATTCCTATCCCTCTAGACCGTCATATAAACAATTATTAAAAATAATTTATGACCTGTCAGGAAAAAATAGACACTTAGCAAATGGGCTGCTTCGGGGCTTGACTGCTCCCTTCACTCGGGAAGAACTGGCTACAAAGGTGCCATTAATGTATCCTCACTCATTTGTTCTTATTTAAATATTAATGTGCCATTGTAAAGTGGCACTGAGTCGAATGACTTTGAAGACGTGGAAGCAATTTGCTTCAGATCCCTTCTTTTTTCTTGGCACTTTCTCCAGTAAGGGTGCTTGGGAAGGAGAACAGCAACAGAAGTCAGCTATTCCATCCCTCGGGCCTGTTCCACCACTGAATTAGATCGTGGCAAGAGAGCATGGTGGTTATCTAGCTGAAGTATTACACCAGAAGGCTGGACTAATGATCCAGAGGCATCAACGTAAATCCCTCCATGGCAGCCGGGGAATTTAAATTCACCGAGATAATGAAATAAAAGAACAGACCTGTAATAAAAAAGCCAAGCCCTTAAGGATAATCATGAATCTCACAGATTGTGGTGAGATACGCAATCGGTTCATGAAGATCCTACAGGGAAACAAATTTGTCCTTATTCTGTCCATCTCTGTGTGACTCCAGATCCACAGCAAGGTGCTGAGCTCATATCTGCTTTCTGAAATGGCTCACCAGAACACTCAACTCAAGGACAGTTTGAGATAAGCAGTAAATGCTGATTTTGCCATCTTCATCAAGATTCCATAAATAAATAATATATATTAAAAAAATCAATGGCTGGTCTTCACTGTGGCTTTAACTTAAACACCACAATGAGATAAAACATTTGTCCATGGCACTCAAAACTCAGAGTGTCAAAATTTTATTCAGTCAAAATAATAAATCATTTGATATAGTGGGTGTAATTGAACTTGGTAGTTGTGCAAAAAAAACAATTATTCTTGGAAATAGTCTTTGGTCGCCCAGAGAGATTGTGAAAATTACAAAGGGTTCTTGCAGAAATGAGCCTGCTGATTCTTCTGCTGATGTTATTGTCTCAGTCGTCTGTCATCTTCCAATTGACTCCAATGACAAGGAAAATCAGAAGAGGTGGCTGAAATGAAATTGCCTGCTTTACACCATCACTCTGAAATTACCTCTATTGTACTCCAACTTCATTCATCGTTGCACAGGGAGACATTCTTCGGGTACAGTACTTGCAAAACTCTAAGCTGGAGTTAAGTGTTTCAAAATTGCTGTATTTTCCCGATTAAACTGTAGAGATAGATCACAAGCTATCGGTTTAAGTCCTCACTGAGTTGAATTCCTTTGTGGAGCAATAACATTTTTCAATTTGTTTCAATGAGATCCAAAGAACAAATGATCCTGCTGGAATGAAGGGAAATGGGTAGATACAGTATTTGAATCCTGGATGGAATACTGGTTTTATGTCTCGATATCCTGTACTTGTGCTGGAAGCTGCTGCTCAGTTGGTGAAAATTGTTTTAGAAGCAAATAGGGAAAATCAATATATAGGACATATATAGTAAATGTTCGGGAACTCAGGAGTGTTGATGAACAGAGAGACCTGGGGGTCCAATTCCATAGTTCCCTTTAAGTAGTGAAGGAGGCATGTGACATGCTTGCCTTCATAAGTCGGGGTATGGAATATAAAAGACTGATATTATGTTGCAACTTTACAAAACACAGGTTAGGCCACACTTGGAGAATCATGTGCAGTTTGGATCACCACACGATAGGGAGGAGGTGATTGCACCGGAAAGAGTGCAGAGGAGATTCACCAGATATTGCCAGGATTGTAGAATTTGAATTAAGGGGAGAGATTGGATAGGGTGGGCTTATTTTCCTTGGACCGAAGGAGACTGATGGGTGACCTGGTAGAGGTATATAAGATTACAAGAGGCACAGATAGGATGGATAGTCAATATCTTTCTCCCATGGGAGGGGTATCAAAAACAAAGAGAGCATAGGTTTCAGGTGAAAGGAAGGAGCTTAAAGGGGATCTGAGGGGAAAGAATTTTACACGGAGTGTGGTTGATACCTGGAATGCACTACTATAGGAGATGGTGGAATCAGATACTATTACTATGTTTACGAGGCATTTAGACAGACACTTAACTAGGCAAGGAAGGATAAGGTCCTCATGAGGACAAAAAGGATTAGTGTCATTGTGCGTGAATGTGGTGGTCAGAAGGATCTGTTTCTGTGCTGTATGACTCTATAAGCAACTTGTGCTGCATGTATCAATGTGTAGTCTATCATCCCTGTGCCAAATGGGCTTCCTGGATCTGCTTCAATCAAACTCTCTTGCCTATAAGCAAGATAGTGCTAAAAAAAGGTATGCTAATTTTCTTCCAAAAGCTGATGGGGAGCCAAGAGAAGAGGAATACCTTCCATAACCACAATGCAACCAGAGCCTGGAAAGTGAACCCATTCATATCCAATTTACACTGTGCAAATCATGTATAAAAGCTGGTTTACATATTTTTTACCCAAAAGTGCCCAACTCCTGTTGAAATTCTGCAAAACTGAATGCGGCACTTCTAAGTATTAAACACCTTAGTAAGGCTGATGTTTCTTGTGTGTCAGTTGAGTGCATAATAGCATCATCAGCATGCACAATTCTTATCTCTGTATTACTGACAGAAACTGGAGCAACCTATGACCTTTGTTTTTAGCTCCCAGTAGAACAAGAAGCAAAGCCTGCAGCAAGTCGGCAAAGAGACAGGTATTACAGGGTTTCCACTGGGAGATTAATGTGTTGCTGTCTGTATCTGCCTGACTGAATTTTGAAAGCTCAGCACATTTCATACCTCATTGATGGAGCTCACAGTACTCATTGCAACTCTCCATAGGGGAGATACATGCCACGATCATTACTCCTTTCCACAGTGCAGATACATACCACGATCATTGTAGTTATACACAGTGAAGATGCCTCCATATTGCACTGCACTTTTTCTGTAACTGTAACATTACATTCTGCATTCTTTTGCACTACCTTGATATACTTATGTATGTAATGATCTGTCTGGATGGCAATGCAAACAAAAGCTTTTCACTGTATCTTAGTACATGTGACAATAATAAACCAATTACAGAGGTTCTGCAAGCACACGTATGTGCCATGATCATTGAAACTCTCTGCAGCATAGATACAATGCACAATTACTGGAGCTCTCCACATTGGAGGTAAATGCCATGGATATTGTGGCTTTGCACAGTGGAAGTGTTGCTATGAGTACTGCAGAATGATGAATAGGTCCTTGGCTGTGGTTTGGTACTACATGTGTAACAGGACTTGATCTGAGCTGACAACCACAAGAGAGGAGGGGTGGGATGAGGTCATGCACACACAAGTCACATGTCTCAGGTACCTTGCAAATTCCCTCAGCTGGAAGGCAACCTTTCATGCTGTTACACTGTAGCTGCTACAGAGAGAGTTATTTAATGCAAAGACCTGCCTTCCATGATTCCTAGTAGCAAAAGTGCAGCAGCTGTGGTATCTGCAGCTGGACATCAGGAACCATGAAGGTTGCATTTTAACCCAGCAGTCAATGTAAAACCCACATTAATCCCTAACTGCCCTTGGTAGTAAGCCACTGTCTTGAATCACAGTAGTTCTGCAGGTGAAGATACTCTTACAGTGTTGTTGGACCCAGGAACGATGAATGAACAGCAATATATTTCCAAATCACGATTACGTGCAACGTGGAAAGGAACCTGCAGATGGTGGTGCTCCCTTGCACCTGTTGCATTTTCCCTACTTGGTGGTTGAGGTCATGGTTCGGTAGGTGCTGCTGGAGTAACCAAGGTGAATAAATGCATTGTAGATGATGCACACTCCAGTTACTCCTACCATTGGAATTCAACCCCTGTCTGGGACAAGGTTGAGCTAAGGATCTGGAGTCTGGATCGGAATGGTTCTGAAGAACTCTAAAATCGGCATCAGTGAGCAGGTTATAGCAAGAGGTGTGCCAGTTGATAGAACTGTCAATGGCTGATGGGTGGTAATTAGCTAGATTGGATTTGTCCTGCATCCTGTGAACTGAACATACCCGGGCAACTTTGCACATTATTGGCTCGATGTCAGTTTTCTCCATTTTCTCTTTCCCTCCTTTCTTAAATAGTGGCATTATATCAGTTACCCCGAATCTGTTGGAACTCCTACTGATTCTATGAAATTATAGAAGATGGTATCCATTATCTCCACAGTCGCCAGCAGTCCTGCGGAATGTCTTTCAGAATTTAGCAAAAAAGGACCAAAGCATTGATAAGAAAATGTAAAGTACAAGAGTCATCTATTAAATCCCATTAATTTCTCTGGTAGTACATTTTTACTGATACTATTTTTTCCAGTTCGCATTCACTCTTAACCTGTAATTCTATTCCTGGGAGGCTTTCCATATCTTTGTGGCTTGATTCGAGTGAGTGTGTACTTGAGATAATTGGCAGGGACAAACATAAGGAGGGGTAACTGAAGAGGAGCGGCCAGTGCGTGAGTGGTGCAGCGTAGGAGTGGAGCTTTGAGGCTTTGGCGAGCAGAGGCTGAGGAAGAGCTTGTTCCCAGAGAGGTAAGGCCGGTAAGTTCCTTTAATTTAATTAATGTAAGAGTAGGTAATGAAGGCAGCAGTTAGGGCAGTTGTGTGCTCCATATGCAGTATGTGGGAAGTCAGGGACAGCACACTTGTCCCTGATGACTACCCCTGTAAATGGTGCATTCAGCTGCAGCTCCTGACAAAGCGAGTTAGGGAACTGGAGCTGGAGCTGGATGAACTCCGGATCGTTTGTGAGGCAGAGGCAGAAATAGACAGGAGTTTCAGGGAGGTAGTCACCCCTAGAAGTCAGGAGGCAAGCAGCTGGGTGACTGTCAGAAAAGGGAAGGGGTATAGACAGAAAGAACAGAGCACCCCTGTGGCCGTTCCCATCAACAATAAGTATACCGTTTTGGATACTGCTGGTGGGGACGACCTACCAGGGACAAGTTGCAGTGGTCGTGTCTCTGGCACCGAGACGGGACCCTCAGCTCAGAAAGGAAGGAGGGAAAAGAAGAGAGCAGTAGTGATAGGGGTTTCGATAGTTAGGGGGACAGATAGGAGGTTCTGTGGGAGAGATCGAGAATTCTGGATGGTCTGTTGCCTCCCTGGTGCCAGGGTCTGCAATATCTCGGATCGAATTCTCAAAATTCTCAGGACGGAGGGTGAGCAGCCAGATGTTGTGGTCCACATAGGGACCAATGACGTGGATATGAAGGAGGAGGAGGTCCTGCAAAGAGAGTTAAAAGAACTAGGTGCAAAGTTGAAGGACAGGACCTCCAAGGTTGCAGTCTCAGGATTGCTACCTGTGCCATGAGCTAGTGAGGTTAGAAATAGGAGGATCATGCAGCTAAATATGTGGCTAAGGAGATGGTGCAGGAGGGAGGGCTTCATGTTTCTGGACAATTGGGCTTTGTTCCAGGGAAAGTGGGACCTGTTCCAACAGGACGGTTTGCACCTGAACTGGAGGGGGAACTAATATACTTTGGGGTAGGTTTGCTAGTGCTGCTCCGGGGGGTTTAAACTAGATTTGCAGGGGGAGGGGAACCAGAGTGTTAGAGCAGATAGTGATGTGGAGGAGGAAAAAGGTCATGTGAGGACTGCAGGTATCGACAGAAATCAAAGGTTTGTACGTGATAGAAATATTCTCAGTTGCATCTATTTCAATGCAAGGAGTATTGTAGGTAAAGCAGATGAGTTTAGGGCGTGGATTGGCACGTGGGATTATGACATTATTGTTATTAGTGAGACTTGGATGCAGGAGGGGCAGGACTGGCAGCTTAATGTTCCGGGGTTCCGTTGTTTCAGACATGATAGAGGGGGAGGGATGAAAGGGGGAGGAATGGCATTATTAGTCAGGGACAATATCACAGCTGTGCGTAGACAGGACAGCCCGGAGGGCTCGTCTACTGAGGCCAGATGGGTGGAGCTGAGGAACAGGAAAGGTGTGGCCACACTAAGAGGGTTGTATTATAGACCACCCAATAGTCAGAGAGAATTGGAGGAACAAATCTGTAGTGAGATAGCAGACTGATGTAAGAAACAGAAAGTTGTAATAGTAGGGGATTTTAACTTTCCACATATTGATTGGGACTCCCACACTGTGAAAGGGCTAGATGGCTTGGAATTTGTCAAATGTGTTCAGGAAAGTTTTCTAAATCAATATATAGAGGTACCAACAAGAGAGAATGCAATACTTGATCTCCTATTAGGGAACCAGACAGGTCAGGTGACAGAAGTATGTGTAGGGGAGCATTTTGGGTCCAGTGACCATAATGTCATTAGTTTCAAGTTAATTATGGATGAGCACAGGTCTGGTCCTCGAGTAGAGGTTCTAAATTGGCATGGTGGGTATGGAAGGAAGGGAAACAAGCAACAGTGTCATGGAACATATAGAGATTAAAGAGGAGGAGGTGCTTGCTGCCTTACAGCGAATAAAGGTAGATAAATCCCTCGGGCCTGATAAGATATTTCCTCGAACATTGAGAGACACTAGTGTAGAAATTGCAGGGGCTCTGGCAGATATATTTAAAATGTCCTTAGCCACGGGTGCGGTGCTGGAGGACTGGAGGGTAGCTCATGTTGTTCTGTTGTTTAAAAAATGATCTAAAAGTAAACCAGGTAATTATAGGCCAGTGAGCCTGACATCAGTAGTAGGTAAATTATTGGAAGGTGTTCTGAGAGATCAGATATACAAGTATTTGGACAGCCAAGGGCTGATTAAGGATAGTCAGCATGGCTTTGTGCATGGTAGATCATGTTTAATGAATCTTGTAGAGTTTTTCGAGGAGGTTATCAAGAAAGTAGATGAAGGAAAGGCTGTGTATGTTGTCTACATGGACTTGAGTAAGGCCTTTGACAAGGTCCCACATGGGAGGTTAGTTCAGAAGGTTTAGACACTAGGTATCCATGGAAAGGTTGTAAACTGGATTCGAAATTGGCTGTGTGGCAGAAGACAGAGGGTGGTAGTGGGTGATTGTTTCTCAGACTGGAGGCCTGTGACTAGTGGTGTGCCTCAGGGATCTGTGCTGGGGCCATTGTTGTTTGTTGTCTATATCAATGATCTAGATGATAATGTGGAAAATTGGATCAGCAAGTTTGCTGATGACACTAAGATTGGAGATGTAGTAGACAGCGAGGAAGGATTTCAAAGCTTGCAGGGGGATCTGAACCAATTGGAAGAATGGGCCAGAAAATGGCAAATGGAATTTAATGCAGACAAGTGTGAGGTGTTGCATTTTGGAAGGACAAATCAAGGTAGGACATACACAATGGTAGGGCACTGAGGAGCGTGGAGGAACAAAGGGATCTGGGAGTTCAGATACATAATTCCCTGAAAGTGACGTCACAGCTAGACAGGGTTGTAAAAAAGGCTTTTGGTATCCTGGCATTCATAAATGAAAGTATTGAGTATAGGAGTTGGGATGTTATGGTGAGGTTGTATAAGACATTGGTGAGTTTTGGAGTTTTGTGTGCAGTTCTGGTCACCTAACTATAGGAAGGTTATCAGTAAGATTGAAAGAGTGCAGAGAAGATTTACTAGAGTGTTGCCGGGTCTTCAGGAGTTGAGTTACAGGGAAAGATTGAACAGTTAGGACTTTATTCCTTGGAGTGCAGAAGAATGAGGGGAGATTTGATAAGAGGTTTACAAAATTATGAGGGGTATAGACAGAGTTAATGTGAGTAGGCTCTTTCCACCTAGATTAGGAGAGATAAGTACGAGAGGACATGGCTTTTTAGGGTGAAAGGGGAAAGGTTTAGGGGGAACTTCTTCACTCAAAGAGTGGTGGGAGTATGGAACAGGCTGCCATCTGATGTAGTAAATGCAGGCTCACTCTTAAGTTTTTAGAATAAATTGGATAGATACATGGATGAGAGAGGTCTGGAGGGTTATGGACTGGGTGCAGGTAAGTGGGACTAGCGGAATAACGTTTCGGCACAGACTAGAAAGGCCGAATGGCCTGTTTTCTGTGCTGTAGTGCTCTATGACAAAATATTTATTTAATTTCTGTTCCATTTCCTGATTCCTCCAATATAATTTCTCCTGTTGCAGTCTACAAATGACAAACATTAACTTACTAATTCTTCTTCTTCACAGACCTGTAGAACCATTCATCATTTGTTTTAATTTTTCTTGCTAAACTACATTTGAAGTCTACTGTTCCTTTACTTGCCAGGAACTGGTCTTCCTTTGCTAATTTCTGAAAATTTCCCAATCCTCAAGTTTACTGATATGCTGACAACAGCATTAGCCAATTACCTTTTATCTAATTCTCTTTAAATCCACCAATTTTCATGGTTTTGTTTTTGCCTGAAAGGGATATATGCTTATTGGAGACTATATATTAATTTTTTGAATGTTAGCCATTTCTTGTTTATGATCATAACTTTTGGTATAATTCTCTAATCATGCCTTATATCTTCAGAGTTTCCTTTACTTATATATAATATCTTGCTTTCAGATCAGAATAGATCATTTTCAATCTTTATATAAGATTCTGTGATGTTATGATCATTGTTCCCCAAAAGGTCCTTAATTATCAGATGATTAACTAACACTTCCTCATTGCACAACACAAGATGCAAACCTGATTATCCCTCAATGGTTCCTTATCATATAATCTAGATTACCATCTCTCGATGAATTTATCTTCCACATTGTTGCTGCTAATTTGGAGATAAATTAAAGCCCCCCTGATTATGATTAGTCTTGTTGTACGCATCTTTACTTCCCTGATTTATACATTCCCACTACTGTTTTGGGGCCCAATAACCACATCCCACTCTGTTATTTTGGCCCTTGCTATCTCTCAGCTCCATCCAAACTGATTACACTTCTTAATTTTCTGAGCAATGAATTTTTTTCTTCACTGCATTTATCCCATTCTTCAGCAGCAGGACTTCTCCTCCATTTTATCTCGCTTTTCCAAAAGTTAGGTATTCCAGAATATTTATATCCAAATGTAAGTAAGATTGGAACCATATCTCCATAATGGTTATGAGATTTAATCCATTTGTTTTTATTTCTGCCATTGATTCATCTATTTTGTTATGAATGATGTATGCGTTCAGATAAAGAGCCTTCAATTTTGTCCTTTTACCGGTTTTCCCTTCTCCAATTCTAATTGGAGATAGGCTGTCAAGTATGATCTGTCAGGCAAAGGATATGTTCGTTCTTCTGTTCCTGTTGTCTCAGGTCACAAATGGAGGCTTGAACCAATAATTTTGTTGTCGTGCATAAATATTTCAAGTGCAGAGAGCAGTGTATTTTAAAACATTTCTAAGCATCAGCAAAGTATTCGTTCCACCAAAGCTCTAGATTTCTTTATAATTAAATAAGGCAGGGGTTTTATGACAGTGGAGCATTTGAAGATTACTTTGTCCTACTAAGCTGCACATGAATAGCTGATGAAAAGAAACATCTCTTACTTAGGATCATGGAAGAATAAACAATAAATATTTAATATGGTCTGATTCAGGTGGATATATCTGCATTTTCCAAACACAATGGGCTGGAGCATGCAGGTCCGTAGAGAATCCTCGGTTTGCTGTTGAGTGTGCGGCAACATGTTTTGGACTTAGCCTGGAATTGGGAGCCTGCTGGAGTTCAGATGCACTGACCTCTGATCTCTCACTTTGTCACTGGATTCACCATTGAAAAGGGTAAGGGGCAGCATGGATACAAATATCAATGTGGATTCATGGTGAAGAGGTGATTCATTAGCTGCAAGAAGGTGGTGGTGATCACCAAGAGTCAGTTTCCAGACCACTACTTTTCTTGCTATGTGAAGACACAAAATAAGCACAGGAGAAGGTTTCTCAACTCCTCAAACCTGCGCTGTCATTTACAAAGATCATGACTGATCGAACTGTAATCTCAATTTTGCATTCTTGTCAATTCACAATCACCTTTCAACCCCTTGCTTATTAAGTATCTATCTCTGCCTCAAAAATATTTGAAGGCTGTTCCAAAGACTCATGACCCTGTGTCAAATTGGTGAGCCTTATTTTTAAACAGTAATTCCTGGTTCTAGATTTACCCACAAGAGGAAATATCATCTCCACATCCACCGTTTCAAGATTTCTCAGAATCTTATATGTTTCAATCGAGTCCCCTCTCACTCACTTAAACTCCAGCAGATGTAAGTGTATCCTGTCCAATATTGTGACAAATCGTCCTTTCTTGGTATGAATAAAAATTGCTGGAAACACTCAGCAAGTCAGGTAACATCTGGCAAAAGCGAAACAAAGTTAACATTTCAGGTCCAAGATTCCACTTCAATTTTTACTTTCGATTTCCAATATCTGCATTTGTTTTTGATTTCCACTTTCTGGGTATTATCTTAGTAAATGTTCTCTCAACTGTTTCCAATGCAGTAAATGCACCCTTAGTTACAGGGACCAATACTGTACATAGTTCTCCAGATATGGTCTCACCAAGGCCCTAAGTAATGCATAACTTTCTGATTTTTATGTTCAATTCCCCTGATGATAAGCAATAACATTCCGATTTGCTGTACATCCATATTAGCCTTTTACAAATTAAGAACAGAGAACATAGAACATTACAGCACAGTACAGGCCCTTCAGCCCACGATGTTGTGCCGATATTTCATCCTACTTCAAGATCCACCTAACCCTTCCCTCCCACATAGCCCTCCACTTTTCTATCATTCATGTGTCTATCTAAGAGTCTCTAACGTATCTGCCTCCACCACCTCTGCCGGCAGTGCATTCCACGCACCCACCACTTTCTGTGTAAAAAAACTTACCTGTGTAAAAAAACTTACCTCTGACAACCCCCTTACACGTACCTCCAATCATCTTATGCCCCCTAGTGTTGGCCATTTTTGCCCTGGGAAAAAGTCTCTGACTATCCACTCGATCTATGCCTCTTATCATCTTGTACACCTCTATCACATCACCTCTATTCCTCCTTCGCTCCAAAGAGAAAAACCCTTGCTCGCTCAACCTATCCTCATAAGGCATTCTTTCCAATCCAGGCAGCATCCTAGTAAATCTCCTCTGCACCCTCTCTAAAGCTTCTGCATCCTTCCTATAATGAAGTGACCAAAACTGAACACAATACTGTGATCAATGTCCTGTGGTAACCCACAGCAACCTTCTACACTATCCACAACACCACCAACCTTTGCAGCATCTGCAAACTTACTAACCCACCCTTCCACATCCTCATCCTCGTCATTTATAAAAATCACAAAGAGCAGAGGTTCCAGAACAGATCCCTGCAGAACACCATTAGTCACCAACCTCCAGACAGAATACTCTCCATCTTCAAGCACCCTCTGTCTTCTATGGGTGAGCCAATTCTGAATCCACACAGCTAAATTTCCCTGAATCCCAGGCCTCCTGACTTTCTGAATGAGCCCTCCATGAGGAACCCTATCAAACACTTTACTAAAATCTATGTACACCACATCCACTGCTCTACGTCAATGTGCTTTGTCATATTCTCAAAGAATTCAATCAGGCTCATGAGGCATGACCTGCCCCTCACAAAGCCATGTTGATTGTCCCTAATCAGCTGAAGCTTCTCCAAATGCCCATAAATCCTGTCTCTAAGAATCTTCTCCAATAACTTGCCCACCACTGAGGTAAGACTAACTGGTCTATAATTCCCAAGTTTATCTCTACTCCTTTTCTTGAACAAAGGAACAACATGCGCCACCCTCCAATCATCTGGCACTACTCCTGTGGCCAGTAAGGACACGAAGATCATTGCCAAAGGCACAGCAATCTCTTCCCTCACTTCCCGTAATAACCTTGGATATATCCTGTCGGGCCCCAGTGACTTATCTATCCTAATGTTTTTCAAAAGTTCCAGCACATGCACTTTCCTCATGTCAACATGCCCTAGCATATCAGCCCATCATATGCCATCCTCACAAACGTCAAGATCTCTCTCACTGGTGAATACTGAAGCAAAGTGTTCATTAAGGACTTCTCCTACCTCTTCTGATTCCAGGCACGTGTTTGCTGGTTTATCCCTGATAAGCCCTACCCTCACTCTGGACATCTTCCTGTTCTCTACCCATGTGTAGAATGCCTTGGGGTTTTCCTTAGTCCTACTCACCAAGACCTTCTCACGCTCCTTTCTAGCTCTCCTAAATCCATTTTTAAGCTCCCTCCTGGCTACCTTGTAACTCTCCAGAACATCGTCTGATCCTTGCTTTCTAAAGCTCAGGTAAGCTTCTTTCTTCCTCTTGACAACATATTCTATGTCTCTTGTCAACCACGGTTCCTTCACTCTACCATCCTTACCCTGCCTCAATGGGACAAACCTATCCAGAACACCAAGTACTCCCTGAACAACCTCTACATTTCCGTTGTGCACTTCCCCAAGAACACCTGTTCCCAATTTACACTCCCAAGTTCCTGCCTAATAGTATCATAATTCCCCTCCCCAGTCAAATACTTTCCCATATCGTCTGCTCCTATCCCTCTCCAAGGCTATAGTAAAGGCCAAGGAGTTGTGATCACTGTCTCCAAAACGCTCTCCCACTGAGAGATCTGAAACCTGATCAGGCTCATTGCCTTATACCAGGTCCAGTATGGCCTCTCCTCCAGTCGGCCTGTCCACATACTGTGTCAGGAATCCTTCCTGGACACACCTGACAAACTCTGCCCCATCTATTCCTTTTACACTAAGGAGGTGCCAATCAATATTAAGGAAGTTGAAATCACCCAAAACAATAACCCTGTTATTTTTGCAGCTTTTCAGAATCTGCCTCCTGACCTGCTCCTCAGTGTCTCTGCTGCTACTGGGGGGTCTGTAGATTACTCCTAATAGAGAAATCGCTCCCTTCCTGTTTCTGACTTCCACCCACACTGACTCAGTGGACAATTCCTCCAGGACGTCCTCCCTTTCTACAGCTGTGACACTGTCCCTGATCAGCAAAGCCACTCCCCCACCTCTTTTACCTCCGTCCCTGTCCCTTTTGAAACATCTAAACCCTGGAATATCCAGCAGCCATTCCTGCCCTTGTGACAGCCAAGTCTCTGTAATGGCCACAACATCATATTTCCATGTACTTAGCCATGGTCTAAGTTTATCACACTTGTTCCTGAGACTTCTCGCATTAAAGTGGACACACTTCAGTCCATCCAACTGACTGCAATTTTGCCCCTTCAGCTGCCTATCCTTCCTCACAGTCTTTCTACACGCTGCATCTATTTGTACACTAAATGCACCAATCTCTAACCTATCCTATCATTCTGGTTCCCATCCCCCTGCCATGCTAGTTTAAACCCTCCCCAACAGCTCTAGCAAACCTCCCCGCAAGAATATTGCTTCCCCTCCAGTTCAGGTGTAACCCGTCCCTTTTGTACATGTCGTACCATCCCCAGAAGAGATCCCAGTGATCCACAAATCTGAAACCTGCCCCCTGCACCAACTCCTCAGCCACACATTCATCTGCCAAATCAACCTATTCTTACCCTCACTGGCGTGCGGCACAGGCAGCTATCCAGAGATTACGCTTGAGGTCCTGCTTTTCAGCTTCCTGCCTAGCTCTCTATACTCCCTCTTCAGGACCTCATCTCTTTTCCTACCTATGTCATTGATATCAGTATGTACCATGACTTCTGGCTGTTCAACCTCCCCCTTCAGAATGCTGTGGACCCGATCCGAGACGTCCCTGACCCTGGCACCCAGGAGGCAACATACCATCCTGGAGTCTCTTTCACGACCACAGAATTTCCTATCTGCTCCCCTTACTATTGAATCCCCTGTCACAACCGCTCTCCTCTTCTCCCCCCTTCCCTTCTGCACCACACAACCAAGCTCAGTGCCAGAGACCCAGTCAGTGCGGCTTTCCACTGGTAGGTTGTTCCCCCCAACAGTATCCAAAGCGGTATACCTGTTATTGAGGGGAACGGCCACAGGGGTACTCTGCACTGCCTGCCTATTCTCCTTCCTTCTCCTGACAGTCACCCAGCTACCTGCCTCCTGCAGGTTAGGAGTGCCCATCTCCCTGTAGCTCTAATCTATGAACTCCTCGTTATCCCGCAGGAGTCGAAGATTATCCAGCTGCAGCTCCAGTTCCCTAACACAGTCCGTAAGGAGCTGCAGCTGGATGCACCTTGTGCAGATGTAGTTATCAGGGAGACTGGAGGTCTCCCAGAACTCCCACATCTCACAAGATGAACACACCACTGGTCCTGGAGCCATTCTAGGCTGGAACTAAAGGAAAGATCAAAGAATGAAAGAAACTTACCAGAGACTTACCTTAGCCTCCATCTCCTCTTGCCAAACCCTCCTGAGCCAAAGCCTCAATCCCCCACTCTAACACTGGTCCGCTCTAACACTGGTCTGCTCCAAAATGGCTGCTCCACTTGACCTTACCTTCTTTTTATTGGCTGCTGTTAATTAGCCAATCAAATATTCACAATTTGCAAATGTGCCTCTTTTGGACTCCTGCAAGGTGAAACTCACAAGCACAGAGACTCACCTCTTTACAAAGCTCCCGCTCCAAATCCCAATCATGCACTACTACACTACATCTCAGAGGTCTTTAATCTGTCATCATATACTTCTCTTTTCAGGTGTGAGTGCATGGTAATCAGCCTAGCTGTTTTGCCCTGACTTCATTTCTTTAAGGTATAAGTGAACTAAATGGCCTTTTATGATAATCCATTAATTTCATTTGATAAATATCTATCTATCTATTAGTCACATGTACATCGAAACACACAGTGAAATATGTCCTTTTGCATTGCTAAGAATGTGCTGGGGGCAGCCCGCAAGTGTCGCCACTCTTCTGGCGCGCAGATACGGGGAGAACGTCCAAACTCTTTACAGGCAGCAGCGGGAATTGAACCCAGGTCGCTGTCGCTGTAATAGCATTATGCTACAGTGCCACCCTGTTTCTTTAAATGATTCGCTGATAGTCAGTTCTTATGCTCCTTATCGTCTGATCACTCATTACCTAACTCCATATGGTCTTTTGTTTTACACATCACTCCTTACCCTCAGCTCTGTTTTGAAAACTGTAAACCCTTCACTCTCCCTCCAATTCTAAGTTGAGGTTGTTGACCCAAAACCCTGGTTTCTCTTTCTCTGCCCTGACTGGCCGAGGTCTCCCAGATTCTCTGTTTTTGTTTTGTTTTACTAATCTGATAACGTAATCACACCCTTCCAAATTGACCCAAGATATCCTCCCAGCAACACCCTCATCCACGATAAATCCATATTTATTTCTAGGAATTGAAAAACTGCTCCTATTTGATTTGGCTCAAGTTAGCTGAGTACAAAATTGTCATTTAGAATAGGCCCTTGTTTTTAATTACAGAAGAATTGAAAAGGCTTGGCTTCTTACACTCAGGTGCAAATGTTAAATTCTAATAAATGCAGCCTATAATTGCAGTGCTAAGCTGGTGAAGGCCACAGTGACATGAATGACAACACTCTAAGTGTTGCTCATTATTTCAAAGCACTAATCAAGTCACACTAATCTGCAAAAGGCACATCAGTTGAAGGGTATCAAAAGGGAATAACAGCTCTAAATGTTATTATTTCTCCCATTTTTAGGCTTTGGAAAACTGCTGCGAGGGTCAGCTCATAATCCACAAAGAGTCAAGTGCAATGTATATTGCAAAAAACAACAAAAGCAATATTGGAAAGCCTTGCAACTATTTCCCAGATGCCCATCTCCCATGATTCTGGACAATGGAATTTGAATTAACTCTGCATTTTATGCAAAAAGGATAAGATTTTTGAGATGTACAGCAATATATTTGAATATTGCTATACAAATGAGGCATCAAGAGTTGACATCTGGCAGTTCACTCATCTTATGTATTTTGTTCTACACTTGAGGATCATGTGATTCTGTAATTCCATTGAGAATGGTCATTTAACAGCAGCTGATTCTTCATTCAAAACAGAGATCAATAGATTTTAAAAGGATCGAGGGAAATGAGTTAGTGCAGGAAACTGGAGCTGAGATGAAATATCAGCCATGACAGTGATGAACAGTGTAAGTTGCAGGTGTCCTATGGCCCCTACTTATATATTTATGTTTTGTTCATGTGTAAGCATGTGAATTAATGCCATTGAATGAGATATCACAACTGTGTGACAGTTCTTCCACATCTGAAAACCATGTTGAAGTATTAACTTTTTCTTCAGGAGATACAGCTTGGCAATCAAGAGCAGTGACAAGTGTTTTACTTCTTCCTCGCACAAAGACAATTTTGGCATCCTTCCTCCTGCATGGCATTTTCTAAATTTATGAACTCTCACACCTAGATGAAAAGCACATGGGAACATTTCAACCCACTGGTTCTCCTCCAAGTCATACACTCTGCTGACTTGGAAATATATGACTTCTTTACCAAATCCTGAAACTTCTTACACAATATCGTTGGAGTGTCCTCACCAGAAGAACCGCAGCATTTGCAGATGGAGCTTGCCACCACATTCTCGGGGACATTTAGGGGTGTGTCTAAAATACTGGTATCATTCATAAATATGTCTACCAATTGATATTCACTGAGATCTCATAAACTTTGGTAAATGACCAGTTAGAAGTATTTTGGAACAACAGACATTGAAAATAATTCTCAACATACTGGATGTAGAAAGCATTAAAACTGAATGCAATGGATCAATCAATCCCTGCAAGTGATTTCAATGATAAATTTAAAAAGGAAAGGGTACCAGTATTCAACCATCCACAAGAAAGCCTTTGGTTCTGTGCTCACTTCAGCCTTGTCCTGAGACAGGGATACAAAACAGAGAGTAATGTATTGTATTTGCCAAAACAATCATGAAGCTGCCGTCAACAAGAGAGAATCCAAAAAAAGATCGAGATGATTCACTTTTGACTCATCATAACACTAAAGTCCGATGCAGGGGAATTTTTTTCTGAAAAAAATCCAACATGATCATGGCACAGTACAGTTTCAAGGCAATAATAATTTGACCACCTACATGACAGAGCTATTGCCAGCTAAAGTGGAGATAGCTGGTAGTTTCCCTGTCAATTATATCCGGTGACAGGACTGTTGCAAGTGAAGAGGATTAATAATTTGCATGTAACTAACCTCCACTTACTGCATTTCAATGGAGAAGTTACCCTGTTTTTATTGAGAGAATCTGAAGCTGTATTACTGGTTAGAAGTTTAGTTTCCTCCAGCCTTTAAACAGAATAGTTTCTCTCAGTAAATTGATTTTGTTTGCTCCACAACAGTTTGTTTACTGAATGACCTCAGAGTAAGTCTTGAAATCATTGACTGATATAGCTATGTCAATATTTGAACACATTTCCTTTTAATATTCTTCAAACATATTTCAAAATTATACAGGTTGAAACCTTTTGAAACATTCATATAAATTTCATGAAACAATCTTGAAAACATTTTAAATTGATTTGCATTATCTTCAGAGACATTTCTGAGCAATAGATTCCTCTGTTCACAATGTTGGACTACAGGATCATCCATGGTCATTTATATACAGCTATTTAAGATTTCTCTGGCCACAAAGGCATTAAGAATGTGTTGATTATTATAAGGAGGATCAAATGAGTATATATCTCTCAAGTGATCAGAGAAATAGTTATCCATTTGCATTTTATGAAAACTCTTGGTTACTAATATCCAATGAGATTTTAGATTATTTAATGGCATCCTATATTTGAAGATAATTACTGTGGAGTTAATTATTTTTCCTCCTGTAAGCTGCTGCTGCTGTCACACAGCATGTTCCAGATGGGAGGGACAAGAATAGACTCAGAGAAAAGTTTCTCCATAATGACAGTTAATAGCAACTGTGATATGTCTCAGGATGTGAAAAGATGACAGATGTCTGCCATTTAATTGCAACGACCTCAAGAACACATCCCTGACGTTTAAGAAGAAAGTATTCATACACTCGCAAATTTAAGCTAATTTGTGAGGGAAACAAACAAAGCCCAGCTCAGTTTGTGAGGGTATGAATTTTTTTTAGATGTCAGGGATTGTTGTGGGCTAAGCTGCAGAGGTCATCTGGTTGATGAGTGAATGGGGAGAGTTAGAGAAAGATGAAATAAACAAAAGGTCACTCAATCAAATTGGAGAAGCCAAGCGTGGATTGGATTACCACATTGCAGAGCACCTGCATTCAATCCGCAGGGAAAACTCAGTTTTCTGTTGCCTGCTGCTTTAATTCTCCATCCCATTACTACTCTGACCTTTATGACCTTTTACACTGTTACAATAAGGCCCAATGTAAGCTTGAGAAACCACACCTCATCTTCTGACTTGGCCTTCTGGATTCAGTATTGAATTCTATAAATTGAAGTAACTCTCTTTCTCTGTTTACATCAGTAAAAGACATTTCTACTGTAGGTGATCCATCCATGATATTGGCTTTCCTTTTCTTTCTCCCTTAGCACCCCTGACCTGCTGAGCATGACCCATACACCTGCATTTTGCACTTCTTTTGTCCCTTTGTTTATGTTTTCACTGTGATTGCCTCTCATTGCAAAGCTTTTATTAATTTTCTCTCTATCTAACTGCCCCAAAGAACTCATTGACAGGATGAACTCTACAAGTTACCCTCTTTACAATCCTGACCTCACTCTAGGAAAGATCTTCCCTTTGTTCTATCCCTCCCTCTCTCCGACTTAAAACTAACTTGTTTTCTCTCTTCCCCAATTCTGATGGCGAGTCTTTGGCATAAGATGTTAACAACATTCCTCTTTCCACAGATGCTGCCTAACCAGTTGATTATTTTCATTTTTATTATTGCAGCTGCAATATTTCAATGAGATGCAGAATAAGTTATTCTTTTTTGCTTTGGTCTCCTTTCTTTCCATTCCAACACACTCTTGGGTCCTTTGGTGTTACACAGAACTAAATTTTATAACATGTGTTCCACCTGACTGAGGTTAAGACAGAATGAGTCTCTCCTCCCACTGCCCTTGTGATTTGTTCAAAGATGATCTTACTGTAATAAACCAAAACAGCTTTCATCACCTGTGGTGCATTCTAAAATGGTTCTTCGCGAGATAGTGATCATCTCTAATAAGGCAATTAAAGGTGAGGAGAGCATCATTTTCTGCAAACAATCCCCAGTGGATTTGACAGTGGGAAACCAAGACACTTAGACACCCTTGAAGTCAATAAGCCGCTCACTTAGTGGTCACTGTTTTAAGAAGCAGTTGCCGTCAGCTAATTTATTTTCCATTTGTCAGTGCTGATTACAGTAAATCTGCTTTGATTCCAACATTTCAACCGTGTAACATTTTTCTTGATTTATGGAACAAGATGTTCTTTTTTTAAACTTTCCTTTCACATAGGAGTAGTGTACTTGATTTATTTCATTCTGATGGAGTTCTTTAGAATTCCCTGCAGCAGAAAAATGCTATGCCATCAGTAAGTGAAGATTTTTTGGGGCTGTGTCCTCATTGAGTAGCTTCTACCTTTGAAACACTGTCTCTCTTTACTGTCAGCCAAAGTCTGAGTACATGCCTTTGTCACCTTTGGAACTGATGTTTCCAGTTAAAGCCATTTCTTCCACAGTTTCATTTACATAAAATTCAATTCATCCGGAACTCAGCTGCCAATATTTGCCCTCGTAGAAGTCTCTTGCAATCATCAATCAAGACCTCATTTATTCATTGTCACCCATTGCACACCTTGTACTTTATTTGTGACTGCAAATGGTGACAACCTTATAGCCAACTGGAAAGTTGATTGGTTGAATCTGTTATCAATCAAGTTTGGTGACCACAGTGCTGTAAGTGATGAGATGGATTTTCTGCACACAATTTATATGTAACTCTCCTCCACTAATTCAGTGCATCTGGATAATCTATCCTGCTTTTAGAGTTATGGAGTCATACAGCAGGGAAACAGGCCCAATAGCCCAACTTGTCCATGTCAATCAAGATGTCTTACTGACATTTGTCTGCATTTGGCCCATATCGCTCTAAGCCATTTCTACCCATCATGCTGGAGGTACAGAAGCCTCAAGTCCCACACCACCAGGTTCAAGGACAGCTACTTCCCTTTAACCATTCAGTCTTGAACCAATCGGAACAACCCGAATCGCTACAGTTTAGCAACACTGTGGCTGCTTTGATTACTTTGCATGAAAGCGAATTTCACTTTTTTTTGTTCTAATTCTGTTCTTTCTTGTAAAAATTGTGTATAATTTATGTTTTTCTTGTGAATGCTACTTATATGATGCTATGCACGTGTGATGCTGCCACAAGTTTTTCATTGCACCTGTGTCTGCACGTACTTGTGCACATAACAATAAACTTGACTTTGACAATCCACGTACCAGTCCAAATGTGTTTAAAATGTTGTAACTGTACGCGCCTCTACCACTTCCTCCAGAAGATCCATAAACCCGCACTCTCTGTGTGGAAAAACTTGCCCCTCAGGCCCCTTTTGAATCTTTTTCCTCTCATCTTTATCTATGCCCCTCGTGATTTTATATACCGCTATAAGGTCACCCCTTGTTCTCCTTCTTTCCAGGGGAAAAACCTCAATCTATCCATCATAAGTAGCGACTCAAGTCCCTCCAGTCCCAACAACATCCTGATGAATCCTTTCTGCAGCTCAATGACATGGGATGATAAATTGCAAAGAATGATTCTGCTGCAGAAGTGCCAAGTAGTGACCATGTCCAACAGAAGAAAATATAACTGCCTCCCCTTGATATTCAATGCCATTGTCATTGTTGAAATGAACATCATCAATATCTTGATAGTCATAATCGACTAAAAAATTAACTGGAAAAGCCATATAAATACTACTCCCTAAACTGTAGGTCAGAGGCAGGGTAATCTGTGGCATGTGGCTCTCCTTCCATCCTCCGAAATCCATTTCTCTTCCTGTAAGGTTCATGTCAGGAGATTCTCCACTTCTTCTGCAAAATGAGCATTTTTCCAATAATAATCAAAATGGTTGATACTAAATGGGGCAAAACAACCAGGTCTATCAGAACACAATACACATCCTTAAACAATTACTCTAATCACTACCAGTACATTGTGCACCCATCTAACAGATGACAGCAGCATCTCGCCAAGACTTTTTGGACAGTGCCAATCAAACCTATGGCCTCCAGCATCTAGAAGAACAAGGACAACAGGAACATGGGAATACCGTCATTTGCAAATCACCTTCCAAGTCACAAACCATTCTGACTTGGAAATACGTTGCTTGTTCATCTTTATCTCTGGAACATTCTGTCCTACACCAATATGGGATTAACAATGGGAAAATGGATTTTAGTTCCTCTGGAAAGTTGGTCATCCACTCCAATTCAAGGAGAGTTGGAGATGGCCAATAGATTATAGCCTTCCCAGCAATAGCCACAACCCATAAATCAATGCTTAATGAGTCAGAATTTTATGAGGAACACAATTAAACAGGTAATGCAGCATTCTTTCCCATTGGAGTTGGAATCTCATGTAGGTTAATGAAGTGAAATTTTGACCTCAATCTCTCCCAATATTGTAGATCTGAATGAAAATGTTTCCACTAATTACTTTCAGAAAGCCCATGTAATTGCAACCTCCACCTTGAATTTATTTAATCTTGGAGACCACAATCCTGATTAGTACAGGGAAACAAAATGTTGAAATTAAAAACACCAGAAACACACAGAATTTATAAAAGCATCAGATCAATTGCTGCACACACAATCACAAAGAAAATAAGCACTGATAAAATAGAACACCAATATTATGAATCCAGAAAGAAGCCTATTCAAACACAAAGAGAAAATGAATTTACATTACATCTTCAGATTGTAAAATGTCCCCTTGAAACCTTGCATATGTTAAATACAAGGCCTAACCTTCTGGACCCTTAGTTCGTTTGGTTGAAATTATGGAACTCAGTCCACACTGTAATAAAGCAGACAACAACAGAACCAAGGAATGTACAATTAATGCTTTATTATTTTAAAGCTAGAGGGAGTGAGGGATACAGAGAAAGAGTAATCAGTGTAACCCGAGCTCTGTACTGATCCTCACTCAGAGATTTACATGTTAGTGTCCCTCTTTTTATACTTAATCTAAAGATGCCTACGTGCAGAGTTGCACATACTTGGGCAGTTGCTTACAGCAAACTTCAGCAAAACAAGATATGCCTTAAGCACTTCTTTGTTTCACTCAAGCACCTGCACATCTTGCTGTCATAACTATAGTCACACCATGGTTGAAGCAATAACAGCTGCACACCATTAACCCTTACCTTTCCAATTACTTTTACAAAATTAGAAATGAATCCACTGCTGGGTGCAGGCAAGCAGAAATCATTAGTGTTCATATCATGCCATCATTCTTGCTAAATATGTTATGAAACTTCATTAATAAAGTAAAACATTTTCTACTGGTCAGGAGGGCAAATGTTGGAAATGCTTATCAGAACAGTAGCATTCCAGCATTTTCTGTTTTTGTTTCAGATTTAGTGCAACTGTAGTTTTTCTTTTGATTTTTAATTCGGGAACTTCATTCAGTTTTGGACCTTCATCCAATTTCCTAATTACATCACAACTCTGACCACTCTCAGTTTTAAACTGGCTCAATTTAATACTTATACAAGACCTGAATAAACTGAATTTCAAAATTACATTTTGAATAAAGAAGTATGATTCCACAGGGATTTTTTCCAAGATTATTAAAAAATGCACATTAACATCAGTTCTTTTGAATTAAATAGCATTGTGCTAAATATTAATCTTATTCATGAACTCAATGCTTCCTTGGTTTTTTTGAAAATGTAAAATATTGAAAGAATGTGTCCATGTGGAGAATAAACAAAAATGATTATTTTAATTACGAGCACAAAGGGAGGACCTGGAAAAGATTTAGAAACTGAATGCCTGCGGCAAAAAGTTTACGTGGAGGCTACTGTGTCTGTACCAGCCTGAAAGAACTACTCAAACTAACTCTGCTTCCCAGCTCCACCAAGGGTTACTGTGTCTCTGTGTTGACGTTTTCTGGTTTGACCACCTGTTCAAACAGAGATTTCTTCCACTCCCTCTAATCCTCCTGGCAAACCTGTGACCTTTACCACAAGAGTCGAGAGAGGCAGAGATTATAGGAAGTGGAATAAAAGCAAGAAATACTCAGAAGATCCGGCTGAACTGATGAAAGGAATTGATCTGTGATGTTGATTACTTCTCCTTCTTCACAGATGCTGACTGATCTGGGAAGTGTTTCCAGTATTTTCTATTTTAAATTTGCAGCATCTGCTGTTGTTTCCTTTTCAATGACAGTAGAAGATAACTGGATATATGCATTTGAAAACCAAGAATTTAAAAGATGAGGGAATTGCAAGGACAGGGGAGAGCTCTGTCTGAAAAGTTGGTACACTTGGGGCACCATTGGCTAAATGACCTCTAAATTTTGCTGAAAATCTGTGATTTAATGTCGCATGCCTGCTTGTTCAACCTGGTGAAAGACTGTTGCTGCTGCTTTGCAAATATAGAGAGATCCACCCATTGTTTGAGGATAACTACTGGATGATGGAGCATGCAGACTGAGATTCCATCATGAAATTTGCCATGCTTTCACACACAGGAATAGAGACTGCAATCAGTCAGGGTGACAAAACCACCAAAGTATAGGCTTTCTGGCCTCGACTTTCAACAAATAGTTCAGATAGTGAGAGCCATTGGCCTAAAGCATGGTCTGCAGAACAGAAGCCAATAAAAAAATTGGTCAAAGATTCAAAACAGTGAAACTTCCAAATTTCCTCCTGCAATGCAAACTTTAGACTGTGCTGAACCATATTCAACAGGTCATGGAAAGTAGATTTACTTCTTGAGTTGATTGAGCACCAAGGACTCGCCAAACTGAGGGGCAGTCACTGTGCTACGTTGCAGACTCCCGCCTTGTACGTGTAGGAACTGAAACAGCCCAGAAATCACCCAGACTATTCAAAACTCAACAAGGAACTTTAAATAACTTGCAATAAAAACAGAATGTTGGAATTCTTCAGCAACCGTGGTAAGAGAAATAGCCCTTTCATTGGAACTCAGAACATTTGGAAACTGAATATGGTTTAAGCTGCGGAGAATGAAGATAGTTGGAGAGAATGAAAGGAACGTCTGTGACAGGTGGAGCATTCTCTGTTTTATTTGATTTCCTGAATTTACGATGTTTTGGATCTCACAGCTCCAGCATAATGTTCTTTTTTTAAAAATAATGTTTATCTCCTTCAATTTACACCTCCTGCAGACAGATCAACTTTGATTAACAAATCTGCTGCTTCTCTCTCAGCAGGCACTACCATTCTCTGGGTCACTCAGTCTTCCTTGGTCTCCAATGTCACAGAGAATCCCCTTTCTTTCTCTGCTCCTCCATTTTCTCTGCAACTTAAAAAATGTTTCCATAGGAGACATGAGACACACATTTTCCTCGTTCTGATGAAATGTATGCCATTGAATTGTGATGTTAACTCTATTTCTACTTACACAGATGTTGCTTGCCCTGCTGAGAGTTTCCAGTGTTCTTTGTCATTATTTCAAATCCTCAGCATCTTTTTTCCTGTGTTTATTTTCAATGAAATAGCACCTTTCCTCCTGTTACTGGATCTTACAGTATGAAATAAGAGAAGGATGATCACAGAACAGTACAGGACAGGAAGAGTCCCTTCAGCTCATGATGTTTGTGCCAAGCATAACGCCAAATTAAACGAATCCTTTCTGCCTGACATGATCCATTTCCCTCCATTCCCTGTGCCGATCCAAAAGCTTCTTGAATGACACTATCATATCTGCTTCCACTGCCATCCCTGGCAGTATGTTCGAGACACCCACCACTCTCTGTGTAAAAAAAAATGCCCTGCACATCCCCTTTTAACTTTCCCCTCTCACCTTAAAGCTATGCCCTTTAGTGTTTGACATTTCTAGCTTCTGAAAAAGATTCTGGGTGCCTACTGTATCTATGCCTTTCATAGTTTTATAAACTTCTGTCAGGTCTATCCCCAGCCTTCGACGCTCCAGAGAAAACAATCTGAGTTTGTCCAACCTCTCTTTATAGTGTTACGAACTAGGTTACTATTGGTGAATGTCCCTTTAAGATAGAGCAGTGTGTTTGTGTGTGTGTGTGTGTGTGTGTGTGTGTGTGTGTGGGGCGTGCTGACGACAACAGAAGGTAAAGGACGTAATGATGTTTTTGAGGCAGTCAGTCAGAGTCAGTGGGAGAGAGAAGAGAGAGAGGGAGACATCAGCCTGCTAGTCTCTATCGATGGATGAAAAAAAGTAACTGTGTCTGTCACTAAAATCCACGTATGGATTATTGGAGTAATCCGGTGGAGTCCACTTTGTCGTTAACCTGTGGAGGGAAACGGGTATTTGTGTGAATGGCCACATCTCGGATGCTTTTCGGGGTGGTAGATACTTCGGTACAAAGCAGTGGAGTTCACTTTGTTGCTGACCTGTAGAAGGAAGCAGGTATTTGTGTGGACGGCCACGATTCGAGTGCCTTTCGGGGTGAGGCAGATGCGGTGGAGTAGTCACCGCTGAGTAGACACTGAGGTGTCGTATGGGTTCCATTGTGGAACATTTGGATTTCGTAATCTCTATTTTCTCTCTCTACATCTACATCTTATCTTCAGTCGATGTAGAAGCCTTTGCTCATGTCGTTGAAGACAGCCTTTGCTCATGTTTCACCTTACAGCTTGCTGAACTGAACTTTGAGAATATTCCTGGACTTGGAGTTGGGAATTTGCCACACACCACACTATGAGTTAGTTTTTGTGATTAATGTTTAAGATTTTAACATTTTTTACTTCTAGCACTCTAACATTTTTACTTTTATTTTTCTTATTATCATAAGTAGTTATTAATAAAATAGTTTTTAACACTGATACATGACTCAGTGTATTTCTTTTGTTGCTGGTTCGTAACAATACCTGATACCCTCTAATCCAGATCACATCCTGGTAAACCTCTTCTGAATCCTCTTCAAAGCCTCCGCATCCTTCCTGTAATGGGGCAACCAGAACTGCGGCCTAACCAAAAATATTATACAACTGTCAACATGACTTCCTGACTCTTATATTCTATGCCCTGAGCGATGAAGGCAAGCATGCCATATGCATTAACTGATCTCTTGAAATAAAAATAATAAATACTCCATTAGAAGTTGTGCATTGAAGGAGATAAACTGGATTGTGCAAGAAAAGTTCATTGGTCATAACAGGATACTTTGGAATAAATACATATAGATAAGGAAAATTTCATGGAGACACAAGAAACTGCAGATGCTGGAATAAAGAAAATATCCTGTTGTTTGTGTTTTTCTGGAAAATTATACTATCTGTGCAGATTCAACCCTGTACATGTGAGGAAGTCTGTGCTGGCGTGATGCGTCTCCATCCCCTGTGGTTATTCTCAGACCCACATTTTATTCACAGATTACATCTCTGGGACAAATGCATTGCACACATTTTCAAATGTCATGCAAAAATGGAAATGAGGAATGGAACGCCAAAGGTTTCTGATCCCAAGGTCACAATGTTATTTTCTCCATCTGCAAGGCAAAAATCATCTTGTGACATTAATGTAACATAATTTATACAGTTCCTGTCACTTTGAGTGAGGCTGCTGAATAGTTCCACTGTTCTAAGGCAGCATTCCATTGATGTGTGCTGGTAACAAGACAGACAGTGCTCAGTGCTGCTATTCCAGGTTATTACCATACGGCTTCAATAACACGAAGCCATTTAATGTGATATCCAGTGATCCGACAGAGATGTTAGAATTCACATAAATGCAGTTTTTTTATTGATAAACAGCAGCAACCTCTGCACAAGAATGATTATTCTGCAGCAATAACCCTTGCTTTCCGTGGTTGTTTTTTTATTTGCACAGGTCATCAACTGTTTGACTTGCTGTCATTTTAGGAATGGATCATTTCCGTGCTGTTGTTTCTTCCTCTGGTAAGTTTTTGAAATTCCAGTTACTACAGATCTATTCTGACTGTTTGCAAACATGTTGTCAGTCATTATAACAAGCTTACATTTACATATGAACTTTGCCAGTATAACATCCTAAAGTGCTTTGCAGGTGCATTTTCAGTCAAAATTAGACACTGAACCACAAAGAGATCTGGCAAATGGGAAAAAGTTTGGTGAAGGAGGTTGAAAAGTCGGAATAGAGAGATGGAAAACTTTAAGGCAAGAATTTCAGTGCTTCGGACCTTGGCAGTTGAAGACTGAGTTTGCCACTCATGGTAAACCATTACATTTCGGGATACTCAAATGGCCATAATTGGAAGGAGTAGATTTGTCATGGGTTATAGGGCTTGAGGCATTGCAGAATTAGTGAGGAAGGAGAATCCATGAAGTGATTAAAAGCCAGTGTGAGTATCTTAAGAACAAGGATGTGCATCGGGGAGGAGGTACAGGAGCCTGAAGACCCACACTCAATGGTTCAGAAAGAGCTTTTTCCCCTCTGCCGTCAGATTTCTGAATGCTCCATGAACACTACATTGCTATTCCTTTCTGTTTGCACAATTTGTTTTTGTAGTCTATAGTAATTTTAGACCTTTACCCAGTACTGCTGCTACAAAACAACAAATTTCACATCATACAAGTCAAGTCAGTGATAATATATCTGATTCTGAAGTCAGCAAGTGCTTGAAAGAGGTGAGGAAAGAGATAGGCTTTAGGGCGCATTCTAAAGGAGGAGAGGTGGAGAACTTTTAGCACTAACTCCTCTATGTTATACTTTATAAAATGCTTTCTAAAACCCAGATATACTACATCCATTGGTTTCCCATATCTATGCAACCAGTTACACCCTGAAGCAAACACTCTTGGATTTGTCAGACCAATTTTCATCACAAAAACATCTTGACTCTGACTGATTACATTATGATTTTCTCAATTTTCTGTGACAATGCTTTTAGTGATTGAAACCATACCATCTCCTTTTCAATCCAAGCAGGAGTCAACACCTTCAAAGGGGTAATGGAGAAAATTGCCTGGAATATAAGCAAGAAGGTACCGCTCCAAGGTTTGCCCCTTGTAGTTTGCTGTTCTCCAATGATTGAAGAGGGTAAGCATCAAAATAAAAACAATGGAATGAACTTGAAATCGCATCAGCCTTTCTCCCCACAATACTCACATTATAGTGGTTCCCTGTAAAACATGGTCAGCGTGATTTCTAAGGCTAAATCACCAGGAGTCTTTTCTTCTATTTGTGTCAGCACTACATGAACTTAGAATCCAGAATCAGCACTGGGGCAATATACTCAAACTGGAACTAATTATTCACACCGCTGAAAATGACACGTCAAACTATTTACTGATGAGCTATTCAAATAATGATATGCAAGACATTAGCTTGTTTGGAGAAAGAGCACTTGGTAATGAATATTTAACATATTATAGGAGAGCTTGACCACATCAGGTCAACTGCTGATTTCCTTTGGTCCGTGAAAAATAATGTCTATTGCAGTTGACTATAACCAATTGAGAACAGCTTTCTTTTTATAAGTATCTAGTGCATGCATTTTCTCATTTAATCTTCTTCTAATTAAAGTACTTGCTTAGCATAAAACAAAGAACATCTTGGTTCACCTGAGGTTTTTTTTCTTAATTTGGAATATTTAGTTAGGATTTCTGTTGCTGAAATGTTTTGTGTGAGCCACTGCTTTTATGTTTGTTTAATTTATCACTCATGGCTATCTCTTTGATATCAAGTTGGAGGAAAAGGTTACTCAGAGGCATAGTGAATTGTGAAAATGATAGTAACGTACTGCAAGGAAATAAAGAAAGACTGTGGAAATAGGTGGCAAATGAAATGTGAATGAAGTGTTATATTTTAGTTAGGAGAATGAGAAGAGCCAATGTAAAGGAGACAACACAATTCATAAAGGGCTACAGGAACATAGAGATCCGGGTCATGAGTGCATTAATGATTGAAGGTTGAGAAAGTATTTCAAGTGCCTACAGGATCCTGGGGTCGAAGAAAAAAGGCATGCACACATGAGCAAAGCCATGATGAATGTTTATAAAACATAGATTTTAGCCATGCCTGTAAGCATTGTGTCCATTTCTTGAAAGATGTGAAGGCTTTGGAGAGGACACATGAGAAGTCTACCAATATGATTCCAGGAATGAGGAACTTGTGGATATACTGGTGAAGCTGGAGTTGTTCTCCTTGGAACAGAGAAAGTTGTGAGGAGATCTGGTAGAGATTGTTAAAATCATGATGGTTACAGAGAGAAATAAACTATTCCCATTGGCAGAAGGGTCAAGAACTAAGGGACATAGAATGAAGATAATTACCAAAATTACCAAAAGTAACAAAAGGAAACATTTTGCTTCACAAAGTGAGTGCTAAAGAATCTGGAAAGAACCATCAGGATCATGATGGCCGATTCAAGTAGAACATTCAGAAAGGAAGGAATTGTTTGAGTATTAGACAGAATTTACAGAGTTAGAGAGAGGGTGGTGAAATGAGACCAGGTGATTGGTTTTACGAAGAGTCAGCAGAGAATCAATGGTCTTTGTTTTCTTATAAGTTAGCAAAAGGATGATTCTGTAACTTTTGCACTGATGCAAAACAGTTTTAGACATATTGATTAAAAATGTAACTCACTCCTGAATATAAACTGAATATTAGGTTCATATCTACCTTTTGAATGCAGTCATGGTAAGTGCTGAGAGAACCTTCCAAGTTGTTTCACTCCACATCAGCTCTGTTGCTTGCAGTACGATTCTGGTCTTGCACCAAGCTGCATAATATTGAAGGAACCTGATTCACCCCAGCAGTCCTCTGTGAATTTTAGAGTCACGAGTCACATGGCTGGGACTGGGACAAGTGAGCAAATGCTTCATCAAAGTTTGGAGCATGATTAGAGCCACAGCATGGAAACAGGCCCTTCAGCCCACCAGGTCCATGCTAACCATCAAGCACCCATTTACATTGATCCTACACTGATCCCATTTTATTCTCCTCACATTTTCACCAACTTCCCCAGATGCTACCCCTCACCTATACATGAAGGGCAATTTACAAGCAATTCACCTTCCAACCTGCACACCTTTGGGACAAAGGTGGACACTGGAGCACCAGGAGAAAACCCACATGGCCACAGAGAGACCATGCATGTTCCACACAGAGGGCACCTCAGGTCAGATTTAAATCCAGGTCACCAGAGCAGTGAGGCAGTAACTGGACTAACTGTGCTACTGTGCATCCCTACAATAACTTGTAAGCAACTATTTATAGCCACCTCAGTTTAGGCAGATCAGTCCAATGATTAAACTCACCTAACATACCAATATTCTGTCAGGAAGTACACATGCTTTACAATTCAAAAATGCTCCATCTCCTGTAAGTTCACCACTGAAAATGTCAGGATATTCATATCTGGAAAGGATGAACAGACAGAGTTCCTTTTCTCTTGAGAAAAGGCAGAGAGGTGACCTAATAGAGGTCTTTAAAATTATGAATCATTTTGACAGAGTCTATGCAGAAAAATTATTTCTACTTGTGGGGAAGACCTTAACAAGAGGCCATCAATATCTTTTAAAGGGGCTGTCGATATATTTAAAGGGACTAATCAGTGCACTCAGGATAATTGTTGGTCAGGTTTTAGTCAACTGCTGGGCCTTTCTTGATTTATTTCATGCTGGAAGGTTCACTTTGTCCACTCAGAGAAAGAGTTTATTGATGCTGCAATGCAGCTGGCTGCAGTCATGAGGTCTGTTTTCAGGGCTGCGGGATGTGGGGCACCAGCAAGGCGCAGGCCACTTTCAGGAGGGATGTCAGGAGAAGGATGATGTGGAAAAGGGCACTGAGCAGTATTGGTGATATCCTGGGCATCAGTCCTCACTGTTTCAGCTGTTGCAGCCCCAGCTCGACCCTGGCACCCTGGAGTCCAAAAGTCAGAGAGAACAACTCAATGAGGAACACTCCACCTGCTTCAAGTACCAACAGAGCAATGCAATGATGCTGACCCACCACCACCTGCCTTTTGGCAGTTGTTCACCATCTCTTGCTCTTATTTTATTCTTCTATTTTATTTTATTATTCTAGAAAGGTAAATGTCAACTGTGGAGCATCATTCATGAACAACAGGAGAAATTTCAGCCCAAAGCCAAGACTGTGGTATTGGGGCAAATCCCAAGGGAGGTTCTTTTATGGGAGAGGGGTTTTGGTGCAACTAAAGCTGGTCCACTTAGAACAGGATGATCTCCATGCTCCCTTTGCCTAACTGAAGGTGGAATTGTCCATGCTGGGCAAGTTGTCTGGTGTACATAGATTTTTCAGCTGTATCACTACGAGGGGAGGGGGGAGATTTTGTTGGCTTTATAGTTAACTTGACCAGGACAAGTATGTAGTCTCATCCTTCCAAGAAGCTTTCCAGTGATGGTTTCCTCTTCAAGTTATAAACAAGACGATGAGTTAAGGGTAATAAGATAACTTTACTAGTCACATGTACATCAAAACACACAACAAAATGCATCTTTTGTGTAGAGTGTTCTGGGGGCAGCCTGCAAGTGTTGTCATGCTATATTAGTATCCTAGAATGGAAAATCATTTTGATCATTTGACCCCCTCAAGCCCACGCTATTGCCTTAAAGAACAATATAGTCAGTCCAACTCACTCCCCTGGTCTTTTCCTATAGACTACAATTTATTTTCAACTCAATAGCCATCAATATTTTTTTTCTTTGAAAGCCCTGATTCTGGCAGAATAATCCTATCCTTCATCCAACTCCCACTCTGACTTATTTGCCTGTGGCTTCCTGCACTGTTATAATGAGGCTCAATACAAGCTTGAGGGATTGTACCTCATCTTCCATCCAGACACATTGCAGCCTTCCAGACTTGATATCAAATTCTCCAAATGTGGGTAATTCACTCTCTCTTTCTAAATTAGAACTGTCCATTTCTACCTGCCATCATTTTGGCTCAGTTTTTCTTTTTCTATTAGTTTAGTCTGGCCCACTGGGCATGTCCCACAGCCTTACTAGAATAACACATTACACTGACAAAGAAGCATACGGTCTTCTAACTGCTATTTTAACTGCTGCATTAACTCATTTGGCCACATGCTATCTGAAATATTTCCCCTGTTTTACCCATCCCTCCCCCAGACAACTTGTTTTCTCTCTTTCCCAGTTCTGACAGAAGGTCTCAGGTCTGAAATATTAACTGATTCTCTTTCCATAGATGTTACTTGATCTGCTGAGTGTTTCCAGCATTTTCTGTTTTTGTTCCAAAATAGCTACAGTCTGGTGTGAGGGTGCAAAGTCCTGATCTAAGGGAAAATCAAATAGTTTGTGACTCAAATTAGTGAATAATGTCAAATTGTTGGGCCTTCACATTACTAGACAGGTTTACAACATACATATTCCGGACTCTTTGTATTAGAAAGAATATAAAGTTGCCTGGTTAGTAATTCAGATTATTGTCTTGCAATGATTTCTGAATTTTAATTACAAATTACTGCACTAACATAATTATATGAAATGTATGTTTACCACAGAACATTGTTCAAGTAATTGTGGGTATCATTCACAACTATTGGTAATAAGAACCCAAATATGGCTGGAATTATAATTGTGCTGATACTTTACTGTGTTTTCAGAAGCATATTATGCAGTGTTATTCACTGTCCAAGTGTAAGCTTACACAGATACAACACAACAGAATGAAAAAAAAGATACGACCTAATAGCTTTGGAAAGTGTGAAGAATAAATAACAGCAGAGACTATTTAAAGCACCATTAATAGCATTCTGATTCTTTCGCCAGACTGAAACCACTTACTTCTGCCTGGTGTTAGTGCACACATTCTGTGAAGCACTTTGGAGGTGCTGGCACTGGTTATACTGTTCTACTTGACTAGCATTGCAGATATTATCCCACCAGTTAAACAAAAAAAAGATGAACACCAGTTCTTCTTTGAAGAGTTTGATGTTATATCACTCATTCTTCCACAGCACTGATACTTAAAGTGAACTATCTTCAGAATCATATCATCCATAGTGTCTAGTGACAAGATCAGTGACATGAGCACCTCTTTGCAGAGTTGGTCGATTGTGCTATCAATACATTATTTTATAACCCAGCGTTGTTGAGAACATAAACCGATACAGAGAGAACATTGAAACTAGAAAACGCTGGAAAGACTCAGCAGATTAGGAAAGAGAAACAGAGTTAATGTTTCAGATTGAAGACCATTTTTCAGACCTGTCATCAGAACCTCTACCAGGTCTTTGACCTGAAACGTTAACTCTGTATATTGCTGTCCATAGATGCTGCCTGACCAGCTGAGTATTTCCAGCATTTTTTGTTTTTCTTTCAGATTTCTAGTATCTTCAACTTTTTGATGTTGACATTGAAGCCAGTAAGCTTCATATAGGAAAGCACTTGTTCCCACAAAATATGCTCTGGTGGCTTTCTTATGTATTAAGCTCCTTCCAGGATATTCATTATTGCTCTTAAAGAATCATTCTTTAAGAAAGGTGATATATTGTACCTCTAATTTGGTATGTGTTTAACATAGACATGGTCATTGCCTAAAGAGATAAAGGAGTAATAGGAATCCCAAATGCAATAATTACTTCATAAAAGAATGAAAGGTACTATCTGGCAAAAAAAAGTGGTTGTTACATATCAGCAGCTGAAGCTTTGAACCTTCAGTCTGGAGATCAGACATTGATTCTTACCATGACAACTGGGAAATTTAAACTCAGATAAAAACATAAATCTGGAATTGGAGGAGATTTCAATAAGCAGTAACCATGCAACTACTGGTTTGTTGTGAAATCCCATCTGGTTTACTAATGTCCCTTCAGGGAAAGAAATCTGCCTTCCTTTTCCTGTCTGACCTACGTACTACACACCCAGCAATGAAGTTGTCTCTCAATCGTCTCCTCAGGGGTAGTTAGCTGTAACAGGTAAATGCTGACATTACTTTTTAAGCCTTTCGCTCATGAATGAATAAAGAAGAAAGATCCAGCCATCATTAAAAAGCAAATGAGGAAGCATCAATAACAGCCTATCCTTAATAAAAATGCTCTATGACACTTAAATATAATTTGCATGGAAGGTTCTAATGACTCAAAATGTTTACTTTGCTTCTCTCTTCACAGATGCTGCATGTCCTGCTGAACGTGTCTAGCATTTTAAAAAAATGTACAATAGAAGGTGATAAATAACTTGGAAAAGACGGCAGTGGCAGAGTGTTATTTGTTCAATGAGGTTAGTGTTGGGGAATGATAAGGTATTATCCTTTAAACAGCCATTGAGACAATTTGGCTCTGTCAAACAACGTAGACCAAAGTTGGATGTGGGTTGTGGAACAAATACTCCTTCCCCCTATCTCATCAGAGATTTAAACATATAACCTCGGCTGACATTTCAGTGTAGCTTGGTTGAACTGTCAGAGGTGTCACTTTCTGGATTTCACTTTCAGGTTTCATTTACTCCCCTTGGTGGAAGTAAAAGGTTCTGTGGTGACATGTTGAAGAGGAGCAGGGCCAGTTGTCCCCGTAACTTGGTCAATGTTTACCCTTCAATCAGAATTACTGCAACAGATAATCTTGTGGTTAGAACATCTCTGTCTGTAAAAGCTGTCTATGCAGAGACTCACAGCTGTGTTTCCGACATCACAACAATGATGGCACTTCCAAATCACTCTCTGAACATCCTGAGCTCAGAAAGGTGTTATATTTACACTCATCTTTCTTTTTCCATTGAACAACCTGCTTAAATTTCAAAATGAGAAAAGCAGCATTGTTGACTTTTTTTTACCCATTAACTCCAGCTAAGCCTACCCTTCTGCTTTTCTGTCTCCAATGCCAAATTAAAGGTGGATGTACACGTGTTCATCTCAGCCTAATAAAATTGCACTGAGGCTCATTTTGTATGAGAGCATCTCACAGGAAGGGAAAATTTTCATCCCTCCAATTTGCTTTGGCCTAACCCATGGGACAAATAAATCCCTACCAAAAAGAAAATTCTAAACAAAAAGCAATGAACTGCACAGACTGCACCAGAAATAACTTGAAATTGTAAAGCGACAAGCACGCTATTGGGAAAAAAAAGTAATGGGAACTTTACATCAGTTTGTACTGTGTCTATCAAATGAGCTGTTCTACTGAGGTCCCATTTGCTCTGGCCAGGCAGACAGTAACATTTGATAAACAGTAAGGGAGCTCTTTCAGTGTCCTGGTGAACCTCAACAGCTTCACGATCACCACCAAAACAAATGACTTGTCCATTTATTTCACTGATGTCTGTATGACCTTGTTGTTCACAAATTGGCTGCTGATTTTCATCTGTTACAAAAATTACTGCAATGCAATGGTCACAGCAGCTTTGAACTGCATTGAGGTTGAAAAAGTTACAGGTCAATGCAAGCACTTTCTTAAACAACTGACTTGAGAGTATTTATGATTGGATGCCAAGAGATCAATTTAATAGCAGTAGCATGTGAAAATGTATTAGAACAAATAATATTAAATTTAAAGCTAGTAACTGGCCTTTATTACAAAGACAGACATTAGTTTTATGACAAGGTTTTCTTTTCAATTATCAAGAGGCACTGTGTGTTTTACTCATAACTGCACTCTATATGAACAGCAGTGTTTTCCTACTTATGAAACAAACTTTCCGATACATTAATATGGTGTCTCTCAGGGATCATTGCCTAAAAACTCTTTCTTAAATTTGGCACTGTCATGATAAACATTAGAAATTTCAGCCAAGGTTACAAATTAAGTTTGTACTCCCAGGTTAAAAGGAAAAACAGCCCAAGTTCTTGCCTGCAAGAGCAGCCCTGAATGGAAAAAAGTGATTGAATCAAAATGGTCCCAAGGCTAAGGACCTCAAATATCCCTGCAAGCATTAAATGACCAGGCTCACATAAAGAGCTCTCACTTGAGAGCAGGACCAAATGGTGACTGGCTTCTGTAGAACAGCAATTTGCAACAGTTGGCAACTCAAGAGAGGAAACAAGCAGACTTAAAAATAATTGTAAAAAGAAAATGAAATAGTTTCTGACAATGCCAAAACTATTACATGATAAATCACAAAGATTTGTAATTTTTTTTATATATTCACTGATGAGATGCAGGTGTTAGCAAGCCCAGCATATATTGCTTATCCATAATTTGCTCTTAAGAGGAGTGTGGTTAGCATCTCCAGAAATCTTGCAATCCTTGTGGTGAAGATACATTTGTGGTTTATTGGGTCGAGGGCCAAAGGACTTCAGCACAGTTTTGTTGAAGAAATGGCAAGGTACTTTCAAATCAGGAAGACAAATTGCTGGGGGAAGTCAAAGCCATTGAGGGCGCTGCCAAAGAACACTTGGTATGCTGCTGCCATCTGTTTTGTAGATGGTACCCCTGCAGAAGGTGGAGGGTGTGAATTTAAGGTGATAGATGAAATGGGTTGATTTTCCTGGTTGATACTGAGTTTTATCAAAGTTCTAATCAGGAGGACATTTCTCGATCACACTCCTGCTTTGTGTTTTGTAGATGAGTGCAAAAAAGTAACAAATATTTCCTTTCAGATATCACTCCATTGTGTTTCTGGCATACAAGTGATTCAGGTCACCTCCAGACACTCCCACTAAAGAAGAGGAAAAGTTGCAAGGGGACATTCTTAGCCCCTCTCATTATTCTTTCCATAACAACTGAATGAGCAGCAAGCAGCCATCTTTATTCTTATTGCAGTGGATGAGAAACATGTGGCAGAGGTTTGGATATGAAAGAAATAATTTTCAGCTTCATGATCCATGAGAGGAAACTGTCTTGTCTCTCATATATCCAGTTTGGTTCAATATACCTCTCTAAAAATCTATGAATCTCACATTTGCAATTGGCCATATCATAAAAGCTTTAAGGGAGGAAGGTTCCACGTTTCCACTAGACTTTGTGTGAAGAAGTACTCCTTCACCCCAAGTCAACTAGCCCTATATTGTATTACGTCCCACCGAGAGAAATAATTTCTCTCTATTTAACATATCCTTCAATCATCCTGAATTGTTTTCATTATGACATAAATGTTGCTGTTTGGAACTTGACACATGGATGCTACCTTTCCCTCAGCACTAATTTGATTTTTTGTGTAAACAAGAGGTTAAATTTGGAGGACAAACCTGTAACTGTGCAGGTCTAAAATTGCCTCCCAGTGGAAGTGGCGGAATATCAAATCACTACTCATGATCCAACCACGCATCCATTTACGATAGAGCTTCACATTCAGAGAACAAAATAAATTAACATGTCAAACAATAAAAGAGAAAGCACTTGCATTTATATTATGGCTTATCAGGTCCATGAGCCTTTTGTAATAAACAAATTAATTTTGAAGTGCGATCATTGCTATGCAGGTACAATGATAAAACTCATGATTCAAGCTGTACAAATAGGTTTGCAATACATGCATGTATGTACACATATATTACTCTTGATTATGAAATGAAAACTAACACTTCCCTCACGTGCACACTTTTCATAATGTTGCACTTAATGTTAAACTGCTGTAAAATAAAAAGCGACTTCCAGAAATGAAACTCTCAGTTAATGTGTCTAGATTTCTGTGCATTACACAAACGGGGAAGAATGGGACACAAAGATCACTCCACTCATAAAATTTTCACAATCCATTTATCACTTCATTACTTTAGTAATGGGAACCCTGCACTTGAGATGGAACAGTTCTTTTTTACTATTTCCTATTATGCAAATTCTCATTTATCAGAAGAATGGTTCATTGGTGTTATTCAACTCTTCGTGCTTATCGATCCCATCTGCTACTTTATTTAAAAATCATTGGGTTTCCCTCACAATACACAGCTCATCTTATACTGCACTGCAGCAAGTGGTGTAAAGCTTGTATCAGTGGGTATCCATAGAACCATAGAACACTACAGCACAGAAAACAGGCCATTCAACTCTGCTAATCTGCCGAAATATTCCGCTAGTCCCACTTAGCTGCACCCAGTCCATACCCCTCCAGACCTCTCCCGTCCATGTGTCTATCCAATTTATTCTTAAAGCTTAAGAGTGAGCCCGCATTTACTACATCAGATGGCAACCCGTTCCACACTCCCACCACTCTCTGAGTGAAGTTTTTCCCCCTAATGTTCCCCCTAAACCTTTCCCCTTTCACCCTAAAGCCATATCCTCTTGTCCTTATCTCTCCTAATCCAGGTGGAAAGAGCCTACTTACATTAACTCTGTCTATGCCCCTCATAATTCTGTAAACCTCTATCAAATCTCCCCTCATTCTTCTACGCTCCAAGGAATAAAGTCCTAACCTGTTCAATCTTTCCCTGTAACTCAACTCCTGAAGACCCGGCAACATTCTAGTAAATCTCCTCTGTACTCTTTCAATCTTACTGATATCCTTCCTATAGTTAGGTGACCAGGACTGCACACAATACTCCAAATTTGGCCTCACCAGTGACTTATACAACCTCACCATAACATCCCATCTCCTATACTCAATACTTTGATTTATGAATGCCAGGATGCCAAAAGCCTTTTTTACAACCCTGTCTACCTGTGACGCCACTTTCAGGGAATTATGTATCTGAACTCCCAGATCCCTTTGTTCCTCCGCACTCCTCAGTGCCCTACCATTTACTGTGTATGTCCTACCTTGATTTGTCCTTCCAAAATGCAACACCTCACACTTGTCTGCATTAAATTCCATCTACCATTTTCTGGCCCATTCTTCCAGTTGGTTCAGATCCCTCTGCAAGCTTTGAAATCCTTCCTCGCTGTCCACTACGCCTCCAATCTTATTGTCATCAGCAAACTTGCTGATCCAATTTATCACATTATCATCTAGATCATTGATATAGACAACAAACAACAATGGCCCCAGCACCGATCCAGAAGAGATCCGCAAATAATCTACCTTCACTTATACAGTCGGAAGGAATGTGGCTTTGGATAACAACACAGGTGAAAAGAGGAATGGAATATGTACAGTGCAGTAGACGGTGACATTCTCTATTGTGCTCTCTTTCTCTCTCACTTGTGTGCGCGCGCACGTGTGCACACACACACACAGAGGTGAATTCAGACACCATACACAGAGATGGATTCAGATGTACATGCCTTTGCCTTCTTGGCCCTTATCCTTTCACCACTTTCACCTTGAATCCTCCCAGCTCCAGCTCTAACCTCACCTTGATGAAAAACACGATGATGCTGGAGGAACTCAGCAGGCCAGGCAGCATCCGTGGAGAAAAGTAGGCGGTCAATGGTTCGGGTCAGGACCCCTCTTCAGGAAGGATCCTGACCCAAAGTGTTTACCACCTGCTTTTCTCCACAAGTGCTGCCTGGCCTGTTGAGTTCCTCCAGCATCATAGTATTTTTCATCTCGATTCCAGCATCTACAGTCCTTTGTTTCTTCAACCTCACCCTTCCCTTTCTGAGTGATCCTCCCACCATCACTTTCAGGACTGATGCATGGTCTTGTCCCAGAACGTCGACTATCCCTTTGCCTCCACACACCTACTGAGTTTCTCTTGCAGTTTGCAGTTTGTTTTTTGCTGGTGGTAGTTGAGGGCTGTTTTTGATATTGGTGGCTGGTGACCAGTGGTGTGCTGCTGGGTCCTCTATTGTTTGTCACCTATGTATATTAGTGATTAAGATGAGAATATAGGTGGCATGATTAGTAAGATGACACCAAAATTGGTGGTACAGTGGATATTGAGGAAGGCAGTCTAAGTTTACAACAGGATATATGTCAACTGGGAAAGTAGGCAAGGGAACAATAGATGGAGTTTTTAACTCAGACAAATACAAAGTGATGCATTTTGGAAAGGTAAACCAGGGCAGGACATACATAGTGAATAGCAGGGCCCTGGGGAGTGTTGTTGTACAGCAAGACCTTGGAGTACAACTACATAATTCCCTGAAAATGGTAACATAGGTTGACAGGATGGCAAGGAAGACATGTGACATGCTTGCCTTCATCGGCTGAGGCATTGAGTACAGGAGTAGGGACGTCCTGTGACAGTTGTGCAAAACATTGTTTAGGCTGCACTTGGAGTATTGTGTGCAGTTCTGGTCACCACACTACAGGAAAGATGCAGGAAAGGTACAGGAGGGTGCCGAAAATGTTCACAAGGATGTTGCCTGGATTGGAGGGCTTGAGGTAGAAGGGGAGATTGGAAAGGCTGGGTCTGTCTTCCCTGGACCAAAGGAGCCTGAGAGGCGACATGATTGAGGTATATAAAATTGTGAGGGGTGTAGTAGATAGGATAGGTAGCCAGTGTCTGTTTCCCATGCCTAAAACTAGAGGGCATGAGTTCCAGGTGAGAGGGAGGAGGTTTAAAGGGGATCTGAGAGGTAAATTTTTCCATAGAAAGAGCAGTTGGTGTTTGGAATGAGCTGCCAGAGAAGGTGGTAGTGGTCGGAACAGTAGCAGGCATTTGGACAGATACTTGGACAAGCAAGGCATAGAGGACTATGGAATTAATGCTGGAAAGTGGGATTAGTACACATAGTCATGATGGTCAGCATAGACACGGTGGGCTGAAGGGCCTGTTTTTAAGCTGTACAACTCTATGACTCTCTGAGGACTGGTCTGAAAGCTTTAGGAGGTATCTGCCCAATACTGCCTGATGTTGGAAGTGTTTAGGATCTCATTCCATAGCAAGTAGTTTGCTGGGAGCCATTGAATTGCTTGCTGGGATCCATTAGATCGTTTTCTCTGGGGCATCGGAGGCTGAACTGCAAACTGATATAAAGTGTATAAAGAAATATTATGAGAGGTATAGATAGGGTAGATAGTCAGACTCTTTTTCTTCCCCCCAGGTTGGAAATGTCAAATAATAAGAGGCAAAGCTTTAAGGTGAGAAGGGGAAGATTTAAAGGAGATTTTGTAAGACAAGCTTTTCACTGTACCTCGGTACGTGACAACAATATACCAGTAGCAATTTTTGTACCCAGAAAGTGGTCGGTACCTGGAACACGCTGCCAGGGGAAGTAGTAGAAGCAGACAAATTAGCAACATTTCAGAGGCATTTAGACAGGCATATGAACAGGCAGGGAATGGAGGGATATAGACCATGTGCAGGCAGATGTGTAGTTTAACGTGGCATCATAGTCAGCACAGACACTGTGGGCCAAAGGGCCACTGTTCTGTTCTATGTTCCAGGAATACTTTATCAATTGTTGAGGACAGACTCATCCTCACTCCACAGAAGTGACTCATGAACCCACCATGATGGAATGTAACTTTGAGAAAGGAAACAAGCACAAGAAAGTGGGAGCAGGAATATGCCTTGAATAGTTCCCTTATATGATGAGATGGACTCCTGACCTCACAATCTACCTTGTTATGACCTTGCACCTTATTGTCTACCTGCACTGCACTTCCCTGCAGCTGTGACACCTTGGTCTGTATTCTGTTCTTGTTTTTACCCTGTACTACCTCAATGCACTATGTAATGAATTGATCTGTACGAATGGTATACAAGGCAAGTTTTTCACTGTACCTCAGTACAAGTGACAATAATAAACCAAAACCAAAACCAAAAAAATCAAAACCTTGTCTTAACATTACCCTTCCATTCAATATAATCACAGCTGATCTGTTCCCAGCCTCAATTTATCTTCAGTGCCAACTCTCCATTGCCCTTAATTCCTCAATCCATCAAAAATTTATTGACATCCTCTTTACCTCCATTGATTTAGTTTCCAAACCCTCCAGGATAGAGAATTCCAGATATTCACCACTCCCTGTGAGAAGAAATTCCTAAGCACCAGTTTTAAATGACAACACTTTATCTCGTAACTGTGTTCCCTCCAGTAGTGACAACTATAGACAGGGCTCCCTGCTGTCTGCCGCAGGCAACAACATTGCCAGGGTCCTCCCTAATCACCAGCTCCAAGTTGCCAAAGTGTTGCTCCCTAAGTCACAGTGTGAAATCTTTTTATCAAGGGTGACCCATTTCCTGATACCCCAGAACCTTTCTGTTATCTACAAGGTACAAGTCAAAAGGCAGTGCTGATAGCATCTTTCAAATGTCTTGAGATGCCTGCTGTAGGTAGTCCAGGTGCTTGGGGCATACAGGAGGGTGCCCAGGAAAACCATGATTTTTGCTCCAGGTCTGAAGTCTTGATCTTCAAATACCCTTTTCTTCAATTAGTCCAAAGTCCATGCCAGTGCTTTAAAAATGGGGATGAATTTCATCGATGTCTGCCTTCTCTAGAAGGCAGATCTTGAGAAATGGGAAGGGATCCATATTTTCCAAAGCCTTGTCGTGATCATTTATTGTTGGAGGGCAGTCTTGTACAACAGGAGCAGGTTAGTAGAGGACTTTTGTCTTGTGTTTGTTGAGTGTAAGACCCATCCACTCACATGCTTCAATGAATGTGTCATCAGTGGCTTGGAGATTGGCCTCAGAGAGTGCATTTGTAAACATCTGCATACTGCAGTATGATTACCAAGTAATACAGAATCCCCAATGATTCTTGGGAATCCCTGGCACATGACTGCTCAAAGTGGAGAAGGGACATTTGGGATGAGGCCATGCGTCAGTAGCACACAGAAGCCCTGTGCAAGCAGTGGAGGGAGTGCGTCACCTCACAAACTACCCACACACCAGCCCCCTCAAGTACCCACTGCCCATTTGTGGAAGAGTCTGACAACAATAGCCAATAGCTCATCCTGGTCCAACCACACAGATGCCACGGCCAAGAAAGCTCACCAGTGCCTCTACTTCCTTAGGAGGCTAAAGAAATGTGGCATGTCCCTTTTTATCCTCACCAATTTTTATCGATGCACCATAGAAAGCATCTTATCCGGATGCATCACAGCTTGGTATGGCAACTGCTCTGCCCGTGACCACAAGAAACTGTAGAGAGTTTTGGACACAGCTCAGCAGATCACGGAAACCAGCTGCCCCTGCATGGACGCTGACTACACTTCACGCTGCCTTGGTAAAGCAGCCAGCATAACTAAAGACCCCACCCACCCTGGACATTCTCTCTTCTCCTTCCTCTCATCGGGCAGAAGACATAAAAGCCTAAAGCACATACAACCAGGATCAAGAACAGCTTCCTTCCTGCTGTTATGACTATTGACCCTAGTACAATAAGATGGAGTTTTGACCTCACATTCTACCTCGTTATGACCTTGCATCTTATTGTCTACCTACATTGCATTTTCTCTGTAGCTATAACACTTTATTCTGTATTTTGTTATTGTTTTACCCTGTACTACCTCAATGCACTGATGTAATGAATTGATCTGTATGAACGGTATGTAAGGCAAGTATTTCACTGTACCTCGGTACATGTGACAATAATAGAGCAATTAACAATTAGTATGTGCTTTCCACCTGGGAACATATAAAAACGGAGTGCAAGCAAGTTATCCTCGATCCTGACTAATTGCCTGAGAAGAAGTTAATGACAAACTTGTTTGATGGAATATTATCCAGTTGCCTAGATGCATGCAGTTCCAACATCACTCAAGAAGCTCAACAGCATCCTGATCAATGCAATCCGCTTGATTGTTCCCCAATCCACACCCTAAACATTCATTCCCTCTACCACCAGTGCACTGTGGCTATAATGTGTGTCATCTACAAAATGTTCTGCAGTTAACTCACCTGGGTTACTCTGACAGCTCTCCCCAAACCCAAGGTCAAATCACCAAGAAGGTCAAGGGCTTTGGGCAACACCATCGTCTGTAGATTCCCCTTCAAGTCGTGCAGCATCCTGACTTGGAAATATATCCCCAGTCCTTCACCTCACTGGATCTAAATTCTGGAACTCCCTCCCCAAAACACCACCATGGAGTACCTTCACCAGAAGACCTTTATTGTTTTACGCATTTGTTTTCTGGGATCTGAGCTTCGCCAACAAGATCAGCATTTATTAGCCATCCCTCACCCTTTAAGGCGTTAGCTCATCACCACCTGTTCAAGGGAATCTAGTGGTGGGCAATAAATGCTGGGCTTGCCAGCTACACCCGGGGCCTGAAAAGAATTGAATAAATAAAAACAAAATTTTGACTTTTTCCCAGGGCAGAAATGGCTAACACCAGGTGGCATAATTTGAAGGTGATTGGAGGAAAGTACGGGGGGATATCAGAGTTCTGTTTTTTACACAGAGAATGGGTGGGTGCGTGGACCGCGGGTAGAGGCAGATACATTATGAACATTTAAGAGACTCTTAGATAGGCACATGGATGATAGAAAAATGGAGGGATATGTGGGAGGGAATGGTCAGATTGATCTTAGAGTAGGTTAAAAGGTCGGCACAACATTGTGGGCTGAAGGGCCTGTACTATGCTGTAATGTTCTATAAAATTAATCAACTGCCAATTTTGAAAGAATTTTTTTTGGAGATGCATTATCGATAAGTTTCAATGATAGATTCATACAGCACAGAAACAGGCTCTTCAGCCCACTGCATCCCATGCTGACATCAAATACCCATCTGAAATAATCCCATTTATAAACACTTGGTCTATAGCCTTTATGCCTTGGCGATTCAAAGCTCAGTAGAGTTCATTTCACAATTTTTCAATAATTTTAAAAACTGATATTTATTTTTAGGCATTTCTTTTTTTCAATGTTCAAGATTGCACAAAATTTGGAGCTTGGGGGCAGACAATTTATCAATGACACTGTACATAAAAACGTTTATATAATCACCTGTCAAAGTGCAGAAAGTAAGAGTGCATAAATCAATCATTTAAATCTTAACAGTTTTAAATTATAGTGTTCATTTGACAATTATGTTACATTCCTAAGTGAAAAATTGTTGATAGCTTATACGTGACCTCCCGCTTCTGCACTCTAAAAGTTTTGCCTGATCGTCAACTTATTAATGAATTAATAATTCATGGAGGAGATTTAAAATACATGGCAAAATGTACAAGGAGGATGTGAGGGACTAGCTATGATCTGAAATTTATTGCCTGTAATGGTGGTGGAAATTGAATCATTCAGCATCTTCAAAAGAGAATTGGTAGGCACTTGAGAGGGAATAATTTGCAGGACAAGGACAGAAAAGAATGAGGGAATGGAATTGCCGGGATTGCTAAATAAAGGGACAGGAAGATAATTATTTTGTCTCTAATCACATCCAATGCCTTGGTTGAAGAATAGTCCTGAATTAATTGTGATTCTCTCCTTACCATCTTACTTCATTATTTATGTGTTCATTTAAAGAAACCAAAGCATTTTAGGATGGGTTGTTTATTTTATGGAGGAGAACAGATTGCTTGGAATAGGTGGTTAAGTGATCATTAGGCAAGAAAAAAAAATTCTCAGTGCAGGCAGTCTTAAATGCAACACACAAGATGCTGGAGCAACTCAGCAGGTCAGGCAGCACCTATTGGAGAGAAATGGACGGTCAACTTTTCATGTTGAGACACTTCATCTGGGTCACTCTTAACCGGAAATTTCGACCATCCATTTCCCTCCGTAGATGCTGCCTGACCTGCTGAGTTCCTCCAGCATCTTGTGTGTTGTTCCAGATTCCAGCATCTGCAGTCTCTTGTGTCTTCTTAAAGCTTGATTTCAGCACCAATATTGACTGTATATGATGTTACCATTATGATAGCAGTGCAACACATTAAAGTGACACTTTCAGGTAAGTGTGAGAAATTACCAATTCTCCAGAGTGTTAACATGAAATACTGAATTTTTCATTCGATTTAACACAGTAACATTTACTTCACTTAACCTTATTAAGGTGTGTGTCAGAATAATAAGATTAACAAAATTTCACACTGCATAGAAAAAGTGTAAATGTAAGTGCCATTGGTGATAGTCCCATATTAAGACGGATTACAAGTAGACATGAATTATAAATCTCTCTTTCATATGAGCCCAGAATATCAATCAGCTCAGGATCACTAATAGAATCTCATACAATTGGGGATTAAAGACCCCATTAGTAATGATGATCACTTTATAGTGATAGAAAATCATTTACAAATTATGCTTTATAATTACTGGATAAAATATCTTTGATGTCCTGTAGACCAGAACATTCTGCTGTACTAAGTTCTACTAATCAACATTTTATGAGTTTACTGTTGGTATCTCTACTCTTAATCCTTTATATTCAAAATGATTTCTTTAATGAATTCCAAACCTCAAACCGTTAAATAAACTTTTTGTCTGATGTAAAGTTTTGTATTTTTTCCCCTGCGAAGTATCTGGTAATTATTTCAATTATACTATTAACTTGATAATTAGATGCACTCCATGTGTAAGCCATTAACAAGTTGCAATACACAAGGGTTTGTGTGGATTGAATCACAAGGCAGATCTAAGGTGCATCTGCAAATCACCTTCCTTGCTCTTCCAATTCATTGGAATTCCAGCCATTATGGCATGAGAAATAGCTTCAAATCTGGGAAACTACAGGGAGACTAGGGGGAAGGAGGTGAGTGAGTGAGAATGTGCACAAGGATAGTGTGTGCATACATGTATAATTGATGATGGGTCGTCTGTGTTTAGGGGTTAAATTAGTGTGTGTTGCATTTGCATATATACATCTGTGCATACATGTGCATGTGAATCTGTGTGTGCGGTGGTATTGTTCTTAGTTACTCTTTGTTCATGCAAGTCTGCCTTGTCGTGGTGTGTGTGTAAAAAGTATTTGTAGCCATGTACTTGAATGTATGGAGGTGAATCGCGCATGCATATTGTGTGGATTTGTGTGTACATGTATATATCTGCACATTGAGTGTGTGTGAATGTGAGTGTGAGTTTGTGTACATATACACAGATAAGAGAATGTGCCTGTGGTGTGTGATTACATATGTGGTGCGTATACGTTTGTGGTTGGGGTGTGCAGGTACAGGCCAAGTACGTGTATGTGTGTCTTTCCGCTTGTTGCAGTTAGAGCTGGAACCTAATTCTGTTCAGCAATTTACCTGAGGTGCTGGCAGTATCATTGGATTCACCTGGGGTTTGAACATGCCTGAAGTGTATCTTGATATCACATACTAAAAGTAATATGAGAGATGTCAAAAACCTGTCCAAATGCAATGGTCAGGACAAGGTAATGAGTTCATTATTCTCAGTGCATGCCAGTAAACCTGGTCTTCCTACTTTCACTCAGCATATGCAAGGCTAAATAAATGCTGGAGGTGTATTAGATGGCGAGCAGTACAGTTCTGCATGTTATTAATTGAAAAATAAAAGCATCTTTGGATATGTGTCTATCAGGAAAACAAAATTAAATCAGGGAGCTCCAGTAGCCTCTCCTAATACTTAATCAAGAACTTAAAAACAGCTGGCATTACCAGAATGAAATTATTCAAACCATCCCAAATGGACAAACAAAATTCCCTCTCTCCAACTCTGAGTCTGACACAACAGTGAAACATTAACCAGAGGTTCAAGTGCAGCCAATTTGACTGGGAATTCCAGGGCAGAACAAGAGTCCTCCAGATTATCGAATTGCCACAAACCTGCCAGCTAATACACAGTAAAATAAGGAATCATATAAATGAAACTATTTTATTAAAAGTGTTAGTCAAACAAAGGGTTTGAACTCAAAATGAATTTCAGACCCAAATTGGACATTTTACTTTGTAATCATTTACAGGAGGTTGTGTCACCAGTAAAGAGTATATTTATTATCCAAGTCTAATTGTCCTTATACAAGTGATTTGCTGGGCTATTTTGAGGGGCGTAAATTGTCAAGCACATCTGTGGATCTGGAGTTCCATATAGGACAACCTGGGTAAAGACAACAGACTCCCTTCTATTGAAAACACTAATGTGTTTCTACGAGTTCTACATAGATTGATAATAACTGCTATTAATGGTTTAATATCTAATTCAGTAAATTTTTACAGAATTCTAATTCCACTAAAACAACCATTTCTGGATCAATAGCACTGCATCAGCAACCAGTACTTAACCATTTTGCTATCACACTCAAAAACAAATGAAAACAAATAGGTTGAAAGTGGTAATCTGTATGTGGGTCAGAGTATATTGGTGAGTTCTCACGTGTATTCATTGTGGCTGGAGAATTTGGGGAGGGGGTGGAAATTCTATGACAAGTTACCATTAGAATGGAACTGGCATTAGAAGCCGTAGCAAGCTGAAGTTGGATGTATCCCCAGGGCCCGATGAGGTATTTTCTCGGTCGCTATGGGATGCAAGGGAGCAGATGGCTGGGAGCTCTGACAGAGATTTCTAAATCTTTGTTGGCCACAGGTGAGGTGACAAATGACTAGAGGGCAAGAAAGCAGAGATAAAGCAGCTAATTACAGGGCTGTGAGCCCAATTTCAGTGGTAGGGAAATTATTGGAAAACAACTCTGAAAGGTTGAAAAGGTTGGAACTCTGAAATACTTGGAAAGGAAGGGACTAATCAAAAACAGTCAACATGGCTTTGAATGTTTTGAAGAGGAACCAAAATATATTGATGAGGCCAGCACTGTTGATGTGGACTTCATGGACTTCAGCAAGGCCTTTGACCAGGTCCCAAGTGGGAGACCAGTCCACAAATTTACAACGCATGGGATCCAAGGCAAAATGACCTGAAATTAGGAGGCAGAGAGCAATGGTGGAGGTTTGTTTTTGTTAAACCAAAACCAGTGATATACCAGAGAGATGAGTGCTGATAGCCACACTGTTTGTTAAGTGATTTGAATGTGAATGTAGGAGGTGTGTCATTAATACAGATGACAAACAACAGTTGACCCAGCATCGATCCCTGCAGTACACCACTGGTCATAGGCCTCCGATCTGAACAACCAGCCTCCACTACTGCCCTCTGAATCCTTCCACTGTCAATTTTCTATCCAGTTGGCTTGCTCACCCTGGGCCCCATGTGATCTAACCTTCCAGACTAGCCTACCATGTGGGACCCTGTCAAAGGCCTTGTTAAAGTCCATGTAGTCAATGTCTATCGCCCTGTCCTCATTAATTGTCTTTGTCATCTCTTCAAAAAACTCAATCAAATTTGTAAGACATGATTTCCCATGCACAAAGCCATGCTGACTATTTCAAATAAGGCAGACACGATAGTGTTGGGCAGGCATGGTAGTGTAGCAGTTAGCATAACACTATTACAGCACCAGCGACCCGGGTTCAATTCCGGCCGTTGTCTGTAAGGAGTTTATACGTTCTCCCCATGTCTGCGTGGGTTTCCTCCGGGTGCTCCGGTTTCCTCCCACATTCCAAAAGATGCGCGGGTTAGGAAGTTGTGGGCACGCTATGTTGGTGCCGGAAGCATGGCGACACTTGCGGGCTTCCCCCAGAACACTCGATACCAAAGATGCATTTCACTGTGTGTTTCGATATACATGTGACTAATAAAGATATCTTAAAAGATATCTTAAATCAGCCCTTGCCTTTCCAAATGCTGGTAGATCCTGTCTCTCAGGATCCCCTCCAGTAACTTTCCCAAAATGATGTTTTGAACCCAGCATTATATCCAGTAAGGAGCAATAATTCCACCTTCGACAACTTTTGTCTTTTTTCCAACATTAATTCATCAACAGTAACTGTTTATGTTTTAAAAGAGCATTACAATTGCAACAAACAACTCACCAATTGCTTGGTGGAAAATCCACAGCATTTGCATGTAGATAACATGCAAATAAGGTGGTAAAATTTACTGCCAGACGAACAGGCATCCAGATAGAATGGTGAACACAGAGGGTTTTTATTGCTGGACAGCTGATATGACCTGAAGCCTTGTTTTCTGGAACTTGGCCAAAATAAGACACTTACTAAATTGCACTACGGCAGGAATTGTAGCTCCAGAAAATTTGGACTTCTATTGCAATGGGCTGGATCATCTGACACAGTACCACTCCTGATATGTCCGGCATTGCAGTTGTCCTCTCCTTAAGTTACTCACCTCCATTTCAGCCACTCATAGAACATAGAACAGCATAGAATAGGCCCTTCGGCCCACAAGGTTGTGCCAACATAACTATTCTCTCCTACCTGCAGAATACCCATATCCCTCTATTTTCCTCTCATTCATGTGCTCATCCAAGCCCCTCTTAAAAGCCCCCAATGAATTTGCCTCCACCACCCTATCAGGCAACGCATTCCGGGCATCCACTACTCTCTCAGTAAAAAAAACATACACCTCACGTCTGTTCTGAACCTACCCCCCCTCACCTTAAATGCATATCATCTGGTACTGGATCGCTCAATAATGGGAAAAAGATATTGCTTGTCCACCCTATCTATGCCCCTCATAATTTTATACACTTCCAACAGATCATCCCTCAACCTCCGCTGCTCCAGAGAAAAGAGTCCAAGTTTGTCCAGCCTCTCCTGATAGCACATGCCCTCTAATCCAGGCAGCATCGTGGTAAACTGCCTCTGCACCCTCTCTAAAGCCTTGACACCCTTCCTATAGTGAAGTGACCAGAACTGTATGCAATACTCTAAATGCGGCCTAACCAGAGTTCTATAGAGACGCACCATAACTTCTTGACTCCTATATTCAATACCCCGACTAATAAATGCAAGCATTCCATAAGCCTTCTTATGTCTACCTCTGTAGCCACTTTCAATGAGTCATGGACTTGCACCCCAAGGTCTCTCTGCTCTTCAACACTTAAGCGTCTTGCCCTTAAGAGTGTACTGCCTCTTGATATTAGTCCTACCAAGGTGCAACACCTCACATTTATCCTGGTTAAACTCCATCTGCCATTTCTCTGCCCATATCTGCAGCTGATCTGTATCACGCTGTATCCATCACCAGTCTTCTACACTACTCACAACTCCGCCAATCTGGGTATCATCTGCCCATCCATCAACATACTTGTCCAGGTCATTTACGTACATCACAAACAGCAGAGGTCCCAGCACAGATCCCTGCGGAACACCATTACTCACACGCCTCCTGACATTTTTGACTTCCCTCTCAACCATCCAGGAGCTGCCCAGCCAAACCCAGATCTTAGAATCACTTCTTTCAACAGCTGACCCCATGAATCAAACCAATAATGGATTTGAGCAATGAAATGCAGTTTGCCACAGCATGAGTATTGAGGGAAAAGAATGATTGTTTCCAAGATTAAGCTCTTTACAGATAAAATTTAATGACATGGCTTAAATGTTTCAGAAAAGTACAAAAAACTGCTTACGTTGTTTCAGCTGTTGTTCCCCCAGGAACCAATATCCCTTGCAAGTTACCACAAATAATAAAAGTAAATGTTACTTTCCTGCCATTGTTTGTCTTGTCTGTAAATCAGCAGCAAATTTTAAAGTTCATCCCATAATTTAGAAAAGGCTTTGGCCATTGATGCTTTTTATCCATTGATTCCACTGCCAGCAGTCCTAGACTGCACCATGAAATACTGTATATATAGCTGGTAAAATCAAATCATACAGCCAACTGCACAGTGCATATTCCCATGTCTTCAAATGGTACATTCGCAAGGAAGGCACGCCAGCATGTTTACTTTCTCTGGAGGTTAAAGAAGATTGCCTTGTCAGCCAACACTCTAACAAACTTCTGTAGATGTACTGCTGAAAGTATCCTGACTATTGCATTATGTTCTGGTGTGGCAATTCAAATGTGCAGGAATGCAAGCTGCAGAGAATAGACTTCTCAAAGCTACCATCAGGCAGGAGGTACAGAAGCCAGAAGTCCCACACCACCAGGTTCAAAAACAGCTACTTCCCTTCAACCATTCGGTTCTTGAACCAACCAGCACAACCCTAATCACTATTGTTTAACAACACTATGACCACTTTGCACTTAAATGGACTTTTTTTTGCCTTAATTGTGTTCTTTCTTGTAAAAGTTGTGTATAATTTATGTTTAATTTATATTTGTCTTGTGAATGCTGCTTATCTGATTCTATATGCCTGTGATGCTGCCTCAAGTTTTTCATTGCACCTGTGCATACATGTACTTATGTATGGCAATAAACTCAACTTTTACATTGGTAAAATTGTCCAAGGTTCCAGCAGGAACTATGGATGGGTCAGAGAACCAACTCCTTCAGTGATATATCTCAGTCTCTAACTTGCACTCCATTCTCACACGGTAAAGAATTCAAGTGATGTAGATTCAGACTGCAAAGTACCCCACTTGCTGGCCAGATAATTATTAATCTGGACAGATCTGTTGTATTCCAGCATTGAAACACTACAGTTATAAATTGCTCTGGTATCTCTTGGAACTCCTGAGAAATACTTCAAAATGGATGCATGTGGAGATAAACCAATCTGGTCCAATACTTCTGTCACCAGCCACTTGTGGCTAACTGGAATTCCAGATACGACAATTTGCCTTTCCGATTAGCAAACTAAAGGATGGGCAATAGATAAAATAGCTGAGTGTGTGGTCACAATATGGATATTTAACCATTGATAAAACAGTAAGGTGCAAAGAGGATGTACAAATTTAGTTTGGTTATAAGAAACAATTTGCTTCGAGATGGCAGGTGTCTGTTGATTAAATGCACACGCACTCACATCTTTGGAGAAGGCTTTGCTAAGAACTAGAATAACCCATTCAGGCCCTCCGAACCAATCATCATCCCATCACATTTAGGACTGATCTGTAACTTGCCTCAATCTGCATACTTTTTGTTCTATAATCCTTGCTCAATTTACCAGACAAAAATTTACCAATCCCAAACTTGAAAAGTCCAATTGACTTAGAATCAATCACCTTTTGGAGAGAGAGTTCCAGATTGCAATAGTCATTTGTTTAAGTAAATGCCTCATCATTGTCCTAAATTAGCTAGGTCTGATTTTAATATTATGTATTCTGAATCTGAATTCCCTCACCGGTGGAACAAGTTTTTTTTAATGTATCGACCCCATTAAATCTCTTTATTGTTTTGACTGCCTCATGATGAAGAGTCTTTGAACTGAAATGTTTCCTTGGTTTCCCTTCCCACAAATGCTGCCCAAACTGTTGAGCGTTTCCACTATTCTCTGATTTTATCTCAAGGGGTTCATTAGTTTTGGTCTTAATTTCTTGAACGTTTTGAAAGAATCCCAAAGATGAGACAAGCTCATTCCTTTCTCCTTCTCTCACCTTCTCCCCCTCTCCTACCTCCAATATCAGATTCCTGACCATTATTTGTTACGTTTTCAATATCCTAGTTAATGAATGTCTTCTCTGTCCTCTGGCTGCACACTGTAGGTTTTGTGTTCTTCCCCTGTCACCTTCAATTTGTTACCAGGTGGTTTTGCTGCAATTAAACTCAAGGCAGTTAAGGCTTGTTCCCTCCTTCCTGCTGATCACCAATAGCCTGTCCTGGTCCAACCACGTAGATGCCATGGCCAAGAAGGCTCACCACCACCTCTACTTCTTCGGGAGGCTAAAGAAATTTGGCATGTCCCCTTTGACCCTTATCAATTTTTATAGATGCATCATAGAAAGCATCCTATCTGGATGCATCATGGCTTGGTATGGCAACTGCCCTGCAGGAGACTGCAAGAAACTGCAGAGAGTTGTGGACACAGCTCAGCACATCACGTAAACCGGTCTCCCCTCCATGGACTCTGTCTACACTTCTTGCTGTCTCGGTAAAGCAACCAACATAATTGAAGAGCCCACCCACCCCGGACGTTCTCTCTTCTTCCCTCTCCCATTGGGCAGAAGCACGTACCACCAGGCTCAAGGACAGCTTCTATCCCGTTATTATAAGAGTATTGAACGGTGGCCTAGTATGATAAGATGGACTCTTGACCTCACAATCTACCTCGTTATGGCCTTGTACACTATTGTCTGCCTGCTTTGCACTCTCTGTAATAGTAACACTTTATTCTGCATTCTGTTATTGTTTTCCCTTGTACTACCTCAATGCACCAATGTGATGAAATGATCTGTATGGATGGCATGCAGAACAAAGTTTTTCACTTTACCTCAGTACATGTGACAATAATAAACCAATTTACCAATTTTTTCTGGTTTGTCTTTATAAGGAACTCTACCTCAGAATTTCCACACATTTTATCCATAACAAGGACAATGAAATGTTCCATGTACTCTACAATTAAGTAACTGCTTCTTAATGTGTGTTTGAAATTTGATCACAATACACTGACACTACTTGTGTAACCAAAGGAAGGGGCAGCAGGACTAAAATGCGTTTTTTTGTCCATTCGATTCTTGCAAGGTCATTTCATTGGGTAATTATAATACATTCTGGCAATATTTATGGGAATACCAAGAAAAGAATAATTGGATTTTTATTTGCTGCTTGTGCCAATTACAGGAAGTTAATGATGAGACAGAGTACGGGAAGGAGATGGAGAGTCAAGTAGCATAGTGTCAAGACAACAACCTTTCCTTCAATGTCAGCAAAACAAAGGAGTCGGTCATTGACTTCAGGAAGTGGGGCGGAGCACACAGGAGAGTGTGTCAATGGTGCTGAGGTGGAGATGTAAACATCACCAACAGCTTGTCCTGGTCCAATCACGTTGATGCCATGGCCATGAAAATGTACTAGCACATCGACTTCCTCAAAAGGCTAAAGAAATTTGCCATATCCCAATTTTTATAGATGCACCATAGAAAGCATCCTGGTCAGATGCATCACAGCTTGGTATGGCAGCTGCTCAGCCCAAGATGGCAAGAAATTGCAAAGTTGTGGATACAGCTCAGTCCATCACAAAAACCAGCCTTCCCTCCATGGGCTCCGTCTACGCTCCTTGCTGCTTCAGAAAAGCAGCCAACATAATCAAAGACCCCACCTACCCCTGACATTCTCTCTTCTCCCTCTTCCATAAGGCAGAAGATACAAAAGCTTAAAAACACACGCCACCAAGCTTAAGGACAATTTCTATCCCGTTGTTACAAGACTATTGAATGGACATCTTGTACCTTAAAGATGAACTCTTGATCTCTCAATCTACCTCATCGTGGCCCTTGCACCTTATTATCTACCTGCACTGCACTTTCTCTGTAAATGCAACATTATATTCTTCATTCTGTTATTGCTTTTCCCTTGTGCTATCTCAACGTACTTATGCTTTGAAATTATCTGTATGGATGGCATGCAAAACAAAATTTTTCATTGTATCTTGATACATGTGACAATAATAAACCAATTACCAATTCTGGAACATGCATATGTTACATTCAGCTTGATTATCAACTTGGCACAGATGCTACATTAACATTCAGGAACCAGAAGGATGCAAGTTCAAGCTCTCTCCAGCTTGTGGAGATCAAGGCTAATCCTGCAGTGCAACACTGTCAAAGTGCTACACTGTCAGAGGCGCATTCCTTCAGATCTGATATTAAACCAAGGCCTTGCCTGTCTGTTCATTTGGGTGGGTTGTAAAACAAAATCAAAAATTATTTTATTTGTAAAGCAAGAAACTCTCCTGAACTCCCTGCCACTTCACCCCATCAATGCCTTCCCCAGTGCCAAAGCAGCTCAGTGATCCTTTACCTCACTGATGCTTGTGAAATCAGAAACGCTGCATTTGCTGTAGGTGTGGCACTTCCTAGCTTCATTGTTGGAAGGTTTCTATCAATGCACAGGAGCAAAGTCGCTGAGCGCTGCTCTTACTTTCTCAATCACTTCCAACAGCACCTCACAACGTTTTTTTCATTCCACCACCACTACTCTCAAAATTTCCCTTCCAGTTCCAAGTCACAACACGGCACCTATCCTTTTTTTATATAAGGTACATACATCACATTTTCCCCCCACATTACACACTGACACTTGCCTATCTTTAGTCCACGTTGCTCTTACTCTGAATCCATCCATTCTACATGCAAGCCACATACACTGCTGTCTACCTTTCCAAAGGTCATTTGAACTGTTTTCACTTGCAGGCGAAGAGTGTGAACAAAATTCAGCAAAGAACATCCCACATCCATGACCTCACACCAAAGCAGTGCATTCTCTCTGGAGTCATTGGAGAAAATAAAGTTGACAGCACATCAAAGTAGTTTATTGATATATTGTTAATGACACTTCCTCTACCACAGTGAAGGGGCAGCAAGTTCTACAATACCAACTCTGTCCTCAGAACTATCTATATTGGAAGAACTGTCATCTGCAAATCTTCAGCCTCTATGTCTCTTAATTCCTCCAATCCTCAACAACAGGATCCTCCTGAGCAAGGGCAATCCAATGATGGATACCTTGTTCTTCAGTGCAATTCTCACATGGCCAATGCACATTGGCATTCCTTGCAGACAATGCATTTGAGAAGACTGAACATGGTGACCCACAGTGTTTCAGTGAGAGGTGGATTGGTAGGTTGGAATGAGCACATTTCCAAGAGATAAATTCAAAGCAATTAGGTTGTTTAATTTCTAGGTTTTGGACTTGTTAAATTTATAGTTCAGTCATACTGGAGAGCTCTGAAGAGATCACTAATTTTCTCACATCTCTTTAAGAAAGCCATTGGGAGGACCCCACCTTCTTCTACCAGTTCCTCCTCTTCCTCATTCCTCTGAAGCCTAAGCCTCTTTGGTAAAGCAAGGTTGTGAATTCTCCGCATGGAATCTGTGGTAGAGACCCCCCTCAATCCTGTTGAGGCACACAAACCTAATCTTCACCTTGTATTTTGTTCATGTTCAAATGGAGGAGTCAAGAAGATTCTGTAGGGAGTATTCCTTGTACTCTGGAATCATCAGTCCACTTTTGTTTTTGGAATGGTAGTGTGCCTCAGATTGAATTTGTTACGACAGCATATTCACTGTGTTTCTTGGTCACTTTTAGTCCACACCTCCAGATTACTAGTCCAGGATATTATTTAGTTGGGCAATTCCTGCAAGTGAATAATGATATTGTTTTGTAATGAAGATTGTTATTGACTAGTGAACTGCTGGCAACGTGTGTGCAGTCAATCCCACTAAGTGCCATGTTACAATCAGGTCTTTTCCTGCTGATTGCCCCAGTCAAATGGTGGAGTAATGGATTGTTTGGCTCTGGTGAACAGGGTAGCAGAGACCTGATGGGAAACCCCAGGTATGCCCACCCCCACAGCCGTGGAAAGGAGCAGTCGCAGAAGTATTGAAGCTTGTTGAGGTTCTGGTGAACAGAATGTCCCCCAGAGGCTATCTGACAGGCTGGCCTGTGAAGGGTGTTCCCTGAGGGAGGTCGTCAGAGGTTTGTACGTCTAACACATTGGGTACTGCCTCTTGTCTGGTGCTCTGATAGAGGCCTGTTCCCTGAGGTTTTTACTACTTCCAGCTCTTACTCCAACCAGAAAATAATATTGTAGTGATGGTATAGATAAGGGAAAGGAAGGCAAAAAGTTATTGAAGACTGCAATGCAAGCTGGAAAGTCTCCTGACAAAGCAGATGCTGCAGATCCAATCATCCACGATGTTGCTTCTGCTTTCTTCTTTTCTGCAGCACCAACTGGTTGTTGCAAAAACTTCCATGGCATCATAGCAGTGAAGTACAGGGGAGTTCTCCCCAGTGTCCTGATTGACATTTATCCCTTAATCGACATCATAGGAAACATTATCTCGTCATTATCACATGGCTATTTGAGTGAGTTTATTTCACACAAATTACCTTCCCCATTTCCTTCAGTACATCTACACTTCTGAAGTACTCGAATAGCTGCAGCATGCTTTGAGAAACCTGTAAGAGGCAGAGAAGGTGTTCTGTGAATGCAAGTCTATCTATCTTTCTTTTCTCTATGGGCGCCTCTGTGGCAGCCTTCAATCTGAGCACACGTCCCACATAACAAAGTTGAAACCCCACCAGCAAGCCATGGTCTTTGCATGTTAAAATAGAGGGTCACCTACATGAATGAATCTTTTGGTGAGTTCGAAAAGTAGCAAGCGGAAACCCTTAAGGAGGGTGGCAAGAGCCTTCCAGGGGGCAAAAATGAAACTTTAAAGGCTTTTGGTGCTTTCCCAAAGGGATATGAATGGAATGGGGTTCATGCACAGAAGTGGTTCTGAGGTAAAAGAACAGCGTCAATGTTATTGAATGGCTGAGCAGGCAAGAGGAGCAAAGTGGCAAACTCTTACTTCTATTCCTTATGTTGCCACTTGCTCTAATCATAATTAGCGAGATGGGTTACAAATTTAGGCTTGGATAAATCCAAGTTACTAGAAGCTCACACACTTCAAACTAAAGACAAGTCTAGAATTGCTTCAGCCGACAAAACTTTATATTTGTCTACAACCCCCCACTTGTGAATGCACAGTCTCAAATCTCAGGAAGGAGCAGCAACAACCTTTCTGATTAACTGCTCATTCATCCAAGGCTCCATAGGACAAGAACAGATCCTGTGGTTTTAGTTTCAAACATTTATAGAATTCCAGTTAAATCCACATTCCCAGTGAGCTTGCCAGAATATACGGCTTTGCAGGGAGTGCCCGTGCTGTGAAATTGAAGAGAAAAAAAGGTCAGGGCCAAGCAGGTGGAACCATTTCATGCTGACTGACCCAAATACCTGAAGTCCGAGAGCTCTACAGTACGGATAGTTATATTATCACTGGGCAAGGCACCGCTCTGAGAACATGAATGCCTGACCTGCCTACTGCAATGAAGCAATTGGCTTTACACTAATGAAGACTGGGCTACTCATCCAGTCTCTCCACTCATTCCCTCTTCCCTGCATGATATCCATGTATAATCATTGTTTCTGAACTAAGTGGTATCTTTAATCCAGTTGGAAAGAAGGTAACTAAAATTACATTGTTAAGCACTTGCTCCTTCGTGGGATGCAGGTTTCCTTGGCCAGCATACAAAGCCCATCCACAATTATCATGAGCTGTTTGCCTATTTCAGCTCAGGCTCTGGAGTTATAAAGCTGGGTAAGAACATCAGACTTCCTTCCCTGAGGGACTTCATTGAACCAGATGAGTTGACAACAATTAACGGCATTGTTAATGATACTAAGATGTAAACATAAATTGCTTTGGTACAAACTAAGATCATGAAAATGCTAAATAACTGCGTTTTTCTGAGTGCTGGCCAATTGGAAAATTCTTCCATTGTATTCAGGCACTGTCACTAAACTGAAAAATGTTGCTTCTGATAATGGAGCAATCTTTAATGAAAGTGTCTCACTGGATTTGATGATCAAATCCCTGGAGTGAGGTATGATTCATTTGGAGATGTGACTTCAACAGGATAACATGAAAGAAGGTAAAAATGTGACAGAAAATGTCTCCAGGACCATTTCAAGAATGAAAGAGGGGGAAAAAAAACAAACTGCTGGAGGAACTCAGGGGGTCAGGCAGCATCTGTGGAGAGAAATGAGCAGTTAACATTTCAGGTCAAGACCCTTCATCTGGATTGAAAACATAGAGGGGAGATAGCCAGTACAAAGAGGTGAGAGGGACGGGCGGGGCAAGAGCTGGCAACCGATAGGTGGATCCAGGTGAGGAAGGGTTGATTGATTGATTGACAGATTGAGAAAGGATGGGGTTGATTGAATGAAAGACCCTGATTTGTCCCAAAGCATTTTACAGCCAATGAAGAGTTCTTCTCAAGCAAAAAAAAAACGAGATCACGAGCTGCTGGAGGAAATCAGCAGGTCAGGCAGCATCTGTGGAGGGAAATGGACAGTCGACTTTCTGGGTTACGATCCTTCATCTGGGCTGAAAGATAGAGGAAGATAGCTGGTATAAAGAGGTAAGGCTAGAGCTGGCAAGTGACAGGTGGATCCAGGTGATTGGTACTTCTAAAGTTTCATCATGTTGTAATATGTGAAAGGCAACTGCTAATTTGCACAAAGCATACTTCCACAATGTGAAGTTCCTTTTTGGAGATGATAATTGAAGGATAAATATTGGCCAGGACACAGGTAATAATTCCTATGCCTCTAGGATCTTTTACATTCAACCAAGAGAGCACTTAATTTGAGCCAGTACTGACTAGACAGGTGGAGTGGCCTCCTTCCTTACCAGTGCATGTTGTGATTCTGAGCTGAACAGCACACCACTATGAATGTTAACAGTTTGAAGAAATCTGGCCCAAATTATCTTCGTGCTGTAAACGTTTTGAAAACTACTTTAAAAGGATAGAAGAGAGAGTAGTGAGAGGAGGGTACAGGTTGTCAAGTGACATAGAGAGGGAAAGGAATTTAGTAAAGAGGCAGTACTTGGAGGTGAATGGAGTGGCCAGGGTTGGCTTCTTGGTGGAATGAAGATGTCAATCTTGAAAGGCAACAAAATAAGACAGGGGCAAGTACAGAATATTTTTCAAAGTTTATCCTTAAAATTGCGTCAATTCAGAATGTAAATCACTGTACATTTTGCAACACATTTCCCAAGTTAGCCATGAAAAAATATCACTGATTAGATTGTCAACTAAACATAGCAAATTGACAGTGCTACTGCTGATAGCAGTTAGTGCAGTCAGAAGTGTTTTGTTTTAAAAGAGAGTTCAGAATGAATGCCCTTTTTATCATTAATTCACGTCTTCCATTATAGGGCATAAGCCATTACTCCAGACCAATAAGTAATAATGAGCCTGCCCGGATCTTAAAGAGAGTAATGTGGGAAATTTCCCTCACACAATTTCCAGTGGGAATCAAAGCTACATTTAATAAAAAATGCTCTCAGACAAACGAAGCTACACAAATCACTGGCCACTGTGTTATCTGGTCTGTAGTTCCCTATTTACTCTTCAGGTTGCATCAGGGTGACAACAATTCTCTCACAGTTTACGGTACTAGAAAATGTCCATGGGGGTGAAATGTGGGAGGGATCAGACAATTGCAGGGCAGGGACGGCATTCTGCTGCTCTGGTAACATTTTCTCTGCTCTGCTCTGCACGCCGATTCCTTATTCAACTATAGCAAGAGCCTTAGCACCCCCTACCCCCAGTACCCTGGGAATCTCCATAGACGTTAATCTGTCTGGTGCCATTAAAAGAAAACATTTGATTTTCAGTGTTTCAGCATATGTACCACAACTCACAAGGAGTAACCTTTCAACAACTGTCTGCGAGTTCCTTCATGTCATTGCAGGCGGCAGTCTTTACAAGTAAACTTTAACTGCCAAAGTTTATCATAAAGACTGCAATGTACAGTGAAACAGATCCCAGTCTTTCAAATCAAAAGAATTCTTGGGCAAATCAAGGTCTGATCAAACCACTTAAGTTGTACACACACATATCTGTTGTCGTACAAAGAAACAGCTGAGAACCAATGGGTTTATATTATTATTATTCAGATGTGGGTGTGGTTGGCAGGGACAGTTTTTATTGTTCATCCCTCACTTTTGAATTAAGCGGGTCGAATTAAGAGTCTGCCGCATTGCTGGGGGTCATGACTGGAGACGCTGCCTTTCCTTAAAGCCATTAGTGAATCCAGATGAGTTTTTACATTGGTGTCCTGATTTTATTTAATTGATTTTAATACCACCAGCTGCTGTTGTGGGATTTGAACTCATCTCTTGATCATAGGTCAAGACCCCTGGGTTATGAATCCAGTACGTAATGACAATACTATTTTATGCTTTTCCAGGGTACAAATACATCACAAATCTACTCTAGTGATTCCTAAATCCAGGGGGCTTATGAAATTGGGCTGAGCTGCTGACAGGCATGCATTGGAGCAAGCTGAATAACACAATGCTATGCTTTTAATTTTTGACTTCATTCTAATACAGAACATAGAACAGTACAGCGCAGAACAGGCCCTTCGGCCCACAATGTTGTGCTGACATAGTTATTCCCTCCTACCTACAGAATGCCCATATCCCTCTATTTTCCTGTCATTCATGTGTCCAACCAAGCCCCTCTTAAATGCCTTTTTGGTGATTCATTCCCTCTTGGAACTTAGTTACCAAAGCACCAGTGTGTGCCCAACTAACGACAAATAACACAGGAGCAAAATATACTACCCCTGTTGTTGGCCTTCTGAAATCAGTTAAACTTGCTCAGGTATATGGGCCTGTGTCTTATATTTCTCTTGTGCCTTATGTCAAGTTTCAGCTAATAAAATGGAATGCATGGGATGCCTTTAGCTCTTGTGACTTCATGGTAAATTTCTCCACTGCCGCCATCTTCACCCTATCACATTGCCCACCTCCACCCCTTCCCCCACCCACCTTCACCTGCCATCACCCTCCTGAAGTTCAATCTCTGCCAAATTATTCCCCTTCCTTCCAATGATAAAACATTTTGCATCTGTGTACTATAAGCTGTTGCTGTGCCAGATCTGTTTATACTTGACATGTGGGCAATGCTGGCAAATAGAATTTATTGCCAATCCATAATTGAATTGAGGTGATTAAAGGCATTGCAAAAAAACCTGATCTGCATATTTGGATCTTGTGACATTCCAACAGACAATTAACTATCATGTGTTGTCAATAATTGTATCTCCCATAATAAGGAAACTTGGTTAATAATGAGGTAGACTGCGTCAACATGCAAGAAATTAAGAGAAAACACACAATCAGGGATAAATTACCAATTTAATCTCAATAACGGTAGACATGAGGTGGTGTATTGTGGGAAGGTGCCCAGCCACTCCTTGGAAAATAAGCCACTAAATTAACAAAGACAAAAAGTTGTCATGTTTTGAGAATGTTGAATCACTGAAAGAAGAACAAAAAGGTTAATTAAACATTAGAAGGTGGGGTTCACTTCCAGTGGAATAAAATTTAAAAATAGAGAGGTCATGATACATTTTTGTTGAATCTTTGTTACACAACAGTACACTGAACTGTGCATACTTTTGGTATATATGTTTTAAATAAAGATTCAGAACCATGTGCTAAGCGAAAGGATTGATAAGGAAGATATCAAAACTGGGAAAGTACAAAGAAAGACCAAACAGTCTGGGACTCATTCCTCAGCAGAAAGAGAGTCCTGAATCCTGATTCAATAACTTTAAAGTTATGAAGGGGTCAAGTAGGGTACATGTAGATGTATTTCCACTTGAGGCCAAAACAAGACCATGATTTGTAAAAATAAGTCACAAATTAATGTTGTTTACTTAGAAGTCCCACACCATCAGGTTCGAGAACAGCTGCAACCATCAGATTCTTGAACTGACCTGCACAACCCTAACCCTACCTCAGCAATGGAACACTACCGACCACCTCTTGCACTATCATGGACTTGTCTCTGTGTGCCTTTTTTCTCTCTCCCTCTTCAATGGCTTAAATAATTTATGAATAATTTATATTCTGTGTGTTATCAGTACCAAAGTGCCTGCGATGCTGTTACAAACAAGTTTTTCATTGTACCTGCACCTCACGATCAGAATCAGATTTATTATCACTGACTTATATGTTGTGAAATTTGTTGTTTTGCTGCAGCAGTACAGTGCAAAGACAGAAAATTATTATAAATTACAAAGATAATTATGTCGTGCAAAAAAAGGAATAATGAAGTAGTGTTCATGGATTTATGGACCATTCAGAAATCTGATGGCGGAGGGGAAGAAGCTGGTCTTAGATCATTGAGTGTGGGTCTTCAGGCTCCTGTACCTCCTCTCCAATGGAAGTAACGAAAAGAGGGCATGTCCTGAATGGTGAGAGTCCTTAGTGATGGATGCTGCCTTCTTGAGGCACCGCCTCTTCAAGATGTCCTCAATGGCGGGGACTGTTGTCCCTGTGATGGACCTGGCTGAGACTATAACCTTTGCAGCCTATTGCGATCTTGTGCATTGGAGCCTCCATACGAGGCTGTGATGCAACCAGTCAGAATGCTCTGCACTGTACATCTACAGTCATTTACAAGAGTCTTTGGTGACATACCAGATCTCCTCAAACTCCGTACTGGCACACTTGACAATAACCTCGACTTGACGACTTGAAGGTAGAATATGCTGCACGTGAGGTGATGCAATACAGTTCCATTTAGGCAGAAACTTGATGCATACTTGAGGGGAGAAAAGAACCATAATATTTATTGGTAGTTGAAGAACATTGAATAGAGGGATGTGTGAAGATTAAGCACCAACATGGACCAGTTGCCCAAATGGCACGTTTCTGTGCTGCAAATTCTAAATGTTCTGACTCTATCTGCCAATCAACCCCTCTTCACTTTCATCCATTTTTCCCTTGCCAGTTCTTGTCCCATCTCTTCCCTTTACCTCTTTATACCGGTTATCTCCCCTCTATTCTTTCAATCCAGGTGAAGGGTCTTGATCCAATATGCCGATGTCTATTTCCCTCCACAGATGCTGCCTGACCCACTGAGTTCATCCAGTAACTTGTCTTTTTTTTGCTCCAGATTCCAGTGTCTGCAATCTCTTGCATCTCTAAATGTTATGTAATTTATTGATTGCTAAATTTCACTTCACACCCTCACATTTGAACACTTTAATTTGAGGGATTCTTGTCCGGTACCATTACGGCCTAATCAATAAACTAGAGCCATTCAACACCAGTTGTGGGCTGTCAGTATTTTATCAAGTAGGGCATGCAGTCTTCATGATGTCCACAAGCACCAAACTCTACTGGTCACCTTAAAGGACAACTGCTACCTCAGCAATGTGTCAAGTTTTAGCCTGCACACTGCTTAAACAAATTCTTAACTTCTGCAAGCATTGTGTTCCTTGAATACCTTCGTCCAAATCATGTATAAAGGCAAAGATCACCAGTCCCAAAGTGGATACAGTGATTGGATCTCATGTATTAATCATTACTCTCTGCCTAAAAAAATCATAACTGATCTATCCACCTCAAGATTTCCCACCAAAGACATTTCATGTAGAAATTCTAAAAATCCAAATATCCAGTCCCTCTTAGACTACCAATATCAACAAACTTCACTAGGCTAGGAAATAGGGGCCACAAAATTGCTTTATTACATAATATACGTATGTTAAAGTGGCATTTTATGTCATCTGAACACTTCTTTTACAGGTCTCATCAACAGGATGATCTTCTCTGCTATTTTCCCAGATCAGTGTTGCCAGGTTATCTTGTGTAATATTGCATTGTGTCAGTTTCATTGTGGGCTACTCTATTAGTCTACAGCAAGATCTCTCAGCTCTGTAATTTTGCAGCATGCCTGTGACCCTGACAGTCAGCTTGTAAAAGGGCCAAGGTTAATGGGGAAGGTTGCTACTTTAGGATTAGCTGCTGCAGCAATGGGAACAGGTTGGGAAAGTGCTCCCAGGAGGTCAAAGGGACCTGGACCAGCTACTGAAATGCAGAATATACAGCAGGTGTGTTGCTGTGCAAGGGAGCCATGGAGACCCTTGAGGGAACCAACAAAGTTGGCCAGAGGTTGCCAAGGAGATAAGGAGGAGGAGAGTATGAGAGCAATCAGTGAATGACTGGACTTTGGAGAAGCCTGTAATGCAGTCAAAACCCTATGCCCAACCCATCTGCTTCTGAGGGATGAAGCGAAAGTGGATGGTCTCCTCTCTTTTAGCACAAGACTTGGGTGACTTCCTTAATGCAGCAATGAGTTGTGAGGTCAGTGGCAGCAGCCTAGAATGATCCTGGGGCAAAAACTGACTGTGAAACTGACCTCACAGGCCAGTTTTAGTCAAGGCACATAGGATCATAAGAGATCAGAGGACAGAGAATGCAGCTTGAGTGCTGGTCCATTAAAATAGCATCATTTCAGGGGTACTGAATTACTGGATTAGTAATTACTGAATTACTGGAAACAAAATTACTGGAAGTTAGTTGTTCTGTGAGCAAATAAGAATTGCTGTTTTTCAGACCAGTGAGATTGAAAATCACTTAAAAGAAAACTCACACCTTGAGCATTGCACTATTATTGACAACAGTTGGGGGAGTTTAATGTTGGATTAAAAGATACTAGTGCTAATGAACATCCCACCAAAAGCTTCAATGTCAAATTTACTGACAAGTACTTAGAACCCAACAATGGGCACAATGTACAGCAACATGATGCCCATTTCTAGGTTCTGAGTACTTGTCAGTAAATTTGACATTGGAGTTTCTGGTGGGATATTCATTAGCAATAATATTTTCAACAATTTTCACCTGTATATTGCCATCTTTTGGAATTGTGCAAATGAATTTTTTGGTCCAAGATCTGTCATTAACATGACATGCAATCCATCTTTCAAGTCTCTGTGAAACACTAAAAAAATTCTGATCACGACACCACTGAGGTTAGAAAATTTTCCTTGATATTTTACACTCAGCATACTGTACATGCATCATTGCAGCAGAGCTACATTGTCCTTCATTTTTGAAATTTGTTTCTACTTAAGTCAATGTAGTTAAACTTCAAAAAGTGCATAAAACATTATATAGTGAGCCATAGTACAAGCCATTGAGCCATGGAATCACATAGTCATAGAATCATCGAGTCATTTAGCATTGAAACAGGCTCTCTCGCACACCAAGTTCAGGTCAACCATTAAGCATCCATTTCACCTAATCCTATACACTGCTACGAGGCTGCAGCTCCAGCAGCTGCACCACTGTGCTGCCCAACATCTGCGTTTAATGCACGTGATGGAGGATTGCATTACTATCCTGAGTTCATAGTTTCCACATAACTTCACTAGTTTCACCATTTCACCTCACGTTGTACGTTAGTAATTGAGTGCCTCTTCGAGAGCTTTGTAATCTTGAAACACAACCTGATGGTGACGGAGGGACAACAGACATTTTCTCCATTTAAACAAAATTATTCTTTGGACATAACAGCCAGTTATGTTCACATTCGGTCTCTCAGGGAACCAAGTGTGTAGAAATGAATTCAACTGAAGACTGATACTCTGACATGCATCTACAATGGATGACCAAACACAAAATGTTCTATTCAATGCACAATCAAAGTTTAAAAGCTACAAGTTCCATAAAGGTTAGAAATCTGATCTGTTACTTCAGCCTTGTTTTGTTTTTCCCTACTCTGCACCTTAAAGTTTCTATTCCATGCTGCATGTGCAATTATAACAAGACAAGGAGGCCAATATGTTTCACTTCAGATGTATGTCACCACAGCCTGACAGAGTACTGGCTTTGTGTGCAACCTCATCTGGTCCCCTGAGCTTTCAGGGTTACAGCTGCAGACATCCTGGACAGCCATTGTGACAGTTACTTTGAGCTGCAGGCATTTTGCTCTGATGAATTCTCTGTACCAAACTGCTCAGCAAACTCATCCAATGCAGATTGAGGCACAGTTCCAAAGCAGAACTGGCCTTAGTTCCAGGATTAGTGCATGCTAATCTTTAACTGACTCAGAACAAGCAGACAATGCTCGTTTTAGTTTACTTTCATACAAAGAATATATCAGTGCAGGCAATTTGTATAATTTTTAATAATTTTTTGGTTCTGGCAATTAGGAATTACTTAATGTTAAATCTGAAACATTAACATAATTACCTTTTTCACATTAACAAAACTTTGCCGCCACCACCGCCCCCCCCCCCCCCACAAGGACCAAATGCAAAAACCTGAAGACAGATGAAAAAAAATGATTTTTTTTCAGTTTCTGACATGCAAGATTCTCCATGAAATGTAAGACTTGTGCAGAAATGATGTGAGTCCTCCAGCTTGAATTGTTTGCATCACTTTTGTCAGAAGATTGTTGGTTCATGCCCCAAATGAGGAACTTGAGCATAAAACATATTGGCTGATGCTGCAGTGCAGTATTAAGGGAGAGCTTTGCCATCAGAAGTAATGATTTTCATGACAGAGACAGGGAGAGAGACAGGGAGAGAGGCAGGGAGACAGGGAGAGAGACAGGGAGAGAATCAACCAAAACCCTATCTGTTCTCTCAGGTGAATTTAGAAGATCCCACTCTGTTGAAGAATTAATCCCAATATCCTGGTCAATGTTTATGTGCCTTAATGACTACAGCCTGGTGCCTCTGACATCCACCATCATGAAGTGCTTTGAGAGGCTGGGCATGGCACATATTAACTCCAGCCTCCCAGACAACCTCCACCCACTGCAATTTGCCTACTGCCGAAACAGGTCTAAGATGGACGCCATCTCCCTAGCTCTACACTCATCTCTGGAGCATCTGGACAGTAAAGACACCAATGTTAGACTATTGTTTATTGATTACAGCTTCACCTTCAATACTATAGTTCCAAGCAAACTTATCTCCAAACTCCCTGGGACTCAATACCTCCCTCTGCAACTGGATCCGTGACTTCCTGATCAACGGACCACAATCAGTAAGGATAGGCAGCAACACCTCCGGCACAACACTGGTGCCCCACAAGGCTGCATCCTCAGTTCCTTACTCTGCTCATTATACAGTCATGACTGTGTGTCCAGATTCCACTCTAACTCCATCTACAAGTTTGCAAATGATACCACCATAGTGGGCCATATCTCAAATGACGATGTCGGAGTACAGGAAGGAGAGAGCATGGTGTCATGACAACAACCTTTCCCTCAATGTCAACAAAACAAAAGAGCTGGTCATTGACTTCAGGAAGGAGGGGGTGGAGGGGTGACGGTGCACATGCACCTGTCTACATCAACAGTGCTGAAGTCAAGAGGGTTGAGAGCTTCAAGTTCTGAGGAGTGAACATCACCAATAGCCCCTTTCCTGGTCCAACCACGTAGACACCATGGCCAAGGAAGCTCAGCAGCGCCTCTACTTCTTCAGGAGGATAAAGAAATGAGGCATGTCCCCTTTGACCCACACCAATTTTTATCGATACACCACAGAAAGCATCCTATCTGGATGCATCACGACTTGGTATGGTAACTGCTCTGCCCGTGACCAGAAGAAACTGCAGAGAGTTGAGGACACAGCTCAGCACATCACGGAAACTAACCTCCCCTCCAAGGACTCCTTGCTGCCTGGGTATAGCAGCTAGCATAATCAAAGACCCCACCCACCCTGGACATTCTCTGTTCTGCCCTCTCCCATCGGGCAGAAGATACAAAAACCTGAAAGCAAGTACGACCAGGCTCAAGAACAGCTTCTATTCTGCTGTTATAAGACTATTGAATGGTTCCCCAGTCCGATAAGTTGGACTCTTGACCACATAATCTACCTCGTAATAACCTTGCACCTTATTGTCAACCTGCACTGCACTTTCTCTGTAGCTGTTACACTTTATTCTGCATTCTGTATTGTTTTACTTTGTACTACCTCAATGCACTGTTGTAATGAATTGATCTGTATGAACGGTACGCAAGACGAATTTTTTATTGTACCTCGGTACAAGTGACAATAATAAACCAATTTCAATTCCAATTACGAAAACAGGTCAATACACTGCCATCTGTGGGAGATTGCTGTGCATAAATTAACTTCTATGATCCCTATGGCACAACAATAACTACACTTTGGATAGCAAAACACTGTTGATGCTGGAAATCTGAAATAAAAATAGAAAGTATCGGAAACTCTCACTAGGTCAGGCATTAGCAGTGGAGAGAGAAATTGTTAGCATTTCAGGTCAATGACTCTTCATCAGAACATTTTTTATGATTACACTGGTTGTAAAATGCTTTGTGATTCTTCAAAAGAAATGTCTCCATGTTTAAGCTTTATGCAGAAACAATAGAAGAACTGAGTAGATTTTACAATACTCAACTGTTCTGGCAAGAAACAATTTTAGATGCCCTTCTAATGGGAAGATCTCAACTACAGTGAAGATTTTACTTTGAATAACTGCATACGGATGGTGCAGCAGTGTGGTTATGAGTATATACAAGCAGACTATCATCCTCATTGATTGGATGAATGAATCATGATGGATGATAATGAGAAATATTGGCTTCAGAATGTTCTTAAGTGTGTTCAGTGAAATGCAAATTTTGCCCTGTAGGAAAGGGAGCTTGAATCTCACGCATTAAAGCATTGGACATGCGTTTTTAAACATCTGAGAGGTTATTGACCTGAAATGTTAACTCTGTTTCTCCCTGCACAGCTGGTGTCTGACCAGCATTTTCTGGTTTTAATTTTTACCTTTCCATATCCAGGGTACTTTGCTTTCACAGACAGCTGATTTTCATTTCATTTTAAGGACTGTCTCTGGCATCAGCTTGGGCATCTGGGCAAGTACTGTAGTCGCATTGTGAGCACATTGAATAGATTTCACAAGCAGAAGTTGTAAGGAAAAAGGATAAGTTCTCCTGACCAGGTTGATCGCTGTAACATTTGCATTCTTTATCCAGGGCCCTCTGCAATTGTGATTTATACATCTATAATATGGCAGGAAATGCCAGCAAGCAATTAGCAGTCTGCAATCCTTGATTAGCTCCTGAAACTCAGCCCTGGCATGCTATCTACATATGTAAGAACGTAGAAACATAAGGATTAGAAGCAGGAGTAGACCATCTGGCCCTTTGAGTCTGCGCCTCCATTCATCACAATTGTGACTGATCTTCTACTTTAGCTCCATTTTCCTGCACTATCTCCGTAATCCTTTTATTCCTTTAATATCCAGAAATCTAACAATCTTTTTGTTTTACAATGCAGTCAATGACAGAGGCTCCACAGCCTTCCAGAGCAGAAAATTCCAAAGATTCACCATTCTCTGAGTGAGAAAATCTCTCCTGTTCTCAATACTCAATATCTTTATCCTTATTCATGATTCTAGCCTCCTCAGTCAGGGGAAGCACCTTTCCTGCATACAGCTCATCAAGCTCTGTAAAACAAAATGTTAAATTTCAATGAAAATCCCTACAGATTAGCCAATGAGCTGGCTTTATATCATCCAAGCAGATTGTTTCACTCATGCACTTTTAATTGAAGCATGAGTTTGTATGTCAAGGGTATTAAAGTCCCCAAAGTACCTCCTTCATTTGAAGCACTCAGCCAGGTTGAAGCCTATTATGGAGACACAAGAGACTGCAGATGCTGGAATCTGGAGCATCAAACAAGCTGCTGGCAGAACTCAATGGGTCAGGCAGTACCTGTGGAGGGAACTGAACAGCTGACGTTTCGGGTCGAGAACTTCATCTGGATCGTATAGTATTCTATACCTTACTGATTTGTTAAACAAACTCAGCATTTTCATTGTTGCTTGAACTAAATTCGGGTTGCTTTTGTCAGGATAAGGTCTCGATAGTTTGCTGGGAGATATCTGATCCCCAGGGAATGGACAATATCCATGCTTAATCCCAGTTTTTCTTAGTGTTTAAAAAGATATTGGAGCCTCCATTGTTTATTTGGATTTACATTCTCAGGTCAGATTTGTGTGGGTCACGATCTGAATCTTCCCTGAAAGGATTACTTTCTCTTGTTGGTCACCCCAAGGCCTTCACTCTCAGGGGAGTAAATTGCAGATTTTGCTTTTGTGATTGCAAAATTAATGAAGCTCTTGAGGAGTTCTTTCACTGACAAAGACTTACAGTGAATGGAGATCTGTAAAACAGGTGGCCATTGTAACAGATCCATATCAACCTTTCTGGATTGTTCATTGTATTTATTAATTAACACCTTACATTTCTGCCCCCTAGTTTTAAAAGCATAAACATTTCCTCTACCAAAGTACTTCAGTGTCTGAAAGACCTCCATCAATTTATCCTTCAGCAGTCACCTTTCGAGAGAATAGAACCCAGTCAGTCCTTCTTGACTGATATAATCTCATCTTTTTATATTTTCTTGCAACTTCTCCAGTGCTTCTGATATTTTTAAAATTAGGATAATGACACTCTTCAGAGGACCTGTGTGCAAGGAATGGCTGGACCTTTGACTCGTCACCAGTGTTCACAGTGGCTTCTGATGGGAAGTAACATTGCTGCAGAACTGAACCATTTTAAGATTAAATGACCAAATAATTCACGTTTCAATTCACTTCTAGGTAATTAATACCTGTGAAGGATTAAAAAATCTCCACATTTAGAGGAGAGTAAAGGGAAGAAACATTGATCATTGCAATGAAGTTCAGATGTATTTTATTTGTTATTTAACATAGGACTCGATTAAGATGATGATCAAATGAGCAGTTTCACTCAGGAGCATGCCTTGGATAAATTTTGAAGTTGACATTTCTCCTGATCTACAGGCAATTTGATCCTTCATCCCTCTTCCCTTTGATGGAGTCCCCGTCTCCAACTCTATTCAAGTCCTGTCCTATAATTGGCTACCAGCAAATATCAATCCATTTGACAAATTCCCCTATCATGGCACTTGAACCCGATATTTTACTCATTGCTCATATCACTTGACAGTCCACTTGACCGACTGTTCAATATTGTAGTTTCAGACATTTGACTTAATTTAAGGGTCAGTAAACTAAAAGTTTTCACTGAATCTTCAAACATTGATAAATCAACTAACTGCCTGGAGTGGAGTTGCCTATAAAAGACCGTTAAGGTTATGAAAGCATTTGAGAAGGTAGATATAGTGAAGGTGTTTTGTCTCACATGGGAGAACAAAACCAGCCTTAAATAAAAAACAGTCACGAATAAATCAAAAAGGGAATTCAAGAGATATATCCTTACCCAGAGATTAGAACTTGCCACCATAAGAGTTAAGAGAACTTGTATCATTGTGTACAAAGAAACTAGGACAATTTGTGAGGGGAAAAAAGAATAGAAACATATGTTAATGAGGGTGGATAAAGAGGTAATGAAATGGTTCATGTGGAGCATAAATAGTCAAATGGTCCATTGCTGATACCTAAACACTACATACAATGTGTCCTGATTTAAAGCTGGTTGTTTATAATTTGAAAGTACGTCCAAAAAAAATTCTTTTGAATTAATTTTGGTTCTTGTCAGGTTGAAGAATATCGGGTTGGGACCTTAGCCCTTTACTCAGGTGTCTGCGTGAGTGGTCTCTCAGATTTGGGTCAGTGCAGCCAGCAATAAATGCAAGCTTTCTTTGCTGTACATCAGCATCTTCTCTTGATCCAAGCCGTCACTGAACTAGTGAGAGTTTTTCCCAATTTGAGGTTGCTGGTTTTGTGCCAATTAGCTTTGTGTTTTGAATTCCTGGCCTTGAGAAATCGAAACTCTCGCAGAGCGAAACCACTTGTCAGTCCATTAATCTGCGCTGAAATTCAACACAAGTCCCAGAGGTGAATCAGCTTTGTGCTAGCGCACCACAGCACCCAGATCCCCCAAGGGTTCTGGGATATTGATCAGACTTCTAAAAATATTCGAGTAACTTTTGCAATTTAGTGCTCCCAGCACAGAGCTCCGTATGACAGGAGCATACATCAGAAACTCAAGCACAAAGGTCATACAATTTTCTATCCATTATTTCCATCTTCTCCAATGGTGGTGCCAAATTGAGAGATTCAACCCACTTATTCATGAACAATTGGCTATTTTAAAGTTTGGAGTAATCATTTGTCATTCGAGCTGATTGATTTCCACGACTTCACTTACGGACGTGTATGAATTGGACTCTTCCCATGCTCACCTGCTGCTGTGGCGATCAATGATTGTAAATTGGAGGTTGCACTCTTCAAACTTACTTTATCTCCAAACTTTTCTTCTCACTGAGTTCACTGCCTGGTTGTTCCCTCTGTCTCCCTCGTTCTCTTTGTTCAGATTTCCTCCCTCTGCTGTATCATAATTTGATGTCTGTTTATTCACCTTCAAGCCTTCTAATGTATGTTTGCTTCAATTCAAGTTATTATGGGGAAAATGTATGGCCTGAAATATTTCCCTTAAGGCATACAAGTAGCTGAGGTGATTCCTAGCAGTTCCTCCACAGAGGCATTATTACACGGTGAGCATTGCTATGCTGTGTACCATGCCTCCATCGAGCTCTGCAGAGGAGTGTGGAGCAGTGGAAATAAAGGAGGAAGTTCTTGGGAAGGAGGTGGTAGTGGGGAGGTGGAGGAACAGAAGGTCAAAGAGGATTTATCCAAATTCTCAGAGTCTGGTGAGATCGTCTGTGTGTGATGAGTGAAGATAGAATACATTTTGGTTCATTTTTTTTTTAAAGACTATTGTTACCAATCTCATGATACTATTTTTAGGGTGATAATGACAGAAATGACAGAATTTACAAAGCAGTTAGAATTAATGATTAGTCTATTGTTGTCGGTTCACACAAATATGTGGTAGTGTATGGAATGCAGATTCTTTTTTTCTGTTGGACTGCTCTCTGTGGAATTAGATTTGAGAAAATCAAAATTAAAACCCACAAGATGATGGTTGATCGGAAAGAAAAAAAATGAACACTAAAGCGATAATAAGACAAGAAATTAAACGATGACTCGTTGCTTCCCCTCTCTCTCTCTCTGAATTATGTGCCTACGATGCTGCTGCAAGCAAGATTTTCATTGTACCTGTACCCATGCATACGGGAACAAACTCGACTTGACTTGATGTTGATTCAACTGCCATAATTTTGGTGAGGTAATCACTGACATATATGAACCATTGGGTATGGTAGTGGCTAACTTACAGGACTAACAACCCAGAGGCCTACACTACTAAAGCATAGAGCTGAGCTCAAATCCCATCATGAAAATTGTTTATTTTTAAATACATAGTTAGTATTATTACTGATCACAATAAAACTATCAGATTGCTGCAGAAACAATATATATCAATGATTTGGATGAGGGTATCCAAAGTAATATATCCAAGTGTGTTGATAACACAATGGTTGGTTGCAGCATGGTTTATGAAGAGAATGCAGAGAGACTTCAGGGGGCTATAGATAGGTTAGGCGGATAGGTGAGCAGATGGCTGATAGAATATAATGTGGAAAAACATGAGGTCATTGACTCTGGTCGAGAAAATAGACACTTGGAGTATACTTTAAATTGTGAGAGGTTGAAAGGTTTTGGTGTTCTGAGGACCCGAGTGTCTTCATAGATGAAGCACTGAAAATTAACATGCAAATACAGATAGTGATTAAGAAGACAAATGGTACGATGCCCTTTACTGCAAGAGAATTTGTGTAGAAGAGTGAAGATGCCATGCTCCAAATATATCATGCCCTGATGAGACCGATTCTTACAGAGCCACAGAGTTATACAGCATGGAAACAGACCCTTCAGCCCAACTCGTCCATGCCGACCATGGTTCTTACCTGAGCTAGTCCCATTTGCCTGCATTTGGACCATATCCATAAACCATGAACCTGTTCAAATTGTGTCCAGATCATGTCTCTCTATCCAAGGAAGCATATATTTGCAATAGAGGGACTGCAGTGAAGGCTCACCAGACAAATATCTGGGATGGCTGGTTTATTGCTTGGGGGGAAGTTAGGCAGACTAGGGCTTACCCTCTAGAATCCAGAAGAATGAAAGGTCACCTCATTGAAACATACAAAGTTCTTGCAGGGCTTGACTGGATAAATGCAGGAAGTATATTTCCACTTGCTGGCAAGTCCAGAAACTAAGTTTAGATTTTCAGAATAAAAGGTCACTCTTTCAGGAGAGAGATAAGAAAATTCTACATTCAGAGGATAGTGAATCTTTGTAGTTCTCTATCCAGGGGGCTGCAAGAGGTTTGCTTGTGAGTATATGAAAGACAAAGGTTGATAGATTCCTGGATATTAATGGAAATGAGGTTGATCTTAGTATGGTGTGGCCATTTTTGTAAGAATGCAGTCATACAGTACAAATTGCTGACTATGACAAACACCATTTTAACCAAAGGCTCCAAGCAGAAAATTGTGCTTCAATATTGTTCGCACATGGGCAAGCACTTCACCAAAATCCACCAACATTCAATAAACAAGCAAAAAGGGAACTTGATGAGCAAAATAAAAATGTACTCTCCACAAAACTGTGCAGATAAAAGTTTTGGGATCAGATGTTCATATTTTATTTACTAATCAGACATACAATATGTCCCATCTTGCCACATGATAGCTTGCTGTTTTTGAACAAGCTTGGGCAGCTGGATGTGCATCCTTATTAAATGGCAGGTGTAAAAATTGTCACACTCTATCAATTAATCATAATAGCTGAAAGTATGTACACGCTCACCTGCAACTTGCCATGAGATGGTCTCATCAGTGGCCCTCCTAGTGGGCGCCAATGGCCATCCCCATTCATCTCAGTCAAGCGAGAATGCCACCATCAACACTGCCTTTGCTCACCATTACACTCATCTCCTTCGAGTGGGACTCCAGAGTTCAACATTCAGACAACAATGCTAGGTTGCAACCAACTGTTTTATGCTGATCTTTATCCAGGTCAGCTCACCCATCTGACTCCCCTGACGCTGATGGAAGGTTAGAGATGTTGCTGATCTTCCTGTGCAAGTAGTTGTCACTCTGTCTATGAAAAAAAGACTGCACAATATATTTCAAAATGTTTTCAGAGCTACCCTTATTACTCCATTTTTAGTTCCTTCATCTCAAGGCTGGAACTCTCACCTGAGGCAGAAATCTATGCATTCGGAGCTTATTCCTGAGGTTTCAACAAGAGGCTGGCTCCGTATAATGTAGCACCTCAGAAGTGCTGCACTAACAAAGGCCTTTTAAAACAATTTTTCACAGGATTTGGGCACCACTGGTATGACTACTAATTAAAGCCTTCTCCCTAATTGTTATGAAGGTGATGGGGAGCCACCTTTTGAACTGCTTGTGACCCCTGTCAATGAAGGTACTTTCACAGTACTTAACAGGATTGGTAGTGACCTGATTGAATGGCTGAGCATATTCAAGAGGCTGAGTGGCCAACTCCTGTTCCTAATTCCCACGCTTGTCTATTCACAGTAACTGTTGGGGAGGGAGATCCAGAATTCAAATGCAGTGACAGTGAAGGAACATTGATACACTTCCTAATCAGCATAGTGTGTGACTTGAGAAAGAACTAGCAAACATTATGGTGGTGGATTGGATGGATGATGTGAATGGTAGTGCATTGGGTGAATTGTTTTGCACTGGATGCTGTTGAGCTTCTTAAATGTTGTTTGGGTTATCACTAGGTTACAACCAACTCGTCATCACCCAGTTTCACTCACCCATCTGTCATAATGCTGACGAAAGGATAGAGATGTTACTGATCTTACTGTGCAGGTTAGTCATCTACTCTGTCTTCTCTTTTCCAGGAGAATGGAGAGTAATCTGTCACACATCTGATGTGTGCATTGGAGATGGTGAAGGCTCTGTGGTATCAGGATGTGAGTCACTTTGTGCAGGACGTCCAACCTCTCACCATTTCCTTGCACAACTCTGAATCAAATGCTTTTGATTCAAAATAAAACTTCAAGTGTTTTGGGGTATTTTTCTGCTCTAACAATGCCATGGAAATGGATTTATTTCTCATATATTCTGCAGAACCATGGTATTTAAGTCTTAACAATAGCATTAATTCATAAAACCAGTCTTTGTTAATACTCACTGTGTTTAGCATCAAAATAAAAAAAGAAATACAAAACTTTCCACAGACTATCTTATAACTCATAACTAAACCTCTCAGGGGAACATTAGCAGGACTTGCAATAAAATCTCAGGAGTTTACCAATTTTATATTAACCCACTGACCTTTGCTAATGACTCCGATTTATTTTTCATTAGTTGTAGCTGTAGCAAAATCACACTAACGCATGCAGAAAGGACGCTTCAGTGATCTGCACTTCTCATTCCAATCACTGAAGCAAACCCTGGTACAAAACAAAAGCATTTTAATACCTGGACTGAAATTGCTTTTGATTGCTTCAACTCAGTACAGTCCTTGTGTCGACAGGCTATTGCATATAAACTATACTGTTTCCATATTGTTTTGACCACTGACGTTTGTTCGCAATGTTTCACTCTTGAAAGGCTAGCTGGATCCAGCCATGAAGTTGTTCGGACTCTAAGGAAGAAATTCTCCACTGTTGGTGAAGTTTGGAGGTTTTGGATATTAATGGATGTCTAATATCCAAAGTCCATCTCCAGACTGTGCAGACAAATTCATACAAGACACAAGGAGCTCAAAATTTTGTTTGTGATATTTATGTTCAAGTCCCTTTGGAACTCTATATCAACATCATTGCAGCCCAGAGTATAATCCATCACATGACACAACCCTTAAGGAAGAAACAATCTTAAAGCAGTACATAAGAGATTTACCAGGGTTTTGCCTCAGTTACAAAGAGAGATTGGATAGGCTTGGATTGATCTCACTGGAGAGCAGTACACTGAGGGGTTGAAAGAATAAAAATTATGACATTATGAGGAGCATAGATAGAGCAGATAGTCTTTTTATGAGGGAACATGGGGAAGAGAACATGGGTTTAAAGTGAGAGGGGAAATATTTAAAGGAGATCTAAGGGGCAAATTAGAGGGCGGTGGGTATGTGGAACAAGCTGCCAGAGGAGGTGGTAGTGGTGTGTACAATTACAATGTTTAAGAAAAAATCAGATTTATTATCACCAACTTATATGACATGAAATTTGTTTTTTTTTTGCAAACACAGTACAATGCAAGACATAAAATTGTGGTAAATCACAAAAATAAATAAATAAATAGAGCAAAAAAGAAAAAGAATAACAAGGTAGTGTTCATGGGCTATTTAGAAATCTGATGGTGGGGGGAAAGAATCTGTTCCTGGATCATTGAGTGTGGGTCTTCAGGCTCCTGTACCTCCTCCCTGATGGTAGTAATGAGAAGAGGGCATGTCCCGGATGGTGAGGGTCCTTTGCGATGGATGCTGCCTTTTTACTGCCTCTTGAAGATGTCCTCTATGGTGGCGGGGTTGTGCCAGTGATGGAGCTGGCTGAGTCAGCTTCTTGTGATCCTATGCATTGGAACCTCCATACCAGACTGTGATGCAACCAGTCAGAATGTTCTCCACCGTACAACTGTCAAAATTTGTAAGAGTCTTTGGTGATATACCAAATCTCCTCAAACTCCTAACGAAGTAGAGCCACTGGAATGTGTCCTTTGTGATTGCATGAATGTGTTGATAAGTGATAGGAAAGGAATAGAGGGAAATGGGCCAAAGGGAAAATTGGATCAGCATAGACAGGCATCTCGCTTGGCATGGACGAGTCGGGCTGAAGAGCCGCTTACTGTGCTGTATGACTCCTTGTTATTCACAACCAATATTATGGATGTTGCAGGAGACACATAGTGAGGACTGCCAGCTATTGCAGCTTGGCCTAGGCTAACATAAATGACCTTATATCACCCATCATCAGTGCGTTGTGTTTTTCACCAGTGGAGAAAATGTACACTTCCACCACTGTGATTATGCCTGATTGTAATCCTGCTGCAGTTTAACTGCTGCTGAAACCCTAATCTGTGTCTGGATTACCTCGAGCGTTGGCTACCGTCACATGTCTGACCAGCCTCCCTGAGCCTTCCTTACTGAAGCTGGATGTCGTCCAAAATGGTGCTCACTATGCCATTATTTGCACATTGTTCTATTCACCCATAATCCCTATGCTCACTGACCTAGATTGGTACCGACACCATGACTTTAAGAGGGTTTTGGGGCAGGTGCCCACATACTTGGTTGAATAGATGTAGACAGGAGGAGGGGTATTGAGATTTAAGGGCTTGACAGCAGAGCCTGTTGTAATGAAAAAAAGGGATGACATTCACGGTGTATCAAGCAAACAGTAGTTCTGAGGGAAACACAGAACATTTTGGAAACACTCAGAATATCTGCGGGGAAAGAAACAAAGTTAATATTCACCAAAACTGAGAAAGAGAGAACCACACAAGTTACTTTTAAGATGCAGAGAGAATGGGGAGGGATAAATAGGATCAGGTCGCTGTGGTGAGAAGCTGTTCATGAAGCCACCTGGTTGGTAGTTCCAAGAGTGCTGACTTTTCAGCATTGATTTGGTCTGAGTTGAACACCCAACTAAACTAAAGAAAATAAATTAATGTGGAGTATAAATTTGTTGAGGTGGATAATATATTTTTAATAACTATAGTTTAATTTAATTTGCTGAGTTGAAAAATACACAATGGGACATCGTTCTGCTGTCGTGTCTCAGAGACTGAGAGATACAAAAGTGATTTCAAACAACACACATTCTGAAACACATCAAGCTGAAGACATACTTCCCTGTATTTTCCATGAAGAAACCATCCTAACTCTGTTGTTCGGTAGCAGTCTGAATCCAAAACTAAGTTGCTTATAAACTTGAGCACTTTGTGTCATTACGAACGTGACTAAAATGACCAATGTCCAGTTAAATTAAAACATGTTTCTCATGACTGATCTTCAGAAGTGATTTGGATTTTCAATCTGGCCCTTCATACTAAAATGTTGTGCTCTACTGCTTTATCAGATCCCCTCTCAACCTCTTCCCTTCCAAGAAGAACGATCTCCAGCTTCTCTAGTCTATAATCATAACTAAAGAGGAATCTGTTAAAATATGCAAAACCTTTATTTTTCAAGAACAAGGAAAAATATCTTGGGGAAGAAAATAAATTTGTCGTTGGTTGATACTGAATTAGCACTATTTTCCCTAAACCAGTGGAAAATAATATTCATGAACTAGTGCCCATTATAAGTTACAAACAAGATACTGGAGGAACTCAGCAGGTCAGGCAGCATCTGTGGAGGGAACCAGACAGTCGACGTTTCAGGCGAGACTCTTCATCTGAACTGAAAGATAGAGGAGAGATAGCCAGTATGAAGAGGTGAAGGGAAGAGGTGGAGCAAGAGCTGGCAAGTGATAGGTGGATCCAGGTGAGGAGGGGTGATAGGCAGGTGGAGGAGGGAAGAGTTGAAATAGCGACGGAGGCTGGGAGGTGATAGGCGGAGGTAACAAAGGACACTTCTGCAGTCTCTTGTGTGCCCAGCAGTGAGGAACTTCAGTTACATGGATAAAAGAAGCTGGGGTTTGGAACAGAGGAGGTTTCAAGAAGATCTGATGAGGGTAATGAAAACCCTGAATGGTATCTGTGGGAGAGAAATAGCTCACATTGGCAGAGGGGTCAAAAACAAGCTGACACAGGATGAGAGTGGTTGGCAAAAGAGCCAAAAGTGAGAAGGGGAAATTTTTTGAACATTACTCATAGCAAATGCATATTCAAAGTAGTGTTCAAAGGAAAGCTGGCGAAGCACTTACTTTCATAATGGATATTTATGATTATTTCTTCATTGTTTTGGGGAGTATTTTGGAAATCCCCAACTTATGAGGCCACCATGACCACATAGACTGCCAACTTTCAAGGAAATAGCCCACAATATTTTTTCTATTACATTCTGCAGCTCTTCTCAGACCTCAAGAATCAGTAAGAGCAGTAGTGAGGTTCACTGAAGAGCATACAGAAGGCATGAAGTATCATAGGCAGGAAAATCCTGGAGGTGGTCACACTGCAGGTTCAGCTAGATAGACAGGTGATAGATAGCTGACCAGGAGGAGCAGGCAGGTAATGCAGGAGTTCCCTGTGGTTGTTACACTCTCTAAACAGATATACTGCTTTAGATACTGTTGGGGGAATGGAGGGGTGTGGGTGGGCCTCTCAGAGGGCAGTAACAGCAACAGTCAAATCAGTGGCACCACGACTGGTTCTGTCCTGCAGGTCAAAGTCTCGGTAACCAGTGGTGATTGGGGATGCAGTAGTCAGGGGCACCAAAAGGCCAAGTGTTTTTCTGATTGGGGTTCTTGACCAGTGGTATTCCGCAAGGATCAGTGCAGGGACCTATGTTGTTTGTAATACATATTAACGATTTGGATGAAAATGTAGGTCACCTGATTAGTGAGTTTGCAGATGACACAGGAATTGGTGGAAATCTGGATGGAGACGATGGTTGTTAAGGGATACAACAGGACATAGATCAGCTGGAAATGTGGGCAGAGAAATGGCAGATGGATTTTAATCCAGACGTGTGAGGCATTGCACTTTGGGAGGTCAAATACAAGAGGAAAGTATACAGTAAATGGCAGGACCCTTTGGAGCATTGATGTACAGGGGATCTTGGCATGCAAGTTTATAGCTCCCTGAAAGTGGCAACTCGTTCACGGGGTGGTAAAGAATGTATATGGCTTACCTTCATCAGTTGAAGCAATGAGTATAAAAGTTAGGAAGTCATAAACCGTTGGTTAGGCCACATTTAGAGTACTGTGCGCAGTTCTGGTTGCCACACTATTGGAAAGGATGTGGACGTTTTGGAAAATGGTGCAGAAGAGGTTCAACAGGATGTTGCCGGGATTGGAGTGTATTAGCTACAAGGATAAGTTGGACAAACTTAGATTGTTTTCTCTGGAGGGTCAGAGGCTGAGGGGTGGCCTGATAGAAGTATATGAAGTTATGAGAGGCATAGATACGGGAGATAGTCAGAATCTTCTTCCCAGGGTGGAAATGTCAAATATTAGAGGGCCGAGGTTTAAAGTGGGAGGGGGAGAGCTGAAAGGAGATGTGTTTTTTACATAGAGAATGGTAGGTGCCTGGAATATACTTCCAGGGAAGGTGATAGAAGCAGATGCAATAGCAACATTTAAGAGGCACTTAGATAGGCACATGAACTGGCAGGGAACGGAGGGATACAGACCGTGTGCAGGCAGATGGGATTAGTTTAATGTTGCATCATGGTCATCACAGACATGGTGGGTGAAGGGCCTTTTTCTATGTTTTTCTATGTTTCTGTTTCTTTTTGCCTAAAATGCAGATTGGTTGCACTTCAACAGGGATTTTTACATTTTCACATAAAGGCTTTTGTGTTAACTGGTTTCATTAATCGATCACAAACAACAATCTCCATTTACAATATGCTTTTGAAATAGGAAAATACATTGTATGAGTGTTAGCAAAGAAACTAAATATCCTGTAAAAGAATTAATTCAGCTAATTCCGATGACTGACACAAGCTTGTCCGAGCAAGGAATATATACACACTGACGAAGAACAATTCATGATTTTGGCATTGATGAAGCACAGAGGAAATCCTCTCTGGACATCTCTACTCTCTTTAGTTTGATTGTGACATGGAGGCAATCTGTGAACCAAAGCAATCTGCAATCATATTTACCACTCTGTTAATAAGGTATTGCACCAGTTCCCAAAAGCATAATGCAGTCCAAAAATTAAATGCCTTTTTGGGCAAATTGAGTGTTTTCTCCAAAAGGCCTCTCAATTGGCAACAAAATTACAGAGAAACAAAAAGCAAGAAGAATCAAATGAAAATGTTTTGTGGTTTAGGCCTGCAAATGTCAATCCAAGGAATCAGAGTGGTACGATTGGCTTGTGCGAAAATAAGATAAATTAACACATGAAAATCATGTTGTTTGCATGATGCATGTATGACATCAGAACTTAAGTGGGCAACAATTAGCAGAATTAATTGCAGCTGGAGATTTGACACTAGATGCCTTTCTAAAGCAAGGTTCATTTCCACTTACTATTGTTAATTACATGCACCTCCGCTAACCATTGATACTGAGAAGGTTTTGGTCTCCAGGCAATAGAAGCATAGTATTCAACAAGAATGTGTGCTCTTTGAATTAATTACCACATTTGAAGGCTTTTTGAAAATAGGTTCATCTGAAATTATGCTAATTGTCACAGATCCATCTGAGTATTTGTGCAGGAATACTGCATTGAATATCAAATATATACACAACGGGGGAAGTGTGCTGAAAATCATCACTGCAAGCCCATTGAAAATAAATAAGTTTTCACTAAATGGTGGGATGAGTTCAGTCCAGTCAAACACTTCCTGTATGTTATCCTGGTCATCAGAGATCAGATCTGGGCAAAAGAAACCTTCTGAAATGTGGTATATCTAGACCAACATATGTACTCTGATTTAGTACCAGCAGAAAAGTATTTGTCTTAGGGATGGTTTCATGCAATGCTAATACAGATGTACAGCAACGGAACTTGGCAGAAACATCCTGCATTAAATTGTCACCAATGCAATAGCATAATGGTTCACCTTGCCCAGTTCTTGTCTCATGGTACAGTCTGGCACAGTTACTGTACTCCACTAGCTGCATTCATAACCACTTTAATTACAAAATATTTCTTCTATAAGATAGTTTGGCCATGATGATGCTGAAAAAAAAACTCCAGCAAAAAGAAATCCCAAGCCACTGAGTTTGAAGAACCCCTGCTCATGGCATTGAGTATTGCTGGGAAAGATCCATTAACCTCCAGTCAGGAGTTTGACACAATACACATATGTACGCTATGGTTAACAGTTTTAAATGCCATTTTTTTTAATGTGAAATGTCAGCATCCAGAAATTCATCAGTCCTAATGAAAAGTCTAGACCCAAAACGTCAGCTGTTTATTCCCTCCACAGATGCCGCCTGACCTGTTGAATTCCTCCAGCATTTTGTGTGTGTTGCTGTGGATCCAGAAATTCATTCCTGGTTGGTGGGGTTAATTATATATCGTTAAATATTGTAACACTGAACATTCTACTGTGGTTTTAAGATTGGCTTTGTGGTCATTTACAAAGCTGAGAATGTTCCAAGCTGAAATATTTGTGATGTCTTTTCTAAAAGAAACAGTAATGTGTAGGTTTAAGTAGACACTGAAGAGAAGGTAGAGCAGGGTTTATGCAATATGTCTCAAAAAGAATATTATGATGTTAACCAGCAAATCAAACATTGTGAGATGCCTTGAAATCACATCATGATGCATCTTAATTTAAATGGGCCTGTGTCTCAATTAACTGAGAAAGTTTCAGATGAATACTATAATGTTTATATTGAAGTGACCTATGGTGTCATTTCAAAGTACAAGAGTTTCATTCTGAATACAGGCTTAAAAGCAAAGGATATTTAATGATTATCCAAGCAGCTCAATCCACACGTTCTAAAAATTCATCTGTGGTTGGGAATGCCAAACTGACAGCTACAAAATAAAGATTCACCATCAACTCTTCAAGGACAGCTGGAGATGAGCAATAACCAAGCTGAAGTCTGCTCTGCTATTCAGTAAGATCCTATCTGATCCTATGCCTTGTCCAATCCCCAAACTGTGCTATTCCTTTGGTATCACAAAATCAATTGGTCACAGTCTTGGATGTATTAGATGACTGAGCATTCACAGTCCATAGAGGATGAGAATTCCAAAATTTACAATCTCTTTCATTCCGGAATAGCTAATCCCTTACACCTAACTATGCCCTCTAATTCTAGATTTTGCTAATAATCAGACTTGATGGCAACACTCACATCCAAAGAACAAAAAAAAGGATATAGTGGTCAAACAAAATAGTATTTTGATGAATCTTTATCAGGAACAACTGTTTTATACAGAATTTGATGGGCAGGTTTATTTCCACTCAATTTACCACCCCGAAAGAGTCCAGATAAAAGGAATCTTGAATTTACAGGGCACTATTGTTGATGCCCCAAAGCACATGAGAGTCATGTTATTAATTAAGGGAAATAAAGTAGACAGTTTCTGCAAAGGAGCTTTGAGATAAGTTATCAGATACTGGCTGGATTATGTGATCCACCGTCTGACAGCTGAGAGATGGAGGCTTTTCTATCAGACTGATGAGAGGCCTCAGGCTAAGAGACGGAAGGCTTCTATTGGAGTGTCAGAAGGAAGTGAGCAGATTGAATTCCCAGCTATTCCTAGAGCCTCTGGCTGTCTGGCACTCAGGATGGTAATGGGGAAGTGAACTTTGGAAACAATGTCTGCCCATATAATCATTTACCCACAAGACAGGAGCAGAATTAGGCCATTCGGCCCTTCGAGTCTGCTCCGCCATTCGATCATGGCTGAGTTATTTTTCCCTCTCAACCTCATTGTCCTGCCTTCTCCCCGTAATCTTTGACATCGTTACTAAACAAGAACCTATCAACCTCTGTTTTAAATATACCCAATGACTTGGTCTCCACAGCTGTCTGTGGCAATAAATTCCACAGATTCACCACCCTCTGGCTAAAGAAATTCCTCTTCATCTCTGTTCTAAAGGGACGTCCTTTTATTCTGAAGCTGTGCCCTCTAGTCCTAGACTCTCCCATGACTGGAAACATCCTCTCCATGCATACCCTCTCCAGGCCTTTCAATATTCGGTAAGTTTCAACAAGATTCCCCCCTCATCCTTCTAAACTCCAGTGAGTACAGGCCCAGAGCCATCAAATGCTCCTCATACATTAACCCTTTCATAATTGGTAAGATTCTCGTAAACCTCATCTGGACCCTCTGCAACACTAGCACATCCTTCCTTAGATATGGGGCTCAAAACTACTCACGATACTCCAAATGTGGTCTGACAAACACCTTATAAAGCCTCAGCATTACATCTTTGCTTTTATATTCCAGTCATCTCCAAATGAATGCTAACATTGCATTTACCTTCCTTACTACTGATTCAACCTATAAGTTAACCTTTAAGGAATCCTGCACAAGGAGACTCCCAAGTCCCTTTGCACCTCTGGTTTCTGAATTCGCTCCCCATTTAGAAAATAGTCTACACCTTTATTCCTTCTACTGTGACCATACACTTCCCTATGCTGTATTCCATCTGCCAGTTATTTGTCCATTCTCCCAACCTGTCCAAGTCCTGCAGACTCAGTTTCCTCAACACCACCTGCCCCTCCACCTGTCTTTGCTCACCAACTTGGCCACAAAGCTATCAATTCCATCATCCAGATCATACCCAAGACAGAAATATCTTGTTTACCCGAGACAGAAATACCTTGGGCAAACAATCAAATAAAATTAGAACTTGGAGCTAACATTTTTTAACCACAGAAACCCCAGTGTTGAAGAAAGTGATGTCTTCACCAAAAGATGCTGATTGATGATTAGCCAGTGGCTCTATGCACACCGTGGGGTCAGTCTGCCAAACTCAGTTAGGAGATAGTTCTATCACGCTGAAACTTTGGGCATATGAATATATGGAGAGGAACAGCCAGGATCTCTCTCTGATCACAGCCTCCCGCCACTCTGATAGAAGCCTCCCACCTTTCAACTGCAAGGTGAGTGGTTGGCAGAGGCTGCTCCCCCACTCCGTTTGAGACCTCCCATCACTCAGTAGTCCCAATGCACCAAAACATTTCCGTCGATCTGATGACAAGAACTGCCCATTGACCAAAAGTTCTCGACTCAGCCAGCGCCATCAAGGGCACAACCCTCCCCACCATCAAGGACATCTTCAAGAGGCTGTGCCTCAAGGTGGTGGCATCCATCATTAACCTGGGACATGCCTTCTCTGCATTACTACCATCGGGGAGGAGGTACAGGAGCCTGAAGACCTACACTCAGTGTTTCAGGAACAGCTTCTTCTCTCCGCCATCAGATTTCTGAACGGTCCATAAATCCATGAACACTACCTCGTCATTCCTCTTTTGCACTATTTATTTATTTTTGTAACTTGTAGTAACTTTTGATGTCTTGCATTGTACTGCTGCCGCAAAACAAGTTTCATGACATATGTCAGTGATAATAAACCTGATTCTGATTCTGGGGAGGTTCCAGTTCTCAGCAGCATGCTGACAGATCACTCTGACAGGCAGTCTAAAGGCAACTGCCTCGGCGAACAGCAAAACAGCAAACTATTTCTTCCATCCAGTCATGTTCTAACCAGGAATTTCCAGTCAGTGTGTTGGATGATCTAGACCTTTTTACTCAAGTGATGTTGGTTGAGGGATAAATATTGGCCAGAAAATCAAGAACTCCTCTGTGTTTCCTTGTATGATGCTATGAAATCTTTTCCATTTGGGGCCTCCAAACAATAATATCTCCAAATAATACACCATGCCCTTCGTATGGAGATGTGCACCATTATTTTGAGAATGGAAAATAGTGCAGATGGTGGGAATCTGAAATAAAAAGAGGAAATGCTGGAAATATTCAGCAGGTCAAGCAGTATCTATGGCAAGAGAAACTGAGTAAAGATTTCAGGTTGATAACAGATGCTGCCTGACCTGCTGAGTATTTTCAGCATTTTCTCTTTTGTTTTTTATTGTTATGGAAATTGCTCAGAACTTTCAGCACCTCAGCATTAAATGGCAAGTTGCATTAACCAAATGGAGGTAATTTTCTCAACTCCAACACTGCAGCCTGGGGTTGAACAATAGCAACCCACTCTATCATGAAATTTACCAAGCCAAATGCGCCGTGACAAAAATGGTTAGGTTCACATGTAATGAGTCTGGTTGAATCTAATTCTCCACAACCTGGAAATACTAAGACGATGAGAGCCACTGCATCACCATGCGATCAGAGATCAGCAGACTCAGCCCAACTTGCTAGTCATGCCGATGTCATGTCAGTCACGGCTCATTTGATGGGATTCTTGTCCTTCCTTCACATTGACAGAGGTTTGAGTACGAAAATCAAGATTAAATGATTGTGTTATTTTGGGAGTACTGTTCTGCTGGACTGGCTGATGCTGGGATAAAATGTTAACAAAGCTGCGTCTTCTCATTCAGTTGGACGTGAAAGAGCTTGAAGATTAAGGGAACTATTCCTGATGTCCAAGGCAATATTAATCACTTTATAAAACCACTAAAAGTTATCTTGAATCTCCTGCATTACAACAGTATCTACACTTAAAAAAAACACATAATTATAGATATTGCCAAAAGGAGAAAGATTCAGGTCCACCTTCGAACAAGCATGGTGCATGACTCAATACGAACAGGATGTGAATTAGATGTTGCAATCAATCTTTATCAATAAGTTTATGGAATCAAACAAGATCTTAAGTAAATACCTGCCGAGAACTATAGGCAGAAAGTTATTATCCTTATTCCATACGTACCTCAAATTATTTATTATTTTGATTGTAAAACTACATTAGCACTTTTATCCTCTCCAATGATTTTGTTCCTTCAACACTGTGACAGTTAAAGACTAAATTATTGTGAAACCATGGGTTTGAGATGTGGTGTTGGATAGCCTGTGCAAATAACGACAAGGCGTTTTACAATTAAACCAAATATAAACCGTTTACATGTAAATACTGATGAATTTTACAGCAAGGTTTCATTTTGGAGATTAGGGATATACAAAATTAAATATTGAAATGCTTATTACAGAAACAATTTCCAGTCTGAATACATTTGCTTGCTGGACCAATTTAGCAGTAAAGGAAAAATTATGCTGACTAGTTTACTGGCAGTTTTCACTTTCCACTTTGTATTAATGCCTGCCAGTAATGGTGATTACTAAGCTTGCAAAAAATCTATAAAGCCAATATACAGGCAAGGTGCCTTCAAAACTGACAAGTTATCATGTTCAATTCTAACCTCAGCATCAAGCATCAGTATTGTGAAGGTCTAATTGCACTTGGTGTTGTAGCATGGTTGAAACCATTTTCACAGACACAATCTCACAGGATAGAAAAGTGTAAAATTCATTTAACCTCTGAAATGGTTCTCTTGTTTGATCAGCACAAAACTCAATTTAAATACTGTCATGGAAATCTAAGATCATTTCACTCTCCCTATTTCATCTCCATTATCTACGAATTAAAGGGAGTGGAGGCTGCAGACCATAACAGTCACCTGGGTGACATAAGCTTGCCTGCAAATCAGGTGAAGCAAAGTCATAAGTGCGTTCCTTATGAAACTGACTTCAGATTGCACTGCAGCAGGTCACAATAGGAAGTCGTCCTTCCTGTTTAATAATGGCTGTAGAAGGAATTACATTTTCTGCAAACACAATTTATCCCATGGGTTCTTATCCATATAGGCCCATCAGATTTTAATCCTTGCGGCAAATTCAGCCTTACAGGTTATCCACATGCTCTCAATATGAGAACTGGTAATTTAATCTGTACTTTTTTTCCCTCATGTATTTCAACATCTTTTATACAGGATGGAAAAAAAAGCCTCCTTACATTAAAGCAAAATAGACTCACTTGTCTTTGATTCTAGGGATAAATACTGGATGGATTATTTGACCCTTCTTCCCTGTTTCTTGTTCCCAAAGCAATGTTGGCCTCTCTCTTTGAGTTAATGTTACCCAGCAATGATCATTAATCCAATATTTCAGGATCAAATATCTTCTATGCTTACCATCGAAGTGAAGAATAAATACTGTAAGGACCAATCAGCTTTTTACGACTATTATATAAGTAAAATTATTTAAATTAGACTAAAGCGCATGGCCTAATCTTGTCAAATATTATTAATACACACACAATACATTTGCTTACAGATGTCTTTTTTATAAAGTAATTTTTATTGTGCAGCTGGCATATTAGTTAGAGACATCTGAGGAAAAGAGGACAGCAAAATTACCACACTCCAGATGGCTACAGCTCAATTTATTGGTGCCTAATGGTCTGTTTGCTTACGGTTAAATTACAGAAACAACACAGTTGAACAGAAGTTAATTCTCTCAGTGATTATTTATAGATATGACATCTCAGCTTCTACTGGCAGAGAGCAAAAGACTCTGCATATCTGAACACCACTACAAATGTCAAGCAGCTTGGTATTTACAACTAGACATGTTCACAGCTTTAATCGTACACTGTCAGATTGTCACCATGACATACCCAGCATTGCTAATTGTCATTCATTGATGAGTGCAAGGGCAGCATGGTGATAATATCAGAGATCATCCTGCATTCAGCAAGAAGATATTTATTTATAATTTGCACAAGAACTCAAATGCCTGGCTTGTAGTAATTCTCTGCATTGATTTAGGCAAGTCGGCTGAAGAATAAACACACTTAAGTCAAACAGAATGGGAAGAGCTCGTGGAGTTGGGGTAGTATGTTAGCATTTGGCTGGAGGGTGGCTAGCCACCAGAAAGCATAGACTTAGTGTATATTGGTCATTTTTCAGGCTGGCAAACTGCAACTAATGGGCCGTTACATGGATGAGTTCTGAGCCTCAATTATTTACAATCTATATCAGAATAGATCAGAATGAAGATCAGAATGAAGATAAATGTGAAACTAAGTTACAAGGAAGACAAAATGGGTCTCCAAAGGGATTGAAATAGGTTAAGAGATTAGGCAAATGGAGCAAGATGTGGAGAAACATGAGACTTTCCACTTTTGATGCAAAGAAAACAAAGGAGAATATTGTTTAAACAGAGAGTAGCAAGTATGGATTTGATCTCTTCATTTAATGGATAGACATTGTTGAATTAGTGGCAGTTTGGAGGAGACTCCTGGGATGAAGTTGTTGTCTTGAGGAGAAATGGACCCTTTCTCATTGGATCCAATAAAAATGTGAATTGATCTTAGGGAAACCTGCAAGATTAGAGGCTGAAGGGATGCTTTGGTCCTGAAGAATCTAGATCCATGAGACATCTTTTTGGAAAAAAAAGGGAGCATCCTTCGAGATAGAGATGAAGGGAAATTTCTTCTCTAAGAATGTTGTACATCTTTGGAATGTTATAGCATGGAGAGCTTCATAGGCTGAGATATTGAATACATTCTAGGCTGAGATGGACGGAAGTTTGGATGATAAGGGAGTCAATTAAGAAGTAGGAAACTGGAGCATAGATAGATGAATGCACTCAGTTTTTTTTCCTAGGGTTGGGGAATCAAGAACTAGAAGGCATAGGTTTAAGGTGAGAGGGGAAAGATTTAATTGGAATTTGAGGGGTAACTTTTTATTTTACACAAAGTGTGGTATGTATGTGGAATGAGCTGCCAGAGGAAGTGGTTGAGGCAGGTACGATAACACCTTTTAATAGACAGTTGGACAGGTAGGTGGATTGGGAAGGTTTAAAAGGTTATGGGCCATTCACTGGAAAATGGGACTAGCTTGGATGGGGCATCTTGGTCAGCAATAGACCAGTTGGGCTGAAGGGCAGTTTCTATGCTGTATGACTCTGTATAATTTGACAGTGAACAATGGACATGGGTCAGTTGGCAAAGGCATAGTGGACTGAAGGGTTTGTTTCTATGAAAATGACATAATCCATTCCAATTCAGTATCTTATTTGCTGAGACAAAGAGTTCACACTAATTCGGACAGTATCTTAACTCTGAAATCCCCAGATGTGACAGGTTAAGAAAATGGACGTTGCATTTCATTCTTGAAGATCTCAGCTGAAGCATGATCAGTAGATAAGAACAAAGGCTGGAATCAGAAAAAAAACATTTGTACTGTTCTGATAAGAGATTAGAAGTTTGAAACATTAAGTGTTTCTCTCTCTGCAGATCTGCCAAGTAATTTCCATTGTTATTTGCACCTTAAAGCTTGCTTTTTCCATAGGACATGCTGGATCATACCATTTCTGATTTTTTTTTCCCACACCATCAACACTAGTTGATCCCTTAATAGAAATCCCTTCTTCAGAATAAGTATTGCTTTTGTAAAGATAAATCACTCTTCTTTGCTGATGTTAACTCATGGTGTGAATTCACCTTAGATCTATCAGCTAAATTTCAATGGCATTTGGTGTTTTCTTTCATCTACCTCTGACCTTTCAAGCTTGCTATTTCTAAACTACAGGTCTACTAATTGGACATAATCCTTCAATTATCTTGGTACCCATGCTGTGCTTGTTATCAATTTTCAATGCTTAAAATAGTTGTCACTTAATCTTCAAAACCTAGCCACCTTTGATCTGCAATGTGAAATGGCAATGAATGGCTAGTCCAATAACACAACAAATTATGAGATTGAGGTGCCATTCATCCTGTGCAATCTGGTTACTGGTTGGAAATTGATGTTGTTTGCAATTCTAGAACTTATTCCTCTTGGTATGATTTATTTTAAGTTTCCAGTCATCTTTCTGCCTCTATTTTCACTTGTTTAAGAGGCTCCTCAAAATGTATGCATTTAACCAAGTTTTTGGACTTCTGCTCAAAGACTTCTCGAGGTGAAAGAGTAAATCTCTTTGAAGGGTGGAACAGCAAAAGAGAAATGTTTGGGAATTCCTGCTCCAGCTCTGGATTATTGGGATGCAGACCTCCATTTCCCAAAGCATTTGATCTGGTTTTCATCTTGATTTGCTCTATCCAGATCTTGTAAGTGTTATTGACTAGCCAATGCACTAAGGTGAAGCTGTGTGAAAGAGCAGTGGATGGATATGATGTAATTAAGTCTGCCATTCTTCAAGACAGCATCTTGTGCCAAGCCTCTGGCAGTGCCCTTGAAGCACCACCTTATTGACATCACTCAGCCTAGGAATAAGCTGCAGATACACAGCATTATGAACACTGCCTGCCAGTCGAAAGTTGCAATGAGAGCTCAGACTCTTTCTTTATTATTCATGATGATGACTGCCACACAGGAAAGGTTGCACTTAATTCTTGCCAACTCATTCAATCAGGTAAATGAAGCAATTGAATTTAAAATTAAGATTTTATTACACAATTCAAAGTAAGTTATTGGTGTGTGAAATACAGCTAAGCAATTAAGTATACTAAATAAAATCAATGCAATAGCAAAGATAAAAATGACTCAATATTTGTCTGTTGCGCTTACTGACAATGAATTGTATACGAGTGAATTGGTTTATGAACTCTGAAGAACTACTTAAGAATTTACCTTTAATTCATAATTATATGCTGAATCTCTCTTAAGCTACTTTCATCCTCCTCATCTGATGCTGTGCCATTTTATACAATTGATTTTCTTCCACAAGTTCAATCTTCTTGTGCCAAAATCTGAAGAATTGATAGTGAAACTAGCTTGAATAATAGCCTAAAAACCATGTTTTTTGTTTGGAGTAGAGAATGCATTTTCCAGCCTCCGTTTATATGAAGACAATTTGCATGCTAAAGACATCCTATAATTCAACATCTGAATTCATTGGTGAACAACAGAGTCTTTCAGAATAACTCACTTATGAAGTCTTCTCCATGAATGTAAATTTAAAATTTCAATCCCTAAATCTTTCATTCCAAATTTTAAATCCAGATTAATTTTGTTCATCATCCAATTATTTCCTTAATTAATCCCTGGAGTTAGAACATAGAACATTATAGCACAGTACAGGCCCTTTGGCCCACAATGTTGTGCCAACATTTTATCCTGCTCTTAGATCCATCTACCCATTCCCTCCCACATAGCCTTCCATTTCTCTATCATTCATGTTCCTATCTTAGAGTCTCTTAAATGTCCCTAATGTATCTACCCCCACAACCTCTGCCAGCACTGCATTCCATGCACCCACTACTCTCTGTGTAAAAAAACTTACCCCTGAAATCGCCCTTATATCTTCCTCCAATCACCTTAAAATTATGTCCCCTCATGTTTGTCATTGTCGCCCTGGGAAAAAGTCTCTGACTGTCCACTCAATCTATGCCTCTTATCATCTTGTACACAAAGGCTGAGGGATGATCTGATAGAATTATACAAGATTATGAGATTATCTTTTTCCCATGGTGGGGCATAGGTTGAAGGTAGAGAAAGGAGTTTAAAGGCGATCTGAGGGAGGAGCTTTTTGTTTTACACAGTGATTGATATTTGGAAAGCGTTTCCAGCGGAGGTGGTGGAATCAGACACAATTACCATGTTTAAGAAACATTTAGACAGGCACTTAAATAGTCAAAGCATGCAAACGTAAATAGTCAAGGCATGCAAGGATACAGTTCTAATGCAGGCAAATGTGATGAGTGTAGATAGGCACAAAGGTTGGCATGGACATAATGGTCCGAAGGGCCTGTTTCTGTGCTGTTTGACTCTATGACAGTATGATTCTATGATTGCAGTCTTTGTTTTCTTAAACTGTCTGCCTTCCACAATTCCACAAGCCAACAACTCCATAACTGAACAAGAGACTCTGCCATAATCTTCAACAATCTGGTCAAAAGGTTAATAGATGGTTTCCCAGTTATTATAATCCATTAAGAACGTAAAGATTAACAAGATGCAATATACGTTAGGCATCCTCTCATAATGAAGCAATTGGCAGCTTAACAATGTTTTTGTGTCTGGCATCGAGTCAGATTGCTGAATTTATTCAGAACAGAGCAACCAGGTGTGACAAGGATATAACGAGATCTCCAAAATACAATTTAATTTGCTCTTAACCACACCTTGAACTAAACAAAATACCCAATGGGCATATCAGATCAAGTGCCACCATGCAGCATTCAACCTGAAAATATGTTTATGCCTTTCAGGCTATCTATTTTAATCACATACATTACAGTCTATCTTCCCGCTGACTGGAATTTTTCAAAAAGAATACCTCAGCATTGTAAAATATTTATTCAGTACTATGACTTAGCTTGTACTATGTAGCTGGATTAATCATAAAACCAAGATTAAGGGAGCAAGCTAAATAAAATTCCAAGTGCTCATTAAAAATAAGCTGTGACTAGGGAGAAGAGCTGGGTTAATTTGAAACACAGCGTTTCAAAGAAGGATAGAATAATTGAAATAAATTTGGTTAATCCATAATTCTGGTTCTTGAAGCCAAATCAGAACTTGAATGATTGAAACACAGAGTGTGAGTGCTTAAATGGCTGAAGGGTTTCACATTGTTTTTAATTCAGAAAATATTAAGGATTGTTTTCTCAATAGCAGCTCACATTTTTGTCTTCTGTTTGCCTGACATCATCTTAAGGCAGCTCCATGCAAGAACCCTCCATTCTGGCACTTTTTCCAACTGGCCAATCTTCCCGAAAAATCATATAGAGCAAAGCCAAGGTTTTTCTAAACATATTACCTGATCTGTGGCCAGTAATTAAGCAGTCAGGAAATAAAAGTGGTCATTAGTGCTGCCCCAGGGTATCCATCTGGATAGGCAGGAGGACGGGCAACAATGGAAATTCATTCAAGGGAGCCTGATGTTCCACTTTGAGGGATACCTGTCTTGCCTGTGGTCTGTAGACCTTTTGGAATGCTGAATGTTCAACACAAAAGGTGAAAATTTGAAGTGGTCATCCAGAATTACTGAATGACATTCGAGACCACAGAAAGTCCACCCATACTAAAGCATTTTTCAATCTTAACACCCCACCATCTCTGCTGATTTATTTCTCATATATAGTTTCCCATGACAGCTTCTCATAATTCCCACAAAGTAGTTAAGGCCCCAGACCCCTTCCCATTCCATCGTGCGATCCTCCGCACCTATCTGCGGGTTGAAGGTCCATGGAGATATTTCCTGCTGAGGAGAGAAAGTGGATCCACTGAAGATAATAAAACCTGAGCAAAGGAGTCAAAGGAGAGAAAAATGAAAGATTTACATCTCTAACCTACCTTTCCTAATCTCAGGGTGTCCCTAGGTCATAATGCATCAAATAAAGTACTTTTGAAGTCAGCCACTGTAATAATGCAGGAGTTGGTATAAGCTAATGTATCCACAGCAAGATCCAACAAGCAATAAAACTAAAAAAATAGTTTGTTTTAGTAAGATTAATTGGGAATAAGTTACATTCATCTAACAGAACCTTGGTTTGAAGTTTCATCCTTAATTTGACATACCAGCAGCGTAGATTCAAGTGACATCTAATAACATTACAGTCAAACCTTTGGCGTGGGTCTTGAATCTATAATCTTCTGACTCAGAGGCAAGACTGCTAACTTCACACAGTCACAGCAGACACCTAAACCAAAATAACCCATGTCTGTTGTCTGCAACAAATCACATCCTTAAACCCTGGCCTACAATCTGCTCAGAGTTAAATGGGGCCAGTCCACTTCAAAATAGCTAAGTGCATTACTTTCAAATTTGCAGCTTTCAAATCACTCCATGAATTTCACTAAATGTTGTGTCACTCCCACCAATGTTCTTCCCTTGACTCCTTAATCCTAGAGAACCTGCGTCCAGGCACTGTTAGTGCATTAACACATTTCCCCAAATGCTTGATCATGTTTCACTACTAATGCTTCTTCTGTCCAGGATCAAGCCTCATTGGATCAAGCCAATGGATTCATACTGACTAATCCTATGCCATACATGGCAGCTAGATCCAGCCTTGTGCTACTCAAGGCTATGTGTGACAAGGAGGTATATACTTAACTTGTTGTTTGTACCAGGAGAAGATCTTTGATTGAATATTGCATGCATACGTGATAGATATGCTCTCCAAAATGGGGTTTGGGAAGGGTATGCTCAATTGGATTGGGTACATTACAACTCTCAGGCTCTACAACAAATTCAATAATTTCAGATAATCAATATTTCCAGTTTGTATTGAATTTGAATAAAGGGTTATTAATCCAGAACATTCACTTTGCTTTTTTTCCTCTTTCTACAGATGCTCCCTGACCAACCAGGCACTAAAAGCATTTTCTTTCATTTCAGATTCCCACACTGTATTGTTCTGTACCTCACAGTTCCATCACTATCTTTCATTCTTTCCCCTTGGTATCCCTCCCTATTCACATCTTCTCCACACAGAACAGCCATAATTAAAATAAATTTGCAGTCAGTTCTGGTCGCCATTATAGGAAGGATGTTGAGGCTTTGGAGAGGGTGCAGAAGAGGTTTACAAAGATGCTGCCTGGATTAGAGGGCATGTGCTATGAGGAGAGGTTGGACAAACTTGGGTTGTTTTCTTTGGAGCAGCAGAGGCTGAGGGGAGATCTGATAGAGGTTTCTAAGATTACGAGAGGCATAGATAGAGTAGACAGCTAGTATCTTTTCCCCAGGGTTGAAATGTCTAATACCAGAGGGCATCCATTTTAGGTAAGAGGGGAAAAGTTCAAAGGAGATGTGCAGGGCAAGTTTTTTTTTTTACACAGAAAGTGGTGGGTGCCTGGAATGTGCTGCCTGGGGTGGCGGTGGAGGCAAATACGATAGGGGTGTTCAAGAAGCTCTTAGATAGGCACATGAATGTGAGGGAAATGGTAGCATATGGACGTTGAGTCGGCAGAAGGGATTAGTTTAGTTGGGCATTTTATTACAAATGCAATTGGTTCAGCACAACATTGTGGGCCGAAGGGCCTGTTCCTGTGCTGTACTGTTCTACGTAACAAGTCTTAACCAGCCTTTTGTGGCCAGTGCCACCACCATTTGCATCATTCAGTTTTACTTGGTAATAGCTTTATTTTCATCACATGTACCGAGGTACAGTGAAAAGCTTTGTTTTGCACACTTGTCCATAGAGATCATTTCACCACAGCAGCACATTGAGGTAATACAAGGAAAAACAATACCAGAATGCAGAATAAAGTGTTACAGTTCCAGAGAAAGTGCAGTGCAGGCAGACAATAAGGTGCAAGGCCATAATGAGGCAGATTGTGAGATCAAGAGCCATCCTATTGTACAAGAGGTCTGTTCAATAATCTTATAACAACAGGATACAAGCTGTCCTTGGCTTCCAAGAATAATCATTTCCTTTGTTCCATCCAACAACCCTGCCACTCCCATTTCTCTGCAACTTCAAACATGTTTGTTTGCTAATTCTTCCTCATTCTGATTAAAGCCATTGATCTGAAACATTAACTCTGGTTCACTCCCCTCAGATGTTGCCAGACCTGATGAGTAATTGCAGCTGATGTTTTAATTTAAGGTTTACATAGAACATAAAACAGTACAGCACAGAACAGGCCCTTCAGCCCACAATGTTGTGCCAACACAGATAATCCCTCCTACCTTCAAAATGCCCATATCCCCCCATTTTCCTCTCATTCATGTACCCATTCAAGCCCTTATTAAAAGCCCCCAATGAATTTGCCTCCACCACCCTATCAGGCAACACATTCCAGGAATCCAACACTCTCTGAGTAAAAGACTTAGTCCTCACATCTCTTCTGAACCTACCCCTTCTCACCTTAAATGCATGCCCTCTCGTATTGGATCGTTCAATAATGGGAAAAAGATATTGCTTGTTCACCCTATCGATGCCCCTCATGATTTTATACACCTCCAACAGCTCACCCCTCAGCCTCCACCGCTCCAGAGAAAAGACCCCAAGTTCATCCAGCCTCTCCTGACAGCACATGCCCTCTAATCCAGACAGCATCCTAGTAAACCTCCTCCGCACCCTCTCTAAAGCCTTGACATCTTTCCTATAAGTGAGGTGACCAGAACTGCATGCAATACTCTAAATACAGCCTAACCGGAGTTCTATTTCTGGCATCTGCAGTTCTTTTTCTTTTGTTTTCTGCAATTGAATATGACTTCTTTAAGCAGATGCCAGTACTGCAATTTAATGAATAAATGGGAAACGAGAGTCAAATTGGGAGTTTTAAGAAAGGCTGTCCTCTCGCCAAAATTTATTCATATCTTGAATCCAGCCTTCTCACAAATCCATCAGGATGGATGGAGGTAAAAGAAGACTGATGATCCCTGGCACTGCTGGCAATTTCAAAGCTTCCTTATGCATGTTTGACGCCACCATTTTCTACTCTGATCTGGTGGTCTGCAGACTGATGAGCATCTGCAAACAATTTGTACTGGCCTCAGGGACCAGAGTGAGTCACAGCAAAATCAAGGTATTTTTTAAAAAAAACACTTGACTAATTATTTGCCCCTTCAACAGTAGTTCTAATTACAGACTGGGACTGTGATTTGGAGGAGATGGAACAAGCATCAAGAATGGGGGGGTGGCGGGGGGGTGGTGTTGAGGGGCACCTGACCAAGATGAATCAGAAAAAGGGATTGTGCAGTTGGTGAACCCTCTTCATTGCAGGAAAGAAGCTGGTCATCAAATGCTCTGTGTCACCTATGCCCAGTTCTTGCACTGTATCAGTCACTTAAACCACCTTCCATTGCATCTGGAGATTTCATGTCCACAGAGATGTAATGTGCAAACCTACAGAGAAAGGGGGAACATTGTACCTAAGCTGGCCGTCATTCTGATGGCTACCTTTGACTGTGGTTACATCAGTTTGTGTGACCCTGAGCACACAAATAGCAATTGTTACTGCATGTCAACATTCTTTCTGTTCCTGGTGTTGCAAAGAATGGGTCTGACCATTTTGCCATCAAATGTTCGATTCAGTTGGACCCTACCCTTGTCCACTGGAGTACAGTTTGTGCAGAAGAATACCTTTGACCACAAGTTAATCAGACACTGACCTGCACAGAATCTCCACAAGGCCCCACAGGAAAATGAGATAGTGGATTGTGTTGGATGGTTCCCCATGCAGACTGTCAAACTCATGTGGCTGAATGTCACATCACCAGAACTTTCAAACAAGTGGCAAGATTTTGCTTAGCTGGTGGTGTGAAGGGTCCTCAGTGCCAGATTCTTCATGTATAGCTGGAATCCTTTCACCAAAGCATATTGTCATTAACATAGATGCAGGGAAGTTGAGACCGTCAACCATTTCCTTCTGCAATATTCATTTGCTAGGGAGATTGGAAAGGGAGCCAGTAGTCTCAGTTGCTTTATGGTTTGCTCTCAAGGGTAGACACAAGACAAACATCAACTGCTGATTGAAGATTGTCAACTGGGTGAAAGATGCAACTTGGTCTATCTGAAAATTGCTGGTCTTCCAGTACATGGAGCTATCCTCAACCAAATGCTGCAGACTGGCATATTGCAAGATCTCAGATTGTGTGCTGAGGGATATGCTGATCTTGACACAACTACTGCAAAAGCTCTAAGGGATTGACCACGCTTCAAAAAAGTTCAAGTCACTGCCCTCTTAGGAACTGGAAACTATGTAAAACATTTTGCTTATGGTGTGCATGCAAAAAAAATCACACAGCTGTAATCTAAATGTTGTAAGGAAATAGAATGATATATCCTGTGAATGTTGACATCTGAATGTATTGTATATATTTGCAAAGTTTATGAATAAATTACTTTTTTCATGAAAAAGCAGCAGAGACCTCACGATCTTTGATCCAGTGCTTCCAGGCAAGAAGATAGAATACCCCTTACTTATATTGACCAATTCTGGTGACTGGTTGCATTATGATCTGGTATGACAATTCAGATGTGCAGGAACACAAGGAGCTGCAGAGAGCTGAAGATTCAACCTAACACATAACAGGCATATCCCTCCCTACCATTGGAAGCATCTATGTGAGGCGCTGCCTCAAGGCAGCAACATCTATCAAAGATACCCACCATCTGAACCATGCCATCTTCTTGCAGCTACCATTGAGCAGGAGGTACAGAAGCCTGAAGTCGCACACCACCAGGTTCAAGAACAGCTACCTCCCTTCATCTATTCAGTTCATGAATCAACCTGCTCAACCCTAATCACTTCCTCAGTATAGCAACACAATGACTACTTTGCACTACATGGACGTTGTTTTTTCTTTGTTCTAATTGTTCTTTCTTGTAAAAATCATGTACAGTTTATGGTTAATTTGGTTTTCTTGTGAATGTTGCGCATCTGATGCTATGTGCCTGTGATGCTGCTGCAAGTAAGTTTTTCATTGCACTTGTGCTTGTGCATTAGGACATAAGAAATAGAAGCAGGGGTAGGCCATCCAGCCCATCGAGCCTGCTCTGCCATTCAATAAGATTGTGGCTGATCTAGCCATGGGCTCAGATCCACTTACATGCCCTTAATTCCCCTACTATATAGAAGTCCATCTAACTGTGTCTTAACTATATTTAATGAGGTCACCTCCACTGCTTCCCTGGACAGAGAATTCCACAGATTCACTACTCTCTAGGAAAAGCAGTTTCTCCTCATCTCCATCCTAAATCTATTCCCCTGAATCTTAAGGCTATATTCCCTAGTTCTGGTCTCACCTACCAGTGGAAACAACCTTCCTGCCTCTATCTTATCTATCCCTTTCATAATTTTATGTGTTTCTATAAGATCCCCTCTCATTCTTCTGAATTCCAGTGAGTATAGTCCCAGGCGACTCAATCTCTCCTTATAGCCTAACCCCCTCTTCTCCGGAATCAACCTGGTGAACCTCCTCTGCACTGCCTCCAAAGCCAGTATATCCTTCTTCAAGTAAGGAGACCAGAACTGCACGCAGTACTCCAGGTGTGGCCTCACCAGTACCCTGTACAGTTGCGGCATAACCTCTCCGCTCTTAAATTCAATCCCTCTAGTAATGAAGGCCAACATTTCATTTGCCTTCCTGATAAACTGTTGCACCTGCAAACTAACCTTTTGCAATTCATGCACAAGCACTCCCAAGTCTGTCTGCACAACAGCATGCTGCAGTCTTTCACCATTTAAATAATAATCTGATCTTCTATTTTTCCTTCCAAAGTGGATGACCTCGCATTTACCAACATTGTACTCCATCTGCCAGATCCTTGCCCACTCATTTAACCTATCTATATCTCTCTGCAGACTCTCTGGATCCTCTGCACAATTTGCTTTTCTACTCATTTTAGTGTCATCAGCAAACCTAGATATGCTACACTTAGCCCCTTCCAAATCATTAATATATATCGTGAACAGTTGTGGGCCCAGCACCGACCCCTGCGGCATCCCGCTCACCACTGATTGCCAACCAGAGATACACCCATTTGTCCCAATTCTCTGCCTTCTATTGGTTAACCAATCCTCTATCCATGTTAATACATTACCCCTAACTCCATGCATTCTTACCTTATTGATAAGTCTTTTATGCAGCACCTTATCAAATGTCTTCTGGAAATCTAAGTATACAACATCAACCTGTTCCCCTCTATCTACTGTGCTCATTATATCCTCAAAGAACTCCAGTAAGTTTGTCAAACAGGACCTACTCTTCCTGAATCCATGCTGTGTCTGCCTGTTGGAACCACTTCTGTCCAGATGGATATAGCAATATTGGAATAAACTTGACTTTGAGAGCATTTCCTAGTTTGTGAGCAATTTTGATATTTAATATGAAGTGAGAACTGTACCCAGTGTAGACACTTATGATTTGTGCCTATTTTTACATGCAATAGAAAAAGAACAAATTAACTGAAATGACACATTCATAATTTGTGCACAAACACTTTGGGGTGGAGATCTCAGGTTGAAGGCAGAGTCTGCAGTGAGAGTGTTTGACTGCCAGTGAAGAGTTCCGGCTTTGGTAAAATTAGTAACCCTGAGCAAGTTGTCATGTTTCACTCAAGTTTTTCATCAAAATAGGATGTGGTGGGGGAATTGTTAGAATGGGGGGATTTTCCTAGAATGAAAAACTAAACGGACTGTGCTTCTACTCTCTGAAATTTAGAAGAATGAGAGGTGAGAGCATCAGATACACAACATTCACAAGAAAAACAAATTAACAACATAAATTATACAAAATTTTACAAGAAAGAATACAATTTGAATGAAAACATGTCTGTTGTAGAGCAAAGTGGTCAAAGTGTTGCTATACTGAGTTAGTGATTAGGGTCGTGCAGGTTGGTTCAAGAACCGAATGGTTGAAGGGAAGTAGCTGTTCTTGAACCTGGTGGTGTGGGACTTCAGGCTTCTGTACCTCCTGCCCGATGGTAGCTGCAAGAAGGTGGCATGGCCCAGATGATGGGAAACTGGGGTGACCGGGGGATAAGCTGTAAACAAGGTAACTTGGTCAATGAATGAATGGGGACAGTTTGAGAATGAGGACATGAACAAAAGAACCTTGACAAAAGGATGTGGGAGCTGTGAAATGCAGAGGAGGACGACAAGCCCAACAGGTCAGGCTGGGCATATCCTCCACTCACAGAGATATGGTGAAAGTAAAAGGTCAATGGTTCAGGACCGAGATGAGAAGACATTTCTTCACCCAGAGGATGGTAAATCTTTGAAAGTCTCTCATCAAATGGGCTGTGGAGACTCGATCACTGAAAACATTTAAAACAGAGCAAAAAACCAAACTGCTGGAGAAACTCAACGGGTCAAGCAGCATCTATGGAAGTTAAGGGATGGTCGATGTTTTGGGTCAATACCCTGCATCAGGACTGGGAGCATAGAGTGGAGATAGCCAGTATAAAGAGGTGAGATTGAAAGTTAAAGCAGGAGCTGGTAGGTGATAGGTGGAACCAGGTGAGGAGGGAGATGATGGGCCCATTGAGTCTGTGCAGGCTATCAACAATATCTTTGTGGATGTTATTCAGATGAAAGGATCACCTAGATTCCCCTTGCTAATTATAATTTCTCTCCTTTGAAGTAATCATCAATGTTGATGGGTAATGTGAAATGCTACTTTCTCAGATAAAGCTCATGAAGGAATGGAAGGACTATTGCTTGAATTCCAGTGCAAGGTAACTGAGCAGTGTGTTGTTCTACAGTTTGGCAATCAAACTATTGGGAAAGACTCTAAGGACTGTTTCTTAGCCTTAAAATGTATTGTACCAAAATCCATTACTGTGGCAGTGAAAGGTGGGGTTAGTGCGGATTTATAAGTGGTTGTGTGAAACCATAATTCATCAGTTCGGACACCTTGCTGCCAAAGCTGTTGCTCTCATTAGCTTTACCTGCCATTACTGGCTCCAAACTGTTTTCTTCTCATTTGCAAATGGTGCTATAAACCCATTAACAATCTCCATTAGTCCCCTCTCACCTGACAGTAAATCTGGATGCTTTAAAAATGTTCTATTTGAAATACTCCATTACACCACAGCTTAGAACTTTTTCTTTCTCTCCAGGGGATTGCTCTTTATGAATGCTCCTTGGTACAAACCCATAGTAAAACATTTGTGTCAGCACCTTCTAATCCCATTATCTTCAATTACTGCACTGTACTTGGGTGTCTAAATCAAGTCTCATTCAAAGCTGGCAAATATTCCTGGATCTATTCTTTCTTTTCATGCTACCGGACAGCTAATATTGGCTGATGCAATTTTTCATATGCTCATTCACAGTCATTTCCCAGTTGGACATCTATTGTTCATCCTTATATTCCAAATGAGTATGATTTTATTATGCTTAGTCTTTGACATACATTTTCTGTAATCAGGTTTGGGGCTAATAGTCCAGAAATTCCTTCACACAAACTGCCCGCTATGATGTCGAAAATAAGCTTAACCAGAAATAGAATAGTACTTTGCTGATCTCGTTTGGAAATTTAACTTCCAGCCTGTTGGCAGGGTTTTTATTTGCCCCAGCACATTTCTTCTGGCATAAAACTTCTGCAAATTAGTCCAACAGTTGTGCCACTTGCAGAATTTATTTCCATCTTTTACCTCAATAGTCCAATAAACAATACCTCATGGAACAGTCAGCTTTTACAAACCTCATTTCTGAAACCTGCTATTTAAGGGGGCGTCACTCAAACAGCATCTATTGTCCTTTCTGAGAAGTATGACATCCTGTGATCTCAATCTCAACTGTGTGACTTGACTGCGTATGATGGTCAAGGTAAGAGTCAAGTTTCAGCGTCGTATTGCATTGCATGCTGCTGCCTCTGATGTCTGCCAAGTCTCACTGTTGCATCCTGGCCACCCAAACTCCATATTCCAGGAGTGGAAACTCAATCTAATTTTCTTTTAACTCAGAGTGACTGTAGGGATTTGCTTACATTGCAGGTACTCCAAAGTGTAGTTTGTTCTCATGTCCTTTACCAAATTAAATCATTTTAGCATCCAGTCATTATGCAGTTACAATCCCTTGTAGCTGCTTGCATTGTGGCATGTCCCTTTTAAGAGCTGATCGTCGAGATTGCAGCTATGTGGCTATAAGCCAGTAACAGCAATACCTTTCAATTGACCAATAGAATATGTCATGCTGAAACTAACGCAGTGCAGTGTTACACAGGGAAACCCATTCTGTGAACTAATAACTGAAGATTTTGATCTTCATGGCGCTTTCACAATCAGTTTTAGAATGACCATCAATGCTGTTCTTATGCTATTAAAAGCTAACAAAGCAATTTTCAGACTCTTATCTACATTATTCCACATTCTGTGTCGTGTAACAACTAGATAAGGTAAAAATGACAGACATGCTTTCAACAGGGAAAACATTTAAATAATTCACCACTGTGGTTGCTGGAGTCATAGATGAATAATTTGCATTGATCTCAGTTAGGTGGCAACTGGATAACCACGAGGTTTACAAAGTTTGCCAATGACACGGAAATAGCTGGGAGGTATTTGGAATCTGTGGCAGGATATGGATAGGTTGAGTGAGTGGGTGAAAGCTTGGCAAATGGAATTTAATGTGGGAATGTGTGAGGTCATGCACTTCAGTGAGAGGAATCAAAAGGCAGACTATTATCTAATTGGAAAGAGTTTGCAAATTAGTGAAGTACAGAGGGACTTGGTGTTCTTGGACATGAATCACAAAAAAATTAGCAGTGAGTAGTTCAGAAGGGAAATTGTGCATTGACCTTCATTGTGTGAGGATTGGTATTTAACAATAGGGAAGTATAGTTACTGTTATGCAGAATGTTGGCAAGGACATTAATGGAATATTGTGCACAGTTTTGGTCCCCTTAGTTAAGGAAGGATTATTTAAGGAGGAATGGTCAGATGTTGAGGGTGGTTGAGGCAAGGGTACAATCACCATTTGGAGGAGTTGGAACCAGTGTTTGGAAGAGCTGTTCTGTGAACTGGGATTTTTTTGAGTCAATTCAAAGTAGATTAGTTGATGGGGTTAGGTAAAGCCAATGCTGACCATCAAGTAGTTTGGTAACTTGGTTTAGTGTTGTCACATGTACTGAGGTACAGTGAAAAAGTTGTCTTGCATGCCAGCCATACAGATCATTTCATTACAACAGTGCAATGAGGTAGCATAAGGGAAAACAACAACAGAATGCAGAATAAAGTGTTACAATTACAGAGGAAGTGCAGTGCAGGCAGACAATAAGGTGCAAGGCCATAACGAGGTAGATTGTGAGGTCAGGAGTCCAGTTTATCATACATGGGGACTGTTTTAATGGTTTTTTGACAGTGGGAAAGAAGTTGTCCTTGAGCCTGGTGGTACGTGCTTTCAGGCTTTTGTATCTTCTGCCTCATTGCGGGGGGTGGAGGGGGTGGAAGGGGTATCAGTGCTTGGTCCGAAACCTACCATGCTTATCCCCCGATGTGCTAGCAGCTTGGATGCATTGCACAAACATCCTGGACTCTATAGCCTGCACAGTAAGACCCAGATTTTCAATCATATCTTCATTTACATGGAAATCAAATCATATTGCACAACATCCTGACATTACACGATCCAATTTCTAAGCAGTTATATCTTCAATACAAGTCAGGTACCTGCCAGATAGAACTCAGAATGTTTGCTTTATTATTAAACTGATATTAATTTCTGGGGGTTGAGGAGTTTTCTCCACAGTAACCAGATCAATGGACCAGAGAGTATGCAAGACCATCAATATATGTTTTCATGTTGAGGAATTTGTCTTTTTTCTTGGAATCCTATGTTTTTAATGGGATGTGTGTTCTACATGATGGTAATATAACTCATAGCTCTGGAAATGTTGAAAGCAAATTTGTTCAAGTAACCTGCTGAAAATGCAGGTCACTAATGAACTTCCACAAAGTTGTTTAAGGCTCTGTTAGGAATGTAGCTAAGAGGCTTGTTGGTTGCACAATGTGCATTAACTTTTCAATTACTGTTTCAGATTGAAGCTGGCACCCACTGTTCTGTTCCTTTACTATATCTCTCATACTCTTTCAGTAATAGTAGATTTAAAATGCACTTTGTGTGTATTATTCCTGCATACAGCAAGCAATTTAAGTTCTGAAATATTATTTGCCCATCTGATTATATCCTGTTTATTGTTATACTGCAGACATTTCATAGCACTTAAAATTATTCAAAACTCTGACTATTGGAAACACTGGGGGGGGGGGGAGGGGGGCAATTCAGGTCATTATTAACTGCTGAGTTCTGCCTCTCACAGTCCTAGTACACTCTTTTAATTTTGTTCTCTCTTCAATTGTCCTTATCCGTCTCCTAACTGGATGGTTCCAAATACATTGTGTTATCTGAACAACTTTGTCTCTACCCTATCATAGATATCCCCTTTATTCTCTCCCTTTCTCTGCAACTGAAAACACAACTTACTTTCTCACATCTCCAGTTCTGATAAGGGATCTTTGACGTGAAGCCTTAACTGCTTCTTTCTCTGCACATCTGTCTGGCCAGCAGTGCTGTTTCCATAATTTTCCACTTTTGTTTTGGATTGTGAATGGCTTAGTACGAGAAGATTGATGGTGAGATAATGTTATTGCTAAATGTAAAAAAAGAGATCAAGGAGTCCAGCAATCTTTTGCCACCACTTGACAAGCAAAGTGGTTTATAGAAGTCTATGGACCACTTAGTTTGTCAGATAGTGGGAAAAGTCGAAGTAAAAGTTCATTTCAATGTTTGCGCAAACTGTTGGACTCCGTGGTAAGTCCAGTGGTAGAGCAAGGGGTCAGTGCAACAGAATTGGGATCCCAGAGTATTTCCAACTCCTGCATTGCAGTGTGCAGTCATGGGAAACAATGACATGCTGGATGTTGGATGGTGGTGATTCCATTTGCAACCACTGACCTTTGCGCACACAATGCTATTAAAGCAGCATGAGCATCCATATCTTTAGCATCTAATACATGTCCAAGTAGATTTCAAAAGCAAAGGGTTTGCTTGACCAACCTTATTAAATGTGAACAGTTGCTGGTCACTAAGGGTCCAATAGTAGATGTAATATATTTACACATCAAAGGAGCCTTTGATGAGGTGTAACATACTCATCACATGATGGCAGCCAAGGCATATTGAGTAAGAGAGTGGAGTATTGACAATGGATGGCAGGCTGTCTACAGAACCGGAAGCAGAGGGAGTTTCAGGGTTAACAACCCAACATGGAAAAAGCTGTGAAATGATATCCCACAAGGACTGATTTTGGAAGCACTGCTCATGATAACTTAGACTTGCAGATTGGTCTACACTGAGAGGTGGAGTCTATACAAAAAAAAGTAATCTCATTAAGTGCAATTAGACATCAATAAACTTTCAAAACATTGAGCAAATGACAAATCAATGTCAATATTGCTGCAGTTTGGTTGGAAAAATAAAACATTGGTTGGAAAATAAGGTGCATAATTTCTTTGACACTTGCAGGGTTAATAGTGAATGGACTGAGGAATGGTTGTTCATGATAGTAATAGTAGGTGGGGATAGGAAAGAGCTTGCAGTCACAGATCCAAGATGGGCAAGTTTAGGAGATTGCTGGAGGGTAGTATGGTCTGTTCATTGTGTAGATTGGTATTTGAAATCCATGCATACATAAATTAGTTATGTACTGTATTTGTTTAATCAGCCTTGCTAATTCACCCTATGTGTCAAGAGAAAGGTAGTAGTGAGGTCTTTTGCATTAAGACAACATCCTGTATGGCAAGTAACATGAGTTAGTTCCATCTGGCAACCTACTGAGTAACAGCCCTTCACCTCGAACACTGATACTTCAAACTGATGACCAAACCTGAAGATTTATTTTACACTTTGGCACAGCTTTATGATTCACTTCTGGATAACTCTTGCCTCGTCCAACTGCTGCAGTAATATTTAAACAAAGAACTTCAGTGGTTTGATTTATTCAAAAATCAGTAAGAATAATGAACCTCAACATGGTTCTAAATTTTCTTCCCGTCAAAGCTCAAAGTGCACAACTTTCCTGAGCTATGTCCCTGCTCCGGCATTATAACTGAGATATATTGGTCTTGTTGAAACATTGACTCGCCTCTCATTTTGGGAGGCAGTGATTTGTCAATTCATTGAGCCTGTGCCGATTCTTGGTGATATGATGGACTGGCTCATTCCAAAATATCTAATGGTCAACTCCAACTCAAAGCTGGTGCATGATATACTCATGACTACTCTTATCCCATGTACCTGCCTTGTTCATTGTCTTCTTCTATTTACAAAATACAAACATCTTCTATTTCCTGCCCAAAACAACATGTGGACTTTATTAAGTCCAGTAATAAATGGTAGGTTCTTTCTTGCGATCTCTGAATTCAAACTAATTTTCTTCGAGTTAGTACGTTTATATTTCCAATTGATTACAGTATCTATCCGATCTCCATTACAGTTCAAGGGCTGCCCATCCAATGCTTAATGATGAAAAAACACAAATTATATGAACTAGTTCTCAGCATGTGTTTAGCTTCAGTGAGTCTAACCATCACTGGTGGACTGGGAATATCTACCAAATTTCAATTGAATCAGTTATCCCTTGTATTAAACCTGGACCTATTGATCTTGTTTTACTGTTTTTGCAATCTTCCAAGTTTTAGTACAGGTGAATGTCTGTGCCTGAGTGGAAGCCTTCAGATAGTTTTTACATTTTGAACTGTTTTTGTACCTTTGCAGATGCATAGCTACAAAGTTAAGCTAAAATGAAAATAAAACTTCAGCAATTAGATACGCAAAACAGGTTTTCTCTTCCTATAGAGGCCGTTTTGAAAAATAACATTTTATTGAACTGTCAACGAGCCATTATACTGAAAAAAAAAGATGGGTCTAAGAAAAAGTGAACCACACAACTCATTGCACCAGCATAAAATATACATGAACTATCATGGGTTCAGTGCTATCAGTCACTCCAGAAGCATAATGAGCTTTTACGGGAGTTGGCTCATACTGGCCTATGCCCAATTGTTCAAATGCCTTGCCCAGGGATGTAATTGCAGCATCCCCCTGTTATCTGGATCAGCCTGTTGCATGCACATCTCTTCAAAGGTCATATTGCAATTATTATCCTACATTATTTTGCGTCACACAAGCGAACACTTCCGTTACAATTTAATTCTTACTTCTATACTTAGCACTGTACATTAATATGGCATGAGTTAACATATTGTATTTGTCTCACTTCAGTAGATCATCTTGCCAGACTTGAGCCAACTTTTCTACTTCTTCCCTCCAGCATCCCCTTTTCTTGCATCCTTTGTGTTCCCTGCACAGCATCAATTTTTGAAGAGGCAATGCCCTATCTCAGTGTCAGTAATCATGCTATATTTTCAGGCTGTTTGCATCTGGAAAATGATCAAAAATATTTCATGTGCAAAGTAGCTCTTCATTTTCTCTTAAAATTTTTCCTTTGGAAAAATAACCAGAAGTTGGCAGACCATTGCAACAGTAAAATTGCATGGGCTTCAAGTTAGATTTTCTTTAAATAATAACTGGTACCAAGATTTCAAGGCAAGAAATTACGTTTTTCTTTAAGCTATCACTCTGGATCAGTCAGCCATTGTAGAGTGCACAGGTCTTTCTTTTAATTGCAATGCATGCAACTGAAAAATCAGGCATTTTGCATGACAAGTGACCAAACTCACAACACTGGTTTTAATAACTCTTATATCCTGATCAAGTCTAACACCAGCTTCAAAACTTCCAGCAGACTGCTTGTGCAAAAGAAACCTCAGCAAATTAAACCACAGAAATCTCAGGAAAAAACATATATCATTATGCAGCTATAGTACAACTATTAATCTCTGGTCACTGGCCAATCTGGCCACAGAATATTTATGTTGCTTCAGTCCCCTGAATGTGGATTTATTATATTGTGGACCAAACTCTGTTCGTCCACATTAATTTTGAAATAGGTTGACGATGTTGATGGTAACATCCCCAGTATCAGTACATTTAAATAAATTGGAAGAAAGTTGATTAAGTATACAGAATAGCAAACATACTTCAAGCACCATCTGTTCCCGCGCCCCCCCCCCCCCACAACTGATCTGCCACTTAACCCCTTTCCTGTTTTACATAGGTAAAGCACCATATTTCACTTTTTATTGATCCCGCACAAGGCAAGACTGTATTTTTATCTGATTCTTCCATTGGTCTATTCCAAAGTTAAACAGGAGGTAGTCTCTAAAGTTATACATAGTGATTAAAAATTCACCTCCCCCTTCATAAAGCTTATAGGGAATGCAGACAAGAAGCTCATCCACTGGGTGTGGGATGTCACATAGGCTGGAAGTTGAGACCACCATACCACAGCCTCATACTCATGATGTGCATGTAACTGGGCCGGTGGGCTTGAAATTGTACTGTGGTACAGTGCAGAGGAGAATATCTCCACAAATCCCCCCTCAGATATATTACATTCAGAAGACATCACTTTAAAAACAAAACCTCTAAAGCTATTAAAGCATTAAAGATAAAAATAATGGCGAAGCAGATTATTAAAATGCGACTTACCACTCTTCGCTTTTCAGACTTCTGGTATTCACCTGTAAATAAAAAGCAAGGCGAGGCTATAAGTGAAAGCTCATTTTCTCCCGAGAAAAAGTGTGAATACATTCATATTAACAAATTACTTTCTTAAATGATCTACACTGCATTAATTCTATAAAGAGAAACAAATAATTACCAAACAGTCTGTATCCAAATACTTCATAGCTTGGCATAACAACTGAAAAATCTAACATGAAAATTTAGCTCAATGTATTTAATATAACAAAAACAACGTCAACATAAATAAAATAGTTCAGGTTATTTCCCAGAAGTTCATCCTTGGTCAATGGTGCTAAATACATATTACTGTGACAATGCAATGTACTCCACTTCTGAAATTACTCCATTGATTTCCATAAAAAAAAAGCTGCAATGAAATGTCACAAGGTAACTATAGCAGTATGTTTACTGTAGGAAATTATATTCGTCCCCTTGACCTGCGGTTTATTAATGGCAACAACAACGCCAATAGTGTCTATGGGGGTATCTCCAACCACCCAAAGTAGCACGAGAAAATGGTATGAGATAGTTGCATAAGAAAAGTTAAGAGCTTCAAACCCTAGGAGCTAATTGCACAATCACCTCTTAAAGTCTGCGATGATTGATTGTTCTCTCAACCCCACTCATTAAAAACAAGAGCATTACAGTGTATATTTATGTAGGTGAAGGGAAAGGTCCAATTGGAAAAATGATTCAGGTACCATCCACTTCTCCCAAAGTAGTTGATGTAAGCATCTTCCACATATGTAACTATCCATTCACTTGTCCTGGAATCCGTTAGGACAGCACTTAAGGAAGATTTATCCTCAGTGAAGAAAGAACATCGATGCAATCACCACAGATAGCTCTTACACACATCACCTTCAATACCTTGTGAGCTGTTCCTTTAGAGATGTTAATAAACAATCTACACAAGGTCTGCAAGTTGCAGAGAGCGGTCATAAAGTGGATAGAGCCCAATACAGGCAACATGCCAACTTCCTGCATTAGATTCTATATGTAGCTGTTGTTCACGAGGCTGATGATTGGTGGCATGACACAGTAGGGGACACTCAAAGGGGAGTTGCACTGAAGTTGAAGGAGGTGTTGACAGTCATGCAGGAAGTGAATCTGACCTGCTAAACAGTGGGAAAACATCACAACATGGGAATTATGGGCTCTGAGTGGATAAACGTTGCTCTGGTAGCAATGGTGGAGAAGTTGCAAAATGGAAGAAGTGCCTTGTGTTTGGCTCTCCAGATATGTCTGAAGGATATAGAGAGCAAGTCCCATGGTCAGTACTGGTTATCTAGCCCCCAGAACAGAGATGCACTACTACAGAAGGTCAATGATTTGAATGAATGGATATGATCAGGAGGATACAGATCTGTTGTAGATATGGGCAGAGAAACTACTCATTTACACTAATCCTGCTTCAATTCCATTTATTTTTATTCTCCTCACATTTTCTTCAACTTCCTACTATTTCTACCACTTACCTACACACTGGGGAGGCAATTTACAGTGGCTAATTAACCTACCAACCCACACGTTTGGGATGAGAGAGGAAACCGGAGCACCCGGGGATACCCATGCGGTGACAGGGAGAATGTATAAATTCCATACAGACAGCACCAGAGGTCAGGATCGAACCTGGGTCTTTCGGGCTGCGAAGCAGTGGCTCTACTAGCTGCACCACTCTGCCTATCCCCAGCATCTGCCTGTAACTATGGACCATTGTGTCACTACGACTATGAATTTCCACCTTGGTAACATCACCTGATTTCCCATCTGCCTCAGATCAACTGTAGTTGACAGCCTTTGGTTAATCTTTGTTCATTCTGGACAGGATTATTCCAGGCTCCAAAACCCTCCTAGTCAAGCTTCTTTCATTCTACCCTCTACGGACTCGGGACCATTCTGTTCTGCTAACCATATTCTAACTCATGCCAAAACTAGTTTGTCCATTACTCCTTTACAAGCTGACCTACTTTTGTTTCCATTTTAGCAATAGCTCAGTTTTAAAAGTTGCATCTTTTTTTTAAATCGATCTAAAATCCCACCTCTCCTTTTCTGTGTAATCACATCTCAAAGCCCTCTCTTGGTAAAGGCAGGAGTTGACAATGAAATTCACCGCTACCTTCAATACACCAGCACAGCTTTTGATCCATTGAGGAAAAGGGTATTTGAAGATCAAGACCTCAAACCAGCCACAATACTTATGGTCTATCAGATTGCCCTCCAATATATTTCTAGAAATCTAGACTATCTACAGCAGGCATGTCATTGCACTGGAAAAATATCACCAACACCGTCTCTGTACAGAACAGCAGAACAAATGTTAGCTTGCTCTCCCAGGCCAACATCCCAGTACCGAGATCCTAGTTACGCTTAGCTGGGCACAGTGCACAGGCCACATCGCTTGCATTCCCAGCACCAGATTCTCGAATCAGACACTCTATTCGGAGCTCTGTCATAGGAAGGAATTACCAGGTGGACAGAGGAAAAGATTCAAAGTTGTGCTCAAAGCCTCACCATTAAACTGGAAAGAGTGCAGAGAAGATTTACAAGGACACTGCCAGGACCCAGGGCCTGAGTTATAGGGAGAGGTTGGGCAGGCTAGGACTTCATTCCTTGCAATGTAGGAGGTTGAGGGGTGACCTTACAGAGGTGTATAAAATCATGAGGCGTATAGATAGGGTGAACACACACATTCTTTTTCTCATAGAAGGGGAACTAAAAAACAAGAGGGCATAGGTTTAAGGTGAGAGGTGAAAGATTTAAAAGGGACCCAAGCGGCATCTTTTTCACGCAGAGGATGGTGTGGATATGGAATGAGCTGCCACAGGAAGTGATTGAAGCAGGTCCAATAACAATATTTAAAAGACATTTGGATAAGTACATAGATAGGAATGGTTTAAAGGCATATGGGCCAATCGCGGGCAAATGGGACTAGTTTGGTGGACACGATGGTTGACATGGACAAGATGGGCCGAAGGATCTGTTTCTGTGCTGTATTACTCTATGATGCAAAGAAATCCACCATCCCCACTGACTCCTGGGAATTTCAGGTCCGTGACAACTCAAAGTAGAGAAGAGCTTCACAATGGTGTTGAGAACTTCCAGACCAAAGGCAGTGCACAGGAGGAGGAGCAGACCAGCTCACAAACTACCCACGCACTCGTTCTGTCAGTCACCAACTGCCTCACGTGTGGAAAAATTGGCGGTTCCCACATTGGCCTCATTAGCCATCTTGGAACCCACAGACTGAAAGTAGGTCACCTTTGATCCCAAGGGGAAAAAATAAGAGGAAGGGAGAGGAGGAGAGGAAGGGATGCTCTCAATGGCAAACATGCTTTCGGCTGCCATATCTTTGAGCTCTGGAGCGTCGTTCCTAATCTCTCCTCTTCCTTACCTTCTCCATCCTCTCTTCTTCCTCCTTCAAGCACTCTTTCAAACTTCCCTCTTGAATGCACCTAGTCATCCTTCAATTGTATAGTTATGAGGCATGGGGTCAAAATTTGTTTGATAGCAGACCTGTGAAGTAGCTGTTTCCGCTGGAGCACCGGAGGCTGAGAGGTACAGTATATACAATCATGGGATGCATGGATAAGGTGAATGGTCACAATCTTTTTCCCAGGGTCGGGGAGTCTAAAAGTAGAGGGCACAGGTTTAACGCGAGAAGGAGAGATTTAAAAGGAATCTGAGGGGCAACTTTTTCCACACAGAGGGGGGTGGGTATCTGGAACCAGCTGTCAGTGGAAAGCCCTGTAGTTACAAGCTGTTGTGGTATTGCAATACTTAAGGTTTGTTTACAAAATCCTTAAAAACTAATGTGCTGTTGAAAAGTAAGACCAAGCTGAAGTAGAGCAATTTTTTGCACATTTCTCAGTGTCTTAGCATTATAAAGACATGGAGATATGGGGGTATTCAGCAAGGAAACAGTCCCAACATGTCCACACCAACCAAGATGTCTACCTGAGGTAGCCCCATTTGACTATGCTTGGGTCATATCCCTCTAAACTTTTCCTGTCCATGTATCTTCTGTAATTGTACCCCCTCTACTGCTTCGATGGCAGCGCATTCCATATATCCACCACACTCTGTGGAGAAAGTTGCCCCTCAGGTTCCTTTTAAATCTCTCCCCTCTCAGTTTAAACCTATGTCCTCTAGTTTTAGACTCCTCTAACCTGGAAAAAGACTATGACTACTCACTTTATCTATGCACCTCATGATTTTATATAGCCCTATAAGGTCATCCCTCAGCCTCCTATGCTCCAAGATAAAAAGTCCCAGCCTATCCAGCTTCTCTTTATAACTCAAGCCCTCCAGTCCTGATAATAGCCTTGTGAATCTTTTCTGCACCTTTTCCAGCATAATGATATCCTTCCTACCTTGAGCAACCAAAACTACACACAATACTCCACTGACAATGACTGTCTGTTTTTCTCCATAGATGCTGCCTGGCCTGCTGAGTTCCTCCGGCAACACAGCGTTTTTCATCTAGATTCTAGCATCTGCAGTCCTATATTTCTCACCAATGACTTGTGCAGTTGTAATGTAATGTCCCAACTCATGTACTCAATGCCTTGACCAAAGGAGGCAAGCATGTCAAACACCTTCTTTGCCGCTCTATCTACTTTTGTCTCCGTTTTCAGGGAACTATGTACCTGTACCCCAAATTCTCTCTATTCCACAACATTCTCCAGGGCCCTACCATTTACTATGCAAGTCCTGCCCTGGTTTAACTTACCAAAGTGCAACACCTCACACTTGTCTGAGATAACTTCCATTTGCCATTGTTTGGCCCACTTCCCTAGTTCACCTATCTGAATTTTTACCTTTTTATTTCTTGTAAATAGTTCACTGAAAGTGGTGTAACAGGTAGACAGGGTGGTAAAGGCGGTGTTTGGTACACTGGCCTTCCTCACTCAGTCCCAACTCCTGTACTCAATGGTCTATGTTGCAGTTGTACAAGATATTGGTGCGGCTGCACTTGGAGTATTGTGTACAGTTTTGGTTACCCTGTTTTCTGAAAGACATCATTAAGCTGGGACTCAAGGGTTATGAAGGGAGGTTGAGCAGGCTTGGACTTTATTCCTTGTGGTGTAGGAAAATGAGGGGTGACCTTAGAGAGGTGTATAAAATGATGAGGGGCATAGATAGGGTGAATGTACACAGTTATTTTCCCAGCAAAAGGGAATTAAAAACTAGAGGGCATATGTTTAAGGTGAGAGGGGAAAGATCTAAAATGGACCTGAGGGGCAACTTCTTCACGCAGAGGGTGGTGAGTATATGGAACAAGCTGCCAGAGGAAGTGGTTGAGGCAGGTACGATAACAACATTTAAAAGATGTTTGGACAGGTAGAGGATAGGAAAGGTTTAGAGGGATATGGGACTTGCTGAGATGGGCATCTTGTTCAGCATAGACAAATTGGGTCGAGGGGCCTGTTTCCATGCTGTATTGCTCTATGATTCTAAATTATGTTAACAGGAGTTCAACACAGAAAACTTGTCTAAGTTGCTTTTAACTTCACATCTGTGAAACACCATTTTTTATGAGCTCTCAGAACAACCAGCTTTACAAGTCCCATTTATCTTGTGTTGTTTGAAAGGTCAATGCTCAGACTATATTCTTTGCCCTCACTGAGATCTGTGGTCTCCTAGGACTGCAATTATAACCACTCATGTTCACTAACTGCTTTGCCCATGGGTGTCAGGGTCATTGGGACTCTCAGCTTCCTTGCTTCAGGATCATTCCAGGCTGCTGTGAATCTTTGCCACATCTCACAGTTCACTGGTTGCTCTTCTGCTAAAGAGATTACTCAGACTCCATATGCAAGGAGAGGAATTTTCATCCATGTTTCTTTCAATCCACAGGGGAAGATAGAGCAGGCCTGGATATCTATTGTTGACCTCTCGAAAGTGCAGACCTTCAAAGACTACACTCACGTTCTCATGGAAACCTCCCTGGGAATCTCCTGTCTCGAGAACCCAGCTATAGTTCTGGATAGTCTCCATGACACCAATACACAAAGAATACACACCATGTGCCAGCAGCCTGTATAGGTCTCTTGAACACTGGAGAACACTCTCTCTAACTCTTTCCGTCATTGAAAAGATTAATTTATTCAGTATCTGGAAGAGCATTCCTTGTACAGTGGTGCATACATCCAATATTGTATCTAAATTGCAAACATCACACCGGTAGTATCATATGTACCAACTAAGAGAACCTTTAACACATCAAGAGGGAACTCTGATCTGAAATCTACAATGTCATTTTCAGCACAACATTGCACAGGGAAATCTGACCGTTCTGTTCAATGAACCTTGCGGTTGAAGTCCTCGTTTTCTGTATGCCTTTCGCAAACTGTTAGGGTGACCACAATGCTGGTTTAATGAAAGAAAGGCAATGTGGAACAATTTCTAGACAATGTTTTCTCGCCATGGTGGGCTAATGGTTAAGATGCTGAACTAATTGTCAGATGCTTATACTATTGATCTAGAAAAGTGAAATGGTTCTTGTCATTTGAATGTGTGTACGTGAGAGTGGTGGACTTTAAATTCAGTTCATTAAATGTCAGAAATGCAATGTTAGTAAAACAAAATATGAAATTACTGGATAGTAATTTAAACCCATATTGTTCCCTTCTATCCAGGAAGGAAAGGAAATCATCCACTTTATCTGATCTGGGCAGCATGAAACCCCAGATCCCCCATTGTAGTTCAGGAGCAATTAGGAATGGACGTTGGCCCTGTCAGAGTAGCCTAGGTGCCATGAATGAATAATTCAAAATGTTTAACATCTCGTGAAGACAAAGGCTCCTTCAAAAGTATAAGCAACACACAAAATGCTGGAGGAATTCAGCAGGTCAGGCAGCATCAATGGAGGGAAGTGGACAGTTGACGTTTTGGGTCGAGACCTTTCATCATGACCCGTCTTGATGAAGGGTCTTGACTCAAAACGACTATCCACTTCCCTCAATAGATGCTGCCTGACTCATTGAGTTCCTCCAGCATTTTGAGTGTTACTCCAGATTTCCAGCATCTGCAGTCTCTCTTGTGTCTCCAGCAGTATAACCCTAGATTTTGGACCGAAGTCCCTGAAATGGAACCAACAAACTTTTGGCTCAGGTGCTAAAATGTAATGAATTAAGCCAAGGTCAAAACCCAATAGTCTAAAGCAGGGCAGTTAGAATTTTCAACTTTGAGCATTAATATGGTTTTACTGTTTTGCAACTATCTTCTGCAGATGTTGTACATGTGGCATAATGCCATTATTTCAGAGACAAATTGGAGTGAGCAAATATTTCAGTGCTTGTTAACTTTTGATATTTGATCATTTTTGAAGACACTGTCCATTTATAAAATCAATGCATCTCCAAGTAGAGGTGGCTATCTACACTCCAAATGCAGCAGCTATTCATCTGCATCCTGGCAGTACATCATTGCCCTGCTGTAAAACATTGATACTTGTACAAATTGTCAATAGTCGTGAACATCAGATGTGCATTTCAAAGGGAATATGTATCCCAATTACTTTGCAATGATAGTCATTGACTGCACGTCCTCATAATCAACGGACGATTGTTGCTGAATAAATTTGCAATAGTTATATCAGAAGTGTTAAGGTGGCCCAACATTAAAAAAACATTTCAACGAATATTGCCACACAATTATGATAAAAGAAAACACACAGGTATCTTGGAATAACTTCAAGCTTTCAAATGGAGTTAGCCCTTATTCTTTATGCAATTATCTAAACATAATTTAATACAAGATGCTTATCCAGTATTTTTATGCTCTTTAGGCACCATCTGTTCTGTATGGCTAACTTTTAGTTCTGATTCCAAAAATAGTCTAGCAGACGTAAGCACCAAGTCATCTGGCAGTCAATGATACAACAAATGGGTTGTATAGAATTAAGTTAAATTAAATAGAAATGTACCTCAATTATGCAGTAACAATTAAGGTGGAAGGAGGGGATCACACACACACACAGTGATCTTCTCTCAACTGCCAACTATCTTTCTTCATTCAAATACTTATGCAATTAATTGTTTATGAAACCAACCCAATTATTCTAGAGCCTAGAGTAATTAGCAAGCACCGGGAGAAGAAGAAACCACTCAGATTGATTGATTTATGCACCAGGCCATTAATTCTTATTGCACGCCCTGATGATTATATTTATAAAAAGTTAATACTTGCAGGCAGAAGTAAATGCATTTAGGAAAAGGTTGAATTGCTCCAAATCCATTTGTAGAACAAAAGTAAAAAGTTCAATGGGTTTCTAGAGAGCTCTGTAGTTTTGACAGTGATTGCCAGTTTTATGACAGAAGTCTCAAAGAAAAGGTCATTTCATTACAACATCATAAAAGAATATTAAGGGAAATCAAATGTGGTTTCTAAGGTAGCACTGCAGAAACTTTAAGTGATCAGCTAGGGGAAGTGTGGCCTCAGCTGGTAATATTTCTGATTAATGATGGCTGCATCGTACATTGTAGCAGTGAGGACAGAAACCACAGCAAAATAATATTAGACTGTAATTATTTGTACTTGGATGGGAGATTATTGTAAACTTTCAGACTAAACATTGCTTGCATCAAACTTTGTTTCAGTTGCAAAACTTGATAAATTCTGAGTGAGCGCTCATGCCTCTGAGTATTTACTCTGGGGAATGAATGCATTTCCATTTCTCACTGATAGCATCAATATGGTACAAACAAATATTTAACTGCACAATGGGTGAAGGTTTGTTACGCCTACTTGCTGATCTATCTCTACTGGTTTTCTTTGAGAGGCATAAACAATGGACAAACACGTCATGTGAAATTGAAGATGAGAGAGTTGTAACTCATCTTCCTGGGATCAGGGGGGAGAGACGGTTGTCCTCAATGGGTGAAAAAAGTTACTTGCCAATGCAAAGTCTTGATTTGCAACCTCTGCTCCATTTTTTGTTGTTGTCTTAGTTCCCACCCCGGCGCATTTCCCATCTTCCCAGCCCACATACCAATTTTCTTCCACTAGGCAGTGAAAAAGTTGACAGTGTTGTTGAAAGTAACTCCCAAGGAAACATTTATGAACTTGCCATGTGAAATTGGAGTTGTAGCAAATTTACTTCATGAATTCAAATGACCAAAGATCATCTATACTAACTTCTGATGGAATCCCTGTGGTTAGAGAAACAGGAATTCATGGCACAGAAGAAGACTATTCAATTAATTGTGTCTGTGTCTGCTGAAAGATCATTGAGGGTGATTCTGCTTCTCATCTCTTGGTCCGTGCCTTTGTAAGTCATGACACAATAACTGCTCATCTTGGTATTTTTCTCAATGTATTCATGGTCTCTGCTTCTATCATTCTTTCTGTTGGTGAGTTCAAGATTTCCACGACTCATTGTTTTTCTTTTACTTAATTTCCCCATGCAGTTAATCTCCTGTAAAGGGAAATGCATCGTTCTTATTAATCCCAGTCAAGGTCTCCCTTAATGTTATACACCTGGATTAAATCTTCCCTCATCCTACTCTGTTTTAGAAAATACACATTTCACATATCTTTGGAACTCTTTTTCTTAAAGTAAATCTAATTTTAACTCATTACTAAATTCCTCCATCCCCAACAATAATCCCGGTAAATTTCACCATGGTCTTTGGTGCTATAAAATCCCACCTGCACCGTGGCAATCAGAAATGTGGTCAGTACTCCAAGTTGTGGCCTGTCTAGCCTCTGATAGAGTCAAGAGTAATACAGCATGGAAACAGACCCTACTTGTTCATGCCAATCCAGGTGCCCACCTCACCTAGCCCCATCGCCCGCATTTGCCTCATATCCTTCTAAACCTTTCCTATCCACGTACTTATGCAAATGTCTTTTAAATCTAGTTTTCATATCTGCCTCAACTACTTTCTCTGGCAGCTCGTTCCATATATGCAACACCCTCTGCCTTAGGAAGTTGCCCCTCAGGACCCTTTTAAATCTTTTTCTCCTCACCATAAACCTATGCTGTCTGGTTTTTTGTTCCTTTTCCCTGGGAAAAAGACTGTGTGCATTCACCCTATCTATGCCCCTCATGACTTTATGCACCTTTATAAGGTGACCACTTAGTCTCCTACATTCCAAGGAATATAGTCCTAGCCTGCTCAACCTCTCCCGAAAATTCAGGCCCTTGATTCCTGGCAACATTCTCATAAATCTTCTTTCCATTCTTTCCAGCTTAATGACATTCTTCCTATAACAGGGTGACCAAAACTGCACACGATACTCCAAGTCTGGCCTCACCAACGTCTTATGCAAGTGCAACATCCCAACTCCCATATCCAATGCCCTGACTGAAGGCTAGCATGCCAAACTCCTCCTTCACCATCCAGTCTGCCTGTGACACCACTTTCAGGGAACTATGTACTTGCCCTCGCAAGTCCCTCTGTTCCACAGCATTCTCCAGGGTCCTACCATTCACTGCATAAGTCCTACCCTGGTTT